>NC_059343.1:25356041-25983333 GCF_018350155.1 Leopardus geoffroyi
AAACAGCTGAACTTTTAGTAAAATGGAAAGTTTCATGATTGGCCATAAATATAAATTTGTCTATAAAGAGTATGACACTTTGATATAATCAAGAACTCGGTGTAGTGTGCTGAATCAACAACCCTTTCAGGAATATTGATTATAAATAAAACCAAAGAAAGGAGAACTGAAATTTCATGTGAGAAAATTGTTCTGCCAACACATTCAATCCATTGTTAGAATAAGTCAAACGGGGTCATTTTTATATCTTACACTTAAAATAACTATTCACTGTTTCATCTAGAAGTGGATTATCAGAGTGGTTCAGAAGATGAGCTCTCAAGCCAGACTGGCTTCAAAATCTGGCAATGTTTTTTAACACCTTGCTGGGATTCAATTCATCCATCTTGAAAATGTGGTAACGTTGGTGTTTAGTTCATAGGATTGTTGAGAGGACAACATAGGCTAATATGAATAAAGATGGGCGAACCATGATAGGCACAAAGTAACATTTCAAGAAATGTTACTGTTTTTGTTACTGTTGTTGTTATTAGTAGTAGTATTTAATAGGATGTGAAAATTGAGGTTTTGCTGCAAGTGCCTATATATGGTAATTATCAGATACCCAGTTGAATGTGAAACAGAATACACAGGAGGAATGTTCAAAGTAGATAAATCAAAAGACGTTGCATGACTCTTAAAACCTTCACCCACGGCTGGCAAGATTTTTTTTATTTTATTTATTTTTTAAAATTCCAGTATAATTAACATACAGTGTTATATTAGTTTCAAGTGTACAGTATAGTGATTCAACAATCCTGTACATTACTCAGTGCTCATCATAATAAGTGTACTATTAACCCCCTTCCCCTATTTCACCCATCCCCCTACCCACTACCCCTCTGGCAACCACCAGTATGTTCTCTATATTTAAGAGACTAGGGTTTTTTGTTATTGTTATTTGTCTCTTTTTTGTTTATTTGTTTTGTTTCTTATGAATGAAATCATATGGGATTTGTCTTTCTCTGAATGATATATTTCACTTAGCATTATGCCCTCTAGATTCATCCATATTGCTGCAAATGGCAAGATTTCATTCTTTTTTATGGCTAGGTAATATTCCAGTGTGTGTGTGTGTGTGTGTGTGTGTGTGTGTGTGTGTGTAGATAGCTAGATACATGTGTATATATGCATACATACTGCATCTGCTTTATCCATTCATCTATGGACTGACCCTTGAGTTTCTGCCATATCTTGCAAGATTTCTTGTTTGTGGGGTGCAAGGTTTCTTTAGAGAGCTGCTAGGCTGTCTCATCCACTTCTGGTGGAATGAGCGGGCTACCTTCTTTACCACAATTCTAAAGAGCAGAAGCTTTAGTGAGACTACTCAAAGAGGTTAATGTGAGTTTCTTAAAGTTGAGAGAAGCAGTGTACTTATGCCTTATCCATACCTGTGAAAATTAAAGCATGTATGCTCGTATGTGTGAGGGGTGAGAGAGAGAGTAGGAGAGTAGAAAATGATACTCCTATGGGGCAGGGGGGTGGGGGTGGGGGTAAGAAGCCATGCGTGTTTTCCTTTCCATGAAACAGAGTTGGTCCTCATGGAAAAGAAAGCCTGTTTGGAGAGGTTTTAAGCCCTACCCAGGAAGAGATAAGTCCTTGGAGATACTTGGTCTGAGGTAACAGTGATCAACCAAAGAGAAGGCCTCGCACAATCTCAGAAGCTTAGTCCAAGCTGGAGACCAATGACAAAGGCACAGACATACACTGAAGTTAAAGATTCAGCTTTACACATTTGCCAGTCATCAACCAAATAAAAATATTTCTATCCCTATGTCTTTTTATTCCTCCCTGCCTCTTTGTTTCTGGGTGTGGACATGATCATAAAGGCAGGTAAAGCTGGTCACATACGTCACCTCTCATAAGGTATGTCCAGAAGGATGGAAGGAGAGCTCTTAGCTTTGACTGAAGATTGAATGATTACTGTGATCTTAGATGACATACTGAGGCAACACTTGTAATTGAGAGTGACTATATGACCGTACATTTCCTAAGAGCATGGAATCATGGGAATTTCTAAGTTCTCAATCAGTAGTAGGAGAAATTAAGGAATAGTCCTTAAAAGAAAAGAAATCAAAAGTTATCCTAAGTTTGAAATGCTTATGCTATTCTGGCGGTTTCTTAAAACAAAATAGAAAGCAGCCATAAACTATATATACAGAGCACATGAATAAATAGCCAGAGTTGTGGCTTGATACAGCATCGATAAACTAAATACGTAAATGATTCAGTGTGTGGGCTACCACATGAATTAAAAATTGTCATATGTAATGAGTTAATTTCCAACATAAATAGAAGGGGGGGGGGAAACCTTAACATCTCCCTACTTTAAATGAATAGAAAAGAGGTCAGTAAGACCTGACATGGCTTCCAGATTATTAGAATGTGTTGAAAATATAGCGTATAAATTATAATTTGTAAACTTTCTCCTAGATTTTACATATGTAACACTGCATTAAATATTTTAATGAATATTTTTCCTCCACTTTTTGAAGGTTAGATCCCAGAATGGGCTATTGATTTAGATAAGTCCTAGTGAAAACTATATATATTAATTGATGATGCTTAGCACAGAGTCCTGCACATGGAAGATATATGTTACTCCTAAGTTTTAATTTATTTTAGTTTGATTTTAAGTGTGATAGAAATATAGAATTCATATATTTGCTTACGGATAAAGGATTTTTCACTTCAAAAACATGAAATAAAATTTCCTGTACTTTCCTTTGCAGTAGATATTTCAAGTGTTGAAACTAGAGGCCTAAATCTTTAAAGAGTCATGAGTATTTTTGTCATAAAAAATATCTCCAGGAATTCTAACCATCAGACTTTTAATTTTGTATTTGAGATTTATTTATTTATTTTAAGAGACAGGGAGAGTGAGCAGGGGAGGGGCAGAGAGAGAGAGAGGGAGAGAGATGATCTCGGGCAGGCTCCACACTGTCAGCATGGAGCCCAAAGCAGAGCTCGAACTCACAAACTGTGAGATCATGACCAGAGCCAAAACCAGGAGTTGGACACTTAACCCACTGAGCCATCCAAGACCCAATAAACATCAGACTTTTTAAAAAATCCTACCATACTGGTGCTTGTGATATCAAGTTTTGTCTTTTTAATTTTAATTGTAGTTATCTTAAATGTTTCTTCTTATATTTTAATAAAATGTATTTTATATTAATTAGTGCTTCAAGGATAAGATACTGACATTGTCAGAAAGTCCACTACCATGTTAAAAGATATAAGTAGAAAACGTACTTTAGAAGTACAGAAAGTTTGGTCAGAAAGTCCACTACCATGTTAAAAGATATAAGTAGAAAACGTACTTTAGAAGTACAGAAAGTTTGGGGTGCCTGGGTGGCTCAGTCGGTTAAGCGGCCGACGTCGGCTCAGGTCATGATCTCACGGTCCGTGAGTTCGAGCCCCGCGTCGGGCTCTGTGCTCAGAGCCTGGTGCCTGTTTCAGAATCTGTGTCTCCCTCTCTCTGACCCTCCCCTGTTCATGCTCTGTCTCTCTCTGTCTCAAAAATAAATAAACGTTAAAAAAATTTTAAAAATAGAAGTACAGAAAGTTCCACAAGGTTGAACTAAGTCAGGCTTACTTTTCTTCAATGTACTATAAGAGAGATTAGATGTCAGAAATTTCGTTCAAAAATATTGAATTCTATTGGATTATATATTGCCTTGTCTAAAAATGTTTTGCTCCAGCTCTTTTTATAACTATAATTGCATTGTAACATTATTACAACTCAGTGAGCAAAGTATTCTACCCTTCAAATATTAAATGATTCAGTTTTAATAAATTTGTTATGATTTTGTAAATCAGTATTGGAAGCACCAATCATAGAAGATACAGGAGTAAGGGATGATAAGATTGTAGAGTAATAATCATGGCCACCTGTGCTTTAATATCCTGGACAAGCCTTAATTGGTTATATGAGTTGCATATATCATTATTCCACTCTTTGGCTTTGTTTTTCGCTTGGATTCTGATGGCTTTTGCTATCATTAATGCTAATATAATCAAAATTGATCTTTCTTTTTGTTTAAGTTTTTTTCCTTTAAGGAATACTTTCCTTCCTCAGAATCATAAGTATATTCACATGTATTTCAAAACTGAAAAACTTTTTCTTTCACTCTGAGCCTTTTCATTGTTAGACTTATTTTTGTACTTATTGATGAGCTAGAAGTATCTTTTGTGTTTTGTACTTAGATAATTGTCTCAAAACCCTTTATTGAATAGTTTTTCTTTTCTTATTTTTTGTGGCACATTCATCCCTTAATAAGTTTCCATACAGGTGTGGATCTGATCCTGGTTTAACTATTTTTATATCATTGGTGTATTTGTCTGTTCATGTGTGCATATCTTACTGCCTTAACTGCCACAGTTGCATGTAAAAAGTTTACAGTAAAACTTGATATCTGATAGATATCAAAAGAATTACTCCTTGTTAGTCTTCCTAATTTCTTGACCCTTTCTATTAAATGTGAATTTTAAGGCCAGTTTATCAAATTCTTGAACAATTCCTATCAAAAAAAAAATGTTTAATTTTAATCCAACTTAGAAATTTGGAGAATCACCATCTTTACAATTTTGAGTGTTCCCATTCATTACCATTTATGTATAAATTTAAGTCTTAGGTATATCTCTTAATAAGATTGTTTTGTTTGGAAACATTTTAGACCTTTTTTGTTCACTTCATCAGGTCCAAGCTTTCTTATTTGTAAATTCAAAATAATTGTTTTTCTTGCTTATATTTCAGGGCTATTTTGAAGATAAAATGGAATGATGCTTATGAAACAAATAAATAAATCATAAGACTTTGTGTTTTTTTTATTATTTTTAACCAAAGGTATGGGTATATTATATGCTTGCTGATATGCCATGATTTTCTGAGACTCTATTTAATTATTCTCTTTTCCTCCAAGGGTGAAAGTTTGGATCTTATAATTATTTAAAGTAGTTATTCCTCAACACTAAATAAAGCCATTGTTCTATTTAATGATTTCTACAATGTTCAGTGAACTGTGACTTTTTATTAATTCTATAAGTCTTTGATTAATGAGGAATATGAAAGTTCATTTCATCAAGTATTTATTGTATCACATATATTGCTAGCAATGAATCCATTTTGAGATAATTATTTTTGTTTTTAGGAAAAAAAATGAAACGCAATAAGAAGTTTTAGGAGCTTGTTACCAATAAATGTTTTTGAGGATCATCAGTCTAAGAGTTCCTAATAAATATGGAAGTTGTAAGCGCTATTTTTATTATTGCTATTTTTAGGAGAAAGATGATTCCAAATTTTCTTGTAACTTTTTTCGGGAGAGGGTGGTAATAAGTGAAGCAAAATATAAAGTTTATATTTCTTTTGTCTCCTTTTAATTAATCATTTTAATAACATATAAAACCTATACCTGCCAAATCAACTATGTAATCATTTCTTCTATTTTTATCAATATATTATCTGAAAACTAAAATAATATCAGAAAATATTAAATGAATGAGCATGACTTAAAATTATATATATTTCAAAATATACATATATTTTAATAGAGAATTTATAAAGAAAATACAAGATTCCAAAGAACGAAGGCATATGAAGTTAGCATATTAATAAATGCTTTTTATTTTTTAATTCCAGTAAAATTAACATACAGTGTTATGTTAGTTTCAGGTGTACAATATAGTGATTCACAACTTTATGCGTTACTCAGAGCTCATCATGATAAATTTCCTCTTAATCCCCTTCACCTATTTCACCCATCCCTCCAATCCACCTTCCCTCTGGTAGCCATCTGTTTGTTTTCTACAGTTTAGAGATAGTTTTTTGGTTTCTCTTTTTTTTCCCCCTTTGCTCATTTGTTTTCTTTCTTATAGTACACATATGAGTGAAATCATATGGTATTTTTCTATCTCTGACTGACTTATTCACTTAGCATTATACCCTCTAGATCCATCTACAATGTTGCAAATAGCAAGATTCCATTTTTTATGGCTGTGTAATATTCTAGTGTGTGTGTGTGTGTGTGTGTGTGTGTGTGTGTGTGTGTGCATACCACATCTTCTTTATTCATCTATGAATGGACACGGATTTCTTCCATAATTTGAGTATTATAAAAAATGCTGCAATAAACATAGGGGTGTCTATATCTTTTCAAATTAGGGCTTTCATATTCTTTGGGTAAATACCCAGTTGTGGAGTTATTGGATCCTCCGATAATTCTATTTTTAATTTTTTTGGGGAACCTCAATACTGTTTTCCACAGTGGCTGCCCCAGTTTGCATTCTCACCAACAGTGCATGAGGGTTCCATTGTCTCCACATCCTCACCAACACTTGTTTCTTATGTTGTTGATTTTAGCCATTCTGACAATTGTGAGGTAAAGTTTTGATTTGAATTTCCCTGATAATGAGTGATGTCAAGGATCTGTTCCTGTGTCCTTTAGCCATCTGTATTTCTTCTTTGGAGAAATGTCTGTTTATGTCTTCTCCCCATTTTTAATTCAATCATTTGTTTTTTGGGGTGTTGAGTTATGTAAGTGCTTTATACATTTTAGATGCTAACCCTTTATCAGATGTATCATTTGCAAATATCTTCTCCCATTCTGTGGGTTACCGTTTAGGTTTGTTGATTGTTTTTGTCACTATGCAGAAGCTTTTTATTTTGATGTAGTCATAATAATTTATTTTTGCTTTTATTTCCCTTGCCTTAAGAGATATGTCTAGAGAAGTGTTGCTATGGCTGATGTCAGAGAAGTTGCTGCCTACGTTCTCTTCTAGGATTTATATGGTTTCAGGTCTCACATTTAGGTCTTTGATCCATTTTGATTTTATTTTTGTGTATGGTGTAAGAAAGTGGCCCAGTTTCATTCTCTTACATGTACTTGTTCAATTTTCCCAGCATCATTTGTTGAAGACAGTCTTTTTCCCATTGGATGTTTTTCCTGCTTTCTCAAAGATTAGTTGACCATATAATCATGGGTTTATTTCTGGGCTGTCAATTCTGTTCTTTTGATCTATGTATCTGTGTTTGTGCCACTACCATACTGTCTTAATTACTACAGCTTTGTAGTATATCTTGAAATCTGGGAATGCGACCCCTCCAGTTTTGTTCTTATTTTTCAAAATAGCTTTGCCTATTCAGGTTCTTTTGTGGTTCCATACAAATTTTAGGATCATTTGTGAATTATAAATATTTTTTAAATAGGACAAGAAACCTTGTACATTAGAGAATCGTATCACGATGCAAAAATATTTTAATAGATTAAAATAAGGAGTTAAATCTGGGGCCCTGAGGTGGCTCAGTCAATTGGGCATGCAACTAGATACTGACTCATGTGGTGATCTTGTGATTGTGGGATTGAGCCCTGTGCCAGGCTGTGCTCTGAGCATGAAGCCTGCTTGGGATTCTCTTTCTCCCTCTCTCTCCACCCTTCCCCCACTCATATTCTCTCTCTCTCTCTCTCTCAAAATAATAAAACAAACGTTTAAAAAATTACATAACAGGGGCGCCTGGGTGGCGCAGTCGGTTAAGCGTCCGACTTCAGCCAGGTCACGATCTCGCGGTCTGTGAGTTCGAGCCCCGCGTCGGGCTCTGGGCTGATGGCTCAGAGCCTGGAGCCTGTTTCGATTCTGTGTCTCCCTCTCTCTCTGCCCCTCCCCCGTTCATGCTCTGTCTCTCTCTGTCCCAAAAATAAATAAACGTTGAAAAAAAAAAAAAAAATTACATAACATAAATAAAATTAAAATAAAATAAAATAAAATAAAATAAAAGAGTTAAATCTAAAAGGGAGCATTTGTCAGGTCTAAATATGAAATTGTGCACTCAACTTCAATAACTGTTATATAAATGCAGAGTCAAATGTATTAATGATGTTAGGAGCTAATTGATGGAGAGAGACCATATATAAGTGAGCTTTGTGAATTTAAACATTTCATGGATACTTAGCCCGTATGGATAGAAGACAGTTCCAATCAGAGAAGGGAGTATTCTTTGTAAATTCTGTACTGGCATGCTATGTTAAAATATGGAACCAATTTTTAGAGGGGTATTAAAAAATCAAACTGTATTCTGATGTAAGTAATTAGATTGAAAAAGATCTTATGAACTCTTATATGAGAATGGATTGGAGGTCTAGATTTTTTTGCATGTGTTTATTTGTTTTTGAGATGGCAATGGGGTAGAGAGAGAGGGAGACAGGATCTGAAGTGGGCTCTATGCTGACAGCAGAGTCTGATGTAGGGCTCAAACTCACTAATGATGAGATCATGATCTGAGCCTACATCAGATGCTTAACTGACTGAGCCACCCAAGCACCCCAGGTCTAGAAGATATTACACTGAAAGAGGAAGGTTTGTGCATGGACACATGAGTTCAAATATTTTAATATCTATTATTGCATGGAACCAGATTAAGTTTAATATACTCCATAAATCAGCAGTTTCAATTAAATTAAAAGGCAATTTCAATTCAACCTCAGTTTTTTTTTTTTGAGCCAATAAATTATCTTAACATGATAAAGCCTCGATTGTAATTAGTGGAGAAACTTCCTGATTTGAGTGGAAGGCTGAACTAGAATACTCCATCAGCCATTTATTTAAGAAATACGCATGAAGTCCTGACAGTATGCTAGGTGTTGAAATTAAAAAAAAAAAAAATCACTGATAGAGAGGTGCCTGGGTGGCTTACTTAGTTGAGCATCTGACTTTGGCTCAAGTCATGATCTCACAGTTCATGGGTTTGAGCCCCGCGTCGAGCTCTGTGCTGACAGCTTGGAGCCTGGAGCCTGCTTCGGATTCTGTGTCTCCCTCTCTCTCTGCCCCTCCCCTGCTCAGACTCTGTCTCTCTCTCTCTCTTTCTCTCTCTCTCTCAAAAAAATAAATAAACGTTAAATTTTTTTTAAATCACTGATCATTAATGGTATATGATTCTACATTTTAATCTATAAAGATGTATTTACAGCCATTTACCACATATACATTTTTAATAAACTTGTGATACTTATTACATTATTGCATATATTACATAGTGTTGACTGTATACAAGGTCTACAGTTCTGCACCAAGTGCGGTGAGTAATATGTAAATACTGACACTGGAGGATAGCATTTGATTAAATTTAAGGATGGATTCAGTGGTTGCATTTGTCTAGAGCAGAGGTTTTTCTTAGGAGGAATGACAAAAGTGATCTGATAAAGTGATGGTTGAAGAAAAGCAAAGAATGGAAAAGACAGAGCAGGGGTCCCAAAGTGTAGCACCTAGACCAGCAGCCTAAGGATCACCTGGGAACTTTTTAAAAATGCACATTCCTGTATCCCACTCAAGACCTACTAAATCACAAACTCTGGGGTGGGGTCCAGCAAGCCATAGTTTAACAAGCCCTCCAGGTGATTATAATTCATGCTCAATTTGAGAACCACTCGTGTAGACGGCTGGTGTGAAGTAGAGCTAAAATATGATTCAGAAAGCAATTCATGGTCACTGCATCTCAGTAGAAATAAAAGACACAGAGATCCCATGGCTTGTCGTGGGAAGGTGATTTATTGGCTAACTTATGTAATGTGTAACCCAGAGAGCACTTAAAATAGCCAGTGTTGAAATTTTTGCTTTGGAAAAAATTATCGATAGGTTTTTTTTTTTTTTTAATTTTTCATCTAGCATTTCAAATGTTAGAGCTGGGTATTGTTGTCTGCCAGAAACAAGGCCTATATATTTTGTTTCACAGATAATGAATTCTTTCTTCCTCTAAAACAGTATTGGGTAATGTTCCAAAAAAGTAATTACAGGCCAGTTAGTAAATATATGCTGAGACAGTAGAGTGCCAGATAGAAACAGCTATATGTCTGCCACTGCTGATTAATCAGCTAGAGAACAGGCCTATTTTTTGACTTAATATGGGACAGGGACTCCATTAAGGGTAGAATCTGTATCTCAGTGACTAAACATGTTCTCCCAACTGTTTTCATTTTCTTCGGTGTATATTTTCTTTTCTTCTGTTGCCTAATAGAATGACAGGGCTGCATACTTTTAACAAATTGTTCCTTCGCCTCCTGTCTTCCTCTTCTATTCAATAGGCTTGGCAAAGCTGTAAGAGGTTATGAAGGTTTGGGGAGTTAGAAATCACAGCCAGTTCAATCTCATTTTCATATAAACCGAACAGTAAATTATTATATTGTAACAGCTTATCACTTTGGACCTAAATAACACAAAAGTAGTCTGTAAATCCCGTAGCAAAGATGGAATAATCCTTTTATGTAGGCACGTTTCTTAGAGTGTGCTCTAACTCTGCTGGGCTTTCTGATTCTGTTTTTCTCTAACCTTAGTTGCTGAAGCTAGTTAGAGACCCATTTTAGGTTCAGGTGCTTCATATTCAAGGATTATTTCTGTTTTAGGTCAAGTGAAATATAAGAAGCACCATGTCTGGAAATGGAAGAGTTGCCATTAACTCAACCTTGTTGCTTGTCTCATAATTGGACTCTTGCCATGCCATTTATGATCAGAACTGTTCCTCTTTACTCATTAATGGTCTAGAGCTCTGCCCTGATTCTCAGTCTTGCCCTCTGTTCCCTAAAAAAATTCTAGGGAATTCTTTCCTTTATCTCCAATCTCACTGTCTCCCCAGACACTGACTACCTGTTCACGCAAACAGGTATGAGATCATTCTGAGTACCGCAACTTGATTCACACTAATGCTATGTCATCCTGCTTTGTGATCTAAAGGATTTATATGAATATATTTTTTGTTGTCTGTTATATTAGAAAATTCCTTGAGTGTCAACCTTTGTGGATGCTGTTGGTACCCCACCTAGATGCTCTTAACCTGCAAGCGCACCCATTCTCCATCTGGTGGGAATTTTGAGTTATCAGTCATAGCTATCATCACCACCACCACCATCACCCTTCTCTGGACAACTGCTTTACGCCAGTGGTTCCCAAACTTAACTTGCTTCTAAATCACATAGAAGACTTGTCAACACAGATGGCTGAGCTCAGCTCCCAGAGTTTATAATTGAGTAGGTCTGTAACGGGGCCCGCAAATTTGTATTTTTAACAACTTCCCAATGATGCTGATGCTGTTGTTCTGGATAACAAACTTTGAGGGTAACTGGTCTAGTCTAAATAACAGTTTCTTTGTCTCTGGAGGCCATCTGTCCCATCTTCCCTTCTCAGGGCGGACCATTATCAGTGACTCATTGCCACCAGCTTGTAAAGGGCAGGCCCTCTTGTCTCAAGGTGGGAATCTGTCGGTGTTTTATCCATGCTCCAGAACTTCCTGGTAGGATCAGAATCAAATAGTCACCATTAGACACTACAATTTCACTTAGTTTTTTTCTTCCCCCCATGTGTCCTGCTTCTTTCACTCTTCTCCTAAAAGTATTCTGTCAATAAATTCCCTGAACAAATCTCCATCTCAGACCATCGTCTCTGAGAGACAAAACCAGAGCCTTATACCTGTGGATTTCTGGTTTCCAGTCTCTTTAGTTCAATTTATTCAACAAATTCGTATCTAATGCCTTTGCATGTACCAGGCAGTACATGATATATGCGAAGGAAGGCCCGGTCTTTCTCTCAAATAGCCCACCATTTAGTCAAAGAGTGGATAAGTAAATGTACAATTACAAAACAATATGGTTGATGCTATGCTACATCAATCCTGAGAATTTGAAGTCAGAGGTGCTTTTATCTCAACCTTGGAAGATAGCATAAGCTGGGTTCCTTGGGGAAAGAGACTGAGATGGAGATTTTTTAGGTAGGAGGTTTATTGGGGCATATTCTTGAAAACACCAATGAGGAAGTGAGGAAAGCATAGTTGTGCAAATGGAGAGGCTGGATGAGGCTGCAGGCTAACCCATGGGAAGCTCTGGAGATGTCCAGAATTCACAAGATGCAGACTGCCCACCGAGGGGCATTAACTTTGGGAGAAGCAACTCTCTTGAGCTAAGGGATGCTCAAAGAGGGACTCCGCTGTGAGGTATCATTAGCCAGTTCTCTCAGCTGCTCAGAAAGTAGATGCCTCAGTCCTGTGGTAGAGATCAGGATGGTGAGCCACAGCATCCCATACAGGGGAATGATAGAATCAAGGGAAGATAGTCTTCAGCCATTTCAACCCAGGACCACAGAAAGTAGGTTGGACCTCATAAGAAAAAGTTTGGGGATCCAGCATGAATACACACACACACACGCACACACACACACACACACACACACACACACGGTTCCTGGAGACACGTGATTGTGATCATCTCAGTCATATATAGTGGCTTCCCACCAGACAACCATCAATCCTGCTCCACCCAATGGGAATTTTAATTGAGTTTTTTAAGCACTAAATTTCTCAAATATCACAAGTGCTAAATATAAGGTAAACCTGAGGTTTCCTGAAAATCCATCATGTAGACAGACCTGAAAGAGTTGCAAGCCTTGTTGAAATGCCTCTGAGGAGCAATGCAGCAGGTAACAAATCTGCTGACAAGCAGCAATCTTCAGAATAAACATATGTAGGACCAGAGTTCAGAGGCTAAAGTCAATTTAATGAGAAAGCTGTCGCTATTATTTTTTATGTGAATTAAATGTATTCCAAGTAGCCAGAGTCACAGCCTCACGGTAAATAGTGTGGCTGCAGAGCTGAGCATTTGTTTTATGCTGTTCCTCGGGGTCACCTAAAGATGAATGTGAGTTACCTAGATTGAACAGAATTCTATCCAGTGTGTTCTAATGTGTGGTGATAAAATTCACAGACCTAATTAGAGAGAACTGATTTGAATGTAAAATTGTTTATTTTGCAGTACATCTATGCCAAACATTGAAATTTTCCATTGAGATAAAAACAGCACATAATTTGAAAAGAGGAATATAAAGTCTTCACGAATCACGGGCAGCCTATTAATAAGTCTTTGTGAAGAGAATTACACAGTGTTAAGACAACAGAGGGAAGACACAAGTAACCTCCTACCTGGGCAGAGTAAATGTTACAGAAATTCACAAGTTTCATTTTGCATAATTAGGGCCAGAGATGCAGCCCAGGCGCACACACACACAGAAGAATGAAATAGGTCTCCATCTCTCCTTGCATTAACTGAAATCTGTCCTGATGGAATGGCCTCTGGCAATATTATGAATCAGCATGAAAGAATAGCAGACCCGGCCTCTCAAAACTCTCTCCCCTCTGAAATGTGTGTTTAAATTACCTCATGGCAAGGCCAGTGACATTCAAGGATTGAGAATGAGGTTAGAAAAATGGAAGTGTTTCTCTACTTCACAGACGGTCTATTGCCTGATGAACATTATGTAAACAACTTTCCAAAGAAAGAGTAGCACCAAAGTTGAGCAGCCAGATTATTAGAGAGCAACAGACTCCTTGTATGCCCCCTATGCTCTAGTCCAAGGGTCTGCAAAGGGACCCTTGGGCCACATCCAGCCTACCACTCATTTTTGTAAATATGGTTGTAGTGGAACACAGCTATGCTCATTTTCTGTGTACTGTGGCTATTTTTGCACCACGGTGGCAGGGTTGAGCAGTGCAAAAGAGACCATATGGCTCACCTAGCCTAAAATACTTACTGTGTAGCCCTTTACAGGGAAAGGTTGCTGACCCCCTGCTCTAGTCTGTTAGAGTTCGGTGTGTTCTGGATTTACTGATGATAAGAATAACCTGGAGTACATGTTAAACCTACAGCTTCTCAAGCCCCTCCTTTGGAGATTCTGATTCAGTAATTCTGAATGAGACACAGGACTATGTATCTTTAACGAGTACCAAACTTTAGAGAAACATCAGTCTAGTCATTTTACTCTCTGGCTCTGTTGCATACCATTTTTATGTTCATCAAGTCCACATTCTTTTCTTTAGATTCCTCCTCATCTCCCCACATAAGTGCAAGTTACAGACCAGTGTACTGTGTGACGTTGTCATCGGTGGGGTTTGCCAGAAGCAGAGCTAATGACACAGATTTGGGTGCATGGTGTTTATCAAGGGAGCATTCACAGGAGCAAAGAAGTTAGGGAAGCAAGATAGGATAGGAGAAAAAGCTAAGCAAGGATGTGGTCTCAGCTGGGGATATACTTCAGTCTGATCCCCCAGGAACCTCTGCAGCAAGAATTGCACCCAGTGATCCCACTGGGAGGCAAGGATGGCCAGCCCTTTGTATACTCTCCCTCCGTTCCATCAGTCAGTCATTTGGGTGTAGGGGGCTCTCGAACAGGGGACAGCCGAGAGCCATTAACAGCAGTAACTGGGGCAACGGAGGATGCAGACAGATGTACAGCATCTAGTAAGGGAGTCACACCCCCCAAATGAATGAAATTTAAGTAGATTTGGAATGTGCCTTCCAGAAAGTCATATCTGTGATAGTCTTTAAAAGACAATTTGCAGTATGTTTTTAAATTATCAAATGTTTGGAAAGAATAAGTACATTTGCTAGAATTGAGACCTTCAGCCTTCTACTATCTTTGAAAAGGAAAAGGAAAATATGTCAGAGAGAAGTGACTTTTCCAGTAAATAATCAGTTTTGTTGACCCCTTTCTTTGCCCAGATGCTTGGTAAGATCTGCTGGTTATGATTACCTCAGTTAGGATGACGTGAGGTTCTTATGAACTTGAATGCATGCAAACATTGCAGAGGCCCACTTGGAATAGGACTGCTGTCCGAGCAAGTATTTTTGCTAGTCCCCAACATTGCATAGTAGATCCACTAGCGTCTTAGAAGACTCATGCGACAAAGGTACATTACAGGAATGTAAAATGAAGTTCAACCCTCCATAATTATGTTTTACCTTCCAAGGGATCATTGTAGCCAACCCTACTTGCTAATTCCCCCAACCAGCAAGGTAGCCATCAATTCTCTCGTCTTTACCCAGAGTCACATAGCCAGTCAGTGGTAGTGTTGAAAGTTCTGAAGATAGGATTCCACATACCCTATTAACAAGCTGTCTCTCAGGGCAGCTGGGTGGCTCAGTTGAGCCTCCAGATCTTGGTTTCTGCTCAGGTCATGATCTCATGGTTCATGAGATCAAGCCCTGCATCAGGCTATGCACTCATTGTGTGGAGCCTGCTTGGGATTCTATCTCTCCCTCTCTCCCCTTCTGCCCCTTGCTCTCTCGCTCTCGCTGTCTTTCAAAATAAATAAATAAACTTAAAAAAAAGTTGTCTCTCTTCTTTAACCCAAACTGTTTGAATAACCCTAGGATTTACAAGCCTAGAATGAAGACATTTCCAAATTATTTCTTGGGTTGTGTAGCATACCCTTTAAACTCTCAAGAGAAGTTGGTGAGGGGAGGAAAGGGGAAATATAATATGATAAGAGTTATTCTCTTCTCATGCTAAGCCCATTTCTCCCTTTCTCTCTGAAAGAGGAACAGAGAAAAAAATCTGTGACTTCACAAGAGGTTGTTTGACCTGTTTGATCCCAGGATCCTTTGCACAGCTTTCCCCCTGTGAAGACTGTGGGGGCAGCTCAGGCAAAGAAGGCAGACAGTATTATACTATTTTATAGACCTGGCAGAATCAACTTAAAAAGAGCACCTAGAGTCTTATCTCACTTTATTCTCTTTTCTGTCTCCTTGAGGCAAAGTTGACTTAACCTTTTCTTAAAGTGAACACTGTGAAATAAGAATATTTGTCCAAACAACTTAAGGACATTTTCGACAACTTGTAAACAGAAAAAGAGCTAACAGGATACAGTTACTCAGAGTAACTGTAAGTTGGTAACAAAAATAGAACTTTGATTTTACGTAACGTATTTTAGAAAGAAAGCAAAAATGTGATGGTCAGTGAAGAAAAGAGAAAACTGGCAGGGTCTAGGGTTTTCCCAAGATTCTGCTGTGAACTTGAAATTCCAAACCAAACCCAGATGATTTCAAAGTCAGTGTCCTTTCCAATTTGCCGTGCCAATTTCTTACAACTCTCCTTAGGCTAGGACTGGGAGAGGCATCCCTGAAATTGCTTCTTGGTAAGGAGCTAGTATGGGGACCAGTGAACCACCACGGGGGGTTGAAAACAAGGCCCAGCATGGGCTTCTGAGTCACCTCGTCCATGAAGCCTTTCCTTTGTCTCTAGTAAATATAGGTGAGTCTTCTCTTTCTATATAATTGTAGTGCTTGCATGTTCCTCTATTTTAGAACCTGGCACATGGATATACCTCTTCTAAGCCTCTTTTTTCAATGTGCTACATTAGGAGCCCACCAAAAGGAGGTTTTGTGTTGTGTTCAATTTTGTATGTGGTGCTCCATGAATTCATTCAGTCATTCAAATGCTACTCATCAACTGTTTACTATGTGACAGGTATTATTTTAGGTGTTACAGATAGGATAGTGAATGAAACAGACCAAAATTATTTTAGGGGTTCCTGGGTGGCTCACTCAATTGAGCAGCCAACTTCAGCTCAGGTCATGATCTCATGGTTCGTGAGTTTGAGCCCCACATTGGGCTCTCAGCTCTCACTGCAGAGCCTGCTTCAGATCCTTTGTCCCCCTCTCTCTCTGCCCCTCCTTCTCTCTCTCTCTCTCTCAAAAAAAAAATATATTTTATTTAAGGAGCTTACACTTTAGTGATGGAGACGATATATTGTAGATTCTCTACAGATAAGTGCTGAGGTCTAAAAATTAAGCTAGAAAAGGAGACTTGAATGTGTGGGGCAGAGTTGACATTTTAAACAGGATAAGGGAAAGCCTCACAGAGAAGATAACATTTGATTAAACCCTGAAGGAAATGAGAAAAGCAGTCTACAGAAATTTGGAAGAAGAGAAGTCCAAGAAGAAGGATAAAGATAAAGACCTGGAAATAGGGAGCATTAGCACTGTTGTCAAGAAACAGTAAGGAAGATTTTTAGGTCTAGAATAGAGTACACAGAGGGAAGAATAATGGGAAATGAGACCTGAAAGAAAGGACAGGATGAGGGCAGAGATCACATGTGGCCTTGGAAAGCACAATCATAACTTTTTCTTGGTCTTTAAAGAAGTTTAGAAACCATTGGAGGGTTTTGAGCAAAAGAATTATATGAACTTTCAGTTTTAACAGGATCACTAATATTTAATGAATTAATAAAGTAACTAATTAACTTGTCCATCTAAGAAGTGCCTAAAGAAGCCAGATAATGGCTTTGAGTAATGGATCAGATAAAGTGTAAGCACACATTCCTGGAAGCTGAGGGTTCAAAACCACGCCATGAGTCTCATCAAGTAGACAAGGAGAAGGCAGCCACAACTGATGAACGTGAGATAAGACCCAACTGCCCTGGACGTCTTGTATAACTCCTGCTGCCACTATCATATCAAATAACTGACTTCTTGGGGCAACATCAACCCAGGTTCGGAATATAGGCAATTCCTACGTAGCAAAAAGCTAGGTGAGGAAAATTATGATAAGAAGATGCATCCCACTTGTCTCTCCAGCATCCAAGACTGGGCACCACTATCCTGACAAACTATAGCCTAGATTAGAGGGCTCTGCACCATTTGGGACCTTTAAATATACTCGATGACATGCTGAGTTCTCTTTTCTTTAAATTGTCATTGAGTATTTTCTTGGCCAACTGACAGTGTAAAACCTTTTAATACACATGCTTCCAGAAATGTTCACAAGTAAGAAAGAATTAAAGAACTGAAGACGAATGGCAGCAATGGACACCCTCACCCCCACCATCACCCCCATCACCACCACTGGAGAACTTCATGTTCAAAATGAACATTCGTTTTTTTTTTCTTCCTTTTGCGTTTTTAAAGCCAATGTGGTCTTTCCCATTTTATGTGTCTTTTTTAAATTGAATCATCTTCACCCATTTCACCCACCCACCCCCAATTCCCCTTCTCTGGCAACCACCAATCTGTTCTTTTTTTAAACTATGAGTTCAGGGGTTTTTTTCATATTCCACACATAAGTAAGATTATACAGTATTTGCCTTTCTTTGACTTATTTCACTTAGCATGATACTTTGAGAGTTCATGTTGTAGCAAATGGCAAGAGTTCCTTCTCTTTATGACTGAACTGTGTCAGTCACATTTTCTTTATCCATTCATCTGTCATTGGACACTTAGGTTGCATCCATGTCTTGGCTATTGTATCTAATGCTGCCGTGAACATATGGGTGCAGGTATCTTTTTCAAATAGTGATTTCAGGGGTGCCTGGGTGGCTCTGTTGCTTAAGCATCCGACTTTGGCCCGGGTCATGATCTCATGGTTTGTGAGTTCAAGCCCGCGTCGGGCTATCTCCTGTCAGCACAGAGCCCATTGCGGTTCCTTTACCCCCCTCTCTTTCTGCTCCTCCCCTGTTTGTGCTCTCTCTCAAAAATAAACATCAAAAAAAAAAAAAAAGATAGTGATTTCATTTCCTTCTGATAAAAGTTTTAATTTTTATACATTATAGTGATTAATTTTTTAATGTTTATTTGTATTTAATTTGTAAATTGTCTTTTACTATCTTTTTGCCCACTTTTATGTTTGCATGCTCATTCTTTTCTTATTGATTTGTATAAATATTTTATATGTCACTGATATCAGCAACCCATTACAAACATTTCTTTTGATTTGTCTTATGCCTTAAAATGTACTTTAAAACTTAATTGAAATATATATTTTTCAGATAAATTGTACCCTACCTCTGAGTATCTGTTTAGAAAGCTTGTTTTTAATATTTTCTTCCAGTGCTTTTAAAATTAACTCTTAAAATTCGCTTTTGTGACCAGACTATCTTTTTTCTTTATTTCTTCCAAATGAGTGACACATTTTTTTCAACCCATTATTTGAGTGGTAAATCCTTTCCCCACTGCTATGAGATGCCATCTGTAGTGTATAATAAGTTCTTACATATGCTTGGCCTGGTTCTAGATTTTTCTCTTATGCTTGACATCTCTGTTCTTAATTCTACAGCACATCAGGAACATTCTTTTAATTATTATAGCTTTGATTTCCATTTTGAAGTCTCCTGCTTTAAGCCTGTCAAACTTTCATGCCTATTTGTACAGACTGTTTTAGCAAGCACTTTAAAATGCCATTGGGATTTTTGTTGAAATTGCATTCAAATATTTTGATTAATTTAGGAACAATCGGCAGTTTCACCATATTAACTTTCCATCCAGGACATATGCTTTCTCTATTTTTCCAAGTGTTACTTTGTTGTAAAGTAAACTCTACCACCAATGCGGGGCTCAAACTCACAACCCCAAGATCAAGAGTCATTTGCTCTACTGACAGAGCCAGACAGGCACCCCTATTTTTCCAAGTCTTTAAAAAAATTTTCTCACTGTAAATTGTTATAGTTTTCTTAAACTACACTTAGAATAAACTGCATTTATTCCCATTCATCTTATAACTTTGTTACTCTTATAGGTGATTACTTTTCTAATCATATTTCTAACTCTTATTCCTAGGTATATAAGGACACTATAGCTTTATACGCCTATTTTTTTACAAGTGTTTCCTCAAATTGGATGGAATGAGGATCTTGCCGATTTTGATGTAGCTGTAAATAGAACATTAGTACACTTGTACCTTCTCAAAGATTTTTAAACAATAATCCCTTCGATAATGAGTTATTCCTGAGAGCTTTACCTATAACTTTTCATTTCTTTTTGTGAATACTTTACCTCCCATCTGTGGCTGATAGAACAGAGGAAAAGTGAAAAGCAATGTGGTTAATGCTAGGGTTGGCCATCGGTTTTTAGAAAGCTATAGTGCTTCAAAATGAGATAATTCATGTTTTCCAGATAATTTGGCTACCAAGTGAGAAATAATGAAGTAAATAAACTTCATTTTCATGAAGTTGATGCTTGAGGTTTTCTCAGTCACACAGTGGTGTACTATGTCTTTACTATTAATTAGTATGAAAATATCGATACGCTTGCATGACCCCCCTCCCTGGGATTGATAGGGGTTACAAATCAAACATGACTCCTTGTGCTGCCTGATTCTTTTCACTGTACCTTTGTTCATATTCTCCTCCGACAGATGTCTGAGGGCCACTGACCACTCCCTCAGGAAATCTCTGAAGCTACATACACACCAGGCATCGATAGAAATGAATTGTAAGCTATTCTTCTAGCTCTCTAATTAGACTTTCCAGCCTCGTTGCAGGACATGAAATCAAGGGAGATCAAATTTACCCAGATGCGCAGACTTTAGAATCAGTACAAAGCAATACACTGACAAGCACAAAAGCAGCATGCTCCTGGGAGGAAAACTGAACCTTCCTCTGCCTCTTCGGAGTATCAGATGGGGAAAAGAATATCTTGTTTCCCTGTTTCACATGCTTGTCCGCCGGTTTTACAGAAGAAAATGCAGATAAACACACTGTAAGGCGGCCCATGTAACATGTAATTATTTAGACTGTAGAGCCAGACCTCAGTTCAAATCCTGACTCTATCACTTCTTAACAGCTCACCATTGAACCAATTTCTTTAATTCTTTATGCTCCCACTTCCTGTCAGAAAAATTAGGATAATTATAGAACCTACTGAATAGAGTTGTTTTGATGATAAATGAGATTATAAATAAATGCAGGTTTTGTCCTAATGCATGACACATAGTAAGCATGCCCTAATATTATATATTGCTATTTTTGTCTTTGCTAATATCTAACTTCTTTTAAAGCATAGAAGAATATAATTTATTTTTAAAGAATACAGACTTATGCAGACAGAACTGAAATTCTCAAGAAATTTTTTCCCAGAAATTAATTTTGAAAAGGATTTTGATGAACATATTACATTTAAAGTGTAGTAAACAGTCAACTATAAAAAATTATATATATATATGTATATATATGTATGTATATACACATACATACTACATACATATATATACATACATACATATACTACACACATATACATATATTACATACATATACATACATATATATGTATATACACATACATACTATAGAAAGAGAGAGTATGTCTGGAAACACCATTCATTCCTGTGGTATTATAAGAGGTGCTGAAAAAATGTTATTCCTTTATTTTATCGTAAACTGATTTGGTCTCCTTTATGAGCCCTCATCTTTTATATACTAGAGGAAAGCTAAATTCTCATTCTGGTTTAAGCTTATTATTTAGAGTACCATCTCTCATAGGCGGGAAGACTCATTCTCTCATTTCGCCTTTCTCGGCCTCTGCCTGTTACAAATAAGATGTTGCTCAGATATATGGGGTAAAGGGGAGGCTTCCCAAGCTTGCAAGGTTGCAAGGAAGAATTGGTGCCCTTGGGCATTGTGCCCCTTGATTTCTGAGATAGGATCCCTTGTACTCTAGCCATTGATGAACTTGTTAGCTGGCAGAACCCATAGTCATTCTGCTAACTGGATTGGTTAAGAGTCCAACGTCGCTTTCTGATTCTCCTGGATTCCCCTTAGACTGGAACGTCTCCAGACCCCCACGCCTCTGCTGTTTCCTGTGCAGTCTTCTGGCAAGTGGTCCAGCCCCAGCCTTCTCCATTGGGCCAACAAGTTCTGCCACTGCAGGCCCACAACAAGCTCTTTGGCAGCATCTGGCTAGAATTCATTATTCCTGTTGATGTGTGTGTGTGTGTGTGTGCGCGCAAGTGTGTATATCCACCTTTATCCATATCTATATCTATACACTAGACTGTCTCACAAAATTTATATAGGGTAGGTTGTGAAATATTACAAAGAAGATATTATGTCTCACTCATTTTGGATTCTCTAGCCCCTCACCAGATACCTGGAATAAATCGAAATAATCAATATGCACTCTCTTCATGATTGGGAAAATTTCTCCATTCTCAGTGATGGCAGGTTTGTGACCACTATACACGAACATGGTATTGGTGCAAATGCACAAAATATTGAAGCAACAGTACGGACGGGAAAAAAAATCTTTGAGGGATGTGTTTGGATAATACATTTTGAAGGGTTCTTTAGCTTTTGATCTGGCTTCTGAATTTATAATGTAAAAATGGCATTTGTACTTAATCAATTCCTTTGGTCTGTAGAACTCTTGTAGTGATTCTGGATCAAAACTCAAAGAACACAGACTAGCAGAGTCTCTTCTCCTTTTTCTCTAGTCATTTTTATGTAGTGCTGAAGATATAAGTGGTACTTTATGAAGTACAAGGAAGGGATCAAGTCACTGATCTCAAATACTTACCAGGAGAGGCTTTAAACATTTTTTTTTTTTTTTTAGTTTTCCTTAAAAAAAAGAAAGAAGAAAAACCTCAATTGAAAAGGGAGTGTGCGGGGGAGGGGGAGGAAGAAAACAAGAAGGAATTCAGAGGTGGGTTGCCATTTTGAGGTTAAACTGAACCGACGCCTTCATTGCAATGAGCGCTTTGGACGTCTGTCGAAGGAGGTACACAGTCATTGACAATGACTGCATTCTCTCCTGCTTCGGGTTCACATTGCTTCCAGTGCTCTGTTATTTAGAACTGAATAACTGTTGTCACTGCTCTATAATTTGGCCATGAGATATCTGGTTACTTTCAGACAAAAGAAAATGTCTCATAATAATGGGGTTTTGTGTGAGTCTGCTCTTTCTCCAGGGGAAAAAAAAATGTATTTAAGGATTTATCTCTGCTCACATCGAGGAAGAAAATAAAGTTTAAAAAGTTTTACTCTTTTCTCCATATAGCAATTCTTGTCTAGCTTTCCATCAGGGGGGAATGTTACCTTCAGCATATTCCGCATATGAAATAGACAGTACCAGATGCTTCAAATGGTCATAATTGTGAAGAATATGGAAAAGGAGGCGTCTTCCTATTGTGTTTCATTTAAATGTGGAGGGAAAAAGCCCTTTGGGTAAATTAGCACTGGGAGGATTTAGCAAAAGTGAATTAACTATGACAGAGTCCCCTAACACATTTATTTGATGGTCTTGCAAGCCTTTTCCCGGTTACCTGGGATACTACCCTGCTTTGGGATGCCATAGGGTCATTAAAATGTGAGACAGATTCTCCAGAAGAGAAAAACCAGATGAATCTTGACTTGTAGACAGTATGTCTTGCTTAATAGCATTTCCTGTGACCGGCCCTACCTTTCCCTTGGTGCTAAATTTCTCTCTGACACACTCATCTGAAAAAAACAAAGAGCTGCCTGTGAATTTCAGCTGCCAGAGCCAAAAGACTGTTGCGAAGGATCTTTACAAGCAATTATCAAGTGTGCTCTCAAATGCTAAATATATTGATGATTTTTTTTATTTATAAATTAGTATTAAAAGCTAACGTCTATCATGTTACAGGAATAAAAAGATAAATGAAGGCAGAAGCATGTGGTAAAAATGAGTCTACTATCCCATATACACAATCAACAATAACTAGAATTTTGGTGGCGATCACTTTGTAACACATGCCGATATTGAATTATAATGTACACCTGAAACTTATATCATTTCACATGGGAATTTTACCTCAAAAAAAAAGCCTGAAAAATCAAATGTGTCTGTGGTAACCCATTCAACCTGACTTGCATGGTTTTGGTCGCCAAACCTTAGCTGACCTACTGTGAATTATTTATCTTTACCTGTCTCGATGGAACTATTCATACGCTTCATAGCAGAAATATTAGTGTACTTGATCACAGGGCTATTGCAGACCCTGCCAAGGATCCTGTATAATAGGTATGATGTCACTTTTCATAAATATGAAAGATGTTTAATTTGGGAACAGAAAATTCTGAATATCGACGCTTTTCTTGTTGCTCTGTGCGAAGTCATGCTAGCTGCTCTTTACACACTTGCTATCACTGAAGCCTCACAACTTCCCTGAAAGCTGGACATCACTGTGATCTCCACTTTCTAGGTGAGGAAACTAAGGATAGGAGACGTGGAATAAGCTACTTAAGACCACTCTTCCTGTTGTGTATTTCTGCGTACTAAGCATCCCTGAAATGTAGTGATTAAAACCAAAGCTTGGTGGTTTGACTGGACTGAACGGAGTTGTTCCCACATTATAGCTGCTATCACTTAGAAGCTAGGGATGGAATCATCTGGAGGCATCTTCATAAGAAATGGAATTTGCCAGTGTGTTAAATGCTGGGCTGAGAAAATGGCACAGTGTCATTTCTCTTTCTGTCTGGGTGGAAACAGAGAGATCACCCGAAGGGGACATAGACTCCAACTCTCTATGCAGGAATGGAGGCTGCTCGGCTTTTCAAGGAACATCTGGTACTTGAATTTAGGTCTACCTAGTGCCTAGATTTATCCACAGGAGAGTAAAGCCCCACCTCTCGCCCATTCCTCCCTCCGAATGCCACCCACCTTATATTCTGCTGCTTAATAGTCCACTTTTCCCTCCATTTTCCTATAATCTACCTCTTCCAGGTAGATTTGAGAAGAATGCTCTGAGAATGTCAAAACAGAGACCTTTGGCATATTTAAGGGGATGCTTAGCGAGAATTCCTTCTCTTCTCCTCATCCTGCTCTTACCTCAGTGATCCTGACTTCATCTCATTTTTAAAATCCCCACCTCAGTAGTGGAGAATATATAAGTAAACAAGGAGGAGAGATTCAAAGAAGAGTTAATATGGGGCGCCTGGGTGGCGCAGTCGGTTAAGCGTCCGACTTCAGCCAGGTCACGATCTCGCGGTCCGTGAGTTCGAGCCCCGCGTCGGGCTCTGGGCTGATGGCTCAGAGCCTGGAGCCTGTTTCCGATTCTGTGTCTCCCTCTCTCTCTGCCCCTCCCCCGTTCATGCTCTGTCTCTCTCTGTCCCAAAAATAAATAAACATTGAAAACAAAAAAAAAATTTTCAAAGAAGAGTTAATATGAGGATTAGACAGGAGAAAAAAGGAAGGCCATGTATTTTGGAGCATTCCAATTACATTGGGGACCTATACACCTCCTTCTACCTCCCCTCTACCCCAAACCTCTGATGGATCCCTACTACTAAAATGTAACACATTTCATATGTAGTTTTGTAAATATTTGTCGCAGCTCCTAGCACAGTGACTTGCTCGTACTGGTTCCCATTTCTGTGGCAGAAATGCATGCACGGAGCTCCACAGGCCAGCTGATATCCCTCCCAGACTTCTCACTTATGGCCTGGGTTAGGTATGCCCTCTTTCCACCCAGAGAGTAGGAAAACAATAGTTGGGTTCTGCTTGTTAGCTGACAAGATTTTCGTTTCAGCTATAATGAGACCTTGCACTGCTTTTGCCTTTGTGAGTTAAGGTTCACAGTCTGGTCAACTTGAAGACAAACAGAGGGGACCTTGAGAATTGAGGCCCCGTAGTGATTTATGGAAGAATAATCACAGTGCTGTTCAGAAGGAGAGTTTATGCACTAGAGGTCTCTCTAGAGAAAATCAAAGCTTCGCTGGGATTTAGCTAACGGGCAGTCATAATTTTGAACTTTATCCTCATTTGGCCAGGCCTATCATATGTGTCAAAGTGACGTAGCTCTTTCAGGGGGCTTTTGGGAGTGACACCCCCCAGGGGACAGCTACGCTGATAAAATCCAGCTGAACAGTAGCACTCCATCAGGCAGCCTTCCTCAGACATCTGGTGTTTGCTTTCTGCCTCCTTTCTCTCCTGACCCTTACCTCCTGGATGCTGAACACAAAAGCAGCCTTCCTTGCCCTGTCTTCCCCTACCCTCCCAATTACTACAGGGCTTAATTCTTGTTTTTTAAACAAACTTCATGGTTTTGTGACTCCTCCCAGGTTTTCTTGTCAAATGAAAATGAAAAATGGCTCTCTCTTGCAAAAGCTAATCTCACTGCCTGGAACATCCCTGAATTCTACATCATTAGCACAGGGTACAAACATCAAGTGTATGTAGCTTTTTAGGGCTTACCCTTCTTTAAGGGTAAAGATGCTATAGTAGCTGAGAACATTTTCTGAGAGACAATACTAGTCCTCGGGGCAAAGAAAGTATGTTAAGTCCAACGGTCATGGTTGCTATGCTACAAACACCAAGGGAGAGTTTGCTGCGTTCCCAGTAGTACAGTTGTCACATGTCAACATAGCAGGGGGCCTTTGGGATTTCCTCATCCAGATGCCTCATGTTGCCTGTTGGGAAATTGGGACCTGGGTAGATAAATCCATCTTCTCAGAGACCTGCAATGACACAGTGAGGCTGTGACCCAATCCTCCTGATCCCTCCTAGCTCAGCCACCATTTCACAATGCCGTATTTGAATTAGAATTCCTGCCTTTGTCTGTCAACACATCGTGAGTGTTTTCCTCTGTACTACACTTGCATACCCCCATGAATTATTCTCCTGTGACTATAAAGCTACCTTTAATTTTCTACATCTCCTTGAAAGGGTGGGTGTATTGGCCAAGGGAGCTTTCCTTTTTCTTGGCTCATTGGCTACCAATATGTACGTCCCTGCCCTCTGTCCTTATTGAGCAGTTGAGCCCATGTTGCCAGGGAAACTGACTTCCCTTTGGTCAAAAGATAAAATGGGAGAGAGTGAGATCGGATCTGCTGGCCATCATTTCACCCTCCCTTTAGTGTGACCAGGCCTGGCTCATAGAGGAAATATGCCCCCTCAGCAAACATTATAAGTCGGGCAAATAGTGGATTGTATCACCCACTCTATACGAGGTTGCGAGGAGGCCCATCCATTATCGAAGGGCCTCTGAGTACAGTATAGCTCTCTGCAGAATCTATGGCAGAATCTTATAATTAGGGCTTGTGTCCCAGACATCTGATGTGGAGATCCACTCTTCTCCTGCTCAGGGTCTGAGAGACAGCAGCTCCAGTCCTGGTGTCTTCGTGGCAGTCTTAGAACTTGCAAAACCAGTGCAGAGTGAAAGGGAGATACCCTTGTCTTTGACTTTCCAGTTCCATCTAGTACGCTTACCTTTGTCAGGAAAAGAGGTTGGAGTTAGCTTTTTGTTTTTGGAAGCTAGGGTCTCAGGTAAGGGACTGGTCATGTGTTCTGACAGCAGAAAGAGGATTTCATCCACCAGCTGGGAGGTCAAGGGGAAGCCTGTCTTCTGCAAGTTGTTAGCATGCTTGAAGAACATTATGTTGAATACCAGAGCTTGATTTTCTTGCACCTGCAGCCCATTTACAGAGAAAGGGCTGAGGAGGGAACCGAAGTGTGTCTACAAAAGAACCTCCTCAAAGGGTCTTAAATCAGAACCTCAAAACACTAGAACTGGGGCGGAAATTCTTTCTTCTCTGCTTCTAGTCAACAGAGGCTCCTTTACTTCCTTCAGCCAGCTAATGAACCACAAAAAAAGCAGGTATGCTTACTACTGAGTCTTGAGACCAGGGGACTTTGTCTTCCCACTCTTCTAAATTTGAACAGCATATTCCTCAAAAGAAATAGATATTTACTACCCTCAAAAGGACTGGCAAACTTAGAAGGATATGGAGCAAGAAATGGCCTATTTACATCTAAATAACAAATACCATTAATGGAGTGCTACTGTGTGATAGAAAGGCAGAGAAGTGTTTCTTGGGAATAGCATATGAGAGGATGTTGTTCATTGCCAATATTTTTTCTTTTTCTCCACTCACCCCCTCTCCCATTCATAACTCTCATGGTAGCTGGTACCATACAGTATAGGGTAAAATGGTTTATCTCATCATAATGTCACTAGTTTTCAGTCCTAATCTCAAAATTTGCTAGAGGCCTAAAGGTCAAACACCATTAGTAGCCTCATATCCTCCAAAATGTGACCTCAGTCTTCCTCTCACGCATCAACTCAACGGCCCTTCCCTTCTATGCCCTGATTCTACCAAACTAACTGACAAATGCTATGGACTTTGAATAAACAGCATGTATTTGTTCTTCAGTATAATGTGCATCTCCTTTGCTCCTACCTAATAAACTATTACTTGTCCTGTAAGTTCCATCTGACTTATTTCTCCTTGTGCACAAATCTTGTTATGGACATTATCTTATCTTTCTGCCACCTCTTCTTTATGAATACACCTTGGAGACTGTCTCTGGCTCAGAGCAGTTTTACTTCTCCCAAACGATTGGTTTGTATTTGTCTTAGCAATACTCAGTACTGACATCCACCAGGTTTTCCCTTTCACAATGGTTGCCAGAATTCTCAGAGAAGATTTATAGCCCATGTTCAATCAAGAGTATTAATTTTACCACACTTTGCTTTTCTTTTACATGTGATAACTTTCATTTTTTTGTATCATTTTGTGGAACTCCTTTCTGGAACCAAGTGGCCAGGGGTAGAGGGGAGGGAAGGAAAGAGAGGGGAATTCAAACCTCAAAGCTACTTTATATATGATTCCATCACCTGGAAAAATTAATAATTTTCCCTCTGAGCTCTCCTAGCACTTTGAAGGACTCTCAGTTATAATACATACATCATTACACATCAATTTATTTTTCTTTACTTGGTCTTTTTTTTCTCCTACATGACTGCAAATTCTTTAAAAACAAGGGCTACTTCTTACTTTTCTTGGTATTCCCAGCTTCTGGCTCAGTTCCTGACTCCAGTAACTGCTCAATATATGTTTATTGAGTGAACAGTAGCTGAAAAGTAGCTCCAAAGATTTAATCCAATTACATAAGTTGATTTAACTAATTGGAGTTCTGTTCAAGATTTAGACTCATTCTCGGAATCAGACTTCTGACCTTCAGAACTTTATATGTGACTAGTCACAGTCATATTTTTCATTGTACTTGTCTCCAACCGACTTTTAGCAAATAACCTGCAGCTTTATTTAATACAAATCAGATCATATTAAATATAATTAAAAATCTCTCCATGAAATAGGATAAGATCCCATTGGGGCACCAGAAAACACAATTATACCTTCATGGCATATGCTCTTTTTAAGCAAATCCATTCGTGAATATTAAACTCTGACAATCTTTTCTCAAAGTTGATACCGTCCTATAAATAATGCCATACACCAAATGGGAATTAAAAAGCCATTGTAGTATCTCTATCCTGGATTATTTCTTTAAGCAGAACCATCAGCATGGATACATGCCAGGGATTTATTTGAATTTAATGGCAAAACAGTTACATCGGTATAACAGTTAATTATATTCATTCTCTTTACTAGGTGATGAAATTCTGCAATATGGATATCCCAGTGAGCACAGGGCAGGTACAAACTTACTTTCTTTGCGAGTTGAAACAGGTTTGGCCACTAGAACATTTGTTCATTTAGGTCTTCCAGGTCACTGCTAGGGCAATTGCCTGAAATGTCATGTGAAACATAAAATAAAAATAAAATAGTCTGAAGAAATTATTACTGATTCTGATTTTCTCTCTGTTATTTGCAGAAGTTGTAGGCATAGGAAGAAAAAAGAGGATATTGTTAGCTGGAGAATGGAGAAACATTGTTTTTCAAGTTAGGAGAATAGAAGGATTTGACAGTGTCTTCAGATAGTCAGGGACATATTGTCATTTAAATAAAGGGAGGACCAAAAGTGAATTAACCATTAACACAGATGTGTGTTACATACACATGTGTTCACAGGCATAAACACATAAACTTGTGGGTCAGAGCTGCCTCTGGGTATATTGTAATGGTGTCACAGTAGTTTCCAGAAGTGACCAGACACCAGGAGAGTGTTACACAGAACGATCTGCTCAGTTAGCTCTGGCTCCCCACCTTACCGGCATGCCGCCGTGCTGAGTTTAGGTAAAAGAGGAAGAAAATTAATCAGTATCTGCAGCAGACGGTGTCTGGAAATTTGCTTCCTAATCTAGTCAATAACTGTAGTTCTTTCAAAGATGCATAGGTTTCTTGATAAGATATCTCATCGGTGACTTAACCATTTGGAAACATCTCTTTTAAGTTTAGTGTTTGGTGCGCTCAAAATAACAGAGGTTTCAGCCAGATCAAGGCAAGCCAACGCTCCTTTTTGGTTTCCTTCTTCCTTGGTCTTGCACCACCCAAAATTGGAGGGCAGGGTAGAGAATATTGTAATGTAAGAAGGGAAAACGTAAGGTCTTACGATGACTGTGGCCTTCTTGGCCCCCACATGCCTGGGGGAAAGCACCTATCTTAAACCTTTCACAAGGTGCCTCCTTAATGTCACATCCTTATTTTCTCTTGTTTCAAATTCCTAACAATTAAATCATTCTTCTAAGGTGAATATTTTTTTTCTAAGGTATATGTATCAGTTTCTATTGCTGGTGTAACATTTGCCACAAACATAGTGATTTTAAATAATACCAATTTCTTATTTCAAGGTTCTGAAGGTCAGAGGTATTGAATAGATCTCACTAAGCTAAAATCAGGGTATTGACATGGCTGCGTTCATTTCTATAGCGTCCAGGGGAGGACTGGTTTCTTTGCTTTTTTTAGATTCTAGGGGCAGCCCACATTCCTTGACTCATTGCCTCTGTCTTGAAAGCCAGCCAAGGCCAGTTGAGTGTTTGTCGTGTTGCATCCCTCTCACACTGAGTCTCCTGCCTCCTTCCTCATATAAGGACCCTTGGTCCACTCAGATAACCCAGGATAATGTCCCTATTTTAAAGTTAGCCAATTTGTAAGCTCAGTTCCATCTGCTACCTGAATTCCTCTTTGCCATGTAACATCATATATTCAGAGTTTTATATGAATACATAGAGCTGATATTTTAGGTTAGGAAGTGGACATCCTTGGGGTGCCATTATTGTATCTAATAGGTCATCTTTCTGGACTCCTTACCTTCTACTCAGAGGGACTAACCTCCATCTAGGGGCCACATCTCTCCTCCCCATTTGTGAATTTCTTCAGTTGGAGACCTTCACTCATTCACTCTGGAGCTGGGGTAGGCAGCTGGATTAGGATCCCAAGATGCTGCTGCCATTGCAAGACACAGAGGTAGAGTGTGTGAGGGCCCCTTGAACTTGAGATCTTTGTCTCTTTGAGTTCCACCAGGATGTCTTCATTTTCTTGGCATTATTTTTAATAGTTATTGGAACCACTGTCAGCTACAGATTTGCAACCAGTGGAAGTTTAGTTCCTAGAAACAGACACTGCCAACAAATAGTCATCAGGTCAGATGCATTTTTAAAAACCAGTATACAGGGGCACCTGGGTGGCTCATTTGGTTGAGCATCTGACTTCGGCTCAGCTCATGATCTCACAATTCGTGAGTTTGAGCTCCATGTCAGGCTCTGTGCTGACAGCTCAGAGCCTGGAGCCTGCTTCCGATTCTGTGTCTCCCTCTCTCTCTGCCCCTCCCCCACTCATGCTATGTCTGTCTCTCTCTCAAAAATAAATAAACATTAAAATAAATAAACAAACAGTGTATGACTCTAAATATATAACAGGGGCACCTAGGTGGCTCAGTCGGTTAAGTGTCCGACTTCAGCTCAGGTCATGATCTCACAGTTTGTGGGTTCGAGCCCCACATGGGGTTCTTTGCTGAATGCTTGCTCAGAGCCTGGAGCCTGCTTTCAGTTCTGTGTCTCCTTTTCTCTCTGCCCCTCCCCTGTTCACACTCTGTCTCTCAAAGATAAATAAATGTAAAAATTTTTTTTAAATAAATAAACAGACATTGTATAACAGTATAACAGACAGTATAACAGACATTGTAGTGCTAGTTCTAGCTGTAAAACCAGTGAAACCAGCTAGATCACAAGGAGAAAGGAAACCTGTGAGAACACTGACACTTGACGCTGTGTCCATGAAGAATAGGTTCTAAGGTGGAGGGCCTGCATCCCCAAGATTAGTCAAGATCACTTATTGAAGTGCAGGAAGACAGTGTAAGCATCTCTATATCCAGATCTCTATTTTAAGTAAGAACTTCAACTTTACTAACATTTAAAACACAGATTAACACTGTCACGATCACCTGTTTTGTATTTTGGCCACTCATATATCACACACTTGAATTAAAGAATTTGTTTGAGGGGCATCTGGGTGGCTCAGTTGGTTAAGTGACTCAGTCTTGATCTTGGCCCAGGTCATGATCTCATGGGTTCGTAAGATCGAGCCCCGTGTCGGGCTCTGTGCTAACAGTGTGGAGCCTGCTTGGGGTTCTCTCTCTCCCTCTCTCTCTCTGTCTCTGCCCCTTCCCCACTCGTTCTCTCTCTCTCTCTCTCCGTCCCTCCCTCCCTCTCTCTCAAAATAAATAAAATAAAACTTAAAAAAATAAAAATATAAAAAAAGTATTTGTTTGAAAAAGAGTAGGATTCCCACCCTGCAGGGAAGTTGACAAGGTACCCTCACTTACATGCTGTCACCTTAATGTGACTAATTGCAATACTTATGAAACTGATAAGTGGATTGTTAGATTATCTAGTTTTAAGTACATGAATGCTCTACAATGGACAAGTGATCTAAAAATAGGCAAGTGTTTAAAGACGCTCATAAGAGACTATGTGTGAAGCTACTACTAATAAGATGAACACAGGTAAACACCATGCAAATGGAAGAAATGATGTATTTCCAACCTCCGGTCCTATCTTTATCGGTCACAAAAAATACCCCTAATCTGGTCAGATTTGGTCAAAACATTAAATTTTGAGCAGAAAAATATTTTGTGTGTGTTTTAAATGCATATAACAAAATAAAATCATTTTGCATTAATACTTATTTCCTCTTAGCTGTGTTTAATTTTCCATTTCGTGCATATTTTATAATGTTTGTATAATATCCTAGTACGATAGTCCATGTTTGTACTTTATAAATAAATACACACACATATTCTGAGGACACATGTTGACATTTGTTTTACGGATAAGTGTGCGTCATCAAATTGCACACTGATGTGCTAAGGGACAGAACTTGTGGAGGGAGGCAGCAAAGACCAAAGAAACGGTTGGACCTGGAGAGAAGTGTAAAAGGTCATCAAAAGAAATGTAGAAGGAACCCCAGTGTAGGTCACAGGACAGTCATGAGTTTATCCCGATCTGGCATTGCCAGGAACCAAAGTCTTATACTGACCTTTGTGTAGTACTTCTATCCTATATAATAGGGTCCATGACATATTTGGTAAACAGAAGAAGCCATAGGGGTCTCAGAAAAATCCTTAAAGTGTTAAATTTCTACTTTGTTTCCAATGCTTAGAAAATAAACTGCTGCAAAGGTTACAGCAAAATAATTATTTTCCTATGACTGGGAACCATGAAGCATCTCAGAATCAGATTCATTTCAACATTTGACCATCAAATAATCAAATTTTATGCAAAATGGAATTAATTGGTCACTTAGCTGTGGTTAGTGTATAATGAGTCCATCTTATAATCAGTGAGTCTCCCTTCTGGACACAGTGATCTTACATTCAGCTATTCTTTTAATAACTTCTTTTTAAAAACATAACAATGTGCGTTTCATAGGAAATGACTGGAGAATTTCAGCTACAAAGGTTGATTATTTTAGTTTAGAAGATTTCCATAACTTCTGTTCCAACATAATACCGACACATCCTTTAGAATGTTATCTTTAAGATCACGGAAGCTAAGAAATTTCAATTTCAAAGTGAGTATGATCCATTTTCTGTTCATTTTTCTCACTTCCAGGCAAGCTCTCTGATGGCCTCATCATTTGTTTAATGTTTTTCATTCTTCCAGTTGCTTTGGGAATCAATTCCAGATCACAGAGGAGAGAAAACCTTTTTCCTTCCTCCTGCCCCAAGCTCACCTTCCCAGCAAAGATTTTTGTCTGCATTAAATAGATTCATTGACCCAAGACCGGCAACCTACCCAGAGCATCAGCTTCTGTGGTGCTCAGTGGAGCATGGGAAAGGCTCCTAATGCCTGATTAAAGCCATCCAGAAAGCCTGAGTTCATTCTAAAGGGGGAATTCAGGGGCAGAGTGGCCCTACGGGCCATTCTCGTAAGTCCGTGTCACTTTTTACCATTAGTACTTTCCTTCAGCTCTTGCCCCCCACTGCAGAGAATAGTGGGGATTTGAAGAGAGCTCACATGAAGAATTGCACAGTCTGTGTGCTGGGACAGAGAGAGAAACCCTTCCTGCCCGATAAGATGCCCTGGCAGAAGTTCCAGGTGTTTCCTCCAGGACGTATCACATTAGTACTTGCTTTAGGGATAATGTTTTGGATTGGACCACAGAACAAAGGACTTGGGCAGATAATCTAGCAAGAATGATGAGAGCCGACCTGAACATTGATGGGGTTCTTTCATGTTATCTCATTTCATCCTCACAGATGAAAGAAACCCAATTAGGTAGTATTTCCCCACTTCATAGACCAGGGAAGGAAATACCTGAAAGGTTAATTGATGTGCTGAAGGGGGACATAATAAAGTGCCAGGCTCAGTCCCACATCTGGCTTCTAATTCCTTTTTAGTTCTTCTACATTATGCTGTCCCTTCTGAATGGGTTATTAGGTCGATAATGTTACCATTATTAATTCTGCCCAAATAATGGATAACAGACAGATCACACATTTAGGATGTTGGCATTCATCTCCATTTTATTATCATCTGTAACTGAAAATGTTCAGAAGTTCTTGATAATCGTAATTTTTGGTGAAACAACTTTACTTTATATATTGTTTCTTCAGTATTTTTTTAATCAAATATTTTCCCCCTTTGGCTCTAACAATCTTCAGGATTGATTCTCTCTGCTGAAGTCCTAAGTCTCTCTTTTAACCAGCGGTCACCATGGAAACACTCACACAACACATCCTACTCCTCTAAATGCAGTTACTTACAAGTTGCAATCAATTGATACAGAGTATTTATGTGAATATTTAATTGATAAAATAAGGCAGCTGTGCTTACTTTGAAAATATCTCATTGCTCTGTGGTCATGGCTACAGAAAGTGCCAAGAAATGGGATTAAGAGATGACATGTTGGAGATTTAGAGCACCTGGCTCCAAGCCAGTTGTAAATATTTATTAATTCCATAGCAAAATGTTTTTAGTCAGTTTGTATGCACCACGCATCACATCATACCCGTGTCCCAGTTCACTTCACACATCCAAAGCCCAATGTGATATAGTAAGTAATTTCTACTTTGAAGATCTGGTATAATCTCAGAATTTAATCTTTCACCTGTGTAAAAGTTACTCTTAAATCATATTGTGACCCAGACAACTGTCCAGAACCTCAGTACCTCATCTCTAGTTTCCTAGTAGAAATATCCAACTAGGTGTCCCACTGGCCCATCCATTTCAATTTGACCAAAACCAAACTCATTTCTTTCCCCCAAAGTTAAAGCCCTTTCAGAATTTCCTTATCTCAGTCTCCAATCTGATCATTCTCTTTGTTACTCAGGTTTGGACCACAATCATGCAATATCCATTTTTTTTCCCATCTTCTCTCGTGTCCTATGTCCTATAAATCATTCTGAGCCTATCTATAGCAACGTTTCCATTGCCATACCTCCCCTCGTTACCTTGCTGGGACTACACTCTAGTGCCTTTCCTCAGTCTTCTTTGTCCTGTCTCTCTTCTCCTTCTCCCTGGCTTCCTAACTACTCCAAGGTTGATCTCTTTCAGTCAACATTTTGTCTAAACCCCTCATCTCCTCAAAAATACACATCTCTTCTAAAGTTAAACCCAGATAGACCACCATTTAAAAATTCCTACTTACAGCTAACCACTGTTGCTACAACGTGTGCATTGCTCTTCAACTTGATGGGAGCTGAACCCCAACTCCTTGCCCACATGCCATTCTCATCTCCATCCTGACTCCTTACTTATGACCTGCATCGTGACGGCACCAAATTTTCTGTTGTTGGTAATGAATAATGACAGGTCAACCCTCTATCCCAAGCAGTTCTATGGCTCTTTTGGAGAAAAACAAATACACAGAAATAGTTTAAAGGAAAAAAAGAAACATTCTAAACATTAGTCTTCTTACATCTGTGTAATATTCCTACTGGAGCAGCTTTTGCTTGGAATAAAGTATAGATTATCTATTAGCTTTAATTTGTACAATTTGACAATCTCAAACAACTCATTTACATCATTTGGAGTATTCTTTTTGAGCGTGTGTAGTTTTCCAAAATTAAAATTAGAGTTCCACGTAATCCCACGGAAGACCCTTTTTAGTTATGTTCAAGTCAACAATCACTGTTAAAGTTTTGCCTTAGAGATTAGAGAGAGATCCAACTAACATTGCCAGTCCAGCCAACAGACTGTGTGAGCGAGCATACAGCTGGCCGTGTGCCCATCATTTTAAGCAATTATTGGTCGGTTTATTTCAGTATTTTTTTTTTCCTTCAGCCATTATAAAAGTAAAACCCAGACCTAGGGTCTGGCCTATGAATCTTGCAAGCAAGGGATTCTTAACTAAGAGTCACTCTGCAAGGTTCTCACGTCTTCAGGACCGTGTGCCGTAAGAGGTCCGAGGAGAAAAGCTCCATGTCTCTTTGCTGACCACGTACAGTCTTTTAATTAGACCACTGTTGTTGCATTTCAGCCATCTTACAAAACTGTACACCCATCATTCTGAAATCATTTTGTCTTTCCTAGAGAGACTGAAAGGTGAAACAGATTCCTGTGTTCATACCCTAGTGCTTGTGTATTATTAGGAAGCTGGTAGGAAAGACAGCCTCCTACAAGGACTGTGAACTTTATTTGGGGAGGAGGAAAAGCTATCGTGATGTTTCCTAAACCTAAGTTATAATGAAAACCCAGGTAAATGAATTTGTAATGGCTACAGAAAATGAAACAGGAATGTCGGTGAGTAAGTACTGAGTTTCTTTTCAAGTCATTTACCTCTAGACTCTCAGAGAACACATTAACTAATTTGGCGGCCAGACTATGGTGTAAATGGAGCTAAGGTCAGAGTTAGATTCTATGTAGGGCCAAAGGAAAACCTGGCTATGGCCGTAGTTTGTACTCCTAAAACCAAGTTACCAAGTCTTTCGTGTTACAAGGTATATGATGAAAAAAAGACTGATTACTTAAAAAAAAAATAAAAACCCTAAATATCAAAACACATGACTTACAATGGTTGTTTGTTGCGAAAGCTTTCCATAAAAACAAGCAGGATTTGAAAAATCAACATGATGCATTGTACCAATCATACAGATTATTTCAGTATTGCCCCCAGAAGTCATCTTATCAAAATCCCAACAGTTTTCGTTTTTGGATGATTAGTGGTAGTCAACATTCAGTCATCACACTTCAAATATGAATATCCTGTCTTGGTCACTAATATGTAAAATCAACCTGCATTTTTTTAATTTATTTGGGAAGAGGACTTGACAGCAAAAGTGGTTGTGGCACAGGGGAAGACCAGAGGTCTTAGGTAATGTCAGATTTAGTTTTCAGTTTCTGTTCTGTCCTTTCCTAGCTGTGTGCCCTTGGTCAAAGCAACTAACCTCCCTGAGTCCTATCCCTTCACCTCAAAGTGTAGAAAAAATGGCGCTTTATAACTAATTTAAGATAATAAAATTTAAGATAATAAAAGTACTTCTGTGTTATATGTTAAGATAATGTATCATATATTAATATAAATACATGCATATTAGTTCAAGTTTATAAACAGTATATATTATGTAGCATTATATATATCATTACAGTACTCCTCTATGATCCCATACACGTTACAAAGCGCGTATGTAGAATATATATATTTATGCATATGTACATATATAATGTATGTGGGATCTTTGATGAGTACTCCAGTTATTGTTATTTCCACTGAGAACTTTATGATTGAAAGATCTTTAATCAGTATTATTAGACTAAAGGCAACTTTATGTTGCTGGCTTCTAATGTAATTTACTTTGGAAAAAGCCATTGATGAGATAATCTCTCTTTCTGTTTTCAACTTTGTTTACAATACCTGGCTTGACTCTTAATGCTGTTATATTAGGTAAGCATTAATTTTCCACTGAAGCAGATTGCCAACAAGCATACGCATACAAATAGTTCGCTGAGGGGTATGGAGCCAGTGCCTGAGTTCTTTTTCTGGAAGGTAATAGAGCTTTTCTCATTACTGCAAATGCATGAATGAATGAACAACAGACATTCCATACATCCTCTCATCAAACAGCCCCATCATTTGCTCAGTACTTTTTTCTGTTCAGCGTTATTGATTTTTCCAACAATTGAGTTTGTTTGCAATAAACTGAACCAGAGCATACCCCTTCCATTAATTAGAAAAAATGTATGGGTATTAGCTTCAGGAAGCAGTAACACTCGTTTTGCGTTTTCTAGTGCAAACTCACAGTGATGTTTTGTTTGATTGCTATTGTTTCTTTTTTCCCTTGGACCAGTGTTGTTAAGTCTGATGCAAAAAAGCCTGAAAACCTTTCAAATAGCTTGTGCCCATTCCAGGAAAAAAAAAAAAAAAAAAGGCCTACCAAGGTCAGCTGTGAATGGATGTGAAACTAGCATCTTAGAATACAAATCTGTGCCATTACTCTCCTATACTCCTAAGCCTTTTACAGTTGTTTTTATACTCTAGTCCACACTGAAAGCAAACCCCTTAATTATCTTCTTTGTTGTAACCACACAATTTAGAAAATATTCTTTGATTCATATTTGTACTCCATAGGTAATTATCACTATGAAAGCATGTTGAACTAAGAAGCTAGAAAAGGTGTATGTGTGATTTGCTGTTTAGGTTTTCACTGTTTCTGCTCAGGCTGATTGAATTAGCCAATGCAGATTTTTTTTTTTTTCACTCAGCAAAGCTTAATCATGTAAGTAATTTCAAGTATATAATAATAAAAGCTGCTTTACCTCAGCATATTCACAGTGCTCTATTTTTGCTGCACAGTGATTCAAAATGACTCATTTTTCTTAAATTTTGAAATTTGACAGTATTCTTTGAATGAAATAATTTGTGGTATAAATACATTGAAAATGAGGACAAGCAGGGTACAAACAGCTGCGACAGAATAAAGGTAAAATGCAACTTGGAATTACTGACCAGATATCAACGTGCCTGTAAAAATATAGATCAGAAGGTGTTAGAGAAATCTCTCGTAGGAAAATGAAGCCAGAAATCACCACGTTAGCACTACCATGAGATGTAATTCTATTTCTGTAATGTAAATAGGGTAGCATCGTGACTCCACCATTCATATTAAAAAAACTAAACAGATAATGGTCTGGAATCCATTTCTTTTTGAAAACCTTCACAGCATAGAGTAAGTATTTGGAGATGCATTCTTGGCTGAACAAAACTCCTCATGACAGATAGGGTGCTATCACTAAACAACAAAAATGCTGCTTGCCAAGATGCCTGGGTGGCTCAGTCAGTTAAGCATCTGACTCTTGATTTAGGCTCAGGTCATGATCTCGCAGTTTGTGAGATCAAACCCCACATCCGGCTCTGCACTGACAGCACAGAACCTACTTAGGATTCTCTTTCTCTCAAAATAAATGAAGAAACATTTTTTTTAATGCTACATGCTAAGAATAAGTTATTTTCTCCAAGTTCCATTGCCTAAAAGTCATCTCATTCTCTCAAGATCATTGTCAGAAGGGGGATTCCACATGTGACATCTGAGAGCAAGCATGTTATTAGTTGGACAACAGTGTCTCTGTGAGAATGAGTAGCAGGGACAGAAGTGAACTTTCTCCATCTTCTGGGATTTGTAAAATAGCTTTGTCTTCACTCGTGTTACCACATGGTCATACTTAAAAGTTGACTGCTCACGGGAAGTATAAACCCTATTTAAAATGTATGCATAAGGAAAAGGTCTCTGCTTTTTGCCATGCCAACGTGGGTTTGGGTCACCATCAGGTTCCTTTAGTTCTCAGGGCATAAAACGATCATATTCTCCATGATACCTTGCTACTAACACACTGTCATTATTAAGATACACATTACTTTTGGACATCAAAATTCCTAGTCTACTATTTTATATGACATTAACTCAATGTCAAAGGACAAATTTACTTTCCCTCTTTTTAGAATGTGTGTTCCCCAGGTAAAAAAAATAATCGTAGCCTATTTTAGCCCTTGTGGAACTAACGAGCGGTATGTAAATTTCCAAATTGCTTCCTGTTAAAATGTTCCTATTCTTCAAATACTAATAATTTTCTAAGAAATTATAATAATAATAATAATGTATTTTTAAAGAATTTTTGCTCAGTGCAGAGAGAACTTTGAAATATTAATACATTAGGAAAACATATCAATTAGAGAAATAATTTTACTGTGAGGAAAGAACTTAGAAATTTGATAATAAGCATAATTTGATGAATATTCTGGAGTGAGTCATCATTTCTGTGCAGTAAAAAGAATTTCCCTCTGTGCACTCACGGAGCAAGTTCTTTTAAAGGAATCCAAAACCTGTGAGGAGAAGAAGCTAAAGGGTTACTAAAAATGTTCCCAGCCTCTTTGAAGTTTTATACGATATTTGATAATACACTGAATGCCTCTTTGTGAAACATTTAATAGCAGGGAGTGCAGTAGAAAGCTTATTATTTATCACTCATGATACTCTTTTTCAAGTAAACGGCAGTAAGTCGTCAGGTTGTGTTTCTTCACTCATAGCACTGCATGGAACATAGTAGGCCCTTCATAAATAATTGTTGAAATAACTACAGGATTAGACTCCGTCCACAAAGGCTGAAATGGATTGAGGTGATTCAGGATGCAAGCCGCTGAATAATCAAGCACATAATGTTGGCCTTCATTATATGGCTGTTCCAGAGTTGAAAGGGGACGAAGGGACTGAAGCATCTTGATGCTCGGCCACTGGGCCACTTGCATAGCCACGGGCTTTTTGCTCTTATTCCACTGTGGATCTTTGGAGCAGAGACAGTCTAATTAGACACAGAGCAGATCTTATAAATATGTTGCTATGGTGAATGCCAACATTTCCTATAGTGATAATGTTTCATACCAATTAAGTGGAAATTCCAAAGACTATGCCAATAAAACTTAAACTACCATTGTTCCATTGGCTTGCCCATGAAGGCATAAGTAATGCATCTTTATTTATTTACCTAGAGGGCTCTTATTGAACACACTGAGCTGTCTATTATTTATCTCCCTTGTGCAGTGTACCAACTCATTAGGAAGATTCCACAAAGTAACAGTGGAGTCACTGTGAAATGACTTCATTGCAACACAGATCCTTTGTAAAAAGGTTTTTGGTACGCAGTCTTTCCCCGTGGAGTTTAGGTTATCTTTTAGGAAGTAAAAAGGAATGGATAAAAAATACGGGAACACTTTGGTTTTCCAAATAATTTCTTAATCACTTCTAAAAAGTGATCACTTTTAAATCACTTCTTAAAAGTGGAGATAGTAGCTGTAAGTAAAAACTAGCAAACTAAATTAATTCTCCAGCTATTTTGTATGATGTGGAAGACATTTACAGAGTCAATGTGTCTAGTTACTTACTGTAAGCATTCATCCCCATATTTGACTTCCCTGGCAAAGGTGACACCTTACAAAAGAAATGAGGCCATTTCAGACTTTAGTGCTGCAGTGCTTGGGTTTGTTGCCAGTCTTAAGAGACTCCGTGTATATTTTAATGTCAGATTTTAGAATTTAACATATCAAGACATGATTACTAAAGACTGATAATCTTTGTGTCTGCTACCTTCCCAGTTGCATGATGGCCATGCGCTCTTGGGACACTCTTAAAGCAAGAAACGGCAACTGGAATAGAATGTGGGCACTAGATGCCACTAGCTTCACTGCTCATAGTAGCAGGCGTGTTCCAGAGTATTTGTTAACTAGAGCGTGCCTCCAACGTTCATGAAGGTATCTTTTTCTCTCTTTCTGAAAAAGGTATCATCCATGGCAACTAGCATAATGAATAGATCATTCAGTAAAAACATCCGATCACCATATATAGTCCAGGCACCAAAAACTTTCTGGGAGTGCACAGCTAAGTGTAAATCCAGTAAGAGGGCCAGACATGAACATATCCGACTGTAATCTACTGAAGTGTGCAATAACAGAACTATGCACTTAGTGCATTGCAACACAGGTGATGATGACATTAATTTTTCTTTGGGAAGTGATAAATATCACACCTAATATTAACTGTGTAATTACCATGGGTCACATTCTCTCTCAAGTGCTTTACTTTTTTTTTTTTTTTAATTTTTAAAGTTTATTTATTTTTGAGAGAAAGAAAGAGACAGAGTGTGAGTGGGGAGGGGCAGAGAGAAAGGGAGACACAGAATCAGAAGCAGGCTCCAGGCTCTGATGTGTCAGCACAGAGCCCAACGCGAGACTCGAACTCACAAACCGTGAGATCATGACCTGAGACAAAGTCAGATGCCCAATCGACGAAGCCATCCAGGCGCCCCTCTCTTAAGCGATTTACATGCACTAACAGAACTAAGAAGAAATGGATATCTCCATATTTTTAGACTCTAAGTGATAATGCATCTTGCCTATGGCCATGGAGTTAATAGGCAGTGGAGCTAGGATTTGAACTTAGGCAGTATGGTTCCAAAGCCAATGCTCTTGATTCCCAGATCACACTGCTTCTCCGTTTTCCTTTGGAGTCATCTGGGAGAGACTCGGGGGCAAGTTCATATGTGTGTTAAAAGCCCAAATCTAATGATGGCTTTATCAATTATAGAAAGTGGATAAAGAGAATTTTGAACAAAGAAAACACAATGAGCCAAACCAGGAAGAAATGAAAGAAGGGAGACACAGTTGGGAAGTTGCTCAACGTCTGAGTTGTTAGACTGGAGGGCAACGAGGAGGCAGCATTGAGGGAGGTGGGAAGAGGTTGTAAAGTTAGAAGGAGCCCTGACTGGGAGTGGCCCAGTAGGCCATGAGAAAGGATTTGGGCCTTAACCTGGGGGCTCACTTAGAGGATAGTGTTATGCTCACTCTCAGATTTATGCTGACTTCCTAGCCAGGTCAAAATACAATTTAAGCTATCAATGAAAATTATAGCCTTTAATTTTTGTCACCATTAAAAAAAATTTTTTTAATCTTTATTTTTGAGAGAGAGACAGTGTGTGAGCAGGGGAGGAGCAGAGAGAGAGAGAGAGAGACAGAACTGGAAGCAGGCTCCAGGCTCTAAGCTGTCAGCACAGAGCGCGACTTGGGGCTTGAACCCATGAACCGTGACATCATGACCTGAGCTGAAGTCGGACGCTCAACTGACTGAGCCACCCAGGCGCCCCTTGTCACCATTTTTAAAGTGCTGTATGGTATTGAGACAATTAGCCACATGATGTGGACATAAAAAGACATTTTATTCTCAACATTTTAAAACTGTTTGAATAATAAATGCATTAAATGTATTCCTTTCACATAATCTATATAAACTCTCTGTGAAATATGAGGTATTACTTAAGAAACTTTTATGTTAAAAGTTTCAGTATTTTTTTAAATTAACATACTCTTCCTGAAGCCCCCAAATCACACATACTGCATGTCATTTTGTGTGTTGGAAATGCCTATGATAAAAATGAAACAGGAGGCACCTGGGTGGCTCGTTTGGACATCCAACTCTTTAAAAAAAATTTTTTTTAACATTTATTCATTTTTGAGAGACAGAGTGTGAGTGGGGGAGGGGCAGAGAGGGGGAGACACAGAATCCCAAGCAGGCTCCAGGCTCTGAGCTGTCAGCACAGAGCCTGACGCAGGGCTCGAACTCATAGACCGCGAGCGAGATCATAAGCTGAGCCGAAGTCGGACGCTCAACCGACTGAGCCAACCAGGCGTCCCTGGGCATCTGACTCTTGATTTCAGCTCAGGTCATGATCTCGTGGTTTGTGAGCTCGGGCCTCGTATCGGGATCCGTGCTGACAGCGTGGAGCCGCTTGGGATTTTCTCTCTGCCTCTCTCTCTGTCTCAAAAATAAAAATAAATAAATAAATAAATAAATAAATAAATAAATAAATAAATAGAAGGAACAGGACAGAACAACAACCACAAACAACAATAACAAGGAAATGTCATTTGGAAGGGATCGCTTAGCTTGAAACTTGATGCAACTTTCAGATAGCCAGATCTTTGTGAAAAGCATCCAATACAATGTTTAGAAAGTGTTGTGAACAAAAAGCACCATCAGCTCATATTAAGTTTGAAATTTGCATATGATGGCTAAGAAACTTATAATGCCCCAGTCTCTTGAGGCTTACTTAGCATGAACAATGCTCCATCTAACTCCCTTATAATCCATATGGTAGTATGGGGGATCTACCTGCCTCGAGAGCCTCTGGGTTTCTGTTCTCATCCTCATCCCCTGGTACCCCATAGGAGAGCCCCTTTTCTCAACTTTGCATTTGTGGGCTCTCTAGTTTTTGCCCTTCCCTGGTGGCTTTGTTTAGTTTTCAGTTAACTACATCTTACCTGAGTACATCCAGAATCTTCTTGGAAGAAGCATTCACTCTATTCTTTCCTCATGGCCCCTCAATTCTCCATTCCCTCATTCTGGTTCAGCTTTCCCTCTCTCTTGGGAAGTGCAAGAAACAGCAAAAAGCATCCCCTGTACATGTCCTTTTCCTTTAAAAAATTTTTTTATCTTTGAGAAGATGTTGCTACTTTGCATCCAAGGTGAAAACCTCTTATCCGTGTTTCTATTCTAAGAAAAACTGGGTAACTTGAGAATACGACACATCAAGAAGCAGATAGGCAGTGTATTAGAGATAAGGTGTTTCCCAGTTGCATCATCTGCCCCTTTCCCCACTTTCTTTCCCCAGAAATCAAGTATGGCTTTGTACCCAAATGTTTAGGAAATACGTAATTGAGAATAAGTAATAATAATAGGTTACATCTCAAAAGATATTTGCATTTTATGTGTTAAAATATGGATGGGGATGCCTGGGTGGCTCAGTGGGTTGAGGGTCTGACTCTTGATGGCAGCTCAGCTCATGATCTCCTGGTTGGTGAGATGGAGCCCTGCATCAGGCTCAGTGCTGACCGCTCTGTGCCTGCTTAGGATTCTCTCTCTCCCTCTCACTGCCCCCCCCAAAATAAATAAATAAACTTAAAAAAACTAAATAAATACAGATGCCTAGGGTGTAATTTCGAGAAAAATTATTCACATCATCATTTCTCAGTCATTACAAATAATTGCCAGTAGTCATGCTAAGAGATAAAAGTTTACGAGTCTCATAAAGGATACTTTTTTTGCACTATTAAAAGACTATACCACATTTCACTAGGTCACTTGTCTTTTCCTCGTTGGGTATTGAAAACAGCTAAATCTGTAATGACCTGTGACATTTATATTTTCACTACAAATAACTGAAGTTCATTTTTGTGAACCATTTAATGTATTTTTTTTAACCAAACAGGATCTATTTAAATTTCTTCCTATAATTATATCACCCTAAAACATTTGCAGTCTGATCACGTGCCATTTTTCACAAGGAAGGATGGAATTAGAGCCACAGGCTAGCTTAGGTAGTGATGGCCTTGAAACTGAAGCATGTGTGAATGCCATTTATCTCATGTGACTCAACAGGAAAAGGCATGAGAAAAGTTGTCCAAAATAGGTCACTAAGCATCACAGGTATGCTTAGATTCAGTTCTCAAACTATGACTTTGAATCAGCAGAAGTCCAGTGTTTGTTCAGGGGTAAAATAATCTGACTGCTCAACTTAATCTCTGCTTATTGCTATATGCAAAGTCAAATACCTACTTCATTCTACAACTTATGTGTGTGTGTGTATTTTCTTAGGAATAGGAGATAAATATGTAGATTACATAAGAGCAAACAGGAATTTAAACCTGGATTCCAGTTAATATTTCAACAAATATTAATTAAAAACCTACTATGTGGTCAGAAACTGCTGAGACTATTAGAATCAAATTAGACATAATCTCTTCTAAACTATTCAGTCTCTTTGGGAGAGGGGCATTAAGTAAATTATCATGCTTTCACCAAAATAAATAGATGGTTATCAGTACTCAGTTTCTCATGTTCTTGCAAAAACAATTTGGAAAAACTTTAAGGATAAATATGCTCCAGAATATGGTAGTTTGGTCACCACCTAAAATGAAATCTGTAATAATTGAGGATGAAAATATATTTTAAAATAATGTAAAAATAATAGTGTTGAAATAAAGGCTAAACCTTCTAACAAGTGATTTTATTTTTGATCATGTAACTTGAAAAGTATGGGATGTAAATCTAAATGTATGTACATATATAAGCTTATTCCATAGATCTGAAATCTTTTTGTATGCTTTTATTATAAATAAGCATTACTGGAATTGGGTATCAAAAATGTTATATTAAAACTTGCTAAATATGAGAAGGTCAACTGAGGGAAGTCATTAAATCTGCTTCTCTAGATAAGATTCTTTTTTTTAATTTTTTTTTAATGTTTATTCATTTTTGAGAGATGGAGACAGAGCATGAGCACAGGAAGGGCAGAGAGAGAGGGAGACACAGAATCCAAAGTAGGCTCCAGGTTATGAGCTGTCAGCACAGAGCGTGATGCGGGACTCGAACCCGCAAACCTTGAGATCATGACCTGAGGTCAGACGCTTAACCGACTGAGCCACACAGGCGCCCTCTAGATGAGAGTCTTACTCAGTGGGACCCATTCCTTTGGGAATACTTGAAGGAAGGGGAATGAATGTTTATGTTTCCTTTGAATGGTGAATCAACCTTTCCCTGAGTAACTTTGGCTTTACGGTCCATTCACACCCGAGAGATTGTTTTACATCTCTAGATAGTTTACATTAATTGCAATTTCTCCACCAATTGGTTTAGCAATAATACAGAAGACAGTTAATAAAATTAGCCACTTTAAATATGAATCATTGATGCCATCTTTTATCTGTTTCTAAGTAAAGCAACTGAAAATCAAACAGTTAGCTTTACCTAGTGACTGCAAACATATTAGTTAAGGTATGCAATCAAATCTCTCAACAGGTACAAATAGCATCACTGATCTAGTGCCTCTAAGGTTGGGGATTTATAAAATGAGGCCCTATAAAGATAGGGGTATGTTGTCTAAAATTGAAATGTGTGTTTCGTGACATAGTTGAGTAGATGGACAGTTAATTGAAAATCAGGTAATTCTGGGTAAATTGACTTAACCTGCCTAACACTCTCTGAACCATTAAAAATAACTGGTAAATAAAAATCATGGGGATCATGAAAGTTATTTTAAGTCTCAGTCAAGATCACATAGAATAGGGGTGCCTGGGTGGCTCAGTTGGTTGAGCCTCCAACTCCAGCTCAGGTCATCATCTTGCAGTTCGTGAGTTCAAGCCCCGAGCTGGGCTCTGTGCTGATAGCTTGGACCCTGGAGCCTGCTTCGGATTCTGTGTCTCCCTTTCTCTCTGCCCCTCCCCTACTCACATTCTCTCTCTCTCTTCCTCTCTCTCTCTCTCTCTCTCTCTCAAAAATAAACATTAAAAAAATTTAAGGAATACATAGAATAATTTTGACACCATTAATACCTCATTCAAGCAGGTGTTTCTGAGGCACTCACTTCATTGTTTATTTGTCATCACTCCTAATAAACATGTACTTGAATTTATGTCATCTGCAAATAATTAGCATGCCCTACAGAGACATGGGAAACTGATCTAAGCATGCGCCTGCCCAACGTTTAATGACCTTAATCCATCTCAGTGACTTGCCTTTCTATTCAAATAACCAGTTTGGGATATAATTTACTAAAATCAACTTTTGTAGTATTATTTCAAAAAAGGATAGCCTTTTGTGTGACAAGCTATAATATTTAGCTACTGAAAGACCTACTACCGTATTTCTCTCCCACTGAGAACTATTTGTTATCTAATGTCACTTATAGATTACATGTAAATCAAATTATTATTTCCGGCGCTGCATGGTGCCACGCTGATTAAAAACTTGTCAAGCTATCAGAAGAATAAGGCCATTTCCCAGCATGGAATGATGCTATTTATTCTAGGCCCAATGATTGGTACCAGAACCAATGCCTAATAATAATATCCTTGACCAGGGGTGGAAAGAATCCTTTAAAATGATCACTCTTATCACAATCCTAAGGCATGAAAATTTCTGACAGTGCTGAAAAAATTGTGCAACTTCAAGGAAATGGATAAGAAGATAGCTAAACTCTCACTATACTCACTACAATCAACAGACACTATGCAGTTCTTATCATTAATGGCTTCTTGAAAGCATTTAACACCGTTGACCACAGTCCTCTTAAAATGTTCTGCTTCCTGCCTCTCACACTGTCTTAGTTCTCCAACTTTTTCTTTATTCCTTCTTAGTCTCCCACCTGGTCCTTTGTAATCTGCTCCTCTGTTAAATGTTGTTGATTCCCATGATTTGTCTTACATTCTCTTTCATTTTTCTGACTACCCTGGAAAATTTTATGCCTTTATGTGTGTTCACTGCTCCCTGTATATTCTGCAGGAAAGATCTCTTTCTTGACCTCCAGGCCGGCATGTCAACAGACCATGAGACATCTCCCACTGATAACTCACATTCAACCTGGATAAAGTAATCTCATTATCTCCCACTCAAACTGGCTTTTCCTAATATGTGGCTTCAAAATTCATGCAGTCATGTGGCAGAATTCCCAGGAATCATCCTAGACCATCTTGTCCTCACTCACATTCTCATTCATTAAAACCTGGCAAACCTAACCTCTTAAATACTGCTCACCTGTATTCTAAGTGTTTCCCCGCCTCCTCAGGTTTGTGTTCCCATCAGCTGTCTATCATCACTATCCTAACAAACTCCCTGCCTGCATTCTTTTACATCTCTAATCCTGGCTTCCACAGTATGTTTTCTAAAACCGATTTTGTTATTTCCAGCCTTCAATAATACCACCCTGCCTGAAGTCCAACCTCATAAGCGTGCCATGAGTAGCCTTCGTGGTCAGATCTTGGTCTACCTTTCAAGGCTCACTTCTTAGCCTTGAACACCTTTGTGCCCTAAGTTTCAACACCTGTAGAAGAAGACTGACGCATAGCTAGATGGTCCACGCTTGAGTCTCACTGTGTGTTGTGTGTTTCTGCTTATAAAATTCACTGTTAGCTATCTATTGGTACACAACAATTAGTGGTTTAAAACAACACACATTTATTATCTCACAATTGCTGTAGGTTAGGAATCCAGATGAGGCCTTGCTGGGTCCTCTGCTTCAGGGTATCTTAAAGGTGGTATCCAAGGTGTCAGTCAGGAGTAGGTTTCATCTGAAGAGTCAAGGGGGGAAGGACCTACTTCTAAGCTCATTCAGTGGGTACAACAGAATTTAACTCCTTGAGGCTCAGATTCTAACTGGCTGTTGCCTGCCGACCTCCTTCTGTTCCTTGCCTTGTAGGCCTGCTTATCGGCCACTCCTTCAGAAATATGGCAGCTGCTTTATCAGAGCCAATAGGTAGAGAGTCACAATTTTATGTTCCTAGTGACCAAAGTGACATCCCATCACCTTTGCCATATTCCATTGGGTAGAAACAAGTCCCTAGGCTCAGCCCACACTGACGGAAGGAGATTGCACAAAGTTACAAATACCAGGGATTATTAGGAGCTAGAAGTGTCAGAAGCCACCTACTACATCCTCCAGCCCCAGTTTCCTCCAGCTCCATCCACCTGATCATTTGTGGAGACTCATCTCAGTTATGAAGACTTCAGTTCTTCAGTGAAGATTTCCCTGACCAACCCACCCCAAAGTTGATTACTCTCTTCTTTTTACTCTCACTGTACCACTAACACTATTCTCTAATTATTCATTCCCATTGCTCTCTCCTTCATCAGGACTTTGAGAGCAGAATCATGATTTTCTTTTCCAGTGTCTGGTAGGTTGTCAGTCTAAAGAAAGTGCTCATTAAATGTGAAATAATAAATGTATAAAAAATAAATGAAACTACAAATATCAAATACATGAAATTATCTGAAAACATAGTATCCCCTCGGGATACTTAACATCAAATAATCTAACATCTGAGCATTGCATTCCCTTCAGTTAGGATACAAAAGGCAGCCTTCTGTAAGTGACATCGCAAAGTGACAAATTTGTCTGTCTTTATTATTTTTTAGCTCCTTCAAATGAGAGACAAGTATAAAACGAAATGCTATGTTGCTACTACAGTGTAGTGGTTAAGATCATAGGCTTTAGCATTAGATCATGGTATAGAATTCTAACTCTGCTATTTACTATCTGCATGGTGTCAGGCGAGTTACTTAACCTCTCTCTGCCCTGGCTTAGTAGTCTATAAAATTAGGCTAGTAATCATACCTAGGTTGTAGGGCCGCTACAAATATTAAATAAAAATGATTCAGGGAAAGCTATTAAAAAAAATCTGTCATATATTGGACTCTTAAGTGAATAGCCATCATTATTATTTCCGACCATACTAAGATGGAAAGAAGTCCATGGCATGTGAAAAAAGCAACTTGGGGAAAAGTATGTTGGGCCTTAATTACCTTGTGGTTTTTTTTCTAAAAAATATATATATACTTAGTTCATCTATATGGTGATTTATAGGAAAAACATGGAAGTATACGTATTAGATTTTTAACAATGATTATTTCCAGAGATTGGGGGTAGGGTGAGTGTCGTTACCTTTATTTGTTATTTTGTGGACTTCTGTATTGTTTGAATTGTGTTAAATAGGCATATATCACTCTTATAACCTGTATGGGCTGAATTGTTTCTTTCAAAAATATATGTTGAGATCCTAGTCCTCACTACCTCAGAGCCTGACCTTATTTGGAAATAGTATCCCTGCAGAGGTGATTACTTAAGGTGAGGTTACGCTGGAGTAAGATGGGCCCTTAATCCGCTACTACTATTATCCTTAAAAGAACAGACACCCAGAGAAAATGCCATGTGACAATGGAGGCAGAGATTGGAGTTAAACGAATATAGGCCAAGAAATGCCAGGGATTGTTGGTGAGACACTAGAAGCTAGGAAGAGGCAAGAAAGACTTTCCTCCAGGTTTCACAGGGAGCATGGCTTTACCAATGCTTTGATTTCAGATATCTTGCCTCCAGAACTCTGAGACGATACCTTTCTATTTTTTTAAACTATCTAGTTTGTGGTACTTTGTTATAAGCAGCAGGAGGAAACTAATATATAACTAATGTAAAGTCATATTTTTTAAAGTATAAGTAAAATGCTAAAAGACAAGCAGTGAAGTTGAAGGTACAGGTTCAGTTTGATTCCATCCCGCTCCAGCCGTGGCAATAGAATGATTCTTCTCAGAAATCTCAACCAAATCTTTGTTAAGTGGTTCATATACAGGTGGGAAATACTAAGACATCTGGGAGCTATTTCTTTCCATTCTGTTTCTTCAAACTTTTTTATCCAATTTCCTATATTACAAGTCATATGAAGAGGATAGACGGTCCAGGGGCTCCTGGGTGGCTCAGTTGGTTACGTGTCCAACTTTGGCTCAGGTGATGATCTCGTGGTTCATGAGTTCAAGCCCCGCCTCGGGCTGTGTGCTGACAGCTCAGAGCCTGGAGCCTGCTTTGGATTCTGTGTCTCCCTCTCTCTCTGCCTTTCTCCTGTTCGTGCTCTGTCTCTGTCTCTCTCTCAAAAATAAATAAACATTTTAAAAAAGGAGGATAGATGGTCCAAAGGCTAAGCAACATTTGATTGACTCCTGAGATGGTATATACCAGATCCTAAAGAGAAATAGCAAGTAATTTTCCTATATTATGTAACTAAAATGATAATATTTTAGAAATATAATTTTTTAAAGTCAATTAGTTTCTAGCCAGTCTTTCAACTGTTTAAAATATTATAGCAATAAAATTGGTGAACAGAGTTTTTTTCCTGACTACACCAATGTTATTAAAATGGAGAGTCAATTATAAAAATATATGCAAAAATATATGTTCATAATTTTTAAATATCATAAGTCATATCAAATGACCACATTGTTCAACATAAATATTTGTAAGTAAAGTTAGACCTACCTTCTGAAGAAATGTTTCTTTAATGATGAACTTTCTTATTGTAATTTCATTTTCTTATATTAGGAGGAAGAATAGGGTCAGAAATAGAGTTTTTTTTTCTTTTCTCAACATGAGTAACCATGGAAGATGGCAGCAGGGAGTGAGAAGAGCATGCAGCCATTTTAATTAATAAAATAAATGGTGGAAACAATGGAACCAAGAACCCTAAATAGTGGATTGTATATTATATTATATTATATTATATTATATTATATTATATTATATTATTATATTATATGTATATTATAGGCCTTTTCTTTGCCTATCACTTTCTCAAATATCTAGCTATTCATCAGGTAGGCTCTCCCTCGGAGGAACCAAGACATTGCTGAAAATTTAAATTTAACTTTATCATGATTTCTTTTTCTCTGGCAGGATTAATTGTGTTCTTAAGACATTACATTGTTTAAGGTTTATAATGGCCAATGCCTTCCCTGTCCTTCAATTTAAAAGATTATAAGGAATATATAGGAGCACTTGGGTGACTCAGTCAGCTGAGCATCGACTTCGGTTCAGGTCATGATCTCATGCTTTGTGAGTTCAAGCCCTGCGTTGGGTTCTGTGCCAACAGCTCAGAGCCTAGAGCCTGCTTCAGACTCTGTGTCTCCCTCTCTCTTTCCCTCCCCCCCCTTCTCTCTTCTCTCTCTCAAAAATAAACGTTAAAAAAATAAATAAATACATAAAAGATTATAAGGAATATATGAAAATTATATTACAAAATATGGCTGAAAATGGAAGAGAAAGGGAGGAAGGGAGGGAAAGAGGGAGGAAGCAAGGAAAGAAGGAAACTGAAAATACAAATATAAATCTTTCATTCATTTGCAAAGGTGTGAAACATTCACTATTATCAGCACAGAAAAACAAACTGTCACATTGTTCTGAAGTAGTTATTATTACTTATTTTTGTATTGTAGTATAGGGGGCATACAGTGTTATATTAATTTCAGGTGTACAACATAGTGATTTGATATTTATATACTTTAGGAAGTGCTCACCAAAGTACCTCTAGTTATCAACTGTCACTATACAAAGTTATTACAATATTAATGACCACTGTTACCATTACTTACTGAAAGAGCAAACCAACAGTGTTTTTCTCTGGTGCTAATGCAAAGGTTAAACAGCCTGAGAATTCGCTGCGGAATGGTGATGTACTCTGGGGTTAACAGGCATAGAGTGTCCATCTTTGAGTTATTTTAACAACTAGCCCTAGAGACCAGAGATAAAGCTAAAGGACAGTAAAGAAATGTAATTGCATTGGACTCTAATGTCATGAAGAGTTAATTAGGCTTCAGTGGGTCATAACTTATTTTGAGAATGTGGCATTTCAGAAAGCCACCTAGCTCGCTTCATACTAAAGGTGTAATTCAGACACTAAAGGCATAATTGTTGTCATTATCATTTTCATCGGTGCTGCAATTTAATGGTAATATATGTGGTGGTTGTAAGGTCGTTTAAGCTGTTGGGGATTTCAATATTTGACACGTAACCTGAAAAAATAATTGTGACATTTCATAGATTTAATATTGCTCCTTGCAGTTAATGATAATATTGCCTTTTGAAATGGTTATTATTGATAGGACACATGCTCAAATGGTTCACATAGCTGCCTTGTACTGCATCACATTTGGGTTTTTTTGGAGGTCACTAGGATTATCTAATTAGACCAAGGTTACCACTATATTTATTTGGCATGTAATGTACGAGAGGGATATTGCAAAATACTGAAAGGAAGGGAAAAAACCCTTGCAGTCGTTTCTACTTGGAAAACAATATAGTTACTACAAATTATGGCAGGAATAATACTTTATTAACTGTAGGTCTTGATTTTCTTGATTGCAAATGTTAGGTACCATATTAGGCACACAGCTTGAAAAATATGTAGCACAATGAATTGAAAAGCTTATTTCCTCAAAATACAAAAGGAGTGAGGAATAGTTTTCCAATTATGACATTTAAATATTTTCAAAAAGGGTTATTTTCCACCCAGCAGTACAATAATTGATATGTAATTACAAAAGAAGCTATACCAAAATTATAGCTAGACCCTTTATATTGAGCACAATAGTCTTTATATAATGTTTAGTGGGAAATCTATCATTTCCCTAGGGGTAATGGCCAGTTCTTTTACCACTGGAACAGCTTAAATGCCTGTGTTTCTACATTTCCAGTTTGCCGTGGTTGCTAAATCTTGAAAATGGGCGAAGCATTAATTTTTACGACAAAGACTTACCAGGCTGTATTCACTCTTAGTACTTGGGGTGACTTTCAGCTCGCAAGCCTGGCTTCTCCTCTGAAATTAGGAAGGAAGGCCCAGAGGGTCACAGCACAGCAGTGGCCCTTACCTAGACTGCACATTAGAATCACTGGGCCAGAGGGTGCTCAGGCCTCACCCTCAGTTGTTCGGATTTAATTGGTCTGGGTCTGAGACCTGGACTTTGAAAAAAAAAAAAAAAAACTCTCCAGGTGATTCTCAGGTGCAACCAAGGCATTAGTGATTGTTAGATCAGTTGTCAGAATACAGTCTGCTTAATTTCGGCGAATTCTGTCACTGTCGGTATCCTAGTTACGCTACTGCATTATGGTTTTGCAAGAGGTTACCATTGAGGGAAACTAGGTAAAGGGTACATGGAATGGAATCTCTCTGTATTATTTCGGTTTTTTAGTGTTCATTTATTGATTTTGAGAGACAGTGTGTAAGCAGGGGAGGGGCAGAGAGAATGGGGAGAGAGAATCCCAAGGAGGTTCTGTGCTCTGGGCACAGAGCGTGACTCAGGGCTTGATCCCAGGAACCATGAGATCATGACCTGAGCCTAAATCAACAGTTGTATGCGTAACAGACTGAGCCACCCAGGCGTCCCTCTCTGTATTATTTCTTACAACTGTTTGCGAACCTACAATTAAGTCAAAGTAAAGAGGCTAACTTAAGTTTTTAAAAGGCTACCAATGGGGGCATCTGGGTGGGTCAGTCGGTTGAACGTCCATACTTCAGCTCAGCTCAGGTCCTGATCTCACGGTTCATGAGTTTGAGCCCTGCATCAGACTCCCTGCTGTCAGTGCGGAACACACTTTGGATCCTGTGTCCCCCCACCCCCACCCCGCCCTTCCCCTGCTTGTGCTCTCTCAAAAATAAATAAAATGTTAAAACAATAATAACAGGCTCCAGTGAACTCCATTAAACTCACCTGTGACTCTCAAAAATGCAGAAACTGGGCCCCAGCTAAGCAGAATATCTGTCGTTGGGTACTAGAATCTATATTTTTGACAAGCTCTCCAGGTGATTTTACGGAGGTTGAGAAAACACTGATTTAGGTCCTTACATGTTTAGATTTGGAGGAATACTGGGCCCCTGGCCAGTGCTAGGTAAGGGGTATTAGACAGATTGGCATTCAAAATGCCCTTCCTTGTTCAGTATTCTCCTGCTATTCCTACCTCACTTGTCCAAACCGGGGGGGGGGGGGGGGGGGGGGGGGGGGGGGGGGGTGGTGTTTACCAAAGTGTTTTGATCGTACTAAACTAATATATAAACAGAATACATAATGAATTATCCATTCATTCCACAGAAGCACTTACCAGGTGCCAAAAACAGCTTGAGGCACTGCGTTTAAGGAGAGTGAGACTGACATTTGTAAGCCAATGGCCTGCGGCACTGTGACGAACTATACATGGATTTCTTAGTCAGTCCTTATAACAACCCTGGCATGTAGGTTCCTTCATTCACCCACTTTACAGAAAACTCTGAAATGGAGAGAGACTAAGGTGCCTATGGATATGCACCACTAATAAGTCACGGTTCTAGCAGGAGAATTTTAGAATTCACTGTCTGAAATGGGAGGCTCCTTTTGTGGTAAAATACACATAACACTGACCATTTTAACCTTTTTAAGTATTAAGTACACATACAGTGTTGGGCCACCATCCACACCATCCATCTTCAGAACTTTTTCAACTTCCCAGGCTGAAACTCTGTGCCCATCAAACAATATCAGAGGCTGTTTGTGTTTGGCAACTCCCTCCCTAAATACGCCTCTAAAGGTAGAATTTGAGGTGGCACGTAAAGAAAATTCAGGAGATGAGCCCCTTGCCAGCATTCCCCAAATCATGCCATGTAGACAGGCCCCTGTGTCAGGCCAGCCTTACTTTCGCTTCATTTTTATTGCATCTAAAAGAAGGAATTATCAGCACTGTTGCGTATTGATCACAAAGCCAGCTGTAGAACCAGGCTGTCCAGTTTGAAAGCCAAGGCGGCCACTTGTTAGCTGAGCAACACTGGATAAGTAATTTAACCTGTTTGTGCTCCAGTTACTTCTCATTTGTGAAATAGGCATACTGATGGTGCCAAATGAAAATTTTATGTTGAGGATTAAATGATTAATGCATGTGAGACCCTTAGAACACTGCCTGGCACCACGAAAGGCTCACCGCCCATCCCACCCACTCCCAGCCAAGAGTTACTTATTTCCCCAGTTGTAATTTTATGTGTTTAATTTCATGCGCATAATTTTTTCGTATCTGTTTCACTGATTGTTAATCTTCTAGTTCAGTAGTGAACACAATATCTAACAATGTAAATTTGTTTTTATTATAATCATTTGCCCTCCAAATTACTATAATACATCCTCAAACGTAGGTATCAAGCAGTTTCAGTTGGAAAGTTTTTCAGGCACTAAATGTAGCCTTTGGAAAAGAGTACCATTGCCCCGTCTATATTTTAGCACAAACGAAATTGCTTTCACGAAAACTTGTTTCTGTTTTTCTTCCACTTGATTAGAAAATACACTGCTGATGGCAAATCCATGAACAATCTAAATATATAATTAATTAGAGGAACAAATTGCAATTGACCAAATCTGCTCAGATCTCTCACAGCTTTGAAACAACGACTTTTCAAAGGGTCAAAACAATTACTTAGAATTTGGGCACACATTTAAACGCAAGTCAGCATGCAGTGGGGATACAAAAGAGAAACCAGGCTCCCATGATATTAGAAACGCTAACCCTGCTCCTTAAAGCAAGCTAAAGTCTCTTTCTGTTGTCAGTAGCTGTCTTCTAGGACAAATAGTTTGGTATTTTATAAACAGAAAGAAAAACTTATCAAAAACATTTCCATGAAATGTATCTCTTTTGAAAAATTACTCCTTGAGTTTGAGTAAAAGAATTCTTTAGAAGCCAAACTGTTGAGATGATTCATCTGCACGAAAGAAAAATACTATTCATAAGCATATTTGAAGATGTCATTGAAAAGCAAAGATGATTTTTACAAAGAAGCCTCAAATGGCCAAAAAAAGAGGAGAGAGAAATCTATAATTAACGTCTAAGATGATTTAAGTTTGGAAATTAGTAGCCGTTTGTTATTTGTTTGTAGTGTAATAGAGTGGTAAACAAAACAAAGGAAGAGCTTAGTCTGGCTTTCCCACTGTCTAGGAAATTGAAGTATACATGACACTCAGCTTTGATGGTAATTATGAAACAGAGTGAGCAGCGGTTTCACTTACAGATAAAGATGGACAATGAAGGTCAATGTCGGACCTGCCTTTTTGGGTATTCAGTGCCAGCACAATTTAATTGAGATCAGGTAATTGCTCAGAAGGCTACACTGAACGCATTATCATCCTTCAGTGTCACTCCTGCACGCCTAGTTATCCTGACGTTGTTTGTCAAAAACTGTCACAAGGGAGTGCATCTCACTGAGAAAAATAACCTGTATGTCATTGCTCAGCTTCCAGACCAAACCCTAAAGTGACGAGAGAAAAAGATTTTTTAAAAAGCAAAAGCCTCTCTTCTCTGAACTGATTTAATTGGTCCATCATGGTAATATGAGAGAACATTTTCATCAAATAAATTATTTCGGAGAGGTCAGTGATCTTTGTTGAGCTTTGAGCTTTTGCATGATGGTTTCAGATGGCCCTCTTACCCTCTCTTGGCATTGAAGAATATTCTATTAGTTTTGAATATCGCTTGCACAATATCATGAATTATGCACATAAAAGATATAAATATTGTTTTAAGGACTGTGGTACTGTGTCTTATTTTTATTGCACAAATCCATCTTTACTGTGATTTTTCTCATTGAAATAGAGAGACGCAGAAAATTGAAGATTAATTGGGGTAGAATTTATATTTTTTGAAATAAAAGATGACTGAGCTCAGATAAGTCTAATGTCATCAAAATAAAAACACTCATAAAAACGGATCTATATATATAAGAAATTCATATGATTTATAATAATTAACATTAAATATTGCTTGAATCGATACTGTTAAATTTTAATTGCCACTGTTAAACAAAATTCACCTGAGTAAATGTGAATATCTAATTGGCTTTATTAAACCATTCAGGAATCAGGCAGCATCCCATCTAGCAGGGAAAGGTGTTTTTAGAAAGGAGGGTGGGGCAAGGAAGTTATTAGCAAAAGAAAAGGTTTGTTCCAGGCAGGCACCATCCCACGTCCTTGGGGAGGGGTGGGAAGAGCAGGGGGTTTATCATGCAGATTACCTCATCTTCCTGGGGGGCGGGGGGGGGGGGGGGGGGTGGGGAATGGAGACAGCCCATGTGACAGATTAGTAGGTGGGAAAATTCCTGACTGACCTGTTAAGACATTTCTGGGGGAGATTGAAGCTGTAACTATATTAGATATTAGACCCAGGTTTGGGGCCTCGGTCTAAGTGACGCCATTTTGGTTTTCTTTCTAACACCACCTATGATTTCTGACTTCTCTCCACTGATTTGAGAGCCAAAAGGACAGTCATGAGCTTCTCTAGGCTATTCAGCCTAGACTGGGAACTAAACTATTAACGTGTGCCGCATTTCTGTCTCAGTACATGATACCAAGATAATTCCTTACCTTGTCAAAGGAAAGCAGTCGTAATGAAGCCACCAGTTTCATTTCTTCAGAATAATAGTACGTAATACTATGTACTATAAACTTTGCACAAACTTTGGAATGGAAATGGAGAAATAGTAAAAATGGTAAGTCTACTACCATATATATTAATTCTCACTGGAAATACATAAATTTCTCTGAGTTTTTATTTAATTCCAGTCAGTTAACATACTGTGTAATATGGTTTCGGTTGTACAACTTGGCAATTCATCACTTCCATACAACATCCGGTGCTCATCACATGTGCCCTCCTGAATCCCCATCACCCATTTAACGCATCACCCCACCCACCTCCCTTCTTATAATCAGTTTGTAAATGCAGAAGTTTCTTAATCTGTGTCCTTAATGAATACATGAGAAAATTAGCCCTACCATTAGCAGTGAGTCCTGTTTCCTGGCCTCAGCTCTTGAGTTTGGCCAAGAATTTAGAGCCAAACTCTTAAGCAGGTAACCATTGGGACAGCAGGCAAGCCCATGGGTGGCAACTGCGGCGGGGGTCAGGGTTGCCTTGTGTTTTCTACTTGCATGGCTCCGGTGGTCTCTGACTGAGGTCGCCTCTGGTCATCTAATGGTCTACTCCGACCGGTCGGCGGGGGGGGGGGGGGGGGGGGGGAGGGCAGTTTTTGGCCTTACAAGGTCCTTGTAGGAACTGTCATGGAAGCCATCCCCCATGAAAACCCAGGGTTCATCGTCTTGCCACCTCGGAGAATGAAGAGGTGGACACAAAATGAGCAACAGGCAAAAGTTTATGAGAGTGTAAGACCAGAAAAGAAGAATAGTATGAAAGCTCTCTTTACAGAGAAGGGACTTACCCCCGACAATAGGCCAGGTTCCTTGTTTCATAAAGTTTTGGTTAGCCCTCCCCTCCCTCACCCCCCTCCCCTTCCCTCTCAGGTCCCAGCCTTATTGGCCTGATAGCTCTGGGTGCTGGTTGGTCCATTCCTGATTGGCTCATTTCTGTTGTATGAGGGGTAACCTAAGTTTGGTCACCTGAAGGACCTAAGGGGGAGTAGGTGGAGTCTGTTACATTCTTAAGAGGAATCATCTTACCCTGAGGGGGCTTCCTGTGGTCAGATACTCCTAGCATTGTTCCAAAATAGGTGGTTTGCCCCCCACCCAGGGACCTCAGGTCCTAATCTTTCCCTCTCTGCCCACTGAATCGCATCTTTTCCTCTCATCATGGGGGACGGGCGAAAAGCAAAACCACAATGTAAATGTATTACAATGAAGCTCTAGGTTACTTTAGAGCAAAGGTTTTAGGGAAGGGCTGCTGTGCATGTGCATTCCCCTGGGAAAACCCAGGCTGTGTGCATTTTAGAGGTGGTTGGTGTTTCAACAGTCTGATAGTCCCCGTTCCCTGCTCCTATGGAGCTAATGTCTCACTCTGTCATTACAATTAACACGACTGGATTATGTAAATTATAGTTATAAAATATAGAGGCCCTCGATGCATGTTATGAAGAGGTACAAAACGGATTAAAATTTAACCTGTGGTAGTATCAAAAACTCCTTTCGTGATTTTTTTTTTTTCACATTTGAAGATTCGGGGATTTTCACTGACACTCCCAATTTTGGAGAGCATCTTGCGCCTGCATGGAATGTGCCATAGACGTAAAGCACCAAGGCGATGTCTAAAAAGGCTTAACCTCCTCAAGTGTTGCTTGCATTTGTCTATCTGGTGAAAGATAAGACATGAAGGTAGCGAGGAGAGAAAAGTGGATATGCAGAGCCTAGCTTTATCTTGACCTCGGAGTAGCAGGCACCCAAGTGGTTCTAAGGAAGAAGGGCCCCCCCAGGTATGGTCTGCCTTGCTTTTCCTAGGAAAGAGAATTTCCAGTTTGCAGTAAGCTGGAAATTGTAAAATTCAGTGATGCTGATGACATGCCAGTTTTCTGAACTTAATATGAACTGTTGATATTCAGAGTCCCTTGATCCCATCTCTCTACGGGAAAAGCCATCAATAAGGTGGAGGCTTTCCCAGTCTTCAGCATGACCTACAGCTGGAGGACCCAAAGCAGGAGTGGGGTTACAAGCACCAGACCTACACTGTGGGTTTCTGGTGTCGTCTTTAATAATTCTGACTAGATATTTTTTTTAATGCATTTGCTTTGTCCAAGTCACATGGTGTTCCATAGGAAAACAAAAACACAACTGCGCGTGGGCAGGTAGGCCCCTGCTCTGGCCTGGACCTGATGGTAAGAGCACAAAGTTAGGCCTGTCACCATGAGGGAGCCCATTTTATGGTCGTTCTGCCACCAGTATGTGGATTTGCTTTCCCTGGCCAGCAGCTCCAGCCTGTGAGCAGAGCTCACCAGCCTGCTGGAGAATGAGATCCTGAAGTACGACCCGAGCTTCTGCTGAAAAGCTCTAGGCAGGTATCAGCTAGAAACTGATGAAAATTACCATTACAATAAATTAGGCCTCCACTCATTCAAGTGACAGCAAAGGGAAAAAAAATCATCCTTTGTGTTTCCTTTGTTTCACGCGATGAGTTATGTGCTACATTCATTGTATTCTTCGTTCTTAAGTGGGATAAAAGAGGCAAGTAAAAGAAGAGTTTTCTCCCTTAGCTTCATAGTGGTTTTCCTTTTTTAACAATATAACACCGCTTTCAGTTGCTTTTCAGTGGGAAGTTACTAGCAGTGGTTCTATGCTTTTCTATCAATAGCTCCTTAATTGTCATCCCCAGTTATTTACATGTGAATATGGAGGCTATATTCTCCCAGCTGCTAGACCACTAGGGTATTGCCACTGGTATAATTTATAACATGACTAATTAAAATGAATTTGCTTGCAGTAATATTCCATGTGCTATTTGTGGGGAAGAAGTTATTAAAATATTCAGTACTGCAACAGTAAACTTGAATGGAAAGTAATAATAATCATACATTTTTAATTACGTGTTTAATACCCATTTGGCTAATATAAAAGTATTCTGAAAATTGCTTAGGCTCAGCATAATGGGGCTTTTTTAGTGCTTAGTAGTGTCCAAAGGCATCCTTCTGAATGGGCTTAGCATATGCACTGTCATTGAGACCTGGCTGTTTTAATAACAGACACACAGGAACAGCTAAGATCAGAATGACTCTATTTCACTTATTGCAGTCATATTCATATGTGATTTTTAAGACACCACATTTGGAACCCATTGAGTGCTGCATTTTGTCTGTTAGGCCTCAAATGTCCCTTTTTCACTTTTCATTCCCTTTTGCCATTTATTTCTTGAGCTAAGATGTCCCTTGTGAAAAACGTTAATGCGAACTTTGAAATATTCCCATTTTTCCACCAAGTTGTTTTGAAAAATTTCAGGCCTACAAAAATTGCAAAACTGGTACAAAGAACATCTGTATGCCCTCCACCCAGAATCACTTGCTAAAATTTGCACTCTCTCTTTCTGTCTCTGTCTCTCTCTCCCACTCTCTCTCTATAATATAGTATAATATAATATAGTATAATATGATATAATATAATGATACAATATAATAGATATACCTCTAAATATTATATATATATATATATATATATATATACATAATTTATATATACATAATTTTTACTAAGCTATTTGGGAGTTCCTTGCAGATGTCATGATACTTCACTTCTCAACACTTTACCACGTGTCTTCTAATACATGGCCAGAATGCAATCATCCCATTCAGGAAAATTATGCTACTGTTATCCAATATACATACCATATGCAAATTTCACCAAGAGTTCCACTAACCTCCTTTTGTTGATCCTCACTGCTCCCCTCCAGGATTTAATCAAGAACCCATGCAAGACACTCAGATGGCATATGCATTTGCTCTTCTTAAATTGAAAAACAGTTCCCAGCCTATGTTGATATTTATATCCTTAATGTTCTTGAACAATTGGTTCCCATTTTAAATAGCTTCTGATGTTTGTTTTTTAAGCCAACTTCACGAAGTGGTATAAATTCACACACAACTAATCTTGAGCAAGGAATTATCACTGTTAAGGATTGGACATTAGCAAGCTCCATGGTCAAGCTTTTTGTCCTTTTGGCCATAATGCCAGAAGACATTTTCCCTCCTCATTTGGAAGATGTTTCAATTCCTATGTGGCAAGCTATTCTCTTACCTCTTAATAATACTGCTAATTAAGGTATCGTAGTATGAAGAGAAGTATGAAATGTTATTATTATTCCAAAGGAAATTATGATCTAAATGGTGAAAGGAAATGAAAATGTAGAGGAAATCAATGTAACAATTGAATCAAATTTAAAGTAAAGAGGCAGCATATGTTACAAGACAGTTTAGCATTAATTGCTAACTAAATGGTACAGGAAATAAGTCATTATCTGAAATTCATATAATTATTGACTTTTATAAGGATAATGTACTACCACTTGTCCAAAATGGGCAGGACTTAATGTTGACTCTAGGAATAATCATTTACATAAGTGTATGTGTGATTTCAAGGACAGTAAGGTAATGATGGCTCATAAAGATGTGTATTTTTCATTGATCAAAACTTTACCCATAAACTTTTGGTGTCTAATCTTTTAAACTATTATGCAACATTAAAATAATTAAGAAGGGAATTGAAACAGATAAGACTGCTTATGAAACATGTCTTTGCATAGTGCTTCAGCTTGAATTAGATCATCACAAATGTGACAAATCTGTCTGCTAAGTTTATTCTGTTTAATAGTTCTAAATTTTAAAAGCCTGATTCTACTTATCAAGCCTTCCAAGCCTTTATTCACCATGTTAAACAATTATATTTTTCCATTTCATGACCCCAGCCAAATAGTATACAATGTTTAACTATAACTCTTTACAAATTATGCTTATTTCTTGATATTCTTATGACATGTTTCATAATATATCTTCTTTTAGAATTCAATAACCAAGGAATGAAAGATTACTTTAGATTTGGTGATTGTCACTTCATGAATTTTCTGCTTAATAAGCTTTTGAGAGAGAGAGAGAGAGAGAGAGAGAGAGAGAGAAAGAGCACAAGCAGGGGAGGGGCAGAGAGAGAAGGAGAGAGAGAGAATCCCAAGCAGGGTCTGCACTGTCAGCACAGAGCTGGAAGCGGGGCTCAAACTCATGAACTGTGAGATCATGACCTGAGCCGAAACCAAGAGTCGGATGCTGAACCGACTGAGCCACTCAGGCGCCCCCAAATGGTGATTTTTCAACGAACTATATGTAGAATGTAAAATGTGGTCTGTCTTCCTGTGTCTCCTTTTGCTTAGTGATTGATTGTGTTTTCCTAGTGAAAAACATTAGTTTTATGTTTTCTCCTGGACTCAAGGGAAAATTTATATTGTATTTCATTCTCTCTCTTTTTTACAGTTTATCTGTAGAGTCTATACTTTTTATTTGTGTTATTTAACCAGCACTTGTATAGAGTGGTTAGTGTGTTGAAGGCACTGCTTTAAGTGCTTTATAAACACTAGTTAATCTGATGGACAACATGAGCAAGATCTCAGACACAATTCTGTTTCGAATGCAATAGTTAGTTTGAGTTTTAGTAGATGTTTCTTGTTTTATAGACCACTTCACAGGACCACAGCTGCTCACACCCTCACCATCTATTATAGTATGGTGTCCAATATGGCCTCCTACTGATCTGTCTGCCAGCTCAGTGAAAAGAAACCCACTGTACTTTAGCAGCCACTCAGCATTCCCCCATGTTCTACAGTCACTAATCTGCTTTCTGTGTCTGTGACTTTGCCCATTCTGGACATTTCATTTAAATGGAATCGTTCAATATTTGGCCTTTTGTGTTTACCTTCTTTCATTCAAGATAATATTTTCACAGTTCATCCATGCATGTGGCAATATGCATTTCCTTCCTTTTTATCGCTGAATAATATTCCATTGTGTGGCTATCACACATTTTCTTTAATTGATAGGTACTCAGATTGTGTTCTTCTTTTTGGCTACTACGAATAATGCTGCCATGAACATTCATGTCCACCTTTTGATGTGGACACTTGTTTTGGATTTTCTTGGTGTACTTTTATATTTCAGGTGACTTATCAAATTCAAACATAAAAAAGCACATAAAGAGGTGTTCACTTCAAGTTACAACTGAAATGTTTGGCTATATTTTAAAGGGGATATCTAGTATTTAACAATAAAACTTAACACGCCCGTTTGTATGACTGAGATTATTATGCTGCAATGCTGCATGGCAACTCCACAATCATTGGTGCAGTTTGACAGTTTGAAGGATTCCAGATATAAAAATGATGGAGGCCTTTGGCCATTCAGTCTTCCAAAGCCCAGTATGCGACCAAATAGCGAACGTTGGTCCAATACTGAGGCTGCAACTGAAATTTCGTACATCTCCCTTTCTTCCTGCCTTCCTCCATTCCCATATCAAAATAAAACAACAAAATGCTTCCTTCCATTTTGTTTTTCATTGTAAGGAACAACTGATATAATGAGAAAGCTAAAGTACATACCGGGTTAAGGAAACCAGATATGAGACACCTTTTGTCAAATATAAAACCATCGTAAGTCCTTTACCTGATTAGCATGTGCCTGTGACATACGTATTGTTCTCCAAATAGTGCAGATGAGGAAGTGGAGGCACGTAAATGTTAATTAGTTAGTAAGTGAGAGAGCTAAAAATCAAAAACTCAAGAAACAACGAATGTTGGTCAGGATGTGGACAAAAAGGAAGCCGTGTGCACTGTTGGTGGGAATGGTAGTATGGAGGTTCCTAAAAGAATTAAAACTAGAACTACTCTCTGATCCAGTCGTCGTGCTACTGGGTTTTTACCCAAAGAATATGAAAACGCTAATTTGAAGGGGCACGTGCACCCCTATGTTTATTGCTGCGTTATAATAGCCAGACTAGGGCAGTAGCATAAGTGCCCATTGATAAATGAGTGGATAAAAAAGATGCAGTATATATATACACAATGGAATATTACTGATCCATAAAAAAGAATGCAGTCTTGCCATTTGCAGCGACATGGATGGAGCTAAAGAGTATCATGCTACGCAAAATAAGTCAGTCAGAGAAAGACAAATACCATGATTTCATTCCCATGTGGAATTTAAGAAACAAAGAAAATCATCAAAAGAAAAGAGAAGACAGACTCTTAACTATAGAGAACAAACACTGTTGGTTACCAGAGGGGAGGCGGGTGAGTGGATGGCTGAAATTGGTGAAGGGGATTAAGAGTACACTTACCTTGATGAGCACTGAGTAATGCGTGAAACTGTTGAGTGAGCATATTGTACACCTGAAACTAATATAACACTGTATGTTAAGTACACTGGATTTGAAATACAAAAAAGTAAGTGACAGAGCTAGAAGTCAAATCTAAGCAGGCTGGCCTCAGAGTCCGTACTTTAACTACTATCCTGTCCTGTTAAATGGTGTCTATTACCACCATTATCTCACCGGGAACTTTCAATGCATTTATGTAACAAATTGTAGCTTCACACACTATAATAACGTTTAAATGCGAAATGAACTAAATGTGTCTAATATCCCACTTTCTGATCAGATTTGCAGATCTACTTGGGTTATCTGAAGGGCATTTTGATCCATTAGCAAACGATTGGTTTGTATCTTGTTTTGTAGGAAAGTAGCATTCAGAGAGAATTTCCACAGGATGGAATCAGGATTGAGTGCCCTATGGAAGTGATAATTCCATTTCAACGTCCACAGTTTCAGCAAGTAATTATTTGCTGAGAATGTTATTCAGGCTGTTAGTACATAAGGCTGCTGTGGCTTTTCCCTGGGGAAAAAAAAAAATGATTACCTTGTGGTTTCTAAGGTTCTATGCTACCAGGAGTGTCACCTCCAAGACTGAAATATTTGAAGCAAAAGAGTATGTGCATTTTCAGAGATAAATTGTATCCAAAAATATATATATGCCCACCTTTGATGGACGTGGGTATGACTGTGTATCACAGATTATGGTTTTCTGTCCTGCCAACAACATTGCCCCATGTTTTTCAAAGGCAAATGTTGCTATATCATTTCAGATTAAAAAGGTTGCACTGAATGATGTGTTCTTAAATTACAGGGAGGAAAAAGTCATTCTTCACGTTTGTAGATCTAAACCCTGTCATTGACAACGTATCTACACATGAAATCAGTCAAGGCTTTGCAATAGATAAGATATTTGGTAGGGCTTCTCTGTTGTTTGAATTCCTATTACAGGAAAGAAAGTGTAAGAAAAATAAAACAAATGTCCCTTTTCACACCTGCTCCTCAAGAGTTTGGGTTCATATTTGGAAAATCACAGAAACAGTAATGGCTGAAATAAATAGTAGAGAGCCAACCACTTTAACCTGTGCTATTTATCTATTTGCTTCTACCATCAATTCTAACTCTATCTTCAACAGAAAAGTATAGCACACAACTTCTGACTCAGACCACGTGGAAGGTACTATTTTGCTCTGTCCTTGAGAAGAAATTTCAACCCTGCCTTTGAAGATGTAAAATTAATTCATTGTCAATTTTATTATATAATTATGGTGAGGTAGTTACAGTGTGACAGAATCTGATGAAACAGTATCTGTTCATTTAGAAAGGGTATGCCTATTCATATTATATATTAATGATTGTATCACCATTACAAACCACTTATGACTTGTCTTTGTGTTTCCCTATGTGCCAGGCTTTCCTTCTTCTTGCCTTTTTTATTTGAGGTTCTGAGGTCTCTGTGAAAGTCAATGTTAAGGAAGGCCCTTCACTTTATTACTGTGCTTTATGCTAAATTCAAACAGTATTGGTTTATGTGTTTTATTTTAGGTTTAGATTTCAAATGCTTTTTGTACAAGGCAATGGGTGGCAGTTAATTTCTATTGTTCACTGGAGCGAAGGGTGGAAAGAAAGGGGTTGGCAGTAAAAACAAGTGCTAATGAGTTTTCTCTCCTCTTGCTTTAGCCCCTGGTAAGTAGGCACCTTCCACTTCCATTTCCAGCACTGTCACAGAGAAAAGGCAGAGCTCTTCTCCATTTGTTGGGAATCCCTGTGGGTCATTGTTATTATCATTTCCTCATCGATTCCTTTAAAGGATCCTGCAGTAAAGACATAATCTCAGAGCAGCTTTACCCCTTGCTACCTATTTAATGTCATTTCTAGTTTAAAAAATTTTTTTGAGTAGAAAAGAGAGTTGATAATATTCCAAGGGGAAAACTGTTTCGGTTTTTTTTTTTTTTTTTTCCTGCTCAGAATGTAAGAATTTGAAGTAATCCCAGTGGAGGGAAATATTAGTAAATATACAATTAACTCTTAACCTACAACCTCAATGAAATTGTAATGAAATATTCCAAGGCTACTGAAGGCGATGAGTTTCATCCCAAATGTTTGTCCCTCAGGAATTGTTTCCTGAGTTCGTTGTCTATATGCCAGCAGAGATGGCACTATGGAGAAAGATTCTTCAACCTTTTTTGCAGCACTTTCTTTCTCCTGGTTTCCAGCAGTATTATAGGCTTTCATTACTTGTTCAAGAACTGGGTGTGCCGAACTCCCACTGCGTCGCTCTGTCTCTACCCACATATTTCTGTAGCTCAGAAATTTGCCTTTGAGTGTATGTAGTGAGGATCTTTTATCTGTCACTGTGTGGTAGCTTTAGCATAATTGCATTTAGATTTAGAGATTAATGCTTATAACTTAATTATGAAACCAAGTACATAAGAAAGGGTTTAATTTAAATTTAATATTTTGATCTGCACAGCTCGGTCATATGTGTTCTTGTTAAATGGTCTCTCATTGAATTCATCCTTGTCATTACCTTGGACCTCAGCGCTTTTTCAGAGTTTCAGGCTGTAGCAACGTAACAGTGCAGACCTGACTTGTGTCAGAGCTAATCTTCATAAAGTGTTACACGCTACTGATGACACAGACGTCTTTGCAGTTCATCTGCATGTGTGTGCATGCACAGACATGCACAGGTGCACACATATATGTCTTCCTATGCTAGGGCCTGGACAAATCACTTACTGAAACATATACCTACAGGGCCTGAGCTAAAATGATATAGTAGATGGAGTATAAGAGAACACAATTGTGGTCTCCTAACTTTACACCCCATGAACACACAATACCGTGAACACGTACAGAACACAACACACACACAGATACATATATGTTACTTTTAGCAGTCAAGTAATATGAGTGTTCACATGTGAGAACCCACTGTTTATGGGAGTCCTTCCTTCCTTTCATCCCTTCTGCTTCCTCCTCTCCCTCCATTTCTGCTTCTTTGTCTCTTCTCTCCCTTCCTCCCTTTCTTTCTGTAATAAAAACAAAAGAATGGTTTAGTCGGGTAAATAATTGCTAACCTATCCTTTTTAGGAAAAATGGACTTTGTAAAGAAGATGTAATCTTAGAACTGTACTCACGGGCTACTAGAGACTGGTCTGTGCATATAAAATAACTTTTCATTTTCAGTGGAAAGTTTCCATTTGTCATTATGTTCAGGAGATCAAAAACAAGAACATATATACAGTGTCTCAAACAGCAGTTTAGTGGGCTTGGTAAATTTTGTATGAAGTTAGACATAGAAGTGTTTAATACGTACTGTGACAGAAGTGTATCACATCAGTAGGTTGTACAACTTAAACTCACAAAATATTATGTTAATTATATCTCAATAAAGCTGGAAAAAAAGAAGCAATTGGCAGTGAAAGACTTGAATAAGTCTTTTTCATAAACAGCCTTAAACAGTAATAAATAGTTAAAACTATACGTGAAACTCATGCTAAGGTATCAGCTGCTTTTTTTTTTCTCCTAGGTACAATTTTAATGTATAAGATTTTAGTGGGTGTAATTTTTTATATGTCAAAATTCCTCACTCAGCGAAGAACCGTTGGTCATACATTTTGATGTCAGTAATCTTGAACTAGAAATGCACCCCTACAGAAATAACGTAGTTCAGCCTTCCCCACCAAGTACTAGTGAGACGTCTGATTTGGGAAGCCATGGAGGCCGTGGTGGAAGTCAACAGCCTGCCTTCACACTTTGGTGTGTTTTCAATTGGATCTTCAGTAACAGTTTCCTTTGAAATAACGTATTTCTCTTATTTTACAATGTTTGAAAATCAATATTGTAATTCATGATTAAATTTCAAGCTGAAGCATACTTTTTCTTGTTGCATGACAACAACGTGCCTTTGCAATGAAAATGATAGCCAGTCACAGAAAGACAAATATTACATGATTCTACTCATATGAGATCTCTGTAGTCAACTTCATACAATCACAGAATGGAACGGACCCCCAATGTGACTGCACTTAGAGACAGGACCTTTAAGGAGGTCAAGTGGAATAAGGTGAGAAGTGTGGAGCCCTCATTTGATAGAAAGGGTATCCTTGAAGAAGAGGAAGAGACACCAGAGACCCCTCTTCGTGCACACACACAGAAGAAAGGCTATGTGAAGACACAGAGAGAAGGCAGGAAGCCAGGAAGAGGTTCCTCACCAAAAATCGATCCTGACAGCACCTTGATATTGGACTTCCAGCCCCTAGAACTGTAAGAAAATAAATTTCTGTTGTTTAAAGAGTGGAATGCTAGTTGCCAGGGACTGGAGAGAGGGGAGAGTGAGGAGTCAGTAATCAAAGGGCATAAAGATTCAGTTATGCAAGATGATTAAGCTTTCAAGACCTGTTGTGCAACATTGAACCTGTAGTCAACAATACTATATTATACACTTGAGAATTTAACCGGGTAGATTTCAACTGAAGTTTTCTTACCACAATGAAGTAAAATTTTTTTTAAAGGAATGAATGAACTAGAAAAAAAGAAAATAATAGAAAGAGTGCCATAAAAAAGGAGTAATTGAAAACCTAAACAAAGTCACTGAGTAGGATTTTTATTCCATGTCTTGGGCATGATACTTAAGGAAAGCAGATCTAATTGGGAAAAGACAGGAGGCAGATGAAGACTTTGGTGAGAATTGTAAAGAGAGAATTAGGGCATTTTCAAGGGCTTTGAGCTCGAAACAGTCATTACATCCTAATTCACTTTCCATTTCTTGGCTGTTACTTTCATTATTCCTACATTTATTCATCATGGGGGTTGTTTGGGAACTTATAAGTCAGTTAAAGAACTGGGGGAGAGAAGTCTCCTGTGATGATTAGACAAGCCAAGAGGGAAAGGAAGAAGTTTGGAGAATGGTGTGCTTTTGTGTGCTGATGTGATTGAGATGGAAATAGTTACTTGTAAGAAGCAAAAGGGAGACACAGACAGGTCATATGCCATGGATCATCCCTTTTACGAAGCAACTTATCAGGTATTCATTCACTTACTGAATATTTAATGAACAGGTTTATATGAATACAGTGTCCTAGGCGAAAGGCATTCATGACGAACAAGACCTGCCTATAGCTTTCAGTCTATTGGGATAACAGGCATAGAACAAAGAAGCAAATACCATTAAGTGCTAAAAAGAAGTAGAGCGTAAAATGAGAACATTTGATAAGGGAACCTATTATCGTCTCTGTGCTGAGAAAAGACTTCTCTGAGGACATCATGTTTAAGTTGAGACCTGAATGATGTGTGAGAGTTAATTTATGTGTTGAGGGAAGGGAACAGTGTTCCCAATAGAGGGAATAGCAAGTAATAAGAAGAGGAGAGGACATTGAACATTCTATATATATGTGTGTGTGTGTGTGTGTGTGTGTGTGTATAAACAAACTAACAGCTACTTTTTCTCTTTATCTTCCCTGACTAATGGGATGAAATCAGCATTCTCCCAGTTACAAAGCCAGTAATTTGGGACCCTACTGTTCCTGCCTTCACACCCTTTACCCTTATTCTAGTCACCATATCCATTTAATTACAATTCTTTCTCTTTCTGTCTCCAGATCTCTCTGGGTCCCTCTCCTGCACTTCATCCTTAACTTAATTGAGGGCCTGGTCACTTACTGTTCAACCAATCGCCTTCTCAGTTTCAGCAGAATTGACTTTCGGTGTTACTTGGTGATGACACTCTCAGCACAAGCCTCTTTAATAACATAGCCCTCCCTACAGAATAAAGAGCATCATCTCTATATGTTCTCTCCATTGTAATCCAGATAGTTTCTCATTTCCTGCCACTGGCTTCACACTGTGGCCACATGCACCTCCTTGGTATTAACTGTGCATTAGCAGTCACAGGTCTGTCCAGATCCTTTGCTTTCTGGTTTCTCCCTTCTCATCCCTCAGATCTAAGCTCAGATACCACCTTTCCAAAGAAGCCCCTGACCGTCCGGTGTAAAGTAGCCCCAAGTCATTCTCTCTCATATCCCCCAGTGCTGTTTATTTCATTGCAGTTAGCGCCATCTGAAATTACTTGTTAGTTTATTTGGTTGCTTCTTTGCCTTCCTCCTTGTAATCCTATGACTTTTACCCCCTCCTCCCACTTTTCAGGATTTCTATCCTCTGCCTGACACTGTAATGTGTCCTTTAGTGGCTCTCCAACTAGATTTTAATTTTTTTAAGTGTATTTATTTATTTTGAGACAGGGAGGGAGAGAGAGAGAAATACCCAAATAAGCTCCACACTGTCAGTGCAGAGCCCAACGCAGGGCTTGAACTCTCAACCCTGAGATCATGACCTAAGCTGAAACCAAGAGTCAGACGCTTAACCGGCTGAGCCACTCAGGCACCCCCAACTAGATTTTAAATTCCACGAGGTCAAGAGATTTGTCTTCATCATGTTTACATTCCTTTTATGCCTTGTTTTTCTAATTTTCCAAAGTTGGAGGCAAAACTCTATATTCCAGGCTTTTAGCAACTTCCTGGAACTGAGAAAAGGGGGCTGGGGAAGGAGGAGATAGTTAAAGGGTACTTGGGGACAGTAATTTAGATTATTTTCTGGTTCATATCCTCTTCTTGATCAGCTGTGGGTATCCTCAGCATATTGGCTGTGAATAATGATCTAAGAAAAGTCATCAAATAAGGAGACTTCAACTTTGTATGAGATCAAACATTCACATTTTGAAAAAATGAACATTTTTAGCAATCATATTTAAGCTCCTTGATGGCTGGATATCTGGTATTAGAGCAAAGGTCTTTAAATGCTTGCTTTTAAAGACTTGCGTTACAAAAAGTGAACATTTATGATTTCAGAAACGATGTTATTGAATATAGTTCATTCATTTACCAAATACTGATTAATTACTCACGGGGCATCAGGTATAATGAAACCCAAAATTCGCTCTCGGCTTTGGTCATGCTTGTTTTACTCCATTGCTAACTGAGTCTCAAGACTCACAGCAGGCCTATAAATTGCCTGACCTCTGCTGTTGGCTCCTTCCCTCACCCTGACACTAATCACACACATGAATCCGAGAATGGAGAACCACCAAGTTTTCACCTGTGTCACATTCAAGCCCTTGTTGTTCCCTGAACTAATCCTTTGTGCAAATCAAAAGACATGCAGGCAGAATACCAAATGAAAATCCTTTTGGGCTTTTCAGCCAACAATAAAATATTTCTATAAAAATCGAAGTGTACAAGATGGTGGCCATCTGTTGTTTAGGAACAACAGAACTATATTTAAGCCTAATTACTGTGCAGGTCTGTGCCTTGAAAGCAAGGGCAAAATTGTTTGTGTTTATCTAAATGAGGGAAGCTTTTGTGTTTTACTTTGTTTTTGTTCATCTAGGCTAGAATGAGATTGGATAACTTTTATTAACCAAATATACTTACTCATATTTATTAATAGACAAGATTGGTTGAGAAAATTGCCCTTTTATTTTATTATTCATGAACCACACTGCTGTCGAATTGGACAATACTGATTTTTTTCCCATTTTGAGTGGCTTGAAATCCTGACATATTGGCATAGTAAATCCATAGGAATTCAGTGATAATGGAAATCACTAGCAGAGACTGAACTTTTTCTCATTTTCCCCCAAAGATTTGAAACATATAAATCATGATAGAAATAGCGATTAGAATAATTGCAAAAAGTTTTCTCTGAGGGGCGCCTGGGTGGCTCAGTCGGTAAGTATCTCGCTCTTGTTTTCAGCTCGAGTCATGATCTCAAGGTTTGCGACTTTGAGCCCTGCGTTTGGCTCTGCGCTGACAGCCTGGAGCCTGCTTGGGATTCTCTATCTCCATCTCTCTCTCTCTCTCTCTCTCTGCGTCTCTTCTGCCTCTTTTTCAAAAATAAATAAAAATTAGAGAAAAAAATTTTAAAGTTTTCATTGAAGCATATACTAATGCATGTTAGGTTTTTACTGAAAAGTATTCTTTCAGATATTCAATAAAATTGATACTGTTAAATTGTATTATTAACATTAATCTTTTTTACTTTAAAAATGAATTCAATGAAAATCTTGTACATTTTTTCATTTTTGGCACATTTTCAACGTTAACTAGAGCTTTTACATACGTAATCTTGTAAAAGGTTTTCATTTGTACCATTATGCTTTATGTGAATGCAAATGTATGTGAGGTATGTATTTTTTGAAGAAGGTATTAGTATCACTATTGGAGAAGTTTTTTCTTTTGCTTTTTTTTTTTTTTACACAGAGGGTAATAAGCGATGTCCAGCAAGCACATGTTGCTCAGATATATATTTTGCTTAATCTGCACTGTAGTTGGAAAACATGCTAGCATGTTTTATGCCAACATAAAAATCCTGATTTTTGTCTTCCTTTATAAAGTATGAGAAGCAAACACTGCACATCCAGACCATGATATAGATCACAATCTCAGAATACCTGAAATACGAAGTGTCAGGGGAAAAAATGTATTGTTCTTTTGAGATGACTGTGCTCTCTGTGGTCATGATTTAAAAATGTAAAGTAGGGGTGCCCGGGTGGCTCAGTCGGTTAAGCGTCCATCTTCTGCTCAGGTCATGATCTCTCAGTTCATGAGTTCAAGCCCCATGTCAGGCTCTGTGCTGACAGCTCAGGGCCTGGAGCCTGCTTCAGATTCTGTGTCTCCCTCTCTCTCTGCCCCTCCCCTGCTGTGTCTGTCTCTGTCTCTCAGAAATGAGTAAATATTTTTTAAAAATCTTAAAAAAAAATAACAGTGTAAAGTATTCTGGGCACCTGGGTGGCTCAGTCAGTTAGAGTCCAACTCTCCATTTCAGCTCAGGTCATGACCTCACGGTTGTGAGTTTGAGCCCTGCATCGAGCCTGCTTGCGGTTCTCTGTCTCCCTCTCTCTCTCTGTCCCTCCTCCGCTCGCACCTACTCTGTCCCTCTCTTTCAAAATGAATAAATAAACTTTAAAAAAATGTGAAGTATTCTACCTGAATGAGAGCATTTGTGAGGTACCATTTCAGACGTGGAGTCTCCCCGACTAGAATGCAAACTCCATGAGGGCAGGGATTGGGTGCTGCTGTGCCTTCCAGTCTACCAGAGTCCTTGGCAGGTATTTGTGCTCAGCGAAGATTTTGTTGAATGAATGAATGAATGAATGAATGTCCTTTTTCTCTTTCTATCACCCTCATCCTGTTTTGTCTCTTACAGGGTCCTCTGCTACCCCAAGTTACCATTTTATCATTTAATGCCAGAAAACCCTCCAATGGGAATATTCCATGCTCTTCACTTTTTTCGTTTTTTTTTTTTTTTTTTTTTTTTTAGCGTGTTCACTTTCATACCTTTAGTGCTAATAGCAAAGGAACCAAAAGTCCACACACTAAGATGTGGTTCAGCCAGAAACATTTAAAATTTAAAAGTAAGTATATTAAGCTCAGTGTAGCTGTAATAACAAATACAGGCTATAGGATGATATTAAAAATCTCAATTGTATAGAAGGAATAATTTTGGAGAAGGAGTCTAGTATTAAGCCTTGGTTTCCAAACTTGAATGTTTATATGAATCACGTTGGGGATCTTGTTAAAATACAAATTCTTATCGGATTAGATGGAGTGGATCCTGAGAATCTGCATCGGTAATATGCTTCCAGGTGATGCTGATGCTGCTGGTCCACAGACCACACTTTAAGTAAGAAGATACTAAGCAACTGCTTATTCTTTTGTAAACAGTCATGGTTTGAAGCTATCCATGATAAAATTGATGGGCATTTATCAACTTGCTGGAAGAACTTAGTTTCCTGAAAATATCCAAATGGGACACATACTTGGAGGAAGGACTTCATAGTGGTACCCTGGATGGGACCTCAGATATAGTCTGTTGCCTCATTTTACACAATGGCATTCTGAAGCCCAAAGATATTCAGTGACTTACATAAATCACACAACCCCTTTGATGCTGCACCCAACTGGAACCCAGGTTTTTTGTTTTCAGATCCATGCTCCTTAAAAAAGATCCTGTTCCCTCTTAGCTATTGAAATTATAGTAGCATTTCTTATATAAAACATTAACAATTTACTGAACTTTAAAATATACTTAATTTCACTTAATATTAAAGGGCTTCATTAAGGTCAGTCACAATGAAAGGAAATAGTGCATCTGTTTTGGAGTGATTTCTCCTGGGGCAAATTTATTAAATTGACAATTATTAAATTTTGAAAACAGTACTGAAACCATTTAGAATGTCTTTTATTGAGCGTTACTGAGTATCAGATGATGAACAACTTAGGTGAACTAATGTGTTTCTTCCCCAAGAGAAAGTTTAATTTTATGACTAAAAATATAAAAATTTAGAAAAAGAAAGCAACAGAAATACCAAAACTCAATATTACTAAAATGAAGGATATATATTTAGTTAAAGCGATTTTTTTTAATTTTCAAAAATCTATACGTATCCCCCTCAACACCCATGTCAAAGATTTCTAATCTGTTTTATTCTGTAGTCTTTCACATCTAATCAGAAACCATCTTCCTTTTACTGTGTGTGTGTGTGTGTGTGTGTGTGTGTGTGTGTGTGTGTGTAAGTCCGAGTATTACAAATTCTTAAAAGGAAGTAGAAGAGAATGATTTTTCCCCAGTGTGGTATAAAATAGATGAAAAGGGAAATTATCTAATCTGCATAAATTAGACACTTAATATTCATTGGAGGTTTTATCATACTACTTAACATTCACTGGAAGTTTTATCACACTTGAAACATTTAGTTGGTCTAAAGATTTAATTACATTATGTCACCAAATCAGAGGTCACATGTATCGGTAGGGATTTACTGGAACTTCTTGGGGTTTCATGGGAAGAAGAAAATATTTTCATATGGAAGTCGAAGGACTCATCACCAGCCCTTCTCCCCCATGCTACGCTCAGCCTTTTATTTCCCTGACAGGTATTAGCATTATGAGAGCAACAAATGGAAGCTTCTTCTGACACAGGTTGGAAGAGCATGTTAGTATGAGAGCATAAAGGGAAAATCAGGCAACATAATTGCTGGGCTAATTAGGCTCAGACCATCGAAGATCCTCTAACATCCATATTGTTGTTGTTCTTAGTATCACCTGAATATTGTCTCCCAGATTACAAAGCACTTCCTCATATGTTAGTTTCATATCACAAACTATGAAATGCTAGCAATATTAATCATAATAACATTAAAGAATATCATTTTACTTTTACATGAATTCTTGATTTTCAGTGATGCCATCTTGTTTCCATAGTGATTATGAGGAACTAATTGCGATAGATTCTCAACCAGCATTTCCTTCTGAGAGTTGACAACAGGTGCTGGCATTTTAACAAAGTAAATTAAATAATCCATGGCATGCTCAAAAAATTGATATGGTTACTAGGAATTTTTAAAAAATTGTAACGATGCTTTGGTGATGCCTAGAATTTTCTTGTACCTGTAAGTTTTCAAAAGGGCCAAACAGACCTCTTTTCTAGTTCTTTGCGGGGCACTCATACCAGTAACTTCTGACTGTTAGGTATTTATGCCTGTGAGCTAATAGCAGTCTTTAAAAGAGCCTAAAGATTCTGACAGACTTGAAAATAACAATTCATTGAGACATTTTCTTTACAGTTCTCATTTTGTTGTGACTGGCTTAATTTGCTTGCTTTGGTCCAAAGTATGAACCAAAATTGGCCCAGGGAAAATAGGCATCTTCTTCACTGGGAACGAGGTCGGAGCTACCGAAAAGAGTGATGAATGCCCAGGTGCAAAGAGGGGAACCTCAAGGTGTGTCAAGAAATGGAAAGGTCGCCCCCAAACCGGATTTGTGTGGGCCGCTCTTTCCCTTATGCCTGAATAAAACCCGTAATTCCTGATAAAGTGTCTTAGTACAGTTCAACGGTAGTAACTTTTTTTGTGGGTAGAATCCTGAACTTGTAAAGTTATTATGCTCCTTGTCGAATGTACTTTCAAATGAAATAGTTGCTGTAATATGATATGCCAGTGAATCCTTCTTTGTCTTGAGAAGTGACTCAGAGTTCTTGAAAGATCACTAATTTTCAACTTCTTCAGCCTTCTTAAAATCAGTTGAAAACTGATTGTGCTGCTGATATATATTATTTGAAGATACATATTTTTTTAGACCACACACTTTCTCCTGTTCTGTGTCAATTGGTTGCCCACATTTAAAAATTTGGAGATCTCCCAGGGCGCCTGGGTGGCTCAATTGATTAAGCGTCTTGATTTTGGCTCAAGTCATGATCTCGTGGGTTTGTGGGTTCGGGCCCCCACATCGGGCTCTGCACTGGCAATGCAGAGCCTGCTCGGGATTCTCTCTCTCTCCCTCTCTATCTGCTCCTCCCCCACTCTCACATATGCACGCGTGCTCTCTCTCTCTCTCTCTCTCAAAATAAAATGAATAAACTTTAAAAAATTGGGAGATGTCCCATAAGCATCACCTGTCTTCTTGAAAAACTAAAGATCTAGCAATATTGGATTCACGTTTTGCGGAGCTGAGTATAACTGTCTCTGGAAGGGAACTTCTCTCTCCAATTTCCCAAGTCCTGGCAAACCTACTTCTTTTAGAGAGCACAGTTGTTCTGTCGCATATTGGTATTCATTGTAGAAATGGCTTTCCTAAAATTCGACCAATGCCATGACTGGTTGATTGCTTATTTGTAAAGAGCTGAGTGAACCATTTTCACTTGTCACTTGCTCTGTTATATATACTGAGTATGTGAACCATGGAGAAGTTACACTTTTAAATGGGTCAGTTTAACACTGTACAATTGTAAAGCCTACATCGAAACAAAAGGTAATTCAGAACATATTTCCCCATTTAAAGTTTCATGTCTTCTAGGTAGGAGAGTAGAAAGAAAAGAAGAAATAGACGTAGCTCTTATATCTCCTAGTGGTTCTAATTTTGGAAATATTTCATGTTGAAGTGAAGAGTCATTTGAGCATCTACTCTCTGTCAGAAGTACACAGTTCCTCTCTTCTAATTCATGCTATGGATATAAGTAGGATATGTTCCCTGGTCCTCCATCCATTGCATCATCTGGTGGGGAAAAATAAAAATATAGCAATAATTACAATCGCATGTGATTAGGGCTATAGTACAGGCAGGTCCACAGGCAGGAGGAAGTGGACAGAAGGCATTCTGCTTGAGATGATCTCTGAAGATTCCATAGAAGTGGCCATTGAGCTGATGCTTAGAAAATAAATATGGTTTCATCTGGCAGTGGAAATAGGGAAAGGCATTTCAACGAGGGCAAATGTAACCGCAAAGACCCAGACGTGTGAAAGTTGATTTTATAAAGTTTCTGACTGTCAGAAATGGGGGATAGTGAAGAAAGACGTGCAAGATAGATAAAAAGCCTTAGAAGAGGCTTTGTATTCCTTCTCCCAGAGCAGGAGCCTTTTATGATAGACAACAGGAAGTTGTAATGGTTTGAAGGGAGGGTCTGTGTGATTAGACAGGCGACTCTGAAAGCAGTGTGGAGTTGTGATTCGCCGTGGGAAGAAAACCTGGGAACCTGGAAGTCAAGAAATTCCTTAGGAAGCTCTCAGGGATTGGCCAAGGAGAGGGGCTGTGAGCAAGAAGTGAAGCAACTGGTAACAAATGAAATAACTGAAAGCTGCCTTTGAAGAAATGTTTCCAGTTGGACGTGGGTACTCAGAGGGGAAGATGAATTGGAGGTATGTAGCTTGAGAAAGAGTAAAGAATTCAGACCCAAACCAAAATCATGGGGGCACCTGGGTGGCTCGTTCGGTTGAGCATCCAACTTTGGCTCAGGTCACGATCTCATGGTTTATGAGTTCGAGCCCTGCATCGGGCTCTCTTGCTGTCCGTGTGGACTCTGCCTGGGATCCTCTGTCCCCCTCTCTATCTGCCTCTCTCTCTCTCTGTTTCTCTCTCTCTCTCAAAAATGAATCAACATTTTTTTTTCCAACGTTTTTATTATTTATTTTTGGGACAGAGAGAGACAGAGCATGAACGGGGGAGGGGCAGAGAGAGAGAGGGAGACACAGAATCGGAAACAGGCTCCAGGCTCTGAGCCATCAGCCCAGAGCCCGACGCGGGGCTCGAACTCACGGACCGCGAGATCGTGACCTGGCTGAAGTCGGACGCTTAACCGACTGTGCCACCCAGGCGCCCCTCAACATTTTTTTAAAAAATGATGGTGACCAGGAAGGGAAGTCTTTTCTGCAGCATGCATAACAGTTCCTGACAAATGTAGAAACTCTGTCATCAACGTCTCTTGCCCACAATTATTAATTGGGTATTTAAACCAAAAATTATTTGGTGTCCAATGTTGTTGTTGTTGGTATTAGAAGGAATATTTTGAAAATGTGAGTGACCTAATGCTGTCACGCACATTAGGAATAACGGTAAAATGAAAACAACAACCTTGATTTCATGCAAGAAAAACACACATTTACTTAGGCTTGCTTTTTCTGAGTTATTCTAAAGAATCACGAACCAGTATTTGTTTTAAAAGTCCAAGCTGCTGCCATCCTGGTGAACACGTTAAGTATACAGTTAGCCTGTACAGAATACAGTTTAAGTCTGCAGCTGCTCGGGAGGATAACAGCCTATTTCTTTTAAGTGCTGCTCCAGGGCCTCCCAAATTGTATATATCACGTATGTTGTATTTTAAGTCCTGCTATCCCAATTGTACCATCCAAATTCGGTTAAAATCTATGTAGCCATTTCACATAACATAGAAACTTAATTTTATTTACATAGGTTCTTTTTCTTTTATCACCTTGCTACCCTTTGTCCCCCTGGTTCGTGATTTCAGCTTTTGTGGAATTCCACCTTTATATGGATAAATATCCCGTGTCTAATCTCACTAGATATCCCGTTGCTGAAATAGAAACGTACCTTGGGCTCATTTAGCCCTTTGACCCTGCACTACACTTCCCATTATGTAAGTCTCTAATGCAATGTATTGAGTACAGTATTATGCATACCCACTTTGCACTGGCTACCCCTACAGAGGCATATATCTTATATTCAAAATGCGACCGCATTTTTAGGGTGTTAAAAACATACCAATCCAGTGGTCTTTTCACTGGAGGATGAGTAAAAAATCAGATTGTACTTTTGAAGAATATGTGTGGATATGAAGTATGATGAGTAGCTGCTCTACTTTATCAAATTCAGAATTAAAACAGGATTTAAGTGATTAAAAATAGAGGCATCCTCAGTTTATGGACTTTCTTATTATCTTAAAAAAAGTGATAGTGAGGTTTCCAGCTGAGAGGAATGGTTGCAAAAAACATTTTGTTCCAGTTAGTTAATTTTTCCCTACATGTGCTATATTCATCGTATCCATTTTAAAAGCAAATGAGCCATCTCTATCTCCTCTCGCATTTGTGGCAAACTCTTGCTGTGCTGATTTCAAATTACATGTATCTTAGGGAGAACAAAATGTTCTAATCTTGATTATAATTTTAAATTAAAAGAATGAAAATAGTTCAATATGAGGATATTGATAGGTTGCACTAGTCAGACTGCCTTTGTTCCTTTCAAAAAAAAAAAAAAAAAAACAGAAAAAATGCCTATACCCAGGATAAAATGTGTAATAGAATGCATTACACTATGAATGCTACTAGATTTCAACTCAATCAAGTAATCAGTTCATCAAAGCTAAAATTTGTTGATAAATATGCTGTATACTTGAGAGTTCAGCCATTTTGCAGTTAATTGCAGCACAGTTTCAATGAAATTATTTTCATTATAAAAACAGATATTTCCCAAATGAAGATGCAGGAATGGATAATAAGCACATGAGAAGATACTTGGCCCCATTAGTCATCAAAGAAATGTAAATTAAAACCACAGTGAGATACGAGTATACACCCATTAGAATGGCTAAAATCTAAAAGATTGATCATACCAAGTGTCATAAAGATACGTAGCGAGTGGAATCCTTAAACATCACTGCTGGGAATGAGAGGAAATTCACAGATTTTCACTTATAATGTCCCTAAACTGGAAACAAACCTAATGCCCGTCAATAGGTGAATGAACGAACTCGTAGTGATACAACCATACAATGGAAAACAGCTCAGCAGTAAAAAGGAACAAACTACTGATACGCATCAGAATGTGGAAGAATTTCAAGCCATTATGCTGAGGAAAGAAGCCAGACCGTGAAGGAGTGCATAGGCATTAACGTGAAAACTAAGCAGTGGTGATAGAAATTACCTGTTATTGCCTGCTCGTGGGGGAATCTGCTGAGGGAATGGGAATATTCTGTACTTTGTATGATAGAAGAAGTGTCATCGACCCCAACAACTGAGCATGGAGAAGATCTTCAATTTCAAATTGCTTTAAGATGATTTAAGTATTCAGGCCGCAGAGGTAGAAAAGAAAGGCACAGTGGGAAGGTTGTACATTTAGGAGTAGAAGCCGGCTGTGAAAATGGAAGCAGGATTGAGTGATGAGGCATTCATTCATTCAATCAAGAGCCAAATAGTTATTAATGTGCGAATGACGAGCCATTCCGGTCGAGGCACTGGGGATATAGGTGAGGTCTCTGGCCTCATCTAATTTATACTTGAGCGGTCTGAGATATACCATAGATATGTGACAAAAAGAATGATCACAGATGAGTGCTCTAAAGGAAATAAGACCACCACAGACAGGAAGACTGTCACAGATCCATTTCTGGAGAATCCCTGGAGAAGAGTGTATCTGGTAGGGGCAAAGTCCCCAAGGTGCGAAGCAGCTTATTTTGCTCGATGAGCAAGGAGAAGGAGCGCAGTGTGCCTAAAAGGTGGGCCAACTTGTGTGGTGAATGTGAAGAGCCAGTCCGAGAGATGTTTCTGTTGAGCCTTGCCGGCCACAGTAAGGCGTGGGCACCGAAGCGAAATGGGAAGCCATTGTGGAGTTTTAAGTTAGAGTTGCATTACTTATTTGTGTTTCTAAAAAATGGCTTTTGTTTCATATTCATGTGTGGATTGAAGTAGGAGGAGAGCAAGGAGTAAGGAATAAGCTCGTAAAGACTATTGTAATAAAAAGAAAGTAGAAAGATCGGTTGGGAGCTTATTGTAATACTCCAGAGAGGAAATGAGAGTAGCCTGAATTAGGGGGTCAGCGGGGTGGCAATAGAGATAATGAGAAGAGGACAATTTCAAAATGTATTTTAGAGGTAGACCCGACAGGACTCACTAAGAAACTGGATGTGGAAGAATGAGTGAATTGGAGAAACCAAGGTGATTCATCGTTCTTATTGCTGGAGCTCTGTTCCAGTTACAGAGACGGAGAAGTCTAGGTGTATGAGGCAGGGTGTCATGTGAGAAAGCGTGAGAAATAGATGCGTATCTAATCAGAGAGAGGTTCAGCAGGGAAGAGATGGTAGTCCCAAACCTAGTAAGATGAAGGGAGAGACTAGTTACAAAGCTGTGGGAAGTGCGTATGAACAGTGGGATGGATAGTGTTGGACCCTAGGGCTTGAACTGATAGGAAGTCATTACTATCTCTACAGTACAAGGGACAAGGGGAACAAGCAGTTAGGATGGCTTTATGGAGAAGCCTCCAGACAGGAGGTGGGATCCTCAGTAGAGGAATCCAGCAAACCAACAGAAACCTGGCAGGCAGGAGGGCCTTTGTTCTTCTTGTGGCTGGAAAACACTCTCCCTAGCCAGACCCAACCTGGACCTGAGGGGGTGGGAGGGGATAGGTGGTGGTGAGTTGTAGGGAGTAGGGGTGTGGCGTTGGCGGTCACCCAGGACTCAGAGGGAGGAGAGTGAACCTGGAAAGGCACAGCAAGATACTTAGCATAACGCCCATATACTGAATTCCATACAATTTAAAAGTATATTAAACTTCCTCACAATTAATTTGATTTCCCACATCTAAATTACAGCCAACATATTTTGTGGCAACATAGAAATTTCTGTCCCTAAGAAGGCTTAGAAGACTTTTCTAGTTATGTATTAGCCATGTATTATTGTTTTAATACCGATTAGAGGGAGCTATTCCCTTACCATTTTTAGAAGGAACAAAGCATATTAGGAATTATGGGATGCTCAAAACCTGAGGACAACTTTAGCATTACAGAGGATCTTGAGAGTACTAGACAGATGGAAGTGAAGAATGCATCCGTTTTTTACCAGTAAGACCTTGCATAGGTGTTTGTGACATTTGGAGGTAGGATAAGAAAATCAGGTTTTATTCCATATGCTCAGAGTCTTTATTATGTTTGTCAGTATAAGTTAATCTTTTTAGGTATCACATGTAATTCCATTTCTGCATTTTGCTGGATTGTCTACAAAGACAGCATCTTTATGTTTTCTAATACAAGTTATCCCAGGGTCACATTGACTCCTATAAATGGTTTTGAAAGTTTATTTAGTCAGAAGGCATGATTGTCAAAGCATTGACATCAGTTTTTAATGAAACCCTCATTTAAACCAGACAATTAATGCTTTCCCGATATTTGTTGCTCTGTGATATTTTATTAAGTCTGTGTGGTCATGCACTGGTTGATCACCAACAGGTAATAAGGCCTTTGGAAATAAATAGGATTTAAATTTGATATGTGTGTATGCATATGCACATACAAATTATTCAGTGAGGCAACGGTTTTGGATTTATTCAGAACTTAAGAACATTTATTGGTTCCACAAATATTTACTGAGTGTCTCCTATATGCCAAGCACTCTTCTAGGCACTTGGGCTACATCAGTTAACAAAATAGACCCAGATTTCTATTTCTGTAGATACGATATTCTGGTGAGGGAACACAGACAGTAAGCAATACATATAATAAAAAATAAACTACATAGTAGATTAGAAGGGGATACACTGTACTGGAAAAACTAGAGCTTGTACAAAATAAAGCAACATTTAACCAAACCAAAGAGGGCTCATGTACCCAATGAGCAGCAAGCCAATAAAAACTAATACTGAGCTTTTGCTGTGAGGAAAGAAAGCTATTTCCTGGTGTGGCACTACCCAGGAGAAAGAGGAGCTAATGCTCAAAAGTCCCAAACTCCCCAGTGGCTTGCAAGTAAGGGCTTTAAAGGCAAAATTTGAGGCAGGTGTCTCCTGAGAAGGTGGGCAGCACTGTTTGGAGGCCCATGAGGTCATGTTAGCAGTTGCTCTGGTGTTGCTTTGTCTGGTCCCCTGGAGGTCTTTTCCATCTCAAGACTGAGAATCTGAAAAATATCTTTACTTGTAAGCTAGTGGGGTTGCATTTTGACAGGTTGCTTGGCCTGTCCAGCCGTGCCTGGGTTGATAAGACCTCTAGTGTTCATTCTTTCATCTGGACTGACAAGATGGATGCCTGGATGCTGCTTCAGTATTTGTCAGGGTCATGAAACAACCTTAGCCCTACTCTAATCTGATCTCCTGATCTCCTTACATTCAGAATTGAAGCTTTTTAGGCATCAGTTCTTAAATAGTCAACCCAAAATCTTTAGCAGAAATCCCTGACATATTCATGCTTATATTAACATGTATGTTAACATTTTGAATCCCTAAATTAACTTACAATACTAGATCAGTCTTTCAATTTTCATTCATAAACTTGCTATAATTAACTATGTTTATGATGTTGGGGAGGAAGAATTTCCTCTGTCCTTCAAGATCCTTCTAGCTGGAGTAAGAATCAAATCGACATGAGTCAGATTAACAGGAGAAAATCAAATTTAGTTTCATGCTTATAGGGAATCCACACAGACAGGAAATTCCAAAAACAGTCAGGCAACATGAGGCTTATATGACCTCCTGAGCTAAGGGGAGGGGTAGCGGTCTGAAGATAGAAAGAGGAGGAAGACCATTACTGGGAAGGTGGGAGGTGTTGAGAAAATGAAGGTTGCCCTTCACCTGTTGGGATGAGCACTGGGTGTTGTATGGAAACCAATTTGACAATAAATTTCATATTAAAAAAAAAAAAAAACAAAGGTTGCCCTCATATGGAAATAAATTTCTTAGGCAAAGAGGAATCTCTGTTAATAGCTCTCTTCTGGTACAGGCAGGCAGTTGAGGGGGAGATAAAGAGCTTTTCCTGAATCTGCTGAGTTTGGATTGCTTTTACCTTAAAATCATGTTCATGCCAAAGTGGCCCAACCTGGGGCGGCCTGCCTTTGGCTCCTACAAAGAAAACAAAACGGACAATAATTTAGATAATTTCATTTTGTAATCAATCAATCAATTCAGGATCTGTTTATTGTAGCTTTTTACTGGTATATCATTTGTCTTTTTAGGCATGTGCTGAGAGCAGTGAATCTGAAACATAAAGGTGTTAGGCTTTGTTTTGAAAGAGATTCTATTCACATGAGTTTTAATCTAATTGATGTCTCTTTCTAGTATTGAATGCAAAGGAGAAATTATCTTGGGTGTGTTTGTGCGTGTTGGTTTTGAAGAAACTATATTCCCATGAGGTTTAATCCACCTTAAAGTTTCCTTTTTATTAAAGCTTATGGAAAATTGCTGAAGTTTCATAAAGCCAAGTCACTAAGCAAAATTCCCCAAAATGACAACAGTTAGAAAGTGAACCGAGGGCAATCATCCCTTTAGGCAATGGGCAAAGTGCCCAGTTAGGAACCCTGAACTCACTCAACTAAGAAATCTATATATGATACTAGTGTCTATTAGACTTGTCTTCCTTTTAACCAGCTTTATTCTATTTAGACTCCCTCTTTTTATTTCAAGGTACACTGGAAAATAGAAGAAAAGGATAAACTCGTTTTGGGTAATTGGTAACTTTGGAAAAAGTGAATTTCTTTGGTATCTTTCTGGCAATAGTCCTAGGTGAAACAAACTTCTTTTTCAACAACTTGAAACAACTTATTTCCTCCAGATTAATAGAGTTTGCATTTGACATCAGATAAGTGATTCTTCTAATTTGTCTAGGCTTTCAGCAAACTACTGAAAAATATTCCCTGTCATTTATTTTCCATCTTTCTTCATGAGTTGTTTTGTGTGTGTGTGTGTGTTTTTTAATCTCAAGGTGTTTTTGGAGATTGGGGGTTGGCTTTCTAGCTCCTATAAGAATCTAAAAGAAAACATACCATTAAGCATTTGAGCTTCTAAGCTCAAAGTCAGTATTTAGGGCCAAAATATTGTTACACAAGGTTTTCTGATCTTAAAAAAACCTATAGTGACTTGGAGAGAGTGATTGTATCTGTCAGCCATTGAATTAACATTTATAAGTCTAATACTCCTGATGAATTTACCTCTGTTCTGGTATTTTTCTATCAGGTATATAACTCATGAGGCTAAAGCAGTATCCAATCAGCATAAACATTTTATTACTGCCATATGTTTGGTGACTTTCTGTTTCTTTAAAGGAAATAAAGTTGTTCTTTAATGTTTTGGTGAATTTATGTGATTTCTTTGGGAAAGTTACCACTAGGATTTACCATGATTTACAGCAGTATACTTAGTGCTATTCAGAAAACATTTCATCCCTTTCCGTTTTTTTTTTTTTTTTTTTTGAAGGTTTATTTCCTTTCAATGTGTCTTTAATTCTCCTTATTTAAAGCCTGGGCCTCGAACATCCATGGTTCTTATTATAAACTATAAAATATGTGCTTAATGCCATTATGCTTTCTAAAAATTGTCTTGAATCCTTATAGTTTAATCACACATCTTGCCTGTAACTAAATTTACCAATATATGTAAATTGTCAGAACTCTGGGAAAACAAAATGACTAAAAATATTATGTAATGATACAGCTTTTTAGCAATGGCTCCATCGCTTTTTTTGTAAAATTATTTTATGTAGCTTTTTAGGTTCTATTTGCCCATTATGTGTATCTAATAAAATCAAACCAGAATTTAAAGAGTGAATATGTTTAAAGCCAACAACCTTGGTGCCATCCTTCATTTTTCCTTTTCTCTCACGTCTGACATCTAATCCATCGAGTCCTATTGGTTATATCTCAGAATTGGCCCTGTACCTGTCCATAGTCTTATGTCATCCTCTTATTTCAAGCTTCCTCCCTGTTCTCTCATTAATTCATTCTCCACAAAGCAGTGAAAGCCACTTCTTTTTAAAAAATTTTTTTAATGTTTTTATTTTATTTCGGGGAGAGAGACAGAGACAGAGCGCAAGCAGGGGAGGAGCAGAGAGAGAGGGAGACACAGAATCAGAAGCAGGCTTCAGGCTCTGAGCCATCAGCACAGAGCCAGACGCAGGGTTCACACTCACAAACCGGGAGATCATGACCTGAGCCGAAGTCAGATGCTTAACCTACTGAGCCACCCAGGACCCCGCCATTATTTTTGTAATGTTTATTTATTTTCAAGAGAGAAAGAGCAGGGAACAGGCAAAGAGAGAAGGAGACAGAGGATCCAAAGCAGGCTCCATGCTGCCAGCAGAGACCAACACAGGGCTGGAACCCATGAACCATGAGATTATGACCTGAGCCGAAGTTGGATGCTTAACTAACTGAGCCACTTAGGTTCCCCTTGAAAGCCACTTCTTAAAGGTAAATCAGATTGAACCACTTTCATAGTTAGAAGTGCTCAATGACCTTCTGAAAGCAAATGCCAGCTCCGTAACCTGGCCAGGTAGTCCCTACATCAGCTGGCTCCTGCCTCCTTCTCTGATCTCATCTCCTGTCATGTCCCTTTCTGGTCACATACCAAGCTCACCTTTCCACTTTAGGCCGATGGCTCTAAGTTGCCCCAAACTCTTTCTTTGCTTCATGGTTTCTCCCTTCTCATCCCTCAGATCTAAGCTCAGATATCACCTTTCCAAAGAAGCCCCTGACTGTCCGGTGTAAAGTAGCCCCAAGTCATTCTCTCTCATATCCCCCAGTGCTGTTTATTTCATTGCAGTTAGCGCCATCTGAAATTACTTGTTAGTTTATTTGGTTGCTTCTTTACTGTCTAAATCCCCATCTTCCCAACCCCTTTAGATGTTTAAAGAGAGGAAGACCCTAATCTTGCTCATTGTAATACCCAAGATCCTAGGTTAGAATCTGGCATATAGTTCATGCTTCCTAAAGATGTGCTGAATGTATTGTATATTAATGTGTCAAAATTCAGGGCATGTATCGAGCAATTATTTTTTGAAGCACTGGTTCTCATACATTTTCTTCTGGTATAACTGCTCAGTTTACCTCGCTCTACATGATCTGCCTCCCCTAAAACTGACTCAGTATTCTCAGGCTTCTCTGCTTGTTAGAAACACTTTTTCTACCAGTAGAATTTAATTTTGGTAAAATGTTCAACAGGTCTTGAGTTACATAAATCATGCTGGAACTGCCTTTCACATAAGGAGACCAGTAAACTGACTGACCATGTACGATGGTAATCAAGAGTTTCTGAAAGCATTAAATCACTTCCTTCTACCTTCACCTCACTTACGCCTGAAATCTTAGGTTTAAAGTTTTATTTCTTTAGTTGACATTTGACCCATGTTAAGATAGAAATGCTCCTGGAAAGATTAATAGTAAACTCATTCATCTGTTTAAGTATATGTTATGAGACTCTAAAAGGACATTTTGAGAACGAAAAAAGGCAAACAGTAAAATACCAGGAAGCTGTGATACAGTCAGAAAGAAGCCCCTACAGGGTGAGAGCCATTCAGAAATCTTGATCTGCTTGTAAGGTAGGTGGGTAGGGGTTTAGTGGGATGTTATGTCCTTTTCCTGGCTCTGCCATTAACTGCAAAGTTGGACACACTATTCATTCTTGATGTGAATAATTAAGAGACTGAACTGAGTGACCTCAAAACAATGCCGGGTTGGTGACTCTATACCCAATACTTTTACCCATACTTAACCCTCTCCTCTTCTCATAGGTAATGGAAAATAGGAGAGAGCTGATTTCATTAAATGCCAATATGGTTTCTATACATACAAATACAATAGCACAGGACAAAACGGTACCTCGAATTCAATTTTTAGTATATGTATTTCATTCCACACATATTTACAGTGTTTCATTCCACATATATTCACAGACATGAACACATGTGCCTATGTGCTCTCACATGCTCATTGCCCCCTTCACTGAGAAATTACACCATTATCCATTCAGAGGCACTGACTCAAAGAGTGAAACAGAAGATACTTCTCTTTTACACAGTATCCAATAAGCCATTCCATTTTCTGATTTTCTTCATTACATTGCATTTTATGTATCAATATTAGGTTGAGCCAGAATGCACAAAGCCATAGCAGGCTGAGAAGGTTAGCAGAAGATCATCTATTTCTTTTTTTCAACTCAGCCTCTTTTCAGAGAATTCATTCTTGGTGAGTCTCTTTCTGATTTAATCTCCTTCCTTTCACCAACTCCCCTGATTAATTCGTTAACATGGGGTCAATTGTAGGGATCCTGGCAACACAATAACAATTAACAATTGCTAGTGCACTAACAAAAAACTTAGTATTTTGTTAATATTTTTAAAATCTCCATCAGGGTCACAATGATACTTACTACATTATTACACTTAATATACTTATTGCTTATTATATTTATTACAATAGTCATGGCCAAAAGAATGATCCCCAGATTCCAACTCTCAGGACGCACTCAATAAATATTTGGTGAGTGAATGAATAAATGCAATGTTGGAATTAAAATACACCCTCGACATTTCAACAAAACACTTCATTAAAAAGCATGGCGGGGGAACATGGGGTCAGAGGCTGTGCCCTGGAATGTTTAGGTATTTTCCCATAGCATGAGATCCTGTCCTCCTTAAAATGCATATAATGTGAAGCTTTTGCTCCTGGAGGACCTGCTGTGTCCTATTGAGATTCTCTTCACCAATCTGTGGATTAGCTAGCAGGAGGGGAGGAGAAGGCTGATGTTTGTCTGTGCCTATGTATATAAATGACTGAAGAAAAGAAATAATAGGGATTAGCATTCTGCTTTTACAAACGTAATTATAGGTTTAACACCGGGACTTTATTTTTAATGTGTTCATCTGTGCATTATGAATGATATCTTCAGGTCATATCATTTTTGAACAGCATTTTTGAATACTTTTTGTATTCATGTTCCATCTTTTGTGGAATTGGAGTAAATTCATCCAATTTACAAGTGAAATTCAGAACTTCACATGAAGATGAAACAAGGCATTATTTTTGAAAGGTGAGGATAAATAAATCATCAAAACTTTAATATTAAGTGTTCAAAAATTAATCTAAAAACATACTTAACTCAGTCTGTTATTTCTCTGTGCAGTTGCTTTAAATGTTTTAAACTTCTGGTATAAAAACTAACCTAGGCTCATCTGACCATTTAGTACTTTTCAGGTTCTTAGAGCAAACTTAGAAGCCTACATTTAAAGACAGGTGGAATGATCCATGGCAACCTACCAGGTGCTATGCTAAAATTAAAACAAGTCATAGACAAAATAGCCCAAATTCTGTCAAATGTACCAAATTTAGTAGCATATAGGCACAAAAAAACATTCTCACTCTCTGTCTGTGGGAACTTCCACTAAGTGTCCTTACAAGATGGGTTCATTTTGAGAAATATTAGCCAGACTTCTAGTCAGATTAAAGGACAGCACATCTTCCGTGAAATAGAATAGAGGGCAGACCAGGGGTGCCTGGGTGGCTCAGTCACTTAAGCATCCGACTCTTGATTTCAGCTCAGGTCATGAACTCATGGTTTCCAAGTTTGAGCCCCACATCAGGCCCCATGCTGACAGTGTAGAGCCTGTTTGGATTCTCTCTCCCTCTCTTTCTGGCCCTCCCCTGCTTGTACTCTCTCTCCAAAAAATAAATAAATAAATAAATAAATAAATAAATAAATAAATAAATATTTTTAAATAATAAATAAATAATAATAATAATAATAAAAAGGATAGAGAACAGACCAGAGAAAGTTTAGACCTAGATCTAATGCACTTGTCTGAAGGTATTAGGCTCCTGGCTTTGCTGAGTGCATATGCTTCATTTACGGTAAGGCCCATAACATCTATCTGGCCAAATGAACATCTAGAACTCATCTCATCAAAGAATAGTTACTTTGAGCATGCCTTTTTTGAATTCATAAAACCTCTAGTGTAGATGTTGGTAATGATATGTAAAATTTTTACATAACCATTTTTGAATTGTGGATTTTTAATTTGGGAACTTAAAATGCTAATCACCTTAGGTATGAATTAAAGTGAATTTACAGATGCATAATTCCTAGTGAAGTATTTTAAGGTATGTCACCATACCCATAATGTAATAGTTTTCTAAATAGATTTATTAAATACCATAACATATAGCTTTTAGATTTGCACTGTAATGTTACATGCGCACCAAGAAGATATTGATTGAAATATATAACATTTTATAGATTTCCTACACATGTTATTTCATATATATTTCTACTTCTATCTATCAGTGGAGGAGGAGTAATCACAGAAAATGAGGTCATTTGAGCCAATGCCCCTTGGTCATTTAAATGATATTAACTTCCAGGGTGCCTGAGTGGCTCAGTCAGTTAAGCGTCCAACTTCAGCTCAGGTCATGATCTCATGGTTCGTGGGTTCAAGCCCCGCTTCAGGCTCTGTGCTGGCAGCTCAGAGCCTAGAGCCTATTTTGGATTCTGTGTCTCCCTCTCTCTCTGCCCCTCCCCTGCTCACGCTCTGTCTCTCTCTCTCTCTGTCTCTCAAAAATAAATAAATGTAAAAAAAAATTTAAATGATACTAATTTCCAACCATGTAAATTCTTAGGTACTCAAATAATGTAAATTTTACAGGTATGTGGAGTGATCTGTTCCAACTTTTAACTCTATTGACTGCATATAACTTTCTTATATTTAAAAGAAGTCTTGGCTGGTGAAGGAGACCAAGTCAGTTGAGTTCTTAAAAAACTTTGGAAGGAAAACAGGGACAAGTTAAATGTCTGCCTTTTCCCACAGTGGAATTCCCTGGATGAGAGAGAGCTCTCAAATTTCTTTTCCCAAAGAAAAGTTTATAGACAAGGAAAAGTGCCCTAGAGTAAAAGTTCTGGCCCTTGCCTAAAAGGTAGGTCTAGAGGTAGACTAAGAAGTGAAGTTTCAGGAAACTTTCTCTCTACCCTAATGACAGTAGTGTGCTTCCCATCTTTCAGTTAACCCTTTGTGAATGCGTCAAGTGGTTTGCTTTTCAATGGTATATGAGCTCCTCTACCTTTGACAAGAGGATTTCTATTCATACTTCTGTATCCTGTTTTCCTATAATCAGTTATGCATAAAAGCATTGGAAATCAACAGAACTTTCCATTATACTTCTTTACAGATAGAAGGTTCAGAATAAATCTGAGATTGAGTGCTTCCCAGGTGGAATCAATGAGTCTCCTACTATCTACATACATATGACTACCAGATTTTTATTTCTAACTCAGACTCTGCTGAACAAAGACTCATATAGCCAAATGACTAGTAGAAAACGCCTCCTGAAAATGTAGCAGGCAACTCAACTATAGCATTCAAAACAAAAATAATGGTTTCTTGTTCAGCACCCCAAATGGCTTCCCATTCATTCCTCCCTATCACAATTAACGTTTGCAACACACCCACTGTTGTTCAAGGTAAACCCCTAAGAGGCATTCTACATTCTCTTTATTCCTTTTTTTTTTTTTTTACAATTTATTTATTTATTTTGAGAGAGAGAGAGAGAGCATGCGAGTGAGCGGGGAAGGGGAAAACAGAAAGGGGGAGAGAGAGAGAGAGAGAGAGAGAGAGAGAGAGAATTCCGAGCAGGCTCCTCACGGTCAGTGCTGAACCCCACATGGGTTTCGAACTCATGAAACACAAGATCATAACCTGAGCCAAAATCATGAGTCAGAGTCTTAACCGACCTAGCCACCCAGACACCTCTCCATTCCCTTTATCCCTTATGCCCCACAGCTGATCTGTCTACATTTTTATAAGCTGCAACTCACCATCTCTGTTGCTATTTTTCCAGTCCAAGCCTCCATCAACTCTGACCCCAAATGCAGTAGTTTCCACCGACTAGCTTGCCTTTCTTCTACCCTAATTCTTCTCTGGTCAACAAAGCAACTGAATGATAATGAAAAGGGGAGCAAAAGATCCTATCACTCCCTTTATTAAAACCCTCATATGGGGGCGCCTGGGTGGCGCAGTCGGTTAAGCGTCCGACTTCAGCCAGGTCACGATCTCGCGGCCCGTGAGTTCGAGCCCCGCGTCAGGCTCTGGGCTGATGGCTCAGAGCCTGGAGCCTGTTTCCGATTCTGTGTCTCCCTCTCTCTCTGCCCCTCCCCCATTCATGCTCTGTCTCTCTCTGTCCCAAAAATAAATAAACGTTGAAAAAAAAAAAATTTAAAACCCTCATATGGCTTGTCTTGTGGAAAGAATCCAAACCCTTAACGGTAGCCTACAAATACCCCACACAATCTTTGGACCTTCAGATCTTACCAGTTTCCTCCTTACTCTGGACACATAAACTTTTCTTCTCTTCCAAACAGAAAGCCCCAATAGCCCAGCCTCAGGGCCTTTGCATTCACTACAGAGCTCAAAGTTTCTTAATTGGTTGTTAGGTGTTTATTGTCCCTCTATTCTGAATATAATGTAAATTCCGTAAAATCAAGGATCTCTTCCCCTCTACTCTATTTGCCTTGCACAGAGAAGTGCGTTCTGTTGAATGAAGGAATGAGGACTCCCACCTGGTAAAGTCCTTTAAAAAAGGGGAGAGTCAAAGTGACCTTTTCCAGTGTGGTTTGGGTCCTTGGTATTATGCTGCATTAGCAGAGCTGTTCTGAAAGACCCAGAAAATAGACCACCCTAGTTAAATCCAGTTCTGAATATACTAACTGCTCCAGGAGCCACCAACAGGCCGATAGGATCATTCTGAGTGTTTCTCATTCCCTCGGGTCCCTCCATCCTTCGGTTTGATACATCGATGCAGGAGAAAGAGGAGTGGCTTCACATTCAATAACAAGGATGGCCTATGATAATTTGCATCATCTCCAAAGAGAATTCAAAGGGACTGGCTTGATCTCAGAGCCCGAGGACAGTAGTTCTCAAAGTGTGGTTCCTAGACCAGAAGCATCAGCACCACCTGGGAACCTGTTAGAGATGCACATTCTCAGGGCCCACTGCTGGCTTGCAGAATCAGAACCTCCAAACCTGAGCAAGCCTTATGCTAAAACATGAGTAGTACTGTGCTAGGGCCACAGTGCCCAACCTTGATTGCACTTGATAATCACCGGCTGAGCTTCTAAATTGTCTCATGCCTGAACCCCTGTGCTAGAGTTGCTGATTTAGTTGGTGTGTCACGGGCCAGAGCTCTGTTCTAAGTTCTCCCAGGTGATGCTGGTGAACCTCCCAAGTTTACAACGACTGCCCTAGTGTGGGAGCAAGATAATTGCAGGTATATCCAGGTACTTGGCAGAGGTTCCTCCTGGAAAGGAATCAAACTTGGAAGTCAAAAATTGTTCACTTGACAATTTTACAGTAGGGGAGAGGGGAAATGACTTGGCCTAAAACACAGCATATGGTTATAAATGTTAGTGTTGTATAGCCTCATCCAAAGCATCAGTTCATAGGGAAGCACATTAAAGCAGTATAATGTTCAAAACCAAGTTCCGTGGTAAGCATCTACTATAATAGAATGACTTATTCCAGAAGGGAAGTTTCATTTCAGGGGAGCTTATCATGATATCAAATATGTTTTGAGTTAATGAAAATGCAGGAAGCACCAAGTTAATAGGGCAATTTTCAACCATAAAACCTAATTTAACTGCACTGAGAATGACAATGCTCTGCACAAAAGGAAGTCTCACAACTTGATTGATCAAGTAGAGAATAACTAGGAAGCTTTGTGGCATCTCCTTTGAAAAAGCTAAGTTGACTGGGAGAGGCAGGCTTCTTTAGAATATGGTTATTTACTTCTTAATTAAACTCCGAATGATTAAAAAGAGATTTCCCTTTAGAAGGCCACAGAAATTGTTTGATAAAACTGTTGTGAGCCTCCAGACTCTCGTTTCCGTTGTTGTATTGATTCCTTATAGCTGTTTTCAGAAAGATTAAATAGAGGTTCTTCGGGTTATGTTTACATATTTCCTTTTTTCAGTTGTTGCTAGAAGTAAGATAAAATTTGAGTGACAGCAGAAAGGGTGTTTGTTTTCACAAGAAAAACTGAACTGGTGTAACATCGAAACCATCCCTTTTATTATAGATAACCCTGTATTTTAGCTGCTTAATTTGGAATTATTACGTTGAAAAACTAAAAGTCAGTTACTAATGAAAGAGGGCTACATGTTTTTCTCATTTTATAGATGTTTTATACAATATAAAGCCAGCCATTTCATTGTAGTTTTCTGAATTGAATCTCCTTGAGAGCTTTACTGAAATTATATTTGATCAACAGCTCTTTTAAAACTTCTTAGAAAATTTACTTCTTAGTAGTATTTTCTTTACATATCAAAGTTTATTGGTACTCTTGTATGCTGAGAACTTTTGTTAGGTCTCCTCGATTCATTAGGACACCGTATTATGATTAGCTAAACCAGTTAGGCCATTTACTGCACAGAATGTTGGAAGCATGCTACCTGCAACGTATTGTGCTGCTAGCGGTTCAACTTTCTCATTTTGAAATTAGATTGGGAGCATAATACCTTTAGAAAACGTGGCTAGCTAAATTTACAGTTTAAATAGTCCAAATTAAATAATATTACAAACTTACTTCCTCGGTCACACTAAGGTACATTTCCAATGCTCTATAGCCGTATGTGGCTAGTAGCTATTCTATCGAACAGAGAAGATATAGAACACTTCCGTCGTTACAGAAGTTTCTGCCGGGCAGTGCTGTATAGGCCAGTTTGTGAGGAAATCGATTTTTAAAAACGTTGTTTTCTGGGATATTGTAGGATCGCTTTAAGAATTCTTAAATAGAATTAAATTAAATGTTGACTAAGGAACAGTGCGTCACATGGATGATTTCTTAAAATAATTGACCTTCTAGAAGAGGGGTCTAAGTATACAACACACACCATTTTTTATCAGAGTTGATTGCCTAGGGCTGTTTTACATCTCAGCTTCATAACTACACCATAAGGGTTTGGAAGGTCATATCCTTAATGTATCCAGTGTCCTCAAAGCACCAAGAAAGGGTGAAATGCATAAACTGAATTTTTACCAAAAGCACCAAAGCAATTTGAAGCTAGGAGAAACTCCATAAATATCAGCTTGGAACTTGAACAGGAGTTTGTGATTCTGAGCCCAATCAGCACTTCACTATAGGGTCATTCTGAACAGTAGTAGGCCATGACTTTCCTTTAGGTCAGAGACTTCATGGTAGAGTCACAGAACCAAGTGTCCTCTCAACCACTCCCTAGACTGGATGCTACCTGCACTAACACAGAGCTCCTATTCCCCATCATACCCTCTTTATACCTGGTCCAGGACCAGCCAACGTGAATATAGACTGCCTCCCAGGATTTTCACGATTTGATTATTCAGCTTGAATTATCATACGACTTCCACCATCAAAGTTTACCCATCTTTAATTCCGTTTCTTTCCTTATTATAGGAGATTGATACTCCAAATACATGTACACACACACAAAATCAACACATGTATGCAAAAGCAGCAATGAAATTCCTCCCACCAACTCAGTGATCTAGTTTTGTTTCCAAATATTTGTGATGCATAAATGTCAGAACATACTCTGACCTTTAACTTAACATTTAATTCAAAAAAGATTACTTTATTTGGAAAAAATATCTTTGTGTATTAGTTTAAAACTTAGAGAAGCACACGTAAACGGCTTCATTCCTGAATTCAGGTAAGGCAAATATTTCCAAGTATTTTCTAATCTCTTCATGATTGTTTAACACAAAATACTGTATCTCCTTTCCCACTAGACTGTATGTATCTAAAAGGTACAGATTATTGCAAAAGAAGGCAGGGTAGGAAATATTGACACAACTTTGGTCTGAAAATCTTCCCTTAATACATCGCATGTGTTTTTGAGACAGATGTTTGGAGGACATGTTTTTTAGGGCAGAACCAGCACAAGTGTAAAGCTATGCCTGGACACCTGTTAAGCCCTTCTGTGCCATCTGCTTATAGGAATGTACACATGACCTTAAAATAGTTGCTGCTTTTGGAGGTCATTTCACCAGGGTTGAGACTACAACTCCCACAACCATAAGTCTTAAAAAGAGATTTATCTCGGAAGGCAGGGTTGTCTCCAAGCATGGGCTTCATTTCTATGAGCTAAGCTTGAAGTCCCTGACATTTAGAAATGACAGTGTGTCAGTGTGAGGTTCTTTCGAATAATCCTTCTAAGTTTTATCAGCTTTGCAAAATGTTACAAAGTGCCAGTATTCCATTTATGAAATGTTTCAACTGTTGAGAGTGTGATGTCGGCCAGAAACGGTAGAGTCCTTAGCTAAGATTGTTCAAAGATAGTTCAGGAAGAGACTTTTATAAGTGGGTTGGTAGTGATGTTGTTCCCTGGTTTGGGAGAGAAGTAAAAGGATTCTCTAGTTACTGTTTTAAGATGTATACTCACTTTTACATCTTTTATTATTTTTTTTTTTACTGTTTTTGTGTCATAAAATGTTTAAATTACCTTTGGGAATTGAAATGGGTCAAGAAAATGTTTAGAAAAGTATTCTTAACTAAGGAATGTAATTCAACTACTGAAAAAGGAATTTAACAACTTAATACACCTTAATATTAAACCTTTATATGATCATGGACAGTACTTGAGAATTTTATGAATAAACATCCCAAGAATGTGCATGTTCTTTTGTGTATGGATATGTATGTCTGTGTTTGATTTAATGAGGGTGATTTGCCAAATTTACGTCCCATTCCTTTGAAGATCTTGCTTAATATATGCTTCATTGGAAGAAAATAGGCATAGAAATGTCTAGTGACTAGCTTCTAATAAGCTTATCAGAGAAAAGTTGTGATAAAGAAACTGAGACTTAAGAAACTAAGCTTGATGATGTCCAAGCTTGATTCTTGGATGAGAATGAAAAACAATTTTAATTTAGCTTTTAAAATGATAATAACATTAACAGCGATAAAATGCTTCCGAAACTACCCGAGGTTATTTACCAGGTGTTTTGTTTTGCTTTGCTTTAATTTCCAGCCCCTTGGGGACTGAAACTTTGGTAAAATATCATAAAAAATGAATAACTGCAACCAGTATTTTTTTTAACAAAGGCATACAAAAATATAAGCTTTCTTTTTTATTGTTTCACTCAAATAGCAAATTGCTCTAAACGTAACTAAATATGTACCCTCACTTGATGTACTTCAGGTATTGAACAACAATAAAAACAGTTTGTAGACTGCCTCTGCTCTTTGGGCCATATTTTAAAATTTTTTTTTTTCAACGTTTATTTATTTTTGGGACAGAGAGAGACAGAGCATGAATGGGGGAGGGTCAGAGAGAGAGGGAGACACAGAATCAGAAACAGGCTCCAGGCTCTGAGCCATCAGCCCAGAGCCCGACGCGGGGCTCGAACTCACGGGACCGCGAGATCGTGACCTGGCTGAAGTCGGACGCTTAACCGACTGCGCCACCCAGGCGCCCCTGGGCCATATTTTAAATAGATTTGCCCTATGTCGCTGTATTGAACTTGGTACATAGGTGTATTCTCAGGGAATTATGACATATCTACAGAAAAAATAAAATGTCTGTATATGTACACCTGTATGTGTATAAATTTGTTTTGATTTTGAGGATAATTTTTTAAATAATTTAACTGTTTTCTGTATTGTCTGGCTGACCAGGAAGTACAGACATAGACACATGATATAAGTTCCCATGTGTGTGTTTATGTTTGCAATCAAGTCAGCAGTCAGTATTACTCTAAATGGCAAGGTCTGATGAATAAAGGCAAGGGGAAGTTGAAGAGTCTCAGACTTTGAACAGTCACCTCTATTAAAGGGAAAGCTGGGCCTTGAATCCAGGTCCTTTCATTCGTACTGTAAGGTGCTTTTGTTTGTTTGTTTGTTTTAAGACAAATGCACATCAGAAATGAAATGATTTGGTCTACGGCCATACCACCCTGAATGCGCCCAATCTCGTCTGATCTCAGAGGCTAAGCAGGGTCAGGCCTGGTTAGTACTTGGATGGGAGAAATGAAATGATTTGTATGAATCTTTCATGTGAAGTATATTTTATTACTTCAAATATATGAGAAAATAATAAAACCAGACCGTTCGTTTCCACTGGTTTTTTCAGTCACAACTTATATAACATTTTCCCCCAAAGTACACTACTTTTATTTGTATAATTACATATTTTAAGGCAAAATTAGAAACCAATAATAGAATGTTTATGATGCATTAAATGCATTAGAGGCCTGATTTATATTCTCAAAGTTTTAAATGTCCATTCTGGGGTTTGGGGGGTGAAGGAGGAATAGTTACAAACATGCAAAATGCAGAATAAGATCTTATAAGTCAATGGCCAATTTGTGTGTCATAATTAAATATATTAGGAGTTCAGAGAAAAGGATGTTCAAATTCAGGATGAACTGGCTTCATCACTGGTAGCCTCACCAAAGAGCTTGACCAAGCTTCAGGATGAATGGTGTTTCTTTCGTTTCTCTAAATAAATAAATAAATAAATAAATAAATAAATAAGTAAATGCCCATTTTTGTTATTTGAATAACCCTTTTATGTTGAATGTCTAAACATTATTTGCAGGGTAAAAGATTAAATAGAAATTTGTGTATGTCTCACTAACTTAGTAAGACTCTGGCAATTAGTTTTTTCCTTAACCATTATAGTAAACTGAATATTGGTTAAATAGTAAATCTTTTATTTGTATATTTCAGTTTGGATATTCCTGCTTTTTGTGTAGGTCATTCTCCAAATGACAAAATATTACTTACTGAAGGATTTGGGATAAGATTATATTATTTAACATTCATGGCAATATTACACAATGAAACATGTACTTCCATTTGTGCAACATGTCGGTCACCATTCTGCTTTGACGAAGGGAATGGTGTTAAAACATTTTATGAATGGGGAATTCCCAGGGTCACACTGTAACACATTAGTTGGGACTAGTATAAATTTTGTAGGTTTCTCCTTAAAACAGTTACACACAAATATGTGCATGGGCATACACCTGCACACAAATGCATGCACACACTAGCTTGGAAATCGTCAAGCCAAGAGTGCAGCTCATGGTGCTAAAAACACTCCACTCACTTTGAGCGCATGCCAGGCCTAAAAAAGTCTCTACCCATTGGAAAAAGGGTCTATAGTTAAATTTTCTAAATGATATCTAGTAAGATTATTCTGCATTATAAGAGAAAAATAAGAATTTTTTTGAAGATTCAAAGTAGCAACAAATTTCTGAAAGTATGTTTCTACTAAAAGAGGTGAAAAGTTTAGAAGATTTCTTGGTGTTCTCAAAAAGAAGCAAGAATACATGATCACTATGAATTAAAAAACTGAGAGCCCTAGACAGAAATGTTAGAGAAGGGCAGAGATGCACAAGAACTTGTCAAAATGAGAAAGGAACATAAAGAAAACCAGATGCAACCAAGAATCTAAAAGTTGCCTTTAAAGCTATTAGAATATAGGGGCACCTGGGTGGCTCAGTCAGTTGAGCATCAGATTTTGGATTAGGTCATGATCTTGTGGTTTGTGAGTTCAGGCCCCATGTCACTCACACTGCTGTCAGCCTGCCAGTGCCAAGCTGGCTTTGGATCCTCTCACCCCTTCCCTCAGCCCCTCCCCCACTTGCTCTCTCCCCAAAATAAATAAATCTTTAAAATAAATAAATAAAGCTATCAGAATATGAAATAACAGAGAAAGCTGGCCAAATTGTATAGGAATAAATGAAGAAATGTCTCCAGAATACAGAATAAAAGAAAAATATATACAAAAATGAAAGTTTTGGGGGCAGAGTTCTAACCATGTAAATACATCTAATTCAGATAAAGAAATGAGAAAATGGTAAGGGAGTAACTATATCTGCAATAAACAATTACAAAGATGGGGTAATAGGAGTAATGCCTTCATTCTCATTCTTGCTCTACACATACACAAATACATGCACCTGCGTATGTGTGTGCACGCGCACACACACACACACACACACACACACACACACACTTGACTAGGAAAGTTGAAGGCAAATGAAGGAAATTACAACCTTGACACAGAGTGATAAGTAAGCATTTCAGTAAATGGAGATATGTATGTATTCTTCCATGGGAGAACAAATAAAAATATAAGAAAAGCATAAAATTCCTCCAAAGGTTTCCAGCCAAACTAAATTCTAATTAAATCCAATAATGTTTTTTTTTCTTAAACTTGACAAAATTATTCTGAAGTGCATTTGAAATAAATAGTTAAGAATATGTTTAAGAAGATTTCCTATTTCTTGGATTCAAGATTCATGATTCAGTCATGGTATCTTGTGCATTTTTAGGAATTATCTGGGGTTTTTTTTTCTAAATTATCTGATTTGTTAGTATATAATTGTTTATCATAATCTCTTATCACACTATGTATTTCTGTGGTTATCTATTGTATTGTTTTCTCTTAATGTAGTTAAAGCATTGCCAATTTTGTTTATTGTTTTAGAAAAACTGCTCATTACTTTCAATGTTATGTTATTTTTTATTCTGGTCTCTATTTTCTTTATTTCTGATCTTTGTTATTTCAGCTAAGTTTCTTCTTTTTCTAGTTCCTTGTGGAGTAATGTTGTTTGTTTGAACTTTTTTTCTTAATACAAGCATTTGTAGCATAAATTTCACTCTAATATCTGCTTTTGCTGCATCCCATAGGTTTTGGAATATTGTGTTTTCTTTTTCTTGTTTTGAGATATACTTTGATTTATCATTTGATTTTCTATTTGGTCATCACTTGTGCAGTAGTATGTTGTTTAATATTTACATATTAAATATTTAGTATTTTTATTTTTTTAGGCTTATTTATTTTGAGAGAGAGTGAGTGGGGGAAAGGCAGAGAGAGAGAAAGAGAGAGAGAGAGAGAGAGAGTCCCAAGGAAGCTCTGCACTGTCAGCACAGAGCCCAATGTGGGGCTTGAACCCAGAAACCATGAGATCATGACCTGAGCCGAAGTCAAGAGTTAGACGCTTAAGGGACTCAGCCACCCAGGCACCCCTAGTATTTTTTTTAAAGAATACAAATATACTCAAATATATTTTTAAAAATATACCCTGTATACCATCATTTTCAATAGTAGTATGGTTTTCCATTTAAAAAAAGACTATGTTTAAAGTTTTAAAGTAATACAAGAGTACTTGCTATACTAAATGTGTCATAGATTATAGTCATTAAAATAATATGGTAGAGTGATAAGAGCAAGATGAAGCAACATGAGATCCACAGCCCACATCTCTCATAGAAAAATATATTTGGCAGCCATTTATAGAGAAAAAGGTCTTCGTGGAAGTTTTGGAATCCAGGTAGGAGGTTGCAAACCTCAGTGGAGCAGAAGATCAAGAAGGACCACTTTAAGAAAACTCAGAAGGCAGGCCTGTGTACTGTCCTCTTGTAGTCTGGCTTTGGCCCCACTGGTCTGTGGTCTTGCACTAGCTCCTTCCACCAAGGGACCTGGGAGGAGTCACAGCGGTCCATGTTACTGGTAAAGGCCTACTGACCTTGGACCTACTGTAATGCTTGTAACACTCTCATGACTCAGCTCTGGCCCTGCTCTGCCACTAATCCAAGACAGTCTTGCCCAGCCGCAGATCCATCCAAGGGATGTGGCAGAAACAATGCCTATAGGTACACCCAGTAACCAGCCCACCAACCTCCAACCTGACTGCAGTCCTTGAAGGAGTCCTATGACTCAGTTTCAGCCCGACTCTACCATAGTCTAAGGCAATCTTGCCCATCCAGAGACCCACCCATACGACTAGGCAGAAGCTATGTCCATAGACACCCGTAGTTAATAGGCTTGATAACCTTGGACACAACTGTGGTCACTGAAGCAGTCCCATGACGCAGCTTCATTTGCTCTCTACTGCAGCTCAGAGGCAGCCTGTGTGCCAGGGACTAGCCCACTGACCTGACAAAAGCATGCCAGGAACCCACCAGAAGCCACACCCAAGTATTCCCCTGGTAACAGGCCTACCACCATGAATCCAACTGTAGAGTCAGTAACAGCAATGAGACCTGATTCCAGCCCTGCTCGGCTGCAATCCCAGAAGCAGTCCCATCAGCCCAGGTATTTGGCAGGAAGAGTTTTTTGCTTGCCAAACCCAGTCTGCAAAGATAGGAAGAAATGTCTGCTCCTTCCAATGCACCGGCACCAATGGAAGCAGCACAGATCACAAAATATCAGGCAAACATGGTACCACCACAGGAAACTAATAAAGCTCCAGTAACCAACCCTGAAGAAATTCAGATCCATGCACCACATGACAAAGATTTGAAAATAATTTTCTTAAAGAAGCTCAGTAAGCCACAAGAGAACGCAACCACACAAAATCAGGAAAACAATACCTGAACCAAATGAAAAGTTTAATAAAGAAATACAAACAATAAAAAAAAAGAACCAAACAGCAGTCTTGGTGCTGAAGAATGCAGTGACTGGATTGAAAAATTTAATGGAGAACCTCAGCAGTAGACTCAAACATGCAGAAGAAAAATCAGTGTACTTAAAGAAAAGTCCTTTAAAATTATCCAGTTAGAGGAAAAAAAGAAAATAGCATGAGAAGGAATGAAAAAAGCCTCTGTGACTATGGGATTAAATGAAAGGAACCAATATATGCATTAAGGGAGTACCAGAAGGAACAGAGAATGAGAAAGGGGCAGAAAGCTGATTTAAAGAAATAATGTGAAAACACCTTCCTAATCTGGAGAAGGAAAGAACATCCAGATCTATAATGCCCAAAGAACGTCCAGTGGGCTGAACTTCACTGAGACCCTGAGACACATTATATCGTCAGAAATCAAAGACAGACTTTCAGTTTCCAATTCCACATATAAGGAGCTTGGGAAGCTGCCACTCCATCCTAAGAACAAGTAAAAAGCTGGACAGACTGAAAAATCAACAACTCTTTAGAGAGATGAACAAAGAGGACAAAGCACTGCCCTCAAGACTGAAGACACAGAAAGGCAAATACCAGGAGTTGTGGCTTATCAAAGCAGACACTAATGAGGAGAAACTGCTGCAGAAACCAGTACTAGGTAGGAAAACCTGAACTGTATGACAAATCACTAGAGGTTTAGTCTGAGAATTCAAAGTCCAGAAACAAGTGGGCCCACACACTTTTGTGAGATTCACCTCTAGGAGTTCCACAGTGGTCTCAGGTAAACTTTGGACAAAAATCTCCTTGTGCTTCTGGCAGAGAGAGGGCAAAAGGAATCATTTGAAATAAGCCAGAGTACTCTGTTCTTCTATATAAGAGCTAACCGTGGGGTAAATGATTTCACCAAATTCTAACCTACTAGGGTATCATCAGAGACTAACCGACCTGGAGGAGGGAAATAAATAACTCCAGTCAGCTTTAGCCTTCCACGTGGGGGAAGAGAAATACCCAGTTCAAGCCCACTGTAGCAGTGCTCTCTCCCTTAAGGAGGGGGTGCATAAAAAACTGAGATACACTTGTGAACTTCACAGTAAAGAGGTCTAGGCTCACCAAAAGACTGAGACCTAATCATAAGACTCTAGAATGCTTGCCTGTCTGCCCCCATACCTTACACCGTATTACTAAACACTTATTTACAGCAGTTCCTTTTGCCCGGTACCTCATGTCTGGCTATTTAGAAAAAAATTACAAGGCATAGTAAAAGGCAAAACATAAAATGTGAGGAGACAGAACAACATTAGAACTAAACATGGTAGAGATGTTAGAATTATCAGACTGGTAATTTAAAACAACGATGATTAATATGATAAGGACTCTAATGAGTAGAGGAGATAACATGCAAGAGATGGAAATCCTACTAACCAGCAATAACTGTCAAAGATCAAAAACACTGTAAGAGAAATGAAGAATGCCTTCGATGGAATTATTCGTAGATTGCATATCGGTGAAGAAATGATATCTGAGCTTAAGAATGTCTCAATAGAAACCTCCTAAACTGAAAAGCAAAGATAATGGGCTGAAAAAAATACCAGAATAGAATATTCAAGGACTGAGGGACAACTACAAAATGTGCATCATAAGCATAATGGGAATACCAGAAGGAGAAGAAAGGGACAATGGAACAGAAGATATATTTGAAACAGTAACGACAGAATTTCTTTCAAATTGATGTCAGATACCAAACCACAGATTGAGAAAGTGCAAGAATACCAGGCAGGACAAATGCCAAAACAACAACAACAGTAATGACAGCTACAAAAAACACTACACCTAGATATATCATTTTAAGACCACAGAAAATCTAAGGTAAAGAAAAATCCTGAAAGAAGCAAAAAGCACCTTATCTAGACAGGTGCAAAGATAAGAATTGCATCCAAATTCCCCTCAGAAACCATGCAAGCATGAAGACAGGGTCTCCTAGTGGCTCAGTCAGTTAAGCATCCGACTTTGGCTCAGGTCATGATCTCACAATTCATGAGTTTGAGCCCCACATCAGGCTCTCTGCCCCTCTCCTGCTTGTTCTCTCTCTCTCTCTCTCTCTCTCTCTCTCTCTCTCTCTCTCAAAAAGTAAATAAACTTTACAAAACAAGAGAGTGGAACAGAACATCAAGAATGAGAACAGAAACGAGGACTGGTAAGAGAAATTGTCAGGGTGAGGAGAGAGGGGAATGGCTGTGAGGACATAAAAGAGAGAGTGATGTTAAACAGCATGAGTTCATAGTGAGAGACAGCTTATTGGTAGAAGAATATAAGAATGGGCCAGAGAGACAGGATGGAGAATGAAAGCTAATTCCCACCCACAAAAAAACAAGTGAAAAATGAGAATGGAGTGAACTATTTAATGTTTTGAGAGGAAAAAAAATACTACATCAAACGAGAACTCTGTACCCTGTGAAATTATCCTTCAGCAATGAAAGAAAAATAAATACATTCTCAGACAAGCAAAAAGGGAATTTGTTGCCAATAAGCCTGCAGTGTAACAAATGTTACAAGAAGTTTCTTAGGTAGAAGGAAAATAATACAGTTCAAGAAATCATATCTACATAATGAAAGGAAAAGGATAACTGAAAGTAAAATTAAAACTTTTATGTTTCTTATTCTTAACTGATCTAAAAGATAAGAGTTGAAAATAATAATAGAGACAATGTATCCAATGTTGTAGACTTATGTATTATATATATATATATATACACATATATATATACATATATACATATATATATATATATTCTTATACATAAGTGAAATGAATGATGCCAGTGATACAAGGGAAGGGTAAGAGAAATAAGGATTATTTTGCTATTATAAGGTACTTACACTACCCGTAAAGTGGTATAGTACCGTTTGAAAGTAGACTTTGATTAGTTGTAAATGTATATTGCAGATTCCAAGGCAACCACTAGAAAAAGTAAAAAGTGTAACAAGTCAGACAGAGGTGGACAAATACCATATGATCTCACTCATATGTGGAATTTGAAAAAAACATACAGCTCATAGATAGAACAGGTTGATGGTAGCCAGAGGCAGCGGTAGAGAGTAGGCATGGAGTAAAAATAAAGTAAAAGAACTATAACTGATACGCTAAAAAGGAGAGAAAATGGAATTATATAAAATCCTCAGTTGAAAGCAGAAAAAGTAAACGATTAAAGGAGGAACAAAAAATAAGGGCAACAAATAGAAAACAGTAACAAATATGGTGGTTATTAGTATAGCTATATCAATAATGACTTTGAGTGTCAATGGTAAAAATGCACCAAGTGAAGAGTTTTTTAGAGTGGATCAGAAAACAAAAATCCCAACTGCATGTTCTCTATAAGAAACCCACTTTAGCTCTAACGACACATATAGATTAAAAGTAAATTGTGGGGCGCCTGGGTGGCGCAGTCGGTTAAGCGTCCGACTTCAGCCAGGTCACGATCTCGCGGTCCGTGAGTTCGAGTCCCGCGTCGGGCTCTGGGCTGATGGCTCAGAGCCTGGAGCCTGTTTCCGATTCTGTGTCTCCCTCTCTCTCTGCCCCTCCCCCGTTCATGCTCTGTCTCTCTCTGTCCCAAAAAAAATAAATAAACGTTGAAAAAAAAATTTTAGAAGAAAAAGTAAATTGTGCAACCATTTTTACATTTTTTAATGTTTATTCATTTTGAGAGAGAGAGAGAGAGAGAGAGAGAGACAGTACAAGCAGGGGTGGAGCAGAGAGAGAGGGAGAATCCCAAGCAGGCCCTGCACTGTCAGCACAGAGCCCGACACAGGGCTTGAACCCCCAAACTGTGAGATCATGACCTGAGCCCAAATCAAGAGTTGGGCACTTAACCTACTGAGCCATCCAGGTGCCACTGTACAGCCACTTTTTTATGACAGTCTGGCAGTACTCTTACATGATCCAGCAGTACACCAGGGAATTTAACCAAAGGAGTTCAAAACTTAGGTCCATACAAAAACCTGCATGTGGATGCTTAGAGCAGCTTTATTCATAATGTGCAAAACTTGGAAACGACCAAGATTTCCTTCAATTGGTAAATGGATCAACTGTGATACATCCAGGCAATGTACTGGTATTCGGCACTGAAAAAAAAAATGCCTATTAAAACATGAAAGATATGAGGAACCCTAACTGTATATTACTGAGTGAAAGAAGTCAAGCTGGAAAGTTTACATACTGTATGATTCCAACTATACGACATTCTGGAAAAGACAAAAGTATGGACACAGTAAAAAGATCTGGTTTCCAGGGGTTGGGTATGGGAACAGGATATACTCTGTATGATACTGTAATGATGGATAAATGTCATTATGCATTTGTCCAAACCCAATGAGTGTACCAACACCAAGAGTCAATCCTAAGGTCAACTATGGACTGTGAGTGATTGTAATGTATGTTCATCAATTGTAAACAATATATCACTCTATACTTTCTACCTAGTTTTGCCGTGAACCTAAAACTTCTCTAAAAATTTAAGTTATATATAACTTGAGAAATCTTGTCATTTACAAGAAACCAAAAGAGAAATTAGAAAATGTTGTGAAACAACCAATTATAGATTGAAGAGATATCTACACTCCCATGTTCATTGTAGCATTATTCACAATAACCGAGATATGGAAACAACCAATGTCCATCAATGCATTAATAGATAAGGAAAATTATATTCAATGGAATATTATTCATGTTTAACAAAGAAAGAAATCCTGCTATTTGCAACAGTATGGATGAATCTGGAAGATACTAATGTAAGTGAAATAATCCAGATGAAGAAAGACAACTGCTGCTTGATCTCACAATGTAGAATCAAAAAAAGTCAAATTCATAGAAGCAGATACTAGATGGTGGTTGCCAGTGGCTGGGGGGGGGGGGGGAGGTAGATGGAATGAGGAGGGAGTTCAGAGTACAAAGTTTCAGTTATGCAGGATAAATACATTTTGGAGATGTAATGTACAGCATGGTAACTATAGTTAATAATACTGTATTGTAGGGACACCTGGGTGGCTCAGTCAGTTGAGCTTCTGACTCTTGATTTTAGCTCCGGTCATGATCTCAGTTTGTGGGTTTGAGCTCTGCATTGGGCTCCATGCTAACATTGTGAAACCTGCTTGGAATTCACTCTGTCTCTCTGTTTCTCTCTCTGCCCCTCACCCCTCTCAAAATTAGTAAATAAACTTTAAAAAATGATAATAATACTGTATTGTACAGTTGAAATTTGCTAAGATAGTAGACCTTAAATATTGTCACAAGGAAAAAGTAACTGTGTGAGGTAATGCATGTGTTAATTAGATTGTGTTAATTTTTTCACAGTTTCTATGAAAACATCATATTGTATACCTTAAATACATACAATTTTTATTTGTCAATTATACTACAATTAAGATGAAGAGACAAGTCAATGGATGGGGCACAGGGCCTTGAAGTTGACATTACTATATAAAAGATTAATATTTAATTTTTTTAAATATATCATTGACCAGTGGGAGAATGGTTTTATAGATTGATAGATTAAATATATGTATTATATAGTGATTTAGAGAGTACATATTAAAAAAAGAGACCATAAGACATATGGAAAAGTTACTGGTTAATAAATTTCTAAATAGAAAAAAGCTTTCCAGAAGTTTTTATTGAAAAAGAGAGGGTCTTAACAAAAGAAAAGGTGATTTTGATTATATTAAAAAGGACAACATTTTTAACAAAAATTATCAGAATACAATAAAGTTAATAACTAACTAGGTTAAATCCCTTCACAGGCAAAAAGGGATTTACTTTCTAACATAAAAATTGTTTTTTAGGGGCGCCTGGGTGATTCAGTCAGTTAAGCGACGGACTTCAGCTCAGGTCATGATCTCATGGTTCATGGGTTCGAGCCCCGCATAGGGCTCTATGCTGACAGCTCAGAGCTTGGAGCCTGCTTCAGATTCTGTGTCTCCCTCTCTCTCTGCCCCTCCCCCACTCACACTCTGTCTCACTCTCTGTCTTTCTATCTCTCTCTGTCAAAAATAAAATAAAGGGGCGCCTGGGTGGCGCAGTCGGTTAAGCGTCCGACTTCAGCCAGGTCACAATCTCGCGGTCCGTGAGTTCGAGCCCCGCGTCAGGCTCTGGGCTGATGGCTCAGAGCCTGGAGCCTGTTTCCGATTCTGTGTCTCCCTCTCTCTCTGCCCCTCCCCCGTTCATGCTCTGTCTCTCTCTGTCCCAAAAATAAATAAACGTTGAAAAAAAAAATTTTTTTTTAAATAAAAATAAAATAAAATAAAATAAAAACATAAAAAAAATTTTTAATTGTTTTTTAAATCCATTTTTTTAAAGCAGCAAAGCACATGATTGAATGATTAAAGAAATAATAAGTAAAATGGCTAAGAAAGATATGGAAACATATTCAAAATCACAAATAATTGGTAGTCAAAGAAATCCTAACTAAAATGATAAGATTATAATTTTTCTCCTGATAGTTTTGTCAGAAATATTGTAAGATAGACACACTCATACCCTGTTGGTCAGAATATGATTAGTAAAACTTTTTTTGCAAAACAGGTTAGCAACAGCTACAGAGAATTTTAGGTCTAATAATGCATAAGATTGATCTAACAATTCAAATTCTGGAAATATATTCTCAAGAAAATAATCAGGCTCAGACAAAGACTTATGTAATAGCTTTGAGACAGTGATATTTATAGTAGCAAAAAATTTAAATTACCCAAATCGTAAACAGTAGTTATGCCAAGACCATTCAGTGAAAAATTCAGACACCTTAACAATATGCAGCATGGCAATTTACTTTTTTCAAGTAAGCAAACTATCCCTTTTTTGGATTAGGACTTTTTATTTTTTTTATTTTTATTTATTTATTTTTTTGATGTTTATTTATTTTTGAGACAGAGAGAGACAAAGCATGAACAGGGGAGGGGCAGAGAGAGAGGGAGACACAGAATTCGAAACAGGCTCCAGGCTCGGAGCTGTCAGCACAGAGCCCGACGCGGGGCTCGAACTCACGGAGCGTGAGATCATGACCTGAGCCAAAGTCGGACGCTTAACCGACCAAGCCACCCAGGCGCCCCTGGATTAGGACTTTTGAAAAAAATAAGATCTCACATCTAATACTAATATAACACATAAAAGAAACATTATATTAAGATAAATTCATTTAATGATACTAATCTTTTTAAATTTGTGGAGTTGCAATAAGGCCCAGTATGTTATTCATTTCCATTAATGCTCCATGTGTGTTTGAAAGGCTTTTGTATTGTGAAATTATTGGGTTCATTAGATCAAGCATGTTCATTGTATATCTCAGATCTTATATATTATACTGACCTTTGTGTTGTTTTGTTTTGGCCTGCTTTATCTATCAGCTGGTAGGAGGGATTTTGAAAACCTTTCACTAAGGTGGTCTATTTGTGTGTTTCTCTTCACAGTCTATCAAATTTTACTTCGTATATTTTGACACTATGTTTTTAAGATATATAATTGTATAGTCTCAGTATATATCTTAGGTATATCTTTCTGATACACCAAAACGTACCATTATCTGTTGCCTCTATGTCTAATAATACCTGTTCTTTGAAGTCTATTTCATGTGTTATCAACATAGTTATATAGTTAAGCCAGCTTTATTTTGTTTATATATGCTATATGTAAATATTTTTTTATCCCATATATACTCTTAATTTAAATGTGTCTCTTATGAACATATTAGTTGTGTTTGATTTTTCCTGTGGGACAGCCTTTGTTAACTAGAAGCTTAGTTCATTTTTAATTGTAATCAGTGGTATTTGGATCCTCTCTACCATATTTTGTGCTTTCTGTTTGCCTGACATTTTTCTGCATCACGTTCTCTGATTTTTTTCCTTTTTTTCACATTGATTGAGTTTCGAAATTTTATACCTGATATCCATTCTTTTCTTTATACCCTAGAAAATTCACACGTCTGCCTAATTGATCAAAGTTCACTTTTAACTCTGTTTTTATTTTCCTCCAGAACAAAGTAAAAACCTTAGAAGACTTTTTTTAATTCACAAAAGGTGCATTGTTCGATGCTATACCTCCGGCGCTTAAAGCATGGCCTTTCACACAGTCATTGTTCACAAATAATTATTGAATCTGTTCATCAAACATATCCAAGTATTTAACACTTTTGTTTCTCATCGTACCTTCCAGCCTCACTTTCTTTCTTCCTGAAGAGTAATTCTTTAGAATTTCCTTCAGTGGGGGTCTGCCAAGTACAACCTGTTTGTTGTGTGAGAGGTTTGAATTTTGCTTTCACTCATTAATTATACTTTTTTTAAAACAGACTTTTTTAATTTTTTAAAGTTTTTATTTATTTATTTGAGAGAGAGAGAGAGAGAGAGAGCCAGGGAGAGGCAGAGAAAGTGGGGGACAGAGGATCCAAAGCAGACTCTGTGCCGATAGCAGAGAGCCCACTGTGGGGCTCGAACTCACGAACCATGAGATCATGACCCAAGCCAAAGTCTGCTCACCAACTGAGCCACCCAGGTGCCCTACTCATTAATTGTACTTTGATGGTTATTTAGTTCTGAGTTCTTGTCAGCCCTGTGAAATGTTATTACACAGGCTTTTGACTTCCATTACTGCCTCTGAGAATTTGGTTGTCAGTCTGTCATTCTCTTGAAGGTACTCTGTCTTTTCTCTTATTTTATTTTTTTTCTTTTCTCTTACTTTAGAAGTTTTGCTTTGTTTAGTTCCACATAATTTCATTTTACATACCCCCACAGTGGATTTCCTTTGATTTTCCCTTTTGAGAGCCATTAGTGTTTGTAAGTGTGGGAATTGGTGTCTTTCACCAGTTATGGAAAATTCTCAGATATTATCGCTTTAAAGATTTGTCAGCCTTATTCTTTCATTCTTTTTCTCCTTATGGATCTCCACTTAGAATAAGATATACCTTCTTATTCTACTCTCCATATCTCAAACCCTGTTTTATACCATCCATTGCTTTGGTTTTCTTCTGCATTGTGGATAATATCTTCAAATCTCACTTTTTAAAAACATTAAAAAAAATTTTTAAAAATGGGGCCCCTGGGTGGCTCAGTCGATTAAGTGTCGGACTTCGGCTCAAGTCATGATCTCACAGTTCGTGAGTTCAAGCCCCGTATCGGGCTCTGTGCTGACAGCTTAGAGCCTGGAGCCTGCTTCAAATTCTGTGTCTCCCTCTCTCTCTGCTCCTCCCCCGCTCATGCTCTGTCTCTCTCTCTCCTTCAAAAATAAATGAAAACATTTTAAAAAGTTCTTAAATATCTTCAAATCTCACTTTCAAATAACTATTTCTTTAGCTGTTTCTAATTAGGCATCAATCTAAGTGTTCAATTATTATTATAACCATTATATTCAGTGATTATATTTTATTTCTAAAAGTTAGAATGTTTAAATTTTAAATCTGCTCAATCATTTTCTATGGTCTCTTGCTTCTTATTCATATATTCAACCCCTTCTTTTTCTTTTTACAGCATATTAAGCATACTTTATATTTAATTTTTAATGATTAAAATATCCCAAGACTTTTTAGAATATACTGTCTATATTTTCTTCTGCTTCTCACTTATGGTGCCTACTGTCTGTCTTTTTTCTATGTGATATGCGGCTCTTCTAGGAAATGCGGTCTAACGTACTATGAGTGACAAAAGAGATGTATCAGTGATTTTCTTAGTATGTGGGATATGAGAATGGGAGGAAAAGAGAATGGGAAGGTGGGCAAGGTTACCGAGATTGAGATTACCTGAAGGGCACAAGAATACTTTTCAAAGTGATGTATATGTTCAGTGTATTATTACTGGGGTGCTGGTTACAAAGGAGTATTCATATGTAAAAACTTCTCAAATTGTATGCTTTATGCAGTTTATTGTATGTTGATTATACCTCACTGGAGATGTTTTTGAGATGTTGGATAGTAGATACCAGAATCTTAATAATGGCCAGTCTCCTATATGGTGAATTCATTGAATTTTAGTTGCGCTTTTCTCGCTTTTTTATGTTGAAAAAAAATACTCTTTGACATAGCGATTTCATGTTTCCAAATTCAAAGCAAGTTCTCAGAGGAACAAAAGATTACATACAATCGTGTGCATTCCAATTTTGTCAATAAGAAAAATTTAGAGGCAACTTAAATACTGAACAGTAGAAGTTAGGTAAATAGATTGTGAAATGGAGGTAATGGAATATAATATAGCCAAAATCATCTGGGGAGGGTTCATGATATAATGTTGAGTAAACAAAATCGCATAAGATCAGATTGTTTACACTATGATAATTTCATAAAGATTCAAAGGGTGAGAGAAGATAAACCAAAAGAATTGTTAGTTATGTTCGGGAATGGAATTGTGGGCAATTTTTCTTTTTCTTTTTATGCTTTTCTTCATACTCCGAATTCTCTACCATGAATATGCATCACTTCTCTCAGAAAAAAAAAAAATTTTTAGAAAATGACTAAAAGGAACTTTCCCAAATAATTGTTCTTTTATCTTTCCATGAGAAGACTTTTAAAAGAATCCTCTCATAGAGGATTTCAAGCACGTCAAGAAAATTGTTCAGAACTGCTAAGAGTCTTATGGTGAATGCGACAAGGTTATATTCCAACTTTTGACATGTTCATCATTAACGTTTGGCTGGTCCCTAGTCTGTCTGAACAGAGAGATGAATACATTAGAGATGGGTAAATAAAAAAGTGATTTTCTTTCTAAATTAATATAATGACACACTTTCATGATGAATTTTCTAAATCATTTTAGGTTATACCTTCCTCTTTGTGAGTTCAATTATCTTTGTCATAAAAAACTTTTTTTTTCCAAAGACAACCTTTACCCATTTTTCATTGCCTAATTTAACTATAAAGCTGTTAACATCCCATTTTAAAGCTGATGATAAATTGCCTTTTAACCTATTAGAAATTTTTGAAATTAGGTGGTATAATATTCACAGATATAACCTTACCAGTTATAAGGAGAAAAAAAAAACCTGAAAACATAAATATGGCTCTAACCTTGAAACTTGACAGGCATTTGGATAAGAAAAAGAACCATTTCATGTATTTAAATTCCTCTAGACTTCTAGCTGTCTGTGTGTCATTGTTATGATTAGTCCTTCTTAACACTTACCTTCTACCGAATGTGGGAAAAACATGCATTTCCTATTGTTAGTGACTCAGTAATGTTTTACTCAACTACATAATCTGCGAAAGTTTCAATAAATAAGAAAATTCACATTAGCATTTACTGATTCTTTATATGTATGTGTGTTTCATACCTTCTCTTTGTAGGTTATCAAAATAGTGTGAAAATTCAGACTCGGGCTTAGAATAACAGTATCTTTTACTCCAAATCTCTTAGTAAAGGTTACTCAAATTAATTACAAGTGGGCAATATACCTTACATTTAAAATGAATACCTCCTAACACCTCTTTTGTTTTACCCTGTCATCTACTAACCAAATGCCAAGATTCTGACATAGGACAATAAATAACTCTTAAACCCAAAATAAGAAAAATCTTTAAAAGTCAATTTGTTTTAAAAAATCAATTTGTTTGGGACTTTGTTTATGTGAGCTATTATTTTCTAGCATTTTACCAGCGCATGGGTATTCCAGGTATTAATGATGCATTTTCTTACACTGACCCCTTTTTTTAAATGGCATTTAATTTGCCCCTTTTTCCTCTTTCTGACATTCTACCCTATGATTTTTGTTGTATCTAACACTAAGCAAGTGTCTTAGGAAACAAATATTATTTTGGTTTTTTAATGTTTATTTTATTTATTTTTGAGAGAGAGAGAACGTGAGAGGGGGATGCGCAGACAGAGAGGGGGACAGAGGATCTAAAGAGCCTTCTGCACTGACAGCACAGAGCCCAATGTGGGACTTGAACTCACAAACCCTGAGATCATGACCTGAGCTGAAGTCGTTGCTCAACCGACTGAGGCGCCCAGGTGCCCCTTAAATACCATTATGTAAAGTTCTGCAGTAGCCTGTGTGTTAATATCGTTTATTCTTCTCGTTACCATGATAATGTAAGGGGTTTAACTCTCAAAATTATATTCTTTCAAATATAGATAGAGAAAGCTATCTATCGTATACACATATACCTGTAGGAATATAACATATAGAGAGAGATCTATTTATCTATTTCTCTGTATATATCTAAGTCTGTCTCATCTCAATCTGTCTATATCCAGAGATAGAGAATATGTAGAGAGGAGAATCTCAGAACAGGCAAATTTTAGTTTGAGAAAATTAAAGCCCTGATGAGGTATTTCACTTCTACATGCCACCTCAAGTATAGTTTGGGAACTGTGGGAGCATAATAATGTGTTGTCTCTTTCTTCCTGTTTGCTTTTGCACAATAGCTTTTGAGTTGGAGGGTTTTTTTTTTTCTGTTTGCTACGCAATTAGCTAAATATCTAGTTCAGTTACAAGGGTCCCTTTGGCGGCTTTGGTGGTATGTCTTGACAGCCTGTTAGCCTTGGAGATTCTAATGCATTTCACATTACTTCTCTCTCGGTCATCCCAGTATAATATGGCTGGTGAATTTCCACTTGTTTACTTGTTTTGTGGAATGTTTCCCAATTGATTTACATTGCACCTGTGGCTTATTTCCCTGTGTTGGCAAAACTCAGAACTGGAAGGAGTATAAAGCATAATGCTATTTCTTAGCTAATTCTTGGTGGTAAGTTGGCGCTAAATATGCTGATGCCTATAGTGTTTTTCTGCAATGATATCTCTCTGGGAAATCCCATTTAACTTGAATTACAAGCAGCAAAGATAACAGCAATAGCATAAACCCAAACTTTTCAGAGCATTTAAGGACAAAGATCTCAAACAGTTCATAAGAATTAAGATATTTTTCACTACAAGTAATGGAAATCCAAACTCCACCTGATTAAAACAATAAAGAATGAATGGCCTCACTTGACAGGAAGTTCAAAGATGGGGTGTATTTCAGGGCAGGCTGATTGAGCAGTGTCATCAAGGGCGCAGGTATTTTCTTTCTCTGCCCTGTAATTCTAAGTGTGAGTACATCATCGGCATAGTAGCAAGAGAGTCACAGGTATCATATCTATGTCCAGTAATGTCCAGGGGACAAAGAGAATCCATCTCTTCCTATGGCTCTCTCATAGGAGGAAGAAAATGTTCCTTTAGTCTCTGGAAGACTTCCCACTACATTTTAGGTCAAAATGGGGTCATATGCTGGTTCCAGAACCAATCATAGGCAAGATTACTCTTGAAACAATTTCTTCCTGAAATTAGGATGCATTCATTTTCCTGTGAGACCTATAGCTGCTTGGATTTAGGCAGATATCTGATAAAAAATTGTGGTTTGAATAGTATTAAAAAGTGGAGAAATTCTGGGAAGGTAATAAATACTGTCTACTACGTGGTTGTACCGTCATAAATGGACCGTGAAAAAATACAGAGGGAAATGAGTGCCCCTATGGCCAACTCACTGTGACCAACATGTGTTTCTAAAGCATAGCTTGGGGAAAGCAGAAGAGAACAATAAAATTGCCCATCTTTCAGCCTGAGGCTAAAATAATGAATATAATTTCTTAGTGAACAGATAGTATAATTTGGCTCACTGAATATCCTTTCCAACCCTTTTTTCCTGTTCTGTAGAGATTGCAAAGTAAAGTCCTTGATTCACAGGCTCTGTAGCAGCTTGGGTTGGCCATGAGGAGAATTCTGGTCAATGAGACTTAGGAATAAGTCACTGGAGCAGGCCTCCCTTCCTGAATAAATGTCAAATTTGGATATGACGTTTGGAAGCTCTGTATCTGCCTGGAGACCAGGAAAATAAAAGTCACCTGTCAAGGATGGTGGAGCACAAAGGAGGCTAGGCTCTCAATGGCATCATTCGAGCTCTGAACTGTCTACCTCCAAACCTTTGATTATGTGGAAAAAACCTAAGCCACAGAAGTGGCTGAAGGCAGTACAATAAAATATGTAAACTATCAAAATTCATTACATACATTTACTCATACGTTATCTCACTTAACTTAGCCTTTTGTTGTTTCCCAAAAGCCAAATTAGAGAAACTCCTCAAATCGCTTGTATCACAACTATTTGGACTCATATCAACCCAGGAAGCCAGCTAATCACGCTCTGGGTGCTTAAGCACAGACAGCTGTGGCTGAATCTGCACAGCATCATTGATATGGATAAAACGCCCGATCCACTACAAGTTTCACAGATCAGCAGTCCATTTTGAACCCACCTGTCGGTCTCATTAAAACAGTGAATGCAGCTCAACTGAACAGAGAACAGTTAATTACGTCTTACGTAAACTGATCCTGAATTAGGTCTGAAAATATGAACATGCATGAATGGGGTTGTATTACAGCAAAGAAGTGAAAATTTACATCAAGGATACTTTGCTTAGCAATACTATTTGAACTGTTCACAAATAGTAAGCAAAAATTATTTGATTAAAAAAAAACAGATTGCTTAGAAAATATGACTTCTGACTACGTGCAACCACGTGACAACAGATGTTAGCTGGAGGGAAACTTGTTCTCTGCCAATAAAAAAAAAGTACCTTTACTTTTTTACTTTACACAATTAAGGGGGAAAACTATTTTTAGTTTAGAATTACAAACTTCTCAACTGCTTTAATATCACAGATTTATTCCATTTGCTTCTCAGCTATTCCTGCTGGGGTTTCTGCCGCAGTCTACTGACATGTAGAAGCGTTTCCATTACCTTTGAAAAACAAAACCAGCAATCATTTTTCAAAAGACATTTATGCTGTCAGTATGTAATTATTGCTAATATTAAACATTCGTTATGTTACTGAATGCACTGCACACACAAATTCATTGGGACAAACTTACATTCCCAAAAATAGGGCGGGGTGGGGAGGCTATTCACAATTTAGATCGACCTAAAGGGTATTATTTCAAGAGGAAAAAGTTAAGCAGAGAAAGACATATACCAAACGATTTTACTTATATGTGGAATCGTAAAAACAAATCAAGCAGAAATATGAATTGGTTCTCTGGTTGCAAGAGGGGAAGAGGCTAGGGGAATGGACAAACTAGGTGAAGGAGCTTAAGAGGTTCCCAACTGCTGTTACAAAATAAGGAAGTCACAGGGATGAAAAGTACAGCCTAGGAACCATAGTCAATAGTATTTTTTTTTTCAACGTTTATTTTTGAGAGAGAGCGCGAGCAGAGGAGGGGCGGAGAGAGAGGGAGACACAGAATCCGAAGTAAGCTCCAGGCTCTAAGCTGTCAGCACGGCGCCCACCGTGGGGCTCGAACTGATGAATGGTGAGATCATGACCTGAGCTGAAGTCAGACACTTAGCCAAATAAGCCACCCAGACACCCCAGTCGATAGTACTTTAACACCTTTCTATGGTGACAGATGGTAAGCACACTTACCTGGGTGAGCACAGCATAACGTAGAGAATTGTCTAATCACTATGCTCTCTGCCTGAAACTAATATAATATTGTGTATCAGCTATACTTCAATTTTAAAAAGTTGTGGTTTAAAAGAAGGTATTAGGGGCGCCTGGGTGGCGCAGTCGGTTAAGCGTCCGACTTCAGCCAGGTCACGATCTCGCGGTCCGTGAGTTCGAGCCCCGCGTCGGGCTCTGGGCTGATGGCTCAGGGCCTGGAGCCTGTTTCCGATTCTGTGTCTCCCTCTCTCTCTGCCCCTCCCCCGTTCATGCTCTGTCTCTCTCTGTCCCAAAAATAAATAAACGTTGAAAAAAAAAAAAAAATTTAAATTAAAAGAAGGTATTAAAATTAGAGCTTAAAAAAATGTTCTCCCGCACAAATGTGATCTTAATCAAAGTTGGGACAGAGATACCTAGGAGACATTCTACCGAAATAATTATGTTCAAGATATGATTCTGTTGTACTCTGGGTCTGGTTTCTATTAGAATACCTCATAACCATTTAGTCGCCTTCAGGTAAAATAGGAAAATAAGGACTAGCTAGACGAATATGAGGCGGCTTTTATACAGACCCATTCATATAGTTAAAAGTACTAATACAAGCTGCTACATGGTATGTTGAAGTTTATTCTTTTCAGTAACATTCACCATTACTGTCACGTATCATAAGAAAAAGAGGAAAGGTTTAGGATTGAATAATATACTGGAACATTCTCCTCTAATAGATGTATGCAAAACTGGAGACGGTGACTTTGAAATGTTTCACGTTACTATTTTTAGCAGTGTAATCCTTTCTTTAAACCAGAGCTTACGAGGAATCCCAGTGCAGAGGCACAGATAAATACAGAGCTCTGGGTTGAAGCACAGCCGGCATGTTTAAAAACCGGTCTTCTTACCTCACTCATTCCTCCTGAATGGCCCCTGAGGCACTTCTGCCCAACTACGAGAATCTTTCATAAGTTCCAAAGAAACTTGGGACCCTGATGTTTTTTCCCTTGTTGTAATAAGCGTACCTATTTTAGCTTCCCTGTGGGGATGATTTAGGTCGCTAAGAATCGGGAAGAATGACCCTTCGTCTGGGAAATGGAAAGTGTCCTGAATTCCAAACTGTACTTCATGCCATCTCTCTCGTCTTTTGGGGGCATCTGATTATTGTATGGAAGGGACGTCTTAGCGGTCCTTGGCATTTCCTAAGTGGAAGCTCCAACTCATGTTTTACTGCTTAGGTAGCTGTATAAAGTTCATAGTGATATTAGAGTACTAGACATTAAAGATCCTTTCCCTTCTTTTTGTGAAAAAGTGTGTGCGTGCGTGTGTGTTTGTGTGCATGCGCACGCACGTGTGTGTATATGTGCTTCATGACCTGAAGTTTAAAACCATCCAGTTAGCTTTGGGCCAGTCCTGAGACGTCCATAGAGGTTACATTAATGTCGCTCTAAAACACTGCTGGTGAAGGCTAGAAAAACAGAATATACTTTACAATTGGAGTGATTGTGCTATTTCATTCTAATTCCTTTAAGCAGAGAAGCTAGCCTCCATGGTATACATAAAAAACCACACAAGAGGTGACACAGCCACAGATGCTCTTTTGGCAAACCAGCTACAGACCATCTGAAACCCATTCTTCATATTTCAAGCTGCCTAGAGTTTGCTTTTGTGCCTTTACTTCAGATTGTACACACACTTTCACTTTTCCTGGTTAACACCTGGGCTTCTGTAGGATACACTAGGCTTTCTGTACCAACAATATACACTTAGATTCTCATGTATTAGGGAGTGTTCAGTTAGGAAATTGGTGACAAACTCACCAGGACCGTGGGAGAGAGAACATGATGTAGTTGTAAGAGAGGTCTGCCCAACTTGACCTGTGGCCTTGGGCAAAAGGACATAACCCACCGGAGGGCACTCAGCAGGGAGGCGGGAGAATAAATATCTTGACCTCATTTTCACCCCACTCTTCTGCTAGTGCCTCTTTTTGGCCATACCTAAATTAAAGTGTGCTGGGGCACAGAGGAGGGTTAAGGAGGATTGGAAAATACAGAAGAAAATAGAAGAAAAAAATCTGGCACTCTTGGAGATGCTTTTTCTATCTAAACCCTTTTATGACTAACAAAACCTATCATTTACTACATTCCAGCCTCTGTACTAAGCATTCTATAGGCATTATTTTCATGTACACATTCTAACTTGTTTTAAAACACAAGTACTATTATTATTCTTAACATTTTACCCACAGAGAGAGTGAGGATGAGAGTTACAGTACCTTTCTGAGGTCTTATAGGCAAGCAAGTATTAGAGCCAAGCCTTGAGCCTACATATGACTCTGAAACCCGTACTTGTAATTAATTTTTTTTTTAATTTTTTTTTACATTTATTTATTTTTGAGACAGAGACAGAACATGAACAGTGGAGGGGCAGAGAGAGGGGGGAACACAGAATGGGAAGCAGGCTCCAGGCTCTGAGCCATCAGCCCAGAGCCTGACATGGGGCTCGAACACACGGACGGCGAGATCGTGACCTGAGCTGAAGTCGGACACTTAACCGACTGAGCCACCCAGGCGCCCCTACTTGTAATCAATTTTTATGTAATCTTCCATTGATACTCCAGTATCATTCTCCACTAACTCATTAGGTTTCTCTGCTGAATTTCTTGAATTTTTAGACTGCATTGGACAATCCTATCCTTTAAAATATAACTTTAGGGGCGCCTGGGTGACTCAGTCAGTTAAGCGTCCAACTTTGGCTCAGGTCATGATCTCACAGTTGGTGGGTTCGAGCCCCACGTCAGGCTCTGTGCTGACAGCTAGGAACCTGGAGCCTGCTTCTGATTCTGTGTCTCCCTCTCTGTCTGCCCCTACCCCACTTGCGCCCTCTCTCACTCTCTCTCCCTCTCAAAAATAAAACAAACATTAAAAAATTTAAATATAACTTTGAACCTGTAAAGCTCCATATTGTCACTTAATTGTGGTAATACTGATGAGAAAACCACAAAGCTTTTATTTGTCTTTGGTGGGAAGATGATATAACATAATATAAATTTTGGGAGAAGACTAAAAAAGCCTTACAATACCTGCAGATCTAAGCATTTAGCAGTTAACATGATGAATGGCTGACCTTCCAGAAACTGAATAAAATCTTAATTCTTATTCATGCAGACAAATAGTAATGTGACCAACCTGATATCGCCCATTAGTAACCAATCATTTCCTTCTGATTCCGGTACCATAGAGAATGGATTTGGAAGTTACATCCTTACTTTGAACATTAGTTTATTTTCCCTAGATCACTTACAAAACACTATTTATTTATGACAAATTTCTATCATGACCTGACCCATGTCATTAACCTGGCATTTAAGAGTCTAGATTCAAGCTTTTTCTATACAGATGGCCAGGACTAGATCTATTTAGAAAATTAATATTACTTTTAAACGTGTGTAACTATTTCCACACAACAGTAATGACTTTCTCTTTCAAAAGGGAAAGTTTTCTTATCTGAAGGCACTCGTTTTTCCACACTAGAAGAGACATAATCCTGTGCCTTAAGCAATTCATTCTTAGTGCTCCAGCTTTCTTGTGCAGTATAATGAAAGGTAGGTTGGCTCTGGACAGGACTTCATTTTCTGGTGAGAGCAAGTTGACATTGATCAGAATGATTTTGTATGCTTGGTGTATATGCCATCCAATCTTCCAGCAATGTATGTGTGCAATATATAAGTATCAGAGTAAAACAAAGTTAGCCTAGTTATCTTCTAACTCCTGGCTTATAACCACTCACCTGGAAGCCAGAAAATACAATATAGAATTTCAGTTTTCTTCTATTTATTGTTCTTATATTTAGCATCACTTAGAATAATAATCTGGATACTTAATCTAGCTACTTCTCAATGAATTTATTTTGAAGTCATGTGACTGTGATTGTCAGAAATACATTTTATTATAAATGCCTCTAAAGAATTCAGATTAAAACACGTGTGATAAATACTTGTGGAAAAGTATTCCATGTAGCAAGTATGTGAATGTTTTAATAATAAAGAACTAATAGAACTGATTAACAGTAGGGGTTTACCAGATGTGAATCATAGAAAGAGATCATGAACTTATAAACATTAAGACCAATATGTTTGCAATTTATATACACTAGACTTTTAAAATTTTCAAACTTCTTTTGTCTTTGTGTTTAAAATATTTTGTTTTCATTCTTTTGTCTGCACATATAACATTTAGATATTCTGAAAGTTAATTTGGTAAAATCTTCTTTTGGAATAGAATTTCCTATTAATTTATCATGTTATAAACCAGAATTTATGTTACTGTAAGTGAGATGAGCTACTCACTTATGTATTCCACATATATCTTTTCAGTACCGACAACATGCTTGACATTGTATCAGACAATGGGATGGCAAGGATTGGATTTTATTCAACTTGGCAGCTTCCATGTCTAAAACAGTGCTTTAAAAGCTATTGGTGTTCTGTAAATATCTGTCGAAATAATGAAAACGAGCTCCTTGACTTTGGGGGATTACACATGCAGATAATGACAATATCGTACTACAGTAGGAGAATAGTTCTGATATCTGTAGAACTTCTGGTGGAAGGCGCAGGAAGTTTGCCTGGAGGGGGAGGTATTATGACTTGGCATTTAAAAGGTGGGTAGAAATTTGATAGGTGGGTATGGTGAGAGGAGATGGTGTGGCCAAAGGCACAGCTTTGGAAAAGAATAAAGTATCCGTATTTGAAGAATGATCTCTAGATCAATTTGACCGGACATGGTCTCTGTGCAAAGGAAACAAACTCGGGAAGGTTGTGCATGTTCTCGAATGCAGGCTGAGAAGTTTGAACTTTATTTGGGAGTCTCTGGAGGCTTCTGGGCATATGTGTGATAAGACTGAAGTGTCCTTCACGAGATTAATCTAGCTGCAGTGTACAGGATGGGTGTCGCAATGGGAGATCAAAGTGAGGAGATGCACTGTAAGATTGATGTCATTGCTCACATGGAAGGTAGTAATAGCCTGAGTAGCCAAATGGCATTCCTGTATTTGAGACTATTTCTCCAACATGCTTCAAAGTGTTTATGAGAGATTTCAAGAAGTCTCAAGTTTGAAGCAATCACTCTTACTCTAAAATAGCACCATATTATGTGAAACTACCTCACTTCCTCACTACTTTAGGATATTAGGCATCCTAAAATATGCACAACACAAGAACTCGGTTGTAAATCTGAACTTCTGCTAGCCTCCATTGGAGACCATCTTAGGCCCTCGCTGAGAGTCTCTTTAAACTTTTAAACACAATTTAATGAAACACATTATACTGATTTCTGTAACGTATGAGATCAGATTAAGCTAACCAGAAGGTGACAACAGGCTCAAAAAGTATAGTCCATTTTTGTAGGCACAACAGCACCTGAATCATTTCTGATGATGTCAGTGTACTTTGACAAATAATATTGAGAATGGTGGTAGTTATCCCAAAAAGTTTAAACTTTCTTTTGCCATTTCTGTTAACGAAAGCTAGAATATTCACTTCGGGGAAACCAAAACTGAATACCTTATTTTTGTTTTATAACCAGCGCCAGTGCCTTGAAGGGTGAAAATTGAAATTCGAGAGGCAAATACAACTTTGTATAAAATCATCACTTTTTTTTCTATTAATTAATTAGTTTATTTGTTTATTATTTATTATTTTTATTATTTATTTTGAGAGAGAGAGTGAGCATGAGCGGGGGAGAGACAGAGAGAGAGAGGGAATGAGAGACAATCCCAAGCTGGGTCCACACTGTCAGCATGAGCCCCACTTGGGGCTCAATCCCACGAACAATGAGATCATGACCTGAGCCGAAATCAAGAGTCAGATGCTTAACCAACTGAGCCACCCAGGCGCCCCTATAAAATTGTCACTTTTTTAAAGGTCCAAGTCTTAAAAGTACATTTCAACTTCTTAGAACACATGTTTCCAAGGTAGAACTTAACATCAACTAATGATGATTGTTGACGTGTCAGGATTCCATACTGATGGAAACGTTATGTCGCCAATGCCTGAACATATAATTTGAGATTTAAAAATTAAGGAACTTGATTTTATTCACTGTCATTTAAGCTCCCTATGTTTGTTTGAACGTTTCTCTGAAGCACACTTGCTCTGAAGTACAGCCAGTATTTCTTCCATTGCGGTAGCTAGTTCCCCTCGAACTTTTCATGTCAGCAAAATCTGTCATATAGGGGCGCGTATGCGCACACATTCTTCCTTCCCATTCTCACTTCCCCAGATGACCTTATGCCTCTCACTGGGTCTTAAGCTTTACAGTGTGCAAGTATCACCAGAATCAATTGTTTAAAATATGTACTCCTGCTCCTCCGTGCCCTGGAGTTCCTGGAGTTCCACGGTTTGGGAGCCTGAGACTCTGCATTTTGATAAGCCTCCCTAAGTGGTTCTGAGGCAGGGTTTCCAGGGTTCATACTGTGAGTGGCTGTAACTTAAGCCCTCTCTCTTTACTTGTGTTAGACGCCATGGTCTTGTCTTTAAAGAGGGGCTATTCATTATTTAATTCAATTAATGGATAAAGCCAGGCAGTGTGGATGGCCAGGAAATTTTTACTGAAATTCAGAAAAACAGCACGCCCGGCTAGACCACGAGTAGCATCATCCCACATTGAGAATTGCAGTTCTACACTTGCAATCCTGAGATGTTGCATTGTAAGTCCGATGATCTAATTCATACTATGTGCTGAGATGTTTCCAGAGACAAATCACTTCCAAGGGTAGTACCTTTTACGCCCTTAATTACGCTTGGGTTCCAATCCAATTCAAAACTGTGTCTACAAAGGCTGGCATTTAGTCAACTGAACATTTGACTGCTTCTTTGTTCCTACAGAGGAAAGCACAAGACTAATTTCTGTACATGTAATTGCAGGTGCAGGTTATGTTTGCAGTCTTAAAAAAGGAAGTGTCTCAGTGAAGGGGAAATTAAATGAGAGGGTTAAGTGCATGACCTGGAAAGGATATTTGAATCACCTGTGATTTTCCATCCTGTTTTAGAATTCATCTTTTCTACACGGTGTGGCCACGTTACTAGTTGTGTCCTTAATAGAAGGAAGTGAGGGAGTGGAGAGAGAGAAAAAAAAAAAAAAAAAGACGGAAAAATGAGCCAAACACAATCACCAGGACATATTAAGTCTTTTTAAAGCTAGCAGGAAGTAGGTCAAGATCTACACAATAAAGGGGTAAATAAAAACACATTAGGAAAAAATGCCTGAGTGCTTTCCATCCACTAAAGACAGTCACGTGCTGTCGTTAGGTCTCTTTGCCCAGTTCACTTGGGAATGAACTTTCTCAGCTAAAATATCAGCTGTCGTTTTTGTTGGCAGAGAATATTTCCAAGTTCTCCAATCTGATAAAAAACTGTTTCTGAGGAGTATCAACATCAGTAAGACAGGTAACTTGAGGCCCTTTTTCCTCCATTGTGGAGTCCGTCACCGCATTTGTCCTACTCACAAGCTTTCCGGAGACGCTGCTGCCGCCTGTCCGTGACCACACTTTGAGACCGCTGATCTAAAATGCATTGCTTACTCCTCGTAAATACTGTACTCTGTGCATCATTCATTTTTTATACTGGTAGTGGTTGAGCTGTGCTTTAGACATTGAATACAACAGAAGAATTCATTCCACAAAATTTTATTGAGAACCTGCTAAGTGCCAGGCACTGTTCTAGACATTATGAAATATATCTCTCAACGGCAGAGGCAAAGTAGAGTTTATATTCCAATGTAAAACAGTAGAAAGACAGTAGAAAATAAATAAGCATCTAACATATCAGGTGTAAAGAAAAATAAGAGAAGCTACATCGCTTAGAGAGGGGACAGTAGGGAAGGGGAAAGTGGCCGAGAAGTCCTCTCTGAAGAGGTGATGTTTGATCAGGGCTTTGGAGGCAATGAGCTAGCAGGAAATGCAGATTCAAATGCACATTGTGGTAAAAAAGCGTAGAGGCTAGCCAGAGTTCCACACTTAGCACTGGCATTCTTCTAGAGCTTTTTGACCCGGGACAAATTACTTAACCACTCTGTGCCTCAAATTCCCAGTCGACAAAATGGGGATAATAACATCTCCACTGAAGTATTATTATAACAGTTTAATGAGGTAGAATATTAAAGCATTTAGAGCAGTGCATGGCACATAGTTTCACATAAGAGGTGGATTTACTATAAGGGTATTGAAGCTAAAAGTTTGGCCCCTCGTATATATGGACCTGTTCTGGGGCCCTCTATTGAACTTTGTGTACAAAGTGTCATATTCTTTTTCTAAGGAGATCCCCCAAATTGTACAAACCTCAGGCCATGTATAGCTTGGACCCGCCCCTAATCTTAGCTACTGTTTATTAATCTCTGGGATAAATGATGGCAGACAAAGGCAACAAGAAGTGCAAAGGCCCAGAGGCTGGGAGAACATCAAGGAGGACACTGTGACCAGAGGGAAGCAAATGAGAGACAGAGAGATCAAGGAGCAGAGATGAGATCGGAGGGGACCGAGGGTAAGATCCTAGGCCTAGGGCAGGCGTTGGTCAAGTACTTTGTTATCCTGAGTGAGATAGGGAGACGCTGAAGGGTGTAAGAGAAGGGAGAGATGAACTGGTTCACATATTAATAGGGTCACTCTGGCGTTTAGAGAATAGGCAGCTGGGGAGGCGAGGCTAGAGGCTGGAAGACCCATGAAGAAGCAGCAGTGTGGGGAGGAGATGACGGCCCTCGGGACTAAAGCAGAGGTGGTAGATGTTGATAGTTTCTGGATATATTTTGTGATGCAATAAACAGGATTTGCTGACAGATTGGACGCAGGAGTGAGAAGGTTGTTCCCCATGTTTGGAAGGTTTAGGTCTGAGTAACTGAGGAATGAGGACCAGGACTGGACATGCATGTGAAGTGAAAATCAAGACTGTGGTTTTGGACATGTTAGTTTTGCGAAGCCTCTTTGATGTGTAGGATTCTGGTTTTTTATCCCAGGTATATAGCCTTGATGGACCTGTTCCAGGTTTGCTTCAATTAAATTGCTTTACACTCATATGCCTATTACTTGACCACCTAACAGAACATTCCAAGTCTATCTCAAGCTTCAACACATTCTATTTCATATGAATTTAGTTTTCCTACCTTTCACGGCTTTAAGATTTACCATGGAAATGAGACCTTTAAAGATACGCTGTGATACTTGAAGGTTTTCTACATCTGAAAAAGCTGTGTTTATCATTATTACTGATGAAAATATTTATTAAGTGATATCATCGTTAATCCCAAAGTTCCAAATTTTAGGTATTCTGTACTCAGAGAAATATCCATTGAGTTTCTTTTATTTGTTCATTAATTAAAAAAATATTAAATATGTTGAGACACCTGGGTGTCTCAGTCGGTTAAGCCTCCGATTCTTGATTTCAGCTTGGGTCATGATCTCGTGGTTTGTGGGTTTGAGCCCCACATTGGACTCCATGCTGATAGCATGGAGCCTGCTTGGGATTTTCTCTCTCTCCGTCTCTCACTGCCACTCCCCCACTTGTGGTCTCTCTCAAAATAAATAAACATATATATATATATATATATATATATATATATATATATATATATAAAATATGTCAAATTTGTAAAAGATGTAAAGCATGGTTTAAAGAATATGCTTGTATTTTCTCATTTGTCCAGCCTTTATCAGTTTGTCCTCCATGGCACTATCATGAGTCTGTCCCTTTTATGTCACATGATGTGGAAGGTTTCAATTTAAACTCTCTCATCTAACTAGATAACACTATCCATATTATTTAAAATATTTTGTGTTCTCGGGGTGCCTGGGTGACTCTATCGGTTAAGCATCTGACTTTGACTCAGGTCATGATCTCAGTGTGTGGATTCGAGCCTGATGGCTCTGTGTTGACAGCTCAGAGCTTGGAGCCTGCTTCAGGCTCTGTATCTGTGTCTCGCTCTGAGCCTCCCTGGCTGCCTCTCTCGTTCTCTCTGTCTCTCTCTCTCTCTCTCTCTGTCTGTCTTTCAAAAATAAACAAACATTAAAAATGTTTAAATATTTTGTTCTCTTAGACATAAGGCCCCGGGGGAAAGGGTCATTTTTACTCATTTCATAACCTACTTCCTATCCCTGTGCTTGACCACAGTAGGTGCTAACCATGTTGCCTGAATAAAAGTTATAATGATGTGTATGACGATGAGGTTATTTTGGGTATTCTGTTTTTGTCTAAGAGACTTAGTATCCACAAGGCACTATCGATGACAGCTTAAGAATGGACAGTGTGGGAAAGGCGTGTGACTTCAACTTCCAAGTCCATCGATTTGGGGCTTAATTGACAATAGGGTACACAGAAGATTCAAGGGCCAGATCTTGATGCCCAGCATTGGTTACGGGAGCAACAAGAAAACAAAGCACATGCTGCCCAGTGGCTTCCAGAAGTTCCTCCTCCACCACGTCGAGGAACCCGAAGTGCTACCGATGTGCAACAAACCTTACTGTGTGGAGACTGCTCACAGTGTCTCCTCCGAGAACTGCAGTGCATTGCAGAAAGAGCAGCCCAGCTGGCCATCAGAGTCTTCAAACCGAATGCCAGGCTGTGCAGTGAAGAAAATGAGTAGCTTATGTGCGCGTCGTATTTGTATTAATAAAACCATAACACTGCAAAAAATATATGGAAAAACATGATCTGGAAAGTACCAAAGATTGTATTTGGATCTATGTAATCTGGAAGAACTTTTATCGACCGTGTCTAATCCTTACTCTGAGAATAATGTATTTTGCTACAGTTGCCAAAACACTTTGCATAGAATTAGTGAAATGGACTTTCAAAAACTTCATTTCCCTCAGTATAAATTACAAAGGGTTAGTCATTTAACTTCAACTCCCATTAAAAGGTGAGGTTCTTTTTAAACTAAATTGGCTCTCTTTGAGATTCATATGTGGAAAATAATCTAGTACAGGAAGGCTTACTGCAAAAGTCCTCTGACATTTCGTTTTGAATTTGACATTTCAATTCAATTATTCTGAATTTAAGGTTTGTTAAATCAGTGAATAAGTTTGAGGGATTAAATGTCCCCGTGCCTTTGCATATCTTTCATAACCTCTTACACATTAGCCAGATTTAGAAAAAGAAATAATCATTTTTCCTGCCTTAAGCTAACATAGAATAGTTGGCACATTTAAACAATAAATGATGAAAATAAGTGACAATGACAAAGTTTCACTGAGTCATTATGAAGCCCATTGTAGTTCCATTGGATGATCATATGCAAATTTCCATATGATTCAACACTTTATCCTATTTATGCTACTATTTTAAATAAAATTTTTCCTTGAATATATTTCCATATTTTCCCATAGTTCAACAAGCATCCAGTCACCATTTACCAACTAGCAGACTCTTTGAAGGGATAAATGAATGCGGCTGGCCCAATCAGTGCAGGTCCCAAAGGACAGAAGTTAGGAGTACATTTTGTCCATATATCTCATTGCATGGTGGCATAGACACAAAATCATGTTCAAAACAGTTTCAGACCACAAGGCAAGAAGAACTGCCTTTACCCAAATGGATTGTCAAAACAAGGACAATGTGAAGCAGTATTTATGAGATGTGTTTTGGAAATGGGCCTGTGAGCTGGGGCCATATACATTATACATAAAGCATGTACATTATATATAAAGTATAATGGTTCCAAATTACAAATCAAGAGGAAAATTAGAGACAGTATCCCTAGAGACCAAGATCCTGCTTGTCTTATTCACTACTGTATTCACCATGCATAGTGCTTGAAATATAAATATTTGTTGGCTGGAAAAAATGCTCTTGATCACCTGTGTTTGTACATGTCCCTGCTAAGGAGTCATGTGAGCAAACTGGATGCAATGATGGACTAAGGAAGGAAAGAAAAAGATGACAAGGTGTGCTCCTTGCCTTCGAATACCAGGCAATTAAGCTTCCCACGGAACTCAGTTTACAGGAAGCAATACTTACATTATTTGGGAGAAAAGAGTCTCAAAGGATGATTAGAAACTGAGCAGCAGACATAATAGGAATGGAATCCCAGCAAGAAGCCAAAGTATGTGCAAAGTTTTTGAGCTGTACAAAAGGATGGCTTGTCTAGAATATGCATTATAGTTTAATATGAGTGATGTGACAAATGACACTGACAAGATGACATGAATCAGATTATGAGGCATATTCAATGACATGCTAAGGAATTTGAACTTTGTTGAGACTAAGCCTCAAAGAGTTAATTCTAGCATGTTGACATAAAAGTATGGCCCAAATATTTTAATCTTGTTATAGGGAAATTTAGCTTGTTAGTAGAGGTATTATACTGATCAAAAGAGCGTACTTAAGTCATGAAAGTGGAGACCCTTTAGTTCTAAGGAGGAGAGAAAAAAATATATATTGTCAGCAGCAGTGATAAAACATGCACCTTTCCCCTCCCTCTCTAATACTATTCACTTAAAAGATCTTTTTTATATCAGTCTTCAGAGACATTAGGTCCCAATATGTGTACCCTCAAGTTTTATTACATAAGATTAGTAATAACCTTGTGTATACTTATGGTTAGAGTTAATATACAAGGAGGTTTAAATGTATGGTATCTCACAGTTTGAGTTATTGTTCATACAGTTTTTCATCATGTCATCAACCTATAGGGCCACCAATGACATTGTCAGGAACCAACATCACAACTTTACATGATGTACATGATGTTAAAGTAGCAGAAGGATCTGTTCATGACACAAAAAGAAATACCTTTCTGCTTCTATTAGATTATATTGAAGGACCGACAAATACTTCAGATTTGGGTGTACTTGGTGTGAATGATTTTATGAATGTGTGCCTTTGATAAGGATAGGATTACAGAGGATGAAATTAAAGCCATGGTCTGTCTGCCTTATACATGCTCATATTATCTCTTCATTTTGAAATATCTAACATCCTTATATAAAGAAAAACAATCCCCACATAATTATATTTTTTCCTACCTAGCACATCCAAACCATCAAATACAAGCTCTGTTTTCAGTTTGAAAAAAGAAGGAATAGTCACCAGCAAAATTTGGGCGTGTCTGTAGGGAATTAGAGGCAGAAAGAGGAAGGGATGGAAAGAGAAATCTTCATGAACATCCCTGACTTTGTACTACAAAGGAAATTGAGCATTTCATGCATAAAACAAAATATCACTTGTTAGGCAGCATATGATCATATCAAAGGAGTAGCAAATATCACCTGCCACATACTGACTGGTAAAAAAGAAATGTGTTCAAGTGGGCCATGACTCACTTCTCAATGCCCCATAAGCTTTTTCCTCCCTTATTTCTTCAATAAAACCTCACTGTCAGTTTTTTTGCCACATAAATGCATGCAAACACACACACACACACACACACACACACACACACACACACACACACACACATTCACTCACCATGCACATTGTTCTGTAGAGTTTCCTCCTAGATCCATTCATTGTTTAAAGTCCTCCCTTGGTCTTCCTGTAATGAATATCTGTTGGCTTTGATGTTCACTGTCGGGGATAAAGAAATTTCACCAATATTTGCTTCATGCTGCTCAAACTTGTGACATTGAACAAGATGTTACTCATTAATAAGTGGCGGGGGAGAAACTCAAAGATTAATAAATGTTGTCATGGTTGCTGATGGAATAGCGTACAAAAAGAAAGATACCTACAGTTGCCCTCTTACTAGTTTGAAGTACAAATATCAAAAAATATTTGTATATTTAAGGTATTTGGTCCATTAAAATTCTCTTCAGATATCAAATAACTGTTGTATTGTTATAGAGCAAAATATTTCAACCCCACAAATTCTTCCAGAATTACCTTTCATACTAAGATAAAACTAAGATCATCAGATTATATAGGCTCATGTATATACACACATGCACACACATATATGTAGTAGATACGAAACAGTAATAGATGATAGATGGATGGATGATGGATGGATGGATAGATATAGATAAATGGAGAGATAGCTAGATGTAGATACTTTCTCCTGCTGTGTTTAAAGAGGCAGGAAATGAAATCTAATAGTATTTGAGCGATAGTCACATTTTAATCATATTTACAATGGGTTCAGTTTTTTATTTTCATTTTTACGTTCTGTATATTTTGGCCCACACTTGGATTCTCAGCCATGGAGCTGAAAGTTGCCTAAGTGGCCTTATAGTTTCACACTTTCTTACATGAATCCCTTCTAGAGCACTTTCTCATGGTGTCCCTGAATACTTCCCAGAGACTTTTAGGGAGAACATACTACTCTGACTGAACACATTTATTTATTTATTTTTTATATTTGGTAAGGTTTTTATTTTTTATTTTTATTTTTCCAATATATGAAATTTATCGTCAAATTGGTTTCCATCAACACCCAGTGCTCATCCCAAAAGGTGCCCTCCTCAATACCTATCACCCACCCTCCCCTCCCTCCCACCCCCCATCAATCCTCAGTTTGTTCTCAGTTTTTAAGAGTCTCTTATGCTTTGGCTCCCTTCCACTCTAACCTCTTTTTTTTCCTTCCCCTCCCCCATGGGTTTCTGTTAAGTTTCTCAGGATCCACATAAGAGTGAAACCATATGGTATCTGTCTTTCTCTGTATGGCTTATTTCACTTAGCATCACACTCTCCAGTTCCATCCACGTTGCTACAAAAGGCCATGTTTCGTTCTTTCTCATGGCCATTTAGTACTCCATTGTGTATATAAACCACAATTTCTTTATCCATTCATCAGTTGATGGACATTTAGGCTCTTTCCATAATTTGGCTATTGTTGAGAGTGCTGCTATAAACATTGGGGTACAAGTGCCCCTATGCATGACTGAACACATTTAAATGTTAGAAATGTATTTATATGGGTCTAAAATGTGTCACTAGGACATTTACGTTTGTTGTACCTGGAGCTCACCTCAGAAACTGTACATGTTTCTGAGACGACAAAGACTTTTCATCTCTTGAGAAACTTCTGATTGGGAATAGCTGGCTGGAGCATTAGAACGGTTCTCAGGTGTTTGCAATCTCATCAGGAAAGAGTGCAGTGATTTATTAGTGATGCCTGCTGTGGGCAGCATATAGGACTGGCCAAGGTGGGGTTAAGTCTAATTCTTCTTCCTCATGAAAGTCCCTCAAATATATGAATATAATAGACATGTTCCTTTTAAGGTATATCTTCTGCCTAAATCTGAAATCTTCAGCTGCCTCACGGCATATGGTGTGGTGTCCTCTCTAGCCCCCCAGCATGCTGTAGCTTGGTCTATGACTATCGTTCTAGCCAACACCTCAGTGATAAAGCACAGAGATGTTCTGTGCTTGCAGAAATTTCATAGAAAAATCTTTCTCTCAGGGTCACAAATGAAGCTTGAACACTTCTTGACAGTTTCTCTGAATTCATATCTATATGCAGTCCAGTGTGCTAAAAGCAAACCATCATCTTGTCATTTGACTACTAAGATAGGTTGCCATAACCATCAAAAATTTGCTTAAAATTGCATTTTTGTTTCTTACTCTGCTTTTAAAGGGCATTGCTGATCAACTACATATTCTATTTCTACCTTGAAGATTTTGTATTCGTCTGTGTGTGGAAAGGCCTAGCTGAGGGTACCTTGATGACTCTAGCAGTAAGTGCGACACCACAATTGACATAAAAACTGCTTACGTTGGTTAAATGGAAATCCACTTTTGAAAATATCACAGCACAGCCCCTCACCCCAACCCCTCCCAAGAGACTGTGAAACAGGCATGAATTTTTTCCTTTGTGTTTCTTTGGGTGATGACCTTTTAAGAGCTAGTGAGACAAAGTGGAATGTTATCCCTTTTAGTGCTACCCAGGTCCAGATTCCACGTGCCCTTGTATGATGGACTTCCGGAATAGCCCTGCATCAATCCCTAGAAGATTCTATAATATACTTTGAATTACAAACCTCTTGATGTAAAAGTATTTCAGTTGTGAATATCCTCCATTCCTGCTGCATAACTGGTTAGGTAAAACCATGTTGACCTTAGGATGAACAATTTCACTCATATTTTATTTTTGATGTACTGGTGTACGTAGGGTTTTATCTTTCCCTTTTATAAGCTAGGCTATGTTGTGTCAACAATGTATATAAAGCTGTTCACGTTTCCCATTATGACAGCTGTACAAAGTCCGTGTCTCAGAGCTGTATATCAAAGTAGCAAACATAATAACACAACACAGATCTGTTTTGACAGTAATGTGGATTTCATGCTTGTTTCACAGCCCCTTGGCCAAACATTCAAAAACATCGTAGTACCCAGTAAATAACAGACAAGAAGAAAAATCCAGAGGCTATGTCCATTATTTCAGAGCAAAAATTATGAGCTACAAGAATGCACAGTCCGTTTCTGTATCCTCCATTTTATTTTGTGTCATGTGTTTTTAGGATTAAAGTACTTCATTCCCCCCAACTGTAACTGAAGGTGAAATAACAGGCTTCTTTAGAGGTTTCTCTTAATTTTAAAATAAAAGTATCATTGTTTTGCCCCTAATTGTCTTGATTTCTTTTCAACTTACTCTGCCAGGCATCTAGTTCTTCATTTTTATAAGAATTAGGTTGTTTAAGTCTTAAAAGGACCCTTGTTAGGCAGATTCTATTATTACTCCCTGTCACAGGTGAGAAAACTGAGGCTCAGAGGGATTAAGTGGCATGCCCAAGATTCCAAAACAATAATAGTATGGTCAGGATTTGGACCCAGAAAGTCTGGCTCCAGAACCGCCAGAGTTATCAGCGTATCATGCCATCCAGGCTGTAAAAATTATAATGAAGGTGAAGGTTTGAGTAAAGTACTCAAGTTTGTTGAGCCCCTGCTGTGCATCAGGAACCATGACAATCAACATTGACAATTGTACTTAGTTCTCACAACAGCCCTATTAGTTAGGAACCGACATTACTCCGCATTGTAAGTACAACTCTGAAGGTTAAGCAAATAGTCAATAAAAACCTTCTCTGGAAGGTAAGAAGACCTTAGTTACACAGCCGGTGAGAGAGAAGAGTTGGATATGAACTGCCATTGGCCAACATCTGGACCAAACATTCTTTCTCCTTTTATGTCATCTCTATTCTAAAACTACATCTAACCTTACAATACAGCGGTCGACTAAATTTTCTTCCCTATTTTCTCATTTCCATGATCTTTCTACATTGAAGGTCCAAGAAAGTGAAAGGCTCTGGGTGAAACAGAACATACTACTGTGTTTAAACATCTTGAAGCCAATTGAAATCCTATTAGTGTAATCTTGCATTAATTTTTTCTTGGAAATTGAGTGGCACTGTTAGTGTTTTGAAAGGCAGCAAATATAACTGCATATTATATCATAAGAATAGACCATTAAAAAAGGAGTATAAGATGAAGTACCTTCACACGAGCTGTAATCGCAGCTGGTAATTAAACTGAAGTGTTTCATTTTCCCAGTCAGCTCATCAGTGACACCAGAAAATAAACAATTTGAAAGTGAAATCCTTATGGGCAAACAATTGTAATTAATTGCATTTTCCAAGGGAAAAGGCATTCCTAAAGCCTGTTTGGGGTGACTTCTTGAGTAACATACACAGTGATTTACACTGTGAGCAGCAGTGTGAGGTTCAGAACCAGGCAGGATGTAATTTGAATATTCATGAAGTCTCCAGTATGATTTATACTTCAAACCCATCTCCATTGTTAAATTTATTGTCTCTTAGGTGAAAAAAGAAAGCAGATTTATATTCTGAATAATTCACATTGCGCAATGAGATGATCAGCTCAGAAAGAATTTACCATGGTGGAAACACAGAAAGTGCGACTGTTATTAATTTCTTCAAACTTGGATTCTCCTCAAGTATCAAGAGTATTTTTGTAGAGATGCTTGGGAGTCGAAATGAAAATATTCATGCATATCAATTTGGGTCCATATCTCATAAGCCTATTGGATTAGAATCATAACATTTTCCCGTTGTTCATTTGCACAGAGAGCTACGTTTGGGATTTGTGCCCATCTTTTTGGCTCTTCAGATCACATGGAACAACCTGCTATGACTTTAACTCTGATTTATGCTGCTTGCTCTGGTACCTGACCTGAAGTGGGCTAACTTCTACATAATTCCATGTAATTTAATCAAGAACTCTAATACTGCTTTCTCTTCTCTTCTGTGTTTTTACTTATGATGTGAACATGGCCTTTGAACTCAGATAGGCATGGGCACAGAGCCTGACCCCACTGCTTACTAATACCCTGTATCAGTTAGCTTTTACTTTGTAACAAAGAACCTCAGAATGGCGACTTAAAACAGTGCCCGTGTATTAGCTATTGATTCTACAAGAGGGCTGTTTGGTCTGGGCTTAACTACATGGTCCTTCTGGTCTAGGTTAGGCTCATCTAATCTCAGTTTGGGCTCACATATGCATCTGAAAGGAACTGCCAGGTTAGGTGGGGTAGGGTGGTCTAGAGAGGTTTCAGCTGGCAGGGCTTGTCTCTGTGTCGTGTGATCTTCCATTTTCTAGCAGGCTAACCTGAACTTTGTCAAATGATGGTGCTGCAGGGATCCCTAGATTGGTAAGAGAGGGCAAGTCCAAACATTCAAGTACTTTTCAAGTCTCTGCTATTGTCCCACTGGCCTAATGACCAAGCACAGACATAGTGATGGGTACCACCCAAAACTGAGGATACCAAGGAACATAAGGAAATTGGGTGCCATTACTATAAGAATTCAGCACATATACATATAAGAAACTCTGAGCTCTCTTCTTAATCCCTCAGTCCCAGTTTCAGCATCATCTCATAGGGTTTGGGGGGGATTCAAGTAACCTAATATATGTAAATTGGTGGGTAAACTGCCTGCCATATGGAAGGCACTTAATAAATATGGGCTCCTTCTCTCTTTTAGATGTGTATGCAGACTCATTTATTGGTTGTACAAAACAGGTTTTTTTTTTTTAAGTTTTATTTATTTTGAGAGAGAGAGAAAGAGAGAGCATGCACTGGGAAAGGCAAGAGAGAGTGGGAGGGAGAGAATCCCAAGCAGGCTTGGTGCTTACTGATGTGGCACTCATTTCCCACAAACTGCGAGATCATGACCTGAGCTGAAATCAAGAGTCAGATGCTCAACCAACTGAGCCACCCATCACCCCCAAAACAAGTATTTTAAATATGAGAGCAAGTTGTTAGTGACATGTCTTCCCATCCCATCCTTCTTCATTAACAATTTCAGATCAGTCTCTGATGAAACTATGCATTAACTTGGAGGTTAAACTTTTACAAAGTATATTCCTGAAATTGTATATGAATGAATGCATGTATGTAAATGTATTTCCATAAAAATTAAACATTTACTGAGCCATTTATTCAGCTCCTCTTTTATTCCCCTACAGCCCACCGGTCAATGGCAAAACTAGGCCAATACAGTCCATGCATTGCATTAGGGGTCATGGGCTAGCAGAAGTCATAAAGTTTCAGAGTTTTCAAAGTATTGATCATCGCCACTGAAGCAGCTAAAGCATTATAAAGTCAGGTTGACATTATAAGTAAATAATCAAAAGAGCCCTTAAATTGAACTCAACTAGTACCTGATTTTCTTTAAAATCTGGCTTCGATATTAATGCACAGATGCTCACATCTTGAATTTGGAACTAGGCCACTGACACAATAGAGTAGATGAGCTTCCATAATTTTCAAGGGCACCCATGCTTTTTTCCATTGATCTGCAGATAATAGATCATTCTATTGGCTTCCTTGCAGCATTCAAATACATTCTCCTTAATTCAAAAATGGTTAGTAAATATAACACTAAAGTACCATGACCTGAAGATCGTATGAACGAAAATCCATTAAAAAGTCACAGTAGACCTCTGTACTCATCATATTTGCTCTGTGAAGTATGCAATTTGTTAATTTCACCAAAATACATTTATTATACATCTATTGTTTCATAGGTCGTTAAAATAGTGCAGAGCTTATCAAGTTTATTATAATGTGCAAAGAGATCTTGTATCTCTTGTGTCTTTCAGGACTATTGGAACCTCTCTGATCTTAGCTGACTTTTTAGCCAAAATGAAAAAGAATATTTATTTGGTCAGCATGCACTGAGACAAAGAACTATGGTTACACTTGACAGTCCTTTGATACTGACTGTTTTGAGGATAGGGAGGAAAAGAATTTGAAGATTTTACTGGAAAATGTTAATGGAGGACAAGGTGAAACCTACTTTTTTTTAACATTTATTTATTTTTTGAGAGACAGAGAGAGCATGAGCAGGGGAGAGGCAGAGAGACAGGGAGTCAGCGAATCCAAAGCAGGCTCCAGGCTCTGAGCTGTCAGCACAGAGTCCGACACGGGGCTCGAACTCACAAACTGCTGACCTGAGCCAAAGTCAGACGCTTAACCGATTGAGCCACCCAGGTGTCCCTAAAATATAATAGTACGTTTGTCAAAATATTCTCTTTTCTATTATTCCAATGATAATCTAACATATATTTTTTTTAATTTTTGATCAGTCTATTTTAGTGAGTCAGTCTGCCAAAAACCAAAGTGATTGGCTCTCTCATCTTAGAGCTTTCTGAGATGACAAGATTATAATTTTATTTTTGTGTTAAATTAATTACTTCTAACCAGACACAGGATTTCAGGTGTTATCCACCTTTGTTGACATATCTATATTTCTTAATCCAACTTGATTAACTCGAATGGATGAAAAGAGTGAAAAATGAACATCAGTTGTAAAATCTTTTCAAAGGGACCACCAAAAACACTAATAGGGCAATTACTGACTTGTGAGCATTTATTAAGAAGCAGAGTCTTGGGGTGCCAGGGTGGCTCAGTCGGTTAAGCATCCAACTTCGGCTCAGGTCATGATCTCGTGGTCCGTGAGTTCAAGCCCCGCGTTGGGCTCTGTGCTGACAGCTCAGAGCCTGGAGCCTGATTCTGATTCTGTGTCTCCCTCTCTCTCTGCCCCTTCCCTGTTCATGCTCTGTCTCTCTCTGTCTCAAAAGTAAGTAAACGTTAAAAAAAAAAGCAGAGTCTTAAACATAAAACTATGAATGTGCTTAGATCATCTTAAAATACTACAAGAACACAATAAGACTGTTTGAGGTGTGTACTATATTAGTTTTGTTTTTGGTAGGTTTAGTCACTGTCTTTATCACAGAGCAGTCTGTCTCCAAATATACACCAATTAAAAACCAATCAATTTAAGAGTTATAGAGGGATGATGCTTTATGACATGGATACATCTCATCATAGAAGCTCAAGCATGTAGGAAATAAAATGGCAGTTACTTTTATTTGCTAATTATAAATCATGACCAAGACCATTCTGGGAGTAAAATTCAAAATATCAATCTACTTGTGCAGACAGAATATGATCTTTATTATATCGCCATGTTTTGCTTGATAATCTAAAGTCTGTGTGTATGCTAAATAACTTATTTAAGCAAAAATATTATCTTTAGTTATTAAAAAAGTTAACAATGTAAGGATGCTGGAGCACTTGGGTAGCTCAGTTGATTAAACACCAGACTTCAGTTCAGGTCATGATCTTACAGTTTGTGGGTTCGAGCCCCACATCGGGCTCTCTGCTGACAGTGTGGAATCTGCTTGGGATTCTCTCTCTTTCCCTCTCTCTCTCTGCCCCTCTCCCACTCATGCTTTCTTTCTCACTCTCTCTCTCAAAAATAAATAAATAAACTTATATTTAAAAAAAAGAAGGTAAGGATGCCAAAACTCATGCTTTTGGCTGTATTCGAATAAATCGTATTCGATTCTCTTTTTACAAGTTGCACCTCAAATGACAGTTCAACTGAATTAGTATTTAGTGAGCAATTATTTAGCTGATAGTCACTGTGCTAGAATATAGTGCCACAAAGATGAACAAAGCATGATCCCTGCCCTGAGAGGAAATCAACACATACACAGCAACTATAATACATCCTGTAAAAGCTTCACCAGCGGTATCAATTGGATTACTTAAAAGAATCAAAGGAGTGAGCCTTCGGGGGTAAGAGGAATGAAAGAGCCTTCGCAGAGAAGGTGATGTTGGAGCTGAGAATGCAGAGAGATGTATCTGGGGTCCTTGAGGGCAGCCCCAGTTTTAAGAATTAGTAGAAGAATTCCTAGGACCCAGGAAATAGTTGTACTCATGGCTATGATGTATTATAGTGAGGGGCTACAAAACCAAATTAGCAAAGAGAAAAGGGGCAGGGGGTAAATTCCAAATGAAATGAGACACGAGGCCCCACGAATCTCTTTCCAGATAAGTGACACAGGATTCACTTAATTCTTGCAGCAAGAAGTCGTGACAGCTGAGGATTTGGAGGTGGGGGGGAGGTGGGGGAGGGAGGGTCACATAAGCACCCTCTGCCTAGCACAAACCAAAATTCCAGACTCCCAGAAGGAAAGCAGATGTTCAGCATAAACCATATTGCTTGCACAAGATATTGAGGCACAGCAAGCCATTCTTATTAGAGAACGATGGGGGCCCTCCTGAAATGTAAGTTCCCAGAGGCTGGCTAAGACCTAACCCTGTGATCGGGCCTTTGTAAAAAGAGCTATGACAGGCTTGGTAGGTTAATTCTTCTCTGTACGGGCGAACAGGAGAAATGAATTCAGGGTGAGGAAATAACAAGGAAGGGCTTGGAAGTATGAAAAATGATTCAAAGCATTTCATTCAGTGGAACCCTGAAGCCCAAATGTTACTGGAACTTTTTAGGATGTCAAATCCACATTCCTGAGGTCCTGAGATGATTCTGGCATCCCTGAACAGGCATCATCTTATATAAAGAAGATTAAAGCGGTTGATTGTGTTAATTCAAAACATTTTGCATCAATTGTCTACCTGCATTTATGTAAAGATGTATTTCTAGTTTGAAGTATCTGGACATTTGTCTCAGTTTTTCATTTTCACCGTTTCTGGCCATAACACACTTGAAGTCGTATAGTTCAAAGGTCTCTGTTACAGTATAATGGAGAGTTTAATGTTGTCCTCAGGGGAGTGTGTGCCATCAGAGATGACATTTCAGAATATAGGACATTTATAAAAGTGATTGACACAAAAATGTCATTTTTATCACTAGCACTTACTGCATTAACTGTAAACTGTGGGGTTGTGCTTTCTTTTTCCAAGCCAGATTAAGACCTGCTTCAGTGTCCATCAGACCCTATACCTGTACATTCTAGAACAGAATCTTCCTTCTCTTTCACTAAGAGAGAAATGAAAACTCTTAAGCTTATAAATATTTCACTACGGATTGCTATGTATTAGCTGCTCACTGTTGAATTCAGCTGCTGTGAAATGCTGATAATTCTCTACTGAGGGCTTGAGGACAACCTCTATTTCAATAAATATTATGGCTTGTACTGATTTATGAGTTCTGTGCATTCACTGACAGACAAGATGGAATATGTTAGCCTTACTAATGCAATTGGTGCAATGTACTCAATGCACTAGGCCTCAGTCAGAGAGATTTAGCTGCTTGGGTATAGTCCCACTGTAACATGCGTGGGCCTTAATGGTGTAAAAATATGTTTCTTTTTTTTAATGTTTATTTATTTATTTTGAGAGAAGAAGAGCACAGGGAGCAGGGGAAGGGCCGAGAGAGAGAGAGAGAGAGAGAGAGAGAGAGAGATTGCCAAGCAGGCCCCATGCTCTCAGTGCAGAGCCCAATATGGGGCTTGAACTCACGGGCTGTGAGATCATGACCTGAGCCTAAATCAAGGGTCAGACGCTTAACCAGCTGAGCTGCCCAGATGCCCCATATTTTTTATAAAATATTTTACAATGATATCTCTGCTTTAATTTGGAAATACATCAGAAGATATGTACATTTTGTTTATCTTCCACTGTGTTAATTAATGCTATTAGGACATTATAAGTGAGTTCCAAAACCAAAAACACAGCATCAAAACAGGATTCTTATCTTTTTTATTATTATCTTCTTTACCGAAGGCAAAGTAGGACTCTGGAAAAAACAAAACAAAACAAAACAAAACGTTACTCCCCTGTATTGGTATCTCATTGCTGCTGTAACAAATTACCATAAACTTAGTGGCTTAAAACAACCCAAATATATTATCTTAGACTTGTGGTGGTTGAAAGTCCAAAATGAGCTTTACAGATTTAAAATCAAGGTGTGGGCAAGACTGTGTTTCTTTCTGGAGGCTCTAGCAGAGAATCCATTTCCTTGCCTTTCCAGCTTCTGGCGGTTGCTTGCGTTCTTTGGTTTGTGCCTCCTTCCTTCATTCTCAAAGCCTGCAGCAAAGCAGCTTCAAATCTCCTCCTACTCTCTCTCTCCCTCTAACCCCTGTGTCCATTGTCACACCTCTTTGTTTGACACTGATCCTCCTGCCTCCTTCTTCTGACTCTGACTGTACTGCCTCCCTCCAAGAAAGATCCTTGTGACCACATTGGGCCCACCTAGATAATCCACGATTATCTCTCCACCTCAATACCCCTAATTTAATCACATCTGCAGTGTTTCTTTTGCTGTGTAAGGTATCATAGTCATAGGTTCTGGAGATTAGGATGCGACATCTTTGGAGGACCGTTAATGCTGTCTACCACAACCCCTATGTCCTTGTTTTATATAATTGCAAATACTATAAATAATGCAATACTAATCAATAGTATTTAACCAAATTTTGGCCATTTAGTAAATATTTACTGAGCACCTACTATATAGCTTGCAGTGTTGTAGATGCTGAGGAACAGCAGTTAACCAGATAAGGTGTTTGGTGTCATGGAGATTACTTTCTAGAAGGAAGGACAGATAAATTAGTACTTGATATGTTGTGAATATTTGGTACTGCAAAGAAAAATAATACAAGGTTAGATGGGAGAGTGTGATGGTTATATGTACTGAGTATTGCTCTTGTATCGGTGAATGTGGTCTGTGATGACCTCTGTGAATGTGAGCTTGTATGGAAATAACTTCTTTGCATATATACTTAGGTTAAGGATTCTGAGACAGGATCATCCTGGATTTAGAGTGGGCCCTAAATCCAACGATGAGTAGCCTTATAAATGCAGAACGGGAGAAAATAAACTGAGGAGGACCATGTTAAGACAGGCAAACACTGCAGTGATGCATCTGTAGGCCAAGCAACATCGAGGATTGCCAACAATCACCAGAAGCTAAGAGGGAGGCCTAGAAGAGATTCTTCCTCTGAGTCTCCAGAAGAAGCTACCCACGCTGATACTTTGATTCTGCATTTGTGGCCCTCAGAATTCTGTGAGAATACAGTTTGGTTAAGCCACCCAGTTTGTGGTCGTTGGTTACAGCAGCCTGAGGAAACTAATACAGGCGATGTTTGAGCAGAGACCTGTCTGAAATGAGAAAACAAGCCATGCAGATATTAAAGGAAACGCACTACAGGGAGAGTGTTTAGTAAGTGGGGGACACTGGTTTCCAAACAGCAAAAGGGGGCAGTGTGACTGGAACCCAGAAAGCAAGGAAGAAGCATGTTTGAATATGATTTCACAACTGTCCTATGGACCAGATCTGGTAGGGAGTACCTTGTGGGCTATACTAAAGCTTTGGGATTGTCTTCTGTCTATACATTAGTTTAATTGTGACCTAATAAAATATAGAATTCTATATTAAATACTTTATCTTTTTTCCTGTGCATGAGTTTTCACTGCCAGAAGGAAGGAACCACAAAATAGGAAGGTTACATTCTAGTAGGTTCGAGCATATTCCAGTAACATAACTATCCAGTTTCCAAATAATTTTGGCCTTGGCCTGAACTAAGAAGATATATTGATCCCTCCACTCCCACCATATGTGCATTTATTTCCTTCTGTGTCCATGTATATAAACTCTGTTGCATTCAGCCTCTGAAGCAGCACTGTTCTGTGTATGAGTAGTATCACTGATAAACGCTGATACTCACACAAGATCACCCTGCCTTGCCCATAAGTGAGAACAGAGGCCACAGACTGCAAAATGGAAATCTTGCACCAAATGTAAAAGCCAAGGAAGTTCACCAAAGTTGTGAACCAGTAGTAAAATGACTGAATTTCAGTTTTACCTCCCCTGCTGATCCCTGCGATCTCTGACTCTAGCTAGCCATAAAATATCATCAAGAGATGGCAGAAGAAATAGATTCAAGGGCTCCTGGGTGGCTCAGTCATTAAGCATCTGACTTTGGCTCAGGTCATGATCTGTTTGTGAGTTCGAGTCCCATATTGGGTGAGCTTGAGCCCTGCTTTGGGTGAGCCCTGCTTTTCTCCTCCCCCCACCCTGGGATTCTCTCTCTCTCTCTCTCTCTCTCTCTCTCTCTCTCTCTCTCTGCCCCTCACTCACTTCCACCCTCTGTCTCTCTCTTAAAAAAAGAAGTAGATTCAAAAAGTGATGAATGGCTTATTAAAACTTACAGTATATGTGCTAATATTTGCTAGAACTGTGCTAGAAATGAGAAAATCGTAATGGGGTAGGAAGGTATAATTCCAGGCAGATGTCTCTGCATTAAGAAATAAAGGTCAAGTCTTGGAAAATGAAAGAAAATATTTTCATGGCTTTGAAACTATGTAAGTGTTAGGATCCTCTCAAAGAAATGAGTAATGCACAGAAACAATCAATGTGAGTTGATTAGGAGATGTTTTATTTCTTTAATATTTGTCTCTCCCTCTGCTGTGTACGATTTAAATACTTACTCTATATACCCATCAATGAAAGTAAAACTATCCTATATAGTAAAACTATATGTGTGTGTATATACTTTCTATAATTATATATAATAGTGAACCTTAGCTTACATTCCTGTGGGCAAGAAGAACAAAAGACACATGTAGATTTCATCTCTGCTCATTTTCCCATGCTCCTTCATTTTGTTTTGCATCTCACATGCAAATTAATGTGTTCTAAATGACAAAAGAAAATTTCATTTATGGAAAATTAAACATCAAATGTGAACTGAATCTTGATTTTGGAATCTCAACTGTTAGAACATTTCACACCCCTTTCAAGGTAGCATCTAACTTCATTTGATTACAGTGTAGAAATCTCTGTAATACTTTGAGTAGATCATGATAATCTAGAAATATGAACACGAGCAAAGGAACGGTCTAAGTTCCTTGGAATCAATAAGTTTGAAATATGCTTACAGAAAACATTGCTTTAGTAAAGGCTATTATAATCCGCAACTATTACATCCACAGCCCACTAAATTATCCTCAGAGGGGTGCTCACCAGAGAGTGACAAAGAATGCCAGTGTTAGCGTCAGAATGCCAGGATTCTAGCTCTGCCTTTAGATTAGTGAGATGACTGACTTCACACAGGTCACTTAACCTCACTGTAAGTCAAGTTCCTTAAGTTTAAACGGAGCTGGTGTGAACACAGGCAATAACCACATTGACATTTTAAATTGTATAAAATGTGGAAAATGTTTCATTTTAAAATACCATCAATGTTATCAAAACCATATGTTTAGCTATCTACAAGTGCTCTAAGCACAATCTATTCCTTTAGAAGGCATACATGGACTGCATATAGTACCGACGTTCTTTATTTTGAATGTGAATTAGTCATAGTTGTAAATTCTGTCACTAAAAATAGTTAAATACCTTGAAAGAAAATATACATCGGTCTTTCCACATATAATTTTATATCTAAGCCTGTTTTATCTTGGTTTGACATAGTTAAGAGTTTCATCCTGTACATAGAAATAAAAAACCTTGTGATCTGAAGACATTTTTTGGTTTTTCCTCCCATGCTTTTTCATTTGGTTTATGGTTTGCTATACAAATAAAATGTTTTAGAAAAATTATTGACAGATTCATATATTTTGAAGTTTTATTCTGCAAACATGATCCATTCTGCTCATTCTGTTCGAGGACTACTTATTTTATTTACAATAACCTATTATAATGGAAAAGAAGAGCAGACACATGGTCTTATCCAGTAGACACATTTCTCCAATGGAAGAATTCAACCCTTCGTAGATGATCACAAGTGTATTTCACTGAAAAAAATGTGACACTTAAAAAGTCACAAATTTTCAGATGATGACAACTAATCAGCAACAGAGGCTAGGAGAATGTACACCTCTATGAGGTAGGTTGTAGGAGAATGGGCACCTGTTCGCACACTCGTAAATGAAAATGGTTGAGTCAGCCTGCTAATTTATACGATCTATGTAGGCTATTTTCTTCTCCCCTTGGGTCATTTCCAGTTTGATTATTTTCTGTCATAAATTTTCATTGGGACTAATATATGCTACCGATCCCTTCCTACTCTTCTATGGCTACACTTGCTATGTGCCATGTGGACAAATAAATCAAGTCGCTGCATATGTGAGTTCAATATTTTTTCTCTGTTTCCAAAGTAGAGCAAGAATGTAGTTTCTTATCTCACTCCCAAAGGAATAACCCTTTGAGACATGTACAGACCTGCTTATGTCAGGGATTTCAAATAGTGGCACCCAGGATGTAGGCGATACAGACTGTACATAAAAGGCCAAAGCCATGAGGTCGTTATGTTTTTGTTTGTGTTTAATATTATTTTGTTTTTGATGCTTTAGCCATATTTTGTTCAAAAGGAAGCAATAAAGTTTGATAGAAGTTTGGATGGAATGTAGACTGGGCCGATGTCAAGAGAGCTGTATTCTGCTCTATACTACACTACTGACTTACCATGTGCCTGTAGTTTCCCTGTCTTAAAAACAAGAAACAGTAAAACTTGCTTTTTATCAACGTTGTGGGGATAAATGCAAGAGAAAACTGAGGTAAGCTGCAGGAAAAGCTTTTACTTTTAGGAAGAAATGCAATTCACTCTTTGTTGTGGTGTTATGAAATTCTCCCTCATGTTTTGACCTAAATTAAACCTTAAGAAATGTAAATGAATATTGCTAGCCAGCCTTGAGACCTGTCTCTGACACCAGAAACTTGAAAGATTGTCCCAATCATACAGTCTGTCTTTTCTGAGATGTTGAATGAGGCATGAAGTCTTTTGGATGCTGGGATACCTGGTGACCATGACAAACCCCTCGAAGTTTGTGTTCTATGGAGTAGACAGACTCTATAAAGTGAAACAAATATTTTCTCAGGTCTCGATAAATGCTGTGAGGAAAAGGAAGCTAGATATTGAATAGACGGTGTTAGGTGAAGGGGACACTTCCATACAGAGTGGTGAGAGAAGACCCTGCTGAAGTGGTGACTTATGAATTGAGGACAACTGAGTCATCCAGAGATCTTAGAGACAGTCATTCCAGGCAGAGGGAACAAAAGGGTATATAGAAGGAGCTTGGCAAGATGGAAGAACTTGAGCGTTACTGGACTGGACAGAAGGGAAGTGGGGAGAGAGCAGGGGATCAGGATGAAGAGGCAGCCAGGGGCCAGAACAGACAAGCCTTGTGAGCCAGGACGAGGAGCTAGCATTTTATTCTCAGTCCAAAGGGAAGCCACTGGGAAAAAAATGCAGATTGTTAAAAGACATTCCCTCAACATGACAGAATTGGGGCGGGGGAGTGTTTACTCAGCATATTACCCAGAAAACTTTGCCCTGATTCCTCTATAGATTTCTCTTCCTCTCCCCAAGGTTTTTCACTCTTGAGTGGCTAAAATCTTCATCTCTCTCCGTCTCCCTCCCATCAAGAGTAAAAGTGTTCTATCACTTTCCCTTTTAACACCTTCCACTTTGGCATTTGGGGCACCTGCCCGCAGCCCCCCTTACTGCATATAGTCCCTTGGGAATATAGGTTCTCTTCTCCACTCCTCCTCTTCTAATGCGAGCCCTCACACTCTTTAAAGAAATTAAAATTCTGGTGAGTAAAATTCTTCTATTCTGCACACTCTCTGCCTACTTAAACTTTTACAGTCATCTGCCAAGGGGGGCATAATATTTGTTTGTACATCCAGGAGTACTTCCTATTCGTGGCCTTCTGACCCTCCTCCTTTGAATTCTTTCCAGGGCTTCTAGAGATGCTTCTAGGTTAGGCATGGCCAGGTACTTGGAAATTCAATCCATCGGTTCTAGGACCTAGCCCACAAGGAACCCTCTGTGCCCAATCTCATTTAGGTTTAGTCAGGACCCCTCCGAGGCCTTTCCCAGGAGCAAGAAAATGTGATTAGTGGATGAAAGGACTTATGGTATAAAAGTGCCAAAAATAAGGTGAGGTGAACCACCGTCTCCTCTACGTCTCCTCTACTGGAGTCTCTCTGGTGGCCCGGGATGGGACACACTTACCTTCCAGAGAGAATGCACGTTATCACTGCTCACAGACGCCCTCCAGCTGCATCCCCTCCAGAGTCTGCAGTCAGATCTGCCAACTCTTTCTCTTTTTCAGCCTTTGCAGGCAATGAGAAAGCAGCCCCCGTTCTTCCACTCAATATGAAGTCTAAGATTCTTCGATAACATTTAGCTATTCATCGCTCCCATAATAACTTTATCTGGAACTTTGGGCCTTCCAAATTCAGTGTATTGTGCCATCCTGGATGGCCCTTCATGACCACTTTTCAATTATTTACAAGTAGAGCACGACTTTCCTCTTCTTTTCCTTCTGTCTGAGGGGAGGTTAGGAATTTTACATCTGAGTCCCAGTATCTGTCCACATGGCTATGCTCTTCTGCCTTCTTCAGTTGGTAAGAAAATGTGCCACCAAATCTGCATGTTTATTAGTTTCTTGTGGGAAATGTGGGGAGGGTGCCTAAAGGAAAATCCTGAGCACACTCACACAGTCATTTCTTAGTAATTCCATGATGAAAATACACCACTAGTTCAGTTTGTTGGCCACGTTGAGGCTGGGTACCTTTGATATGCCATTCTGAACAAGTAGTCCTAAGTATGACCTGTTTATACAGTACCACCACTAAAAAGCCTGTCCATGCACCCATAAAATCAAAAGGCCATAAGTCCAATTCCAGAAAGCTGATGAAATGTTCTAGATTCCTAAAAGGAGATTTTTTTTAAGTTTATTTATTTATTTTGAGAGAGAGAGAAAGAGAGCACATAGAGAGGGCCAGAAAGGGGGAAAGAGAATCCCAGGCAGGCTCCACACTGTCAGTGGGGACCCCAAGAGGGGGCTCGAACCCACAAACCGTGACATCATGACCTGGGACAAAATCAAGAGTCAGAGCCACCACCCAGGCTCCCCCTAAAAAGAAACTTTATGAAGTGTTTTAATTGGCATATCATACCAAAATTATCTGAAGAATCCTTCTTTGGATGATATATTACTCTCCCCATAGTTTTCTGTTTAAGGAAGTCACAAGATTTCTTGCCTTCTCTGTCATCCCTACCCCTCCATGTTTTCCCCCACTTTGTTTCCACACAGTCAAGGTCAGTCATGCCTTGATCTGTGCATAGGTCGTCCTCTGACATGCATCTACCCAAGGGAGCTGTGGGTCCTTTTCCCTTCTCATTGCTTTTATTGTGAGCTCTGTCTCCTTTTCCCTGGTCCCACTCCACCCCCACAATTATGGTAAAGAAAAATTAAAATAATAATAATAACAATATGAAGCCATTGTTGGCTGCAGCTTGCTGCTAGCAAAAGATTCAGTTTAATTCAACAAACATGTATGCCTGCCTACTGGGTATTATGGACGGCAATAATCAGAGTGACAAGTTTTTCTTAAAACACTGTTAAGTTCTTGAAATATTTTAGCATGAGCTGTCTGCCTTCGTTCACACACACACAGGGGCTGCTCTTGAAATTTTTCTCACCAGTTCAGGGGCCGGTCCTCAGACTGACCTCAATGAAAATGTAAATGAATCTGCTCACTTAGGGGTGACCACGCCGTGGAAAAGTGATGGACACCAAGCCAACTTGCCAGAAACTGATTTATAAACCAGAATGTTGATTCATTCAGTGAAATGGGAGATGAATCTGGTAAGATAACTGGCATCAATCATTTGAACATAGCACTCCCTCTTAATGAATAAGTTCATTGAGGAGGACAAAAGTGTAGAGCAGGATTCTTGCTGTAAGGAATTAGAAAAAGAAAGCATGTTCAAGGGCATTCCTTCAAATTGAGGTTGCTCTGACAATTTGTTCCTCCCCACTCTGGGGGGAGTCCAGTGGCTGACACGGCCAGTTCTTACCCTTCAGCTGGCTATTCTCTCTTCTCCATTCATACCAACACTGGTGTCTTGGGATAGCAAAGCCCCAGTGTTGTGAAAAAGATTTAGGTCATGGTTCGTTTTGCATTCACGACATTTAGTCTTCTGTGGTTTTAGGAGATAAACTAGAGAATTCAGTAAAGAAATTTGGGAAGCCCCTTAAACTCACCAGCCACCTTTTGTATAAGTCATTTTTTATAATGAGTTATTTCAACAGATGAATAACCATGTCTGTTTCAGCTTAATGCTTGTTAGCTGTAATTTTCAAGAGGTGACAATTTTTCCCATTCAATTTAGCAACTACTTACTGAGTTCTTCAAGAGCAAGAAAACTCTCCAGAGGAAGTATAAATGAGCAAGACAGTCCTCTCCAGAAGCTTATAGAAATGTTCAAGCGACAACAACAACAAATATTACAAATAATTATGGTAGAGAATTAAGAAAGCATCTAAGAGAGTCTGTTCCAGAAAATGAGGCAATAACACGCCTGAGTGTAAAACTTGAGTGGTCTGTGAGCTGGACCTTGAGCCTTCTAGGATACACAGGGTTTTGCCAAGAGAGAAGGGTCTGCTCTGCATAGTGGAAGAAATGTTGGTAAGCTTCAGGGAGAACAGCCCCAGGCACATTCCTAGGAAGCATGATGGCATGGACCCTATGTGAAGACAGCAAGCAGTGCATGTAAATGACCTGACCTGCCAGTTCTCTTTTGGCCTTCACAAATCTAATAAACAAGCACAGAAATGAAAAACACACATGAAAACCCTATCCCTATTTCTAACCCCAACTAAGTTAGCTGCTGTGTTTTGCTTGACTGTTCCGGGTGGCACTCACATATGAAAAGCCAGGACAATTAAAAGGCAGTAAGCGTAATATTTAACGATTAAGTATGTTTGGAGCAACTAGATCATAATCAGTCATCAATTGCTGGTCCACATTTAACCATTTGTTCCTGATAGTGTGTTCTTAGTAAAAGGAAACATGCAAGATTAATATACATCCTTTAGTTTCTGAACTTTTGCCAATCTGGTATAGCTCTGGAGTCTGGTTCTATGTCCTTTTCCATTATCTGATTTCACTCAGAAGTGCTCTCATTTGGGGTATTTTAATTACTGCCAGTTCATATCCTTCAGCTGGCTTTTCTCTCTTCTCCATTCATACCACCACTATTGTCTTGGGATGGCAAAGCCCCAACATTGTGAAAAAGATTTAGGTAAGAGTTCATTTTGCTTTCACGACATTGAGTCTCCTGTGGTTTTAGGAGATAAACTAGAGAATTCAGTAAAGACATTAACTATTAATCAACAGTTCGTAAGAAGATAGTTTGATGGGCACGTGGGTGACTCAGTCAGTAGAGCGTCGGATTCTTGATATCGTCTCAGGTCATGATCCCAGCATCGTGGGATTGAGCCCCTCGTAAGGCTCTTCACTGAGCATGGAGCCACCTTGAGATTCTCTCTCTCTCTCTCTCTCTCTCTATCTCTCTCTCTCTCTCTGCCCCTCTCCCCCACTTCCACATACTCTCTCTCTAATATAAAAAATAGGGGCACCTGGATGGCTCAGTTGGTTAAGTGTCAGACTTTGGCTCAGGTCATGATCAGGTTCATGAGTTCTGGCCCTGCGTCGGGCTCTGTGCTGACAGCTCAGACCTGCTTTGGATTCTGTGTCTCCCCCTGTCTCTGCCCCTCCCCCGCTCATGTTTGCTTGCTCTCTCTCTCTCTCTCTCAAAAATAAATAAACATTAAAAAACAATAAATTAAAATACATTAAAAATTTAAAAAGAAGACAGTTTGAACCAAATAACAAGATTGTTTTTAATTTTCATCTGTCTCCTGTAAATACTGGAAAGGAATCTCACTATATCTAATATGACTTTTTGTGAATCTTCTCTCTTCCTCCTTCCACATTTTGGAGGTATACATGATAACGTCTGGCTTCACATAAATTGCCCTGAAAAGTTCTATAGCTCACGGCAGCAGGCTTCCACTTACTTCCAGGAGAAAGATTCTATTCACACATAGTTCAGGCTTTCACTGGCTTGAGCAGCTTACAACAGGGCGAAGAATGTGACATTATCCAAGACTTTCTTCTGGCTTTTACTTTATGCTGTCTGTGAATAGCACATACTGGTACCTAAGTGCTGAGGGGCATGGAGATGGGTTGAAAAGAACTGAGTACATTTAACCCTGACACAGGACTTTCTGAGATGAAGTTGGAAAGGTATTGTCAAGGTAAGAGCCATATTAGAAATAAGTGGTTTCATATGCTGTATATAGTTTTCAATTTTAATTCATTCTTGGTTCAACTCAAGGTGCAGAAATATTGGAAGAATATTTTCCCACCTGGTCATTAGAATTGGTAGGCCACCCAGGGGCAAGATTGGGGACTTGTCGGGCTCTGAAATTCCATGGCCTCGTTTGAACCCCAGCTTCTCCTTTTTACTAACCGTGACTTTGGACATGTGACTTAATTCTGTACCATTAGATTGATTTTCTCACTTATCCACTGGAAATATACATTCCTGGTATTACAGTCATGATTAAATTAATGGTGTTTTTAAAATACTAGCACATTTCCTGGCACAGAGTGATCAAAATAAATGGTAACTGTTAGTAAAAATAAGGGGCACCGTTTCTTCATAGCACCTGTTTATTTTTGTGTGGGTGTTTGTATGCCTCTTTTAAAAAATCTGTCTACATAGAGACATATAAGACACCCATGGCTACTACTGAAACACAATTTAAATACATCCTTCACCATGCCCAGTGAAGAAATAGAGGAATTTCGGGACTGGTATATCCAAACCACTGAATCAGGAAGACAGTATTGGTACAGACATTTCCATCCAGTGCATTTCTCTCTGTGAGAAAAGTGTTCTTTCATGTCAGTGGAGGAGGAAGTTCATTATCCATGAATTGTTCAATGAGACAAATGGTAAGCATGTACTGAAATTCACCTACAGAAGTACGGTTACTGTGTTTGTGTATGTGCACACAAATATAGCACCTAAATGTATGTGCATACACACACAGGATAGAAGAGGGGTTAATTGAAACTCCTTTTTTTAAGGATTTTTTTTTAAGTTTATTTATTTATTTTGAGAGAGAAGGCACACGTGTGCATGCAGGAACAGGAGAGGGGTAGAGAGAGAGGGAGAGAGAGAGAGGATCCCAAAAAGGCTCCGAGCTGTCAGCATAGAGGCAGATGCAGGGCATGAACCCACGAACTGGGAGATCATGACCTGAGCCAAAACCAAGAGTTGGATGTTTAACCAACTGAGCCACCCAGGCACCCCTAATAGATTAATTATTACATCTTTAAATATGCTCCCGTTTTACTTAGGTCACCCTTATTCAGTGGGAATGTGAGACTTATTTTAGGGGGTGTTTAGGATATCTATAATTGGCTCAAGACTCTATGTAGGGGCACCTGGGTGGCTCAGTCAGTTAAGTATCTGACTGTTGGTTTCAGCTCAGGTCTTGATCTCACAGTGTGTGCGTTCAAGCCCCATGTCAGGCTCTGTGCTGTTAGTGCAGAGCCTGCTTGGGATTCTCTCTCTGCCCTCCCCTGCACACGCACATGGGCTCTCTCTCAAAATAAATAAATGTAAAAAATAAAAAAAAAAAAGACTCCATGTAAAGATGCTGGGGCTAGAAGCCAACCCGACTTTCTGATATCAATTGGTTATTTATACCAAGATATGACAGAGAGGCGAAGTCCTAAGATTTAAGTTTTTAAAGCCCCTTTTCACAAGGGTAATTCATGCTGGAACTACATAGGGATGGAGGTAGGGTGGGGGATGAGCTCTTAAAGCAATACTATCTCCTTAGCCCACATTTCTTTTTTCAGCACACGTTTGAATACCCAAATGTTAAGGTATTGCATTATTTCTACAGCCACCGTATTATTCACTTATGCCCCTTGTGAACTGGAAGATTATAGCACATAATACAATGCCCCATATAATTGCTCAGAAAGTGGTAGCTGTTATTATCTTAACTGCCTTAAACAGTACCTGGGTCCCTCAGTGTTCTACCATCACTGTTAGTTTCTTCCCGCCACTATCTCCCGAGGTAGTTTTCATTCATTTCTAGGTCACACACCTCTTGCGGAATTTTGTGAAAGCCATATATCCATTCTTAGAGAAGAGGGCATATCTCCATACCTATTTTACCATGCATTGAGGGTTTCAGAACACCAGATTAAGAACTCCGGGGCTGCTTCAGAAACTGCTCTTTCCTTCTCTAAAAAAATATATTCTGTTGGCAAAGCTGTGGAAAAAAAGGGACCCTTGTGTGCTGTCAGTAGAAATGTAAATTGGAACAGCCACTGTGGGAAATAGTATGGACGTTCCTTAAAAAACTAAAAATAGAACTACCCTGTGACCCAGCAATCCTACTTCCAGGTATATATCTGAAGGAAATAAAATCATTATCTCGAAGAATTCTCTGTACCCCTGTGTTCATTGCAGCGTTATTCACAGTAGCCAAGGCATGAAAACAACTTAGCTGTCCATGAGCAGATGAATGGATAAAGAAAATGTGAGATATATATATAATGGAATATTGTCCAGCATAAAAATTAAGGAAATCCTGCCTTTTGTGACAACATGGATGGACCCTTAAGGCATCATGCTAAATAAAATAAGTTAGAGGAAGACAAATACCATATGTTCTCACTTATATGTAGAATCAAAAGGGCTGAACTCATGCAAACAGAGTAGAATGGTGGGTGCCAGGGGCTGTTGGGTGACGGAAATGGGGAGCTGTTGCTCAGAGGGTACAAGCTTCTAGCTATAAGGTGAGTTAGTTCTGGAAATCTAATGTCATGGTGTCTATAATTAACAATACTGTATTATATACTTCAGAGATTAAGGGAGTAGATCTTAAACGTTATCACCACAAAAGATGATAATTACATGAGTGGATGGAGGTGTTAACTAACCTTGTATATGTGTATCAAATCATCACATTGTATACCTTACATATGTTATATGTCAACAGTATCTCAATAAAGCTGGAAAAACAATGACAACAACAAAGATATACGTATTTTTCAAGTGCCCTGGAGTTGATTTTAGCAAATATTAGTCAACAGACTCCAAGCTCCTCCCCTGCATCATTTCTCCTGGCTCTTGAGCTAAAGCCCAGAGTCCTTGCTTCTCTGGTAACTGTTCAGACATCCTGAGAGCACTTTGTAGAGGGAGGAAGTGTGAGGCCCATCAGCTCCTTCTGAGGGGCTGGGGCACGATGTGGTTCTGAATTCGACATTATTCAGAATGTAGTATGATAATATGGTGTATCTGTACCATGTATTACACACCATCTCGAGAAAGTTCAGGAGCAGTACCCCATAATCAGAGTAATATCTCCAAAGCAAAACATGAATATTCACACTAAGTGATAAATAAAGACCATAAAATGCCTTATAGCAGCTTCAAGGAAAGTTTTGCGGCCAGATGAGTTACATTACCAACAAGCTTTCACTTTTCAGAGGTTTTAGGAATTTCAAATTGCAAATAAAGAATTGTGGATCTATAGCTGAAGTTAGGTATCCAGGGAATTGGTATTAGATTCACATTCCTCTCTCTTTCTGCAATGCACCTAAGGGATTGTAAATTGCTCCTAGAAACAGTCCTGGATATCAGATGCAGAATTTGTGAATTTGTGAATTACATAAACACAGACATAAGCATAAATAAATTCATATATATGTATATATATTACATTGTATTTATTATTCTATATAATTCTTCTTTTAGCAGCACTTAGCAGTGCATCCCGGTAGCTCCACTTGAACTAATATAAATTGCTTGCCTGGCCTAATACGAACATAGAAATCATTGAAAAAAGACTTGAAAACCACAGCTGGAAATTAGAAACCTATCTCTGCAATGAGATATTTTTATGCAAAGAGAAAATGAATTGAGTACTTGAATCTGGAGCCCCTCTCAGCTTCACTTGAAATAATTTTCCCCCAAAATTGCATGGCATGAGTTCACTGATAAGAAAAGCAATGAGTTTTAATAAAATAAGTATGTCTAAATTTCAACTACCTTTCAGATTTCAAATGGTGCAAGGGAAAAACTTCCTCAAAGGTTTAAAACCTACTGAAAACATGAAAGGAAATGCATAATAAAAATAGTAAAAGTAAGCCAAATCTCTGTGTCTCTATCCTTATATTTATTCATCCACCTCTCTATTTATCTCTCTAACTAGCTATCTAGCTATCATATTGCAGTCAAGCCATTACAAAAATAAAGTATGACCACTGTGAAGACAGTATGACCTTAAAGCTCTCTTTCAAGGAAAATCTCCCTTTCATGTATGGAGAACACTTCCTATATTGCCTTCTTCCTCTTCCATCTGTCAAGAATCATCTGTATACCTACTGGTGCTCCAAATGTGGCTTTTTAAAGCTTTGAGTCTAGGAGTACCAGAAATACCCTTCTACTAGAAGAATTTACAGTCCAGTTAGAAAAGATGCCACTGGGGTCCTATGGATAAAAATGGCACACAAATCTGCCATAACGTGTTTTGTGCGTGATAAAATTTGCTTGATTATCACACATTTACATTCCCAGCTAGTACCTTCCAACCCCTTATTTTTCAGTTTGGACTCCATTCAGATCCCAGGACCACATGTGCCTTGGTGGGAAAAAAAATATTACACTGAAACGTATGAAGTTTTGTTCTGTCGATCTGAAACGTCGAAATGTCAGAAATCTCATATGGTTCACTGTAATGTATCTATTGCCCTCGGGGAGTTACTCATTTGTTCCCCTTCTAACCTTGACCTTGGACATTTTGTCCTAGAGCAACAGCCACTCCCTACCATGAATTTGTCCCTAAAGTCTATGTGCCTTCAGACCTCCCTAGGGCTAACTGCTTAACCTGGAGGTTGGATATTGCCTGAGCATTTGGTTCATGGGTTTATATCTGCCTACTCTTTTCTCTAGGCTTCAAGGACTATGAGAATGAGTGCTTCTTTAAGTTTTGTTCCCAGGGCACCTTGTTTTTTGTTTTTTTTTTTTTCTCATTCTAGTCCTAACCCTGCATGACATCTCACTTGATCATCAACCCAGAGCTGTCTGAATTCAACCATCAAAACTCAATCGAAATGTTCTCCCTCTTAAGTAGATATTTTTCATCCTATTCATATTACTCCCCTCTGCTGCATTTGATATTACAAGTCACTGTGTCCTTCTCCAAAATTCTTTCCTTTTATAATCTATCATGAAGTAGCTGCCTTGGCTCTCGGTACACCTGTGCTACCCGAACCAAACAATCACCACTCACCTCTTAGAGCTCCCCAAGGCTTGGTCTCCTGTCTTTTCATTTTGAATTCCCATCTTCACTGGGAGGTGCCACAAGGGTCACAGACTCAACTGCTCCTCCTCTTCCAGTGTTTTCTTTCTCAGTTGGTGACATCATACACTCACCTAAATAAGAACTTTGGAATTCATTTCTGGTCCCTCCTTTTCTCTAGCTTCTCCATGGTCAATCCACTACCCTGTCCTTTCTTTCTCTTCTAGCTAGAGGCTTCTTAAAACTATTTCTTCCTACCCATCTTTTCTGAACTTGCAGTGGAGATCATCAAGGTTACCCAGAGTCTTCCTTCTATCACAGAATGCAGTCCTTTCCCTTTCATCTGAGACTGGGATGAGAAACATCTAGAAACTAATGCTGTGATTAGCATGCTTGATTTTTGTACAGATTTTAAAAAAATTTTAACGTTTATTATTTATTTTTGAGAGAGAGAGACAGAGTGTGAGCAGGGTAGGGGCAGAGAGAGAGGGAGATACAGAATCCAAAGCAGGCTTCAGGCTCTGAACTGTCAGCACAGAGCCCGATGTGGGGCTCGAACTCATGAACCGCGAGATCATGACCTGAGCCGAAGTTGGAAGCTTAACTGACTGAGCCACCCAGGTGCCCGTGTACAGCTTTTTAATAAATAATTTCCATGTAGGAAAAGATTTCCTATATTGACTTTTATTACACATGTTAAAACTTGAGATAAAATACTTGTTCTTAAAATTTTTTTGAACAATGTTTCTAGAAGAGCTAAAGATATGCCGTACACAATGAATACAACTGCCATTTGTTTTTATTATAAAACACTACTGATAAAATGCTAACGCTGGAATCAAATGTTTATATAGTAAAGGTCTTCAAAAAGATATTAATGTGCCATTTAATATCTTCTAAAATTTATATGTAAAAATAAGATACATTTGGTGCACCTTTAAAAATAGACTTAATTTGGGGCGCCTGGGTGGCGCAGTCGGTTAAGCGTCCGACTTCAGCCAGGTCACGATCTCGCGGTCCGTGAGCTCGAGCCCCGCATCAGGCTCTGGGCTGATGGCTCAGAGCCTGGAGCCTGTTTCCGATTCTGTGTCTCCCTCTCTCTCTGCCCCTCCCCCGTTCATGCTCTCTCTCTGTCCCAAAAATAAATAAACGTTGAAAAACAAACAAAAAAAAAATTAAAAAAAAAATAAACTTAATTTTTTGATCAGTTTTAAGTTCACGGAAAAATTGGGCAGCAAATGCAGAGAGTTCACATATGTGCCCCTGCCTGCTCCCCATAGGCATAGTCTCCCCCATTACTAAGACCCCCCGCTAGAGTGATATACTTGTAACAATTGATGAACCTATAGTGGCACATAATTACCCAAGTCCATAATTTACATCAGGGTTCATTCTTGTTATTGTACATTTGTCGGTTTGAAGAAATGTATAATAACATCTAACAACATTATATGATCATAGAGTAGTTCCACTGTTCTAAAAATCCTCCGTGCTCTGCCATTTCATCCTTCCTCCGCCTAATCCCTGACAACCACTGATCTTTTTACTGTCTGCATAGTTTTGCCTTTTCCAGAATGTCATATAGTTAGAATCATACAATATATAGTCCTTACAAATTAGCTTCTTTCCCTTAGTAATATTCATTTAAGTTCCCTCCAAGTCTTTTTATGGCTTGATAGTGCATTTCTTTTTTAGTGCTGAATAATATTCCATTGTCTGGTTGCACCACTATTTCTTTATCTATTTACCTACTCAAGGACATCTTGGCTGCTTCCAAGTTTGAGCAGTTATGAAGAAAGCTGCAAGAAACATTCACGTGTGGGTTTTTGTAAGGGCATAGGTTTACAACTCCTTTGGGTAAATGCCAAAGAGAATGACTGCTGGATCATATGGTAAGAGAATATTTAGTTTTGTAGGAAACTTCCAAACTGTCTTCCAGAGTGGCTATACCATTTGGTATTCCCACCATTGATGAATGAGAGTTCCTGTACCTCTACATCCTCAACAACATGGTATTGTCAGTGCCCTGAAATTTGGCTATTCTAATACATGTGTAGTGGCCTTGAAGGTATTATGCTGAGTGAAATAAGGCAATTGGAGAAGGACAGATATCATAGGTTTTCACTCATATGTGGATCTTGAGAAGCTTAAAAGAAGACCATGGGGGAAGGGAAGGGGAAAAATAGTTACCGAGAGGGAGGGAGGCAAACCATAAGAGACACTTAAATACAGAGAAAAAACTGAGGGTTGATGGGGGTGGAGGAGAGGGGAAAATGGGTCATGGGCATTGAGGAGGGCACTTGTTGGGATGAGCACCGGGTATCGTATGCAAGCAATAAACCATAGGAATCTACCCCAAAAACCAAGGGCACACTTTGCATATCGTATGTTAGCCAATTTGACAATAAATTATATTTAAAAAATTTTTTAAAAAGATGTGTAGCGGCCTCTAAGTTTTGTTTAATTAGCATTTCCTTGATGACATATAATGTGGAACATCTTTTCCTATGTTTATTTGCCACCTGTGTATCTTCTTTGTTTACGTGTCTTTTAAGGTCTTTGGCCCATTTTTTTTAAGTTTGTGTGTTTATTTTGAAAAGGAGAGAGCAGGAAAGAGAGCAGAGAGAGGGAGAGAGAGAGAATCCCAAGCAGGCTCCCCACTGTCAGCGTGGAGCCAGATGTGGGGCTCAGATACACAAACCATGAGATCATGACCTGAGCTGAAACCAAGAGTCGGACACTCAACCAACTGAACCACTCTGGCACCCCCACCCATTGCTTGAGTTTTTTGTTTTCTTACTGTTGAGCTTTAAGAGTTCTTTGTGTGTTTTGGAAAACAGTTCTTTATCAGATGTATCATCTGCAAATATTTTCTGCCTATCTGTGCCTTCTCTTTTCATCGTCCTGACAGTGTCTTTCACAAGACAGAGATTTTTAATTTTAATGAAGTCTAGATCATCAATTCTTTCTTTTGTGGATTGTGCCTCTGATATTGTATCTAAAAAGTCATTGCCAAGCCCAAATCATCTAATTTTTTTCCTATGTTATCTTCTAGGAGTTTTAGAATTTTGTGTTTTACATTTAGGTCTATGATCCATTTTGAGTTAATTTTTGAGAAGAGAATAAGGTCTTTGTCTAGATTCAATTTTTTATATATGAATGTCCAGTTGTTACAGTGCAATTTGTTGCACAAACTATCTTTGTTCCTTTGTATTGCCTTTTCTCCTTTGTCAAAGATCAGTTGACTGCACTTATGTGGATCTGTATCTAGGTTCTCTATTGTGTTAATTTGATTTGTGTATCTACTATTTTTCCAATGCTACACCGTTTCAATAACTGTAGCTTTATAGGAAGTCTTGATATCGGGCAGTCTGAATCCTCTAACTTTGCTTTTCTCCTCCAGTATTACATTGGCTAATCTGGGTCTTTATAAACACTTTGTGGGCATCTACAAAATAATTTGCCAGTATTCTGGTTGGGATTGCATTGAATCTATAGATCAAGTTGTGAAGAACTGACATATTGACAATAGTGAGTCTTCCAATCCATGAAAATGGAATAGAATCTCTCTCCCTTTATTTAGTTCTTTGATTTCCTCCACCAAAGTCTCGTAGTTTGCTTCATATGGGTCTCATACTCATTTTGTTACATTTACACCTAAGCATTTCATTTTTGGGGGTGCTGATGTCAATGTTAAATTTAGGATTCCACTTGTTTGTTACTGGTACATAGGAAAGCAATTGGCTTTTGTGTATTATTAGCCTTGTATCCTATCCTGCAACCTTGCCTTAATTATTTATTACTTCCAGGAGTTTTTTTGTCAGTTCTTTCAGATTTTCTACATAAATAATAATGTCATTTGTGAACAAAGACAGTTTTAGTTCTTTATTCCAGATACGTATATCTTTTATTTCCTTTCCTTGACTTACTGCATTAGCTAGCACTTTCACTACCCTGTTGGAAAGCAGTGACAACAGGAGACAGCCTTCTTCTGTTCCTGATCTTATCAGGGTATCTTTGAGTTTTGTACCGTCAACTATAATGTTAGCAGTAAGTTTTTGTAGATGATCTTTACCAAACTGAGGAAGTCTCTTTTCATTCTTAGCTTATTGAGTGTTTTTATCACAAATGAGTGTTAAATTTTGTCAAATGTTTTTTCTGCATCCGTTGACATGATTATGTAAATTTTTTAGCCTGTTGAGGTGTTGTATTACATCAGTTGATTTTCAGAGTTGAACCAGCTTTACATACCTGGTATAAATCCCACTTGGTCGTGGTGTATAATTCTTTTTATCATTCAATGCACGTTTAATAGCTTTAGGAGTTAAATAAAAGAACTTTTCTAAAAATGAGCAAAAACAAGAGTATGAGTATATAAGGGCTGAGGACTGAAAAACGGTGTAAGGTATCTAGAAATCTCAATATCGGTGCTATGTTTTTAACCTACAAGGAAGAGTGATGTGTAAACTAACCCAAGGCACAACGTACCCTTCTTGTTCCAAAAGAGTTCGTAATTTGCTAATGTAAATAAAACATATAAATAACTATGATACTGTAGCTGCATATTTTATGGGTTGTACAAAGTGGTCATGAATTAAATGACATGACTTACAGAAAATCGCCGTCTCGTTTTAGCACGTCTTTCTTTTACTTGCTTTTGGAAATCTCTTTTGAAAATCCTTTCTGAATTCCTGTCCAAAAAAATATTGTAGTAAAAAGGAGTATAAAGAAGAGGAGTAGGAAGAGGAGAAAGTAATGAACTGTGATTAAAGATTAAAGCTTTTGTGTGGAGATAAAGAGGTACATGGGAAATCTCTGTACCTGCCTCTCAAGTTTTCTCTGAATCTAAAACTGCTCTAAAAAAATAAAGTCAGAAAAAGATTAGCATTTTTTCAGAAGAACACTTTATCAAAGCTTTCTAGAGAGCTCAGGGGTTATTGTGGACCCAATGCTGCATTTTTTAGGTAACAATGGATGGAAATGATCCCTGGAAAGTACTCTTTTTTTTCCTTTAGGAGTGGAAAAAATTATTCCTCTGAGTGAACAAAAAAGAGTGTTACACTCACATATTGAGGATTTGAGGAGAAAACAAGGACAAGAAATACTGTAGAATTAAGGGACTTTGTTCCCTTTTCCTTTGCTTTTTCTTTATTCTAGGAAGAGGTTCTCAATATTCAAATCATCAGTGGGAACTTTTAAAAATCTCTTTTTTTGAGTTTTACCCCAGAGAAATTAAATCTGAATCTCTAGAGATATAACTCAGGCATCTGTCTTTTAATAAACTCCCCAGGCAATTCTAATATGCAGTCACAGTGGTGAGCCATGCCCCAACAGATCTGAAAGGGAGGTGCCAATGAAGACTTTAACAAGGAATTTGAGAGGAGGTAGATATATCACCTTCAGCTAGTGTCACTTAACCAGCTGATCCTGGTAAGATTGGTGGGAATACAGCCGCCAAAATAAGCAAGGTCTGGGAGGGAGTCTCATGTCTTTACCGTTGAAAATAAGAGGGTTGGAGGGGCGCCTGAGTGGTTCAGTCGGTTAACTAACTGTCCAACCTGGAGCCTGCTTCAGATTCTGTGTCTCCCTCTCTCTCTGCTCGCCCCCACTCATGCTCTGTCTCTCTCTCTCTCTCTCTCTCTCTCTCTCTCTCAAAAATAAATAATAAAAAAATTACCACTTGCTACAGCATCTTGAACTGACTAAAGCTAAAGAAACAGAGAGGGGGGAAAGGTTTCCCTAGCTATTAAATCCCTGGTGAGAGATTTCTTCTTCTAGCCTGCCTCTAAAATGTTCAGTCTCGGTCCACTAATAAACATATACTCACTGAAATACACATTAAATGATCTGAGCATTTGGGAAAATAGTAATATGGAAAGTCAGGTATGAGGTTGGTATGTGGGTGGATGATTTCAAAAGCTCTTAGCTCTTGCTATCAGTAAATGTGTGACATTTTTCCTCCCTTTTAGAATTCATGTATTGTTTACTGCTTGCGGGGTACTTTTGGGGGTGTAAAGACACCTCTCACCTATTCTCATTCTGGAAATGTGCCAGTTCCTCGGTGTAGAAGAAGAAAAGCTACAGTTGGTTATAAAAACGTGATGGATGATTTAGGTGACTGTATTCAGCTGTAAGCAATAAACGCTGAGCTCGGCAGAAACTACCATAGGCAAAACACAAGTGATTTACTAGCTATCCAAAGCACATGAGATTTGTAATGCATGAGACCCTCAGGCCCATCACTTCTCTTCAGCAATGGGAAACCATATTTTGGTGAACAATGGCACGTTTAATTTCAACTTCGTGTTGCAAAACAAAAAGGCAGCCTCATTTTCATTTGATTATGTTTTTTCTCTCATAAAGTGTCTTTGCATCTTATTGGAAGTGCAAATGGTTTCTTAAGAAGCGGAAACAGCAGAGCATGTTAGAAACAATATCCATCAGGAGACATTTATTATTGACGGTGTGTTTGCACGTGGTTGGTGAGATCAAAATGAGAAATCCAGAGTGCTGTAACAGATCCGTTGCATTCTGATAGCCTCTCCCGAAAACGGATTCTAATAGCTTAGTGCTTTTTAGGGCAGATGTGTAGCCAGGTGCTAGCTATGGTTTCATATGGATACTGAAAACAGTCTTGGCATCCTCAAAAAAAAAAAAAAAGCCAGAGAAAAATAGTAAGAGAAGAAATGTTACCCACTGAACTGAGGGTAAAACGTGTAGTCACAAAAGACCATGAACTCAAATCCTAACTCGGTTAATGATATATAGTTTAATGCTATAAACTTACTGCATCTCATTGTATCAGCCTGTGAAACACTGACCTATTTTGCAATTTCAATGTGAGAGATAAATAAAATCTCTTCCCAGCCACTTTGAAAATAGATTCTGCATTTCAGAATAAATGTTAAGCAATAATAATGATGATGGAATAGCTGACACAGTGCGAATTTTAAATAGAGCAGAGTAACTTTCTAATTACGGGCTAAGTTTTATTCTTTGTAAGTGTAATTAGAAAGCGACTATGTTCCTTTAATTAGAAAGTTAATTAGATTGTGACCTCTTTTCCTGTCTTATTGTCTTGGACTGCAGGCCAGAAGTAAATTACAAATCCCACTCCTTGCGTGACTATATAAGGCTGGAGAAACATAGATGTGATTATAAAGACTAATAGTAGGACTTACAAGTCAGATAGGACCTTCAGAGGCTATGGATGGATCTCCCAATAGAAAAGAGTTTAGCGGGATAAATGAAGAAGATACTCCTCTAGATAAAGCCTGCATAGTAAGGTCCCTAAGTTGTGTTCTTCAGGATGCTGGTTCTCATACTTTGGTACGCATGCATGAGAATCACCTGAAGGTCTTGTTGCGTTCTTCTCACCTAGAGCTTCCAATTCAGCAAATCTGGGGTGGAACGTAAGAATTTACATTTTGGAGTGCCTGGGTGGCTCGGTCTCCGACTCTTGATTTCGGCTCAGGTCGTGATCCCACAGTTCATGAGTGTGAGCCCTGCACTGGGCTCCACACTGACAGCACAGAGCCTGCTTGGGATCCTCTCTCTCCCCCTCTCTCTCTGCCCTTCCCCTGCTCACTCGATCTCTCTCTCAAAATAAATAAATAAACTTTAAAAAAGAATTTAAATTTCTAATGAGTTTACGGTCCATGCTGATGCAGCTGGTTTAAGAAGCACGCTTTGAAAACTGTTGCCTTAAACTATTAATAGCGTTAGGCTTAAGTATTGTTTACAATCAAATAAGTTTGAGGGTTCTTAGAGTTGAACAAAATTAAGCCCGTTTCTTTCCTGTGTGATACCTCAGAGCCTTTTATATGTTGTTAGACTTTGTGAATTTTCAAGAAGCATCGCAACGTGGCAGGCTCTACGTACCACTTACTGTAAACTAAAGTATGGAGGTGCTGAGTTGCCATCATGGCACTCATTTCCAAAGGTGGAGCCTGGGAGCACTTGAGCTCTCTTTCCTCAGAGGTCCACCGGAGCTTTTACTGTTTCACATACTGTTATTCGAATGGGTTGTTAGAATGGTTTGTTAATTAGCATTAACAGCCGAATGTTGGAGTTTTCATTGGTCTAATTAGGGATTTTCCCATGTGGGTACTGGTTAAAAGATTGTGGGGACATCCCCTTGCATGAACAAGGCATACAAATCTAGTAAGGCTTCACTCTTTAATGTGAGAAATGGTGTTCTAAATTTGATTCCTAATTCTGGAAACTTCTTGATTGCCTGGCTCCTACCAGCCTAATTAGCTGAATTCTTTCTCTAATATTATCATATTTGCCTTTGGGTGAAGCTTTCATGCAAAATGATGTTGGATCCCTTTAAAAGACATTTGTGGCTTCATAGAGTTGACTGGCCGTTTTGTGCTTGCTTGTTAATAAATGTCTAAAGACGATTTTGCTCCTAGTTGGCTCAAATTACAATCTAGGAGCAAAGCTCCTCGAGGAAGAGGCTAACCCTTCACCACATCTAGCCAGGGGCAGCTGTGGCCATCTGCAGGAGAGGACACAATAGCCGTGTGAGAGGAGATTGCCTTAGGTCAGATCACAACACTACCCGCCCCCCCCACCCACCCCCCCCACCCCACCCCCCCCCCCCCCCCCGTTATTCTGGAGTCTTTGTGAAGCATTTCTTGCAACCACTGCTCTTCAAAAACATGTGGGGGAAATGCTTGCTGTGCGATTATTTTCAGCGTCTTAGAACAAAGGAGGCCCATGTCACAGGAAAAGAAACAGCGTTAGTAAACTCGTCTGTGGAGTCTCTATTGTGTGAAAATTCCATGCAGAGCAAAACAGAAACACAAGAATCGCATGGAAGCAAGCAAATAGAAAAGAGGTAATGATTTCACGTTTACATTCTTAGCTGCAGTTTCCTAGGGAAATAATAACTTAGGGTAACTAGTGCATTTTCCTTACTTGGTGGTATAAATTGCATTTTGTCTAGAAAAAGAGTGCTCTAGGACAGGAAGACTTCAGCTAAAAAAAAATTGTGTGTATGAACAATACTGGCAAATTCAAAGATATCCTTTGGTCTGTTCTTATTTTGCTTTCTTGAAAACAAGATGCTCATATGTACATAATCTCAAAATTGAGTGAAATTAAGAAATCTCATCCCTAATATATTTTTACATACAAAATAGGTGTCCAGTAGATGTCTGGGTTTGCACTGTTGTTGTTTCAGTTGCGGGTTATTACATGGGCATAGAATATATAGAAATAGCAGGTATTTTGATGGCACAGTGGCCCTAATCTACAGTGAACTTTGAGTACCATTTCAGGCCAGAATTAATAGAAAGCACTCTACTCTCGAATTAGATTCGAGTTCATTTGTTGTCTGTATCACTTACCAGCTCTGTTGGCTGAAAGATACCCTGGAAAATTCTGATTTATTTGAGTTTCAATTTGCAACTCTCAAAACGTGATTAATAAAACCTTACCTCATAGAATGACTCATTCACTCACTCGAGAAACATTTATTGACTCCTTTCCATGTGATGGGCACCGCTGCAAGACTGGGGGGACAGCACTGAACAAGCATGTTCATTACTGTCATGGAGCCCTCATCTAGTCACAGAGGACAGCAAAGACCACCCACACATGGGCAGGGTAATATCTGGGGATTATGAGCTTTATGAAAAAAAAAAATAAGTCAGGATAAAGGGGCAAGAGAGAATTTTAAGAATGCTGTTATTAGGAATCAAACACAGCCTTTACGACAAATGGATATTTGAGCAGACTTGGAGGAAGTGAATGAGGTCTTCTGTGCTGCGAGGTACAACATGGTAGAACATGTGTAAAGAACATTGTAAAATATCTGACACAGAGTAGGTGTGTAGCAAATGGTATATATTTTCTATTATGATTACCGTTGGCAACATTATCGCTGATGTTGATGCATTTTCATAACCACTTAACTCATGCACATGTTTGGTAGACCAACTTGAGGAGACAATTGCTAGCTAAAAAAAAAGCCCTCGCAGATGAACTATCACTTAAGGAAGGGTCCAGACTTCTTTTTTTTTTTTTTTAATTTTTTTTAATGTTTATTTATTTTTGAGACAGAGAGAGACAGAGCATGAACAGGGGAGGGGCAGAGAGAGAGGGAGACACAGAATCTGAAATGGGCTCCAGGCTCTGAGCTGTCGGCACAAAGCCCGACGCGGGGCTTAAACTCACAGACCGTGAGATCATGACCTGAGCCGAAGTCGGACGCTTAACCGACTGAGCCACCCAGGCGCCCCGGGTCCAGACTTGTTGATATTGCTGCAACAGAAGTCTAAACTCTGACCACTGCTTTTGGCAAGAGCCTTATTATAATCATTGCAATAGTTTGTACTCGCAGGATATTGATAGAGACAGTGTGTGGGATGGTAGCTATTAAAAATAATTTCAGCCACCATCATAAGTTACTGATTACTTTTTATTCATCATGCAATGTGCTGAGTGTTTTACACTCACTCTTGCTTTGAATTCTCTGGACAATCCTGTAAGGTCGATATCGTTAGTATGTTCTAAAGTAACTTGCCTAGGATTGGAGGATTAGAGCCTGGAGTGGTGTGAAAACAAGGCCCACACCCTTATTCACCATATTCACAACGTAAAATATATTGGCAAAAAAAAAAATTATAGCACTCTTGAAATTGTACTTATTTCAGTTAACATTATGGAGTATAAAACTAAATTTTTGCTCCTGACTTTGGAACCTAGACTTCTGTGTGCTTTTTGTTTTTAAATGGAAACTGTATTTTTAACACCAAATAAAAAACACGAAAATAAACTTTTGGAGAACCTATTTATGCACCAAGAACTTTCTAGAAATAACAATTCTTGGAATTCTGAGCACTGAGAGAGCAAAGAATGCATTTTGACATTTTAAAATAGTGCCCCCTCCACTCAATTCCGTATGTATCCAACGTCTCTCTAAAGTGTTGTAGATCACATTCAAATGCCTGAGTGGAATCATTCATGCAATTCTAAATCATTACTAAGGCCTATTTAAGACATGGAGGTTTTATAATTTAGGTGTTGTTTGAAAAACCAAATACCTGACTAAGACAGCTTATTAGATTTTTGAACTTTATTTAGTGGAACGACCTCTGGTGCAACAAATAGTATAAACTGGTTTTGAATTATGATTCAGAGTAGCCTGTGGCTGGCCCTGAATAGACAGACAATTAGGTGGTGAATTTATTACAAAGTAAATCCCCAGTGACCTACTGTTTTTCTTTTCTAGTCAAGTTCCTCAAAGTATAATCCTATCACTGTGGACTTGAAGGAGCTAATCACTGTCTCCCAAGCTGAACTATAGCGTCACGTGGAAGTTCACTTTTCATCTTATTTAATTTGACCTTGAGGAAGCTGGATCACAAAAAGGCAATACAATCTCCAATTCTAAACTTTAAGCATCTTGTAATTTCTCCGCCCAGAATGATTCCCAAGATACCTTGCAAAATTTAAAAAAGAAAGTGGTCAGATTTGCTACCTCTAATTTATTCTCCCAGATCTTTTGGCATCTCTTTCTTTTTATCAGTGTGTCTCACACACAGTTCTCTGTACCCAGTGGGCAACCCTATGCATGGGGAAGAACCTGGCAATAATAAATGCCCACCATCATCCTCTGTGGTTGGGCCTCCAGCTCTGATGCTTAAAGCAATACCTGACACATAGTTGGCACACATATGGTGTTAGTTGTTTGAACCACTAACTCAGTAAATTAATGAATAGATCAACCATCCAGCGAACAGAAAACAGAAAGCTCGCCTTCTACTTTCATTTGTTTGGAGTTCAGTGCAGGACTAGAGAACCCATTGGAAAAAATATTGTACATACATATAGTAGCAAATGATTAATGATTAACATTTCCTGGAAACATATTAATATCCTACTTTGACTTTCTGTAAACATCAAACTAAAGGAATGCTTAACTGGAAATTTTAAATTCTCATGGGGCAAAATCATGAGGGAGACACTGCGGGGATGTGACTGGATACATTTTTGGCATCTTTCTCAACATCCAGCATCCTAGGAGTGTAAAATACGGGCTAGATTGCCACTTAACCTGTTGGAATTTCAGATTTACCAAACTATGTCCCCTTTATTTCCTCTTTAGACTTTCATCTGCAGATAGATAATTCATTTGGAAAGCATAAAATGAGCACCACTTTAAGTAGAGGATGGGCAAGACAAGGGAAGTTTTGAAAACCATCTTTTGAAATAATTTCCTTGTCTGTACACCAGCACCCAGGAGTTTCTATGGCCTAAAATTTTAAAGCAGTAATTATAGTATGACAAAACAATATTCAGTTCTAAGATACGTTTCAAAATTTTAAAGCACACTTCAAATACATCAAGGCACATTATTTGATAACTGTAAGATTAATGTGCAACCAGAAATATCCTTGGCATTTTAGTGTTAAGGAATGACAAATACTTACTGCAGATTTGAACGTCAAGGGGCTCACATTCCTGCCTCTTACTGTAGGGAAATGTCAAGAAGGGCAGGCACTTCCCCTATGCCTCTTGGAAGAAGGTCTGGTGATGGTTAATGCTGTCCATAAATAGCAAAATAGAGGTCACCAGATACAACTCCATAGCTGGGGTGAGACTGGGAACACTGGGCCAAGCCTTGTGAGCTACGAGTCTCAGCAGAAGCTGAGAGTCTCATCATAGAACTCTCACACACGGGGGCGCCTGGGTGGCGCAGTCGGTTAAGCGTCCGACTTCAGCCAGGTCACCATCTCGCGGTCCGTGAGTTCGAGCCCCGCGTCAGGCTCTGGGCTGATGGCTCAGAGCCTGGAGCCTGTTTCCGATTCTGTGTCTCCCTCTCTCTCTGCCCCTCCCCCGTTCATGCTCTGTCTCTCTGTCCCAAAAATAAATAAACGTTGAAAAAAAAATAAAAAATAAATTAAAAAAAATAAAAAATAAATAAAAAAAAAAGAACTCTCACACACTGTTTCAAGTAAGCATCAGGGTAGTAACTTGAGATTCTTGCTATAGTCCGCTCCCTATTGTAAAATTTGTTTGACTTCAAGGAGAGGTACAACAGTTACTGCTATTCGCCATGGATAACCGGGGTGAAAACTATACATTATGTGTCAATTACTATGAACTATTTGAGAATTGTTTAGTTGAACCTGAAAAAAAAAAAAAACAGATCAATAGGGTCTCCTTGGCATAGTCTTGAAGAAGCTACATAGGCAGAAATGGAAAATTATGATGGAGGAGGAGCTACCCTAAGTACAACAGAGAGTGCTAGCAAAAGAGTTGGAGCACCATGAATGGGGCCAGAGTAGATTAGTGTAGCTTCTTTGGTTTGATTATGGAAATGTGATAGAAAACTGCTGTGGGAGGGGTGCCTGAGTGGCTCAGTCAGTAAAGCATCCGACTTCAGCTCAGTTCATGATTTTATGGTTCATGAGCTGGAGGCCCGCAATGGGCTTTGGGCTGACAGCTCAGAGCCTGGAGCCTGCTTCGGATGTTGTGTCTCCCTCTCTCTCTGCCCCTCCCCTGTTCCCATTCTGTCTCTCTGTCTCTCAAAACTAAATAAACATTTTAAAAAATTAATTATAAAAAGAAGGAAACTACTGTGGGAATGAAAGACAGTGGTGATATAAAGGAGTGACTGACAAGATGACAGCTAGTCAAGGAATCTGCCTTAGAAGGTGGCCAATCAGGATCAATTCTGGAAAAGGACTTGTAGAAGATATTTGGCATATTGAATGGACATGGTTTGGTGTTAGACTGGATAATGAGAGCACAAGTGTAAAACATCACTCAAAGTCGAGGAATTGGACTATTGCTAGTGACAGAGAGACAGATGAGTAGCAGGGAAAGTATGAGAAGGAGGAAAAGAAGAGGAATTTTTAAATGATTACTTTCAGCATTATCCTTTCTGCTTTGGAACCTCCTACCTCCCTCCAACTGAGGAGAAGAGGTAGTCCCACCTAAAGGATCCTGAATGAGGTTGAGGGTACCTAGGCTGCCGTGGCTTCTCCCGTTCAGCGGAAACCTTGATATTAGTTATGAGCTGCAGGATACAGACGCTAACCTGATAAATCTGCTGTCCCTCTCAAGGCCTCCCGAATCACGGCTCCTTAGGCCCCGTTGTGTTCCACTTCACAGAAAACCTCCTCCACCTCCTTTCTGGTTATCCCAGCTTGCGTTCCTCATAATTCTCTGCAGACAGAGCCCCTCCTTCTTCTTGTGTTCTGATGGTGGTGCTGCTTTCTGGATTGCTCTTCTAAAGACACCCTTCTGCTTGCCTGGTTCTCCAGGATTCATAGCAAGGATGTTCCAGCACTCTGTCTCATTCACCTGGTCAGAAGCCACCGTCTCACGTTGGACTCTGCTCATTGATCTGTGCCAAGCATAGGACCAAGTTGTGATTTTGTAGAATTGTGCTCCTTAGAAACTGTGCCCTTTTTTCTATCTGTACGCCTACAATTCTACCTCAGTCTCCAAACCATTTTCCCCAGTGTCTGCCTCATCCTAGAGAGCTGCCATTGTTTCAAAATAGTTACAGCCTGACATGCGTAGAACACGTGTGCAGGATTCCCTGCTATGTACTTGGCATATGTTATCTCATTTAATCTTAACGACTATCCTGAAAAGAAGATGTTATGACTTATTTTTGCAGATGACAAAACTGAGTTTCACAAATTTTATAACTCATACAACACAGGAGATATGTAATGGCCAGGACTTAAAATGGGCTGTTTAAATTTGAGACTTGACTTTTTCCAGAGGGCTATAGCAAAATAGGGATGTGGACAAGTGTTAGGAGATAGCTTTCTGTCTGTTGCCACCTATCCTGTTTACCGTGCTGAACCATGAGACCTCATAGCTCATACTTAGGACGGTTATATCATCCTGTTTAATTGAGAAATTACTAAGAGCTATCTATAGCTTGATATTCTCTAATTAAGGTGTAAGTAAGAAATAAGTAGGTGCAACCATAAAGCTAGAAATATGGATTGGAGATTTGTCTACACACGGATTGTATTTGATTCCTCTTGCTGCTGTGGCAAATGGCCACAAGCTTAGTGGCTTAAAACAACACAAATTTATGAGTAGGTCAGTGACATGGGTCTCCCAGGGATAAAACCGAAGTGTCAGCAGGGCTGAATTCCCTTCTGGAAACTCTAGGGAGGCTTGGTCACCTTGCCTTTTCTAGCTTCTGAAAGTTGCCCACATTCCTTGGCTTGTGGCCCACTTTCTCCATCTTCAAAGCCAGCAATGTCTAATTTCTCTAACCATGTTCTTATCATGGTATCTCTCGCTGACCACAGCAGAAAAAGGCTCTCTGCTTTTAAGGACTCATGTGATTAGAAAGGGCACACTGCAATAATCTCTCATCTCAAGGTCCGTTATCTTTACCACAACTGCAAAGTCCCCTTTCTCATGTGGGGCAACATATTCACAGGTGATTAGGATGCGGGTATCTTTAGATTATCTGATTTCTGATTATTATCTGATTATTATCTGATTTCTTCAAAGATATTTTCTGAACCAGAAAGAACAGATGAGAGTCTCATAGTCGTTGTCAACTAGAGCCATTTTGATACATAACACAGCCACCCAAATGACAAGGAAATCCTCTGAGGCGATACAGACAGTGATACTCTATCCTTAATTCTACATAACTATAGATTTTCTGTGTGGTGGCAGTGGTGTCTTGTCTTAAAGTGACAGTGACTCCCACACCTTGCTAGATAATGCCACATATTCCAGTTCATCCCACTTAGCCATTAAAAGGGGAACGTTTTTGTTTCATTGGAGCAAAGGGATGTCTGTCATTTTCTGAGGTTCTTTCCATCGGTGTCTGATTTTGTAGTAATTTGAAATCTAGACCTTTTTCTAAGCTATTCAAGTTGACATTTTTTCTTCCCTGACAGTTCCTATCTGGGCAACGGTAGTCTAGGAGAAGGACAAATACCATGAGCTGAATCTTCTACTAGTTGGAATTCTCAGAGAATGAGTATTGGTAGTGTCTTCTAGCCCCTTCTCAGGTGCATGGGTTATCCCTTGGACCTGGTTATCCGTGACATCAATTTGCTACATCCTAAATTTCATCAGAGGAAAATATTCTCAAGAGAAATGTTATGTCAGGTAGCTTTTTAGCACAAAAGCTATATACATCCTGAATTATATAAGAAGGAACTTTACAACAAGTGTTGTTTTATCAGTCCTCAGCAAGCACCTAGCATGTCTTGTCTGTAGATTATCTTTCACCATTTCTGTTTCTGACTGAATAACTAGTTGTCAGATCTAGCTAACTATCTCGCCTTTTTGCTTCAGGGAGCTGCTTTCCTAGGATTGACTCCTATATGCCTACACAGAGCACGGTCCAGCGTTATTTCAGACACTCGAACTAGGTCAGAGTGGATTCAGGGCCTAAATCACAGACACTCATGTCAGATGGATGTCACTATCAAAATCAGAATTCTAGTTCTATCTCATATTGGCCAGAGAATAGAGTTTCTAATTTAAAATAAATGGTGGGAGAAGGGATAGAAAAGTAACAATATGGAACATGAGCAGGATGTCTACTTATTTCTGCATCCTTTCTTTTTCTCACTAATTATTAAGACAGATGACACCAGAGCCCTTTGTTCGTAACCCCAATGGTTGCACATGGTTACTTTCGATGATGCAGTATCATCTAGAAGTGAGCATTCGTGGGCTGGAGGATAGGAAGGCAAACGAAATCCAATCTGTACGAACGAACCTTAGCAGCTCCCCTGCCCCATTCCACTAACTGACATAAAGTACCAAAGAGTTAGATAGGCTGTGTCATTTTTTCAAGTATGTAGAGAAATACTAGGTGATTCTACTTCAACATATGTAGTTACCAATGAGCACGTACTTCCTTTTCACTGGTGTGGTTCAAATTGGTCCTCAGGTGGTCTGCCTGAAAATTTACCATTTGTGGGCTCTGGTGGCGATGTTTCTAGAACCTGTTTGTTTTCTTGTCAATTTAGCATTAATCAGGACACCAATGCCAATAATGGATGCATCCCCTGCCTCTCCTGTTATACAGGTCTCCTTTTCACAGATCAATATGGATATAGGTAGATGTAGATACTGAGAGGTTACCTAAGTCTGCCTTTCCAGTCTGTCCCTTAGGTTAGGGTCACCTTTTGTGTTAAGGCCATCTTCCTATATACTATGACCCAACCGCCTCATAAAAGCAAGGCACAAATTCCAACCCTAAAAGGCCATTTCTCTGGGCCACTATTTGCCTCCACCCATTAATTTGCTCCCAGTTGAATGTGTTATCTCTCATCTCTGTGTCGGAGGTTCCTGACACTCATATTCCCCTTTGGATTTCCTCATTTGGGTGGATTCTTTAGAATTATCCCTTGGCTAGTAAACCCTTGGTTAGTCCTCTCTTAGTGTTCTACTGCCTAGATGACAATTCCCTGTTCCACTCCCACCCAGGCCACCCATGGATCTTTCCTCTCTGCCATTTTCAACAAGACAATGAAGTGTTTCATCAGTGTTTTTTTTTTTTATGAAAAAAGGTATGTTTTAAGATGGTTTAAATATCTTCTTCAAAATAACAAAAGTGTTTTTTATTGTATATGTATGTATAGTCTAAGACTTTCCCCCATTCCATGCCTCTTCTTCAGCTACCTAATGTGAATAATGTGGAATTTCCAAACTTTCTTCCAACGTTCATGTTTTACTTATTCCATTGTCAAGACTACATCAAATGACATTATCATTCTTGGGATCCTGGAAGTAAGATCTTTTGAGAAATCACAGTGCCAACAGAAATTATAAAATAAAGGTACTTGGGTAAGAGGAATGATCACTTATGGCATTTATAGATCAGATTGAAAACCAATGGTTACACATTTCGCCTCTAGCTTTTGCTAAATAGTTGGTTCTATTGCTTCATTCACAATAAGCAATAAGATATATTTTGGCAAAACCATTTACAAAAATTCTTCTAGCAACATGAACAGAGAAAGAGATCCTGAGAGAGATGCTATGAGTATCTTAAGCATACAAATTTCCACCCTCCAGAAATCTCATTTTAGCATTTATCTTTGACTTAGGGCGGCCAATTTTAAGTATAACTGGCTCTTCTGATAAAATACTTTACTTTCAGTTTTTTCTTTCTCTTAAAGAGAACACAATTTTGAGGGGTTTTGGTTTGTTTTCACTAGTTGATGTAATGGCCAGAACACTTACCACCCTCTACTTCCCTAACACACATATACATAGTTCTTAAATTCCCAATTTTTTTTTTAAAAACTTACCTGGTCAAATGGTTGTTTACATGGTATAGATGCCTTGGCGATGTGGATCAGTTCTTTTCTGTCATTTATTGTTCCCTCTCAGTGATTTCGAGAAATCCATTTATGATAAAATCATTATTTCATAATTGTTACATATTCAGAAAACTGGTGATTTCAGAAATGTGGGCAAATTGCCTTATCAAAGCATACATTTAAGGAAATGTGCAGATTTCAAGATTCCACAACCTCAATTATCAGGTGATTTGAGGACCTTCTTCATTAGCTTCTCTGAGGTGCTTTTTACCAAGATTCATCCCCTAGCCTGCTACAGACTTAGTAAGCCAGAGTCTCTGAGGATTAAGCCAGGAAAGGGAACCTGCTCTGATAATTTTCATGAACACTAAAACTGGAGAACCATTAGCCCTCACAGCCATTAGAAATCTAGTTTGGGGTCTAGAAGAGGCAATCACAACGTGTCATCTAAAAAGCCCTGTATGGGTGACTGGGTGGTTCAGTCAGTTAAGCACCCAACTCTTGGTTTTGAGCTCAGGTCATGATCTCAGGGTTCATGAGTTCAAGCCCTGTGTCAGGCTCTGTGGGGCCTGCTTGGGGTTGTCTCAGTCTCTCCCCCACTCTCTGCCCCTCCCCTTCTTCTACTCTTTCTCAAAATAAATAAACAAACTTAAAAAAAAAAACTAAATAAAAATTAAAAACCCTGTATTTCCTTTTTTTCTTTTTTCTTTCTTTTCCTTTTCTTTTTCTTCTAAATATAATTTATTGTCAAAGTAGCTAACATAAAGTATATACAGTGTGTTCTTGGTTTTGGGAGTAGATTCCCCTGATTCCTCACTTACACACAACACCCAGTGCCCATCCCAACAAATGCCCTCCTCAGTGCCATCACCCACCCCCTCCCATCAACACTCAGTTGGTTCTGTTTTTAAAAGTCTCTTATGGTTTGCCTCCCTCTCTGTTTCAAACTATTTTTCCCCTCCCCTTCCCCCATAGTCTTCTGTTAAGTTTCTCAAGTTCCACATATGAGTGAAAACATATGCTATTGGTCTTTCTCTGACTGACTTATTTCACTTAGCATAATACTCTCCAATTCTATCCACGTTGATGAAAAAGGCAAGATGTCATTCTTTCTCATTGCCAAGTACTATTCCATTGTATATATAAACCACATCTTCTTTATCTCTTCGTCAGTTGATGGACTTTTGGTTCTTTCCATAATTTGGCTGTGGTTGATAGCACTGTTATAAATATTGGAGTACATGTGCCCCTATGAATCAGCACTCCTATATCCTTTGGATATATTCCTAGTAGCGCTATCGCTGGGTTGTAGGTAATTCTATTTTTAATGTTTTGAGGAACCTCCACACTGTTTTCCAGAGTGGCTGCACCAGTTTACATTCCCACGAACAGTGCAAAAGGGTTTCCCTTTCTCCACATCCTTGCCAACATCTGTTGTTTCCTGAGTTGTTCATTTTAGCCACTCTGACTAGTATGAGGTGGTATCTCTATGTGGTTTTGATTTGTATTTCCCTCATGATGGGTTACATTGAGCATCTTTTCATGTGTCTCTTGGCCATCTGGATGTCTTCTTTGGAAAATTGTCTATTCATGTCTTCTCTCCATTTCTTCACTGGATTATTTGGGTTTTTTTGGGTGTTGAGTTTGGTAAATTCTTTATAGATTTTGGATACTAACCGTTTATCTGATATGCCTTTTGCAAATATCTTCTCCCATTCTGTCAGTTTCCTTTTAGTTTTCTTGATTGTTTCCTTTGCTGTGCAGAAGCTTTTTATCTCGATGAGGTACCAATAGCTCATTTTTGCTTTTATTTCCCTTGCCTTTGGAGCATGCCAAGTACAAAGTTGCTGCAGCCAAGGTCAAAGAGGTTGTTGCCTATGTTCTCCTCTAGGAAAAAAAACCTGTATTTCCATTCATGACTTCAAATCTGTATGTTTCAATTGTTTAGGTCCCTCTAAATCCCTTCTCTTTGGAAAAAGGGCAAAAAGGGATAGTAGTGAAAGCACTGAAGCAAATGCGATCAGATAGTATGAATATGAGTATGATCTGACACTTTTACTAGTTCAAGAAAGAAGAGAATGATAGAGGAAGCAGACACTGACCAACTCCATTTCAGAGCCATTTTGCCCCCTTTGGCTATACAACTGTATGTCTTGGACAAGTTACATTACTTTGCCAGTCAAAATGTCAATGACACTATATATATCATGCTGGTTTTGGGAAGACTAAATGACTGATGTAGAGTTCCCAGAACAATAGTAGACATGTAGTGGACCCCCACATATTAGTTACATTTCTTCTTGTTTGCTATCGCTGCTGCTCAAAAGGCAGACTTTAAAACTTTGAGGGACATCTGTTGACAGTCCAAAGTTTCTGTAGGTGACGTCTCCAGGTCATATGGAGATACGGTTTGTTTGCCAAAAAGTGTAGTCTTCTACACAATTCAAGAAATGAACACCAGTATGCTTTATCAAATAGCAGCAATGATAGCCTAATATTTGTAGACCTCAGGGTGGGGCCCCTCTTACAGGTGCCCAAGGGTCTGGCCACATAAGTGAAGAAGGATCTGCTCTGCACCTAAGAAGACTGCACGTAGGGAGTTAGCTGCACAGAGAGGAGTCTCCGAGGAGGAGAAATAGGGTTGCAGTCTCCTGGAGCTTTTACTTAGGAGAAAAGAGTAAGAGAGAGATGAGTGAACAGCCCTGGAAAATGGCAGTAAAGGGGAGCAAATAGGATAAAAGAGACATAAAATAAATAGAGCACAGAGAAGCTAAGTAGGCTGACAACTCATGATAAATGGTCTTTATATTTTGACTTCTGATTCCTGAATCAGAATCCTGCACTAAAAAACTACTAAATAGATCAGCCCAATTATGTTTTAGCACCTTATATGAACAGTGCAGTGCACTAGACAGAATGACCCAGAAATAAATAAGGCCCATCTCTGCCTTCTAGTATTTTGCAGAACAGCAGGAAACGTCAACATATTTGGCAAAGGAAAGGGGAGCTAATCAGAAAAAATTAAGCTTATTTCAATGTACTTCGGCTAAAAAGAAAAAGCCCCATACTTCTTGTTAAAAATAAATGGGGTTTAATTGCTCAAAGTGATCCCAGTCCACAGATTATCACAGTAAATAATTGCACGCCCATCTCTTTTGCAAATCACAAAGCACCCTGCTCCATGCACCTCAGATGCTTTTCCGAATCACCACAGAGGGAGATTTTTAATCATTTCAACAACCAGAGCCCCAGCTTTGTTCTCCAGTAACGCCGGAAGGTTTCCAACATCTGTGCTATCCATAGCACTATACTTTTCTGACTTAATATAGGCAGGGGTTTTGTTTTGTTTGTTTGCTGTTCAGTTGATGTTGTCATATTCCAGAAACAAGACAGGCCTGCAAAGCAATGCTTCAGGTACTGCTATGTATATATTCTCCTCTTCAGATTTCTATTTGCTTGATTGGGACTACCGAGGGGCTGGAGGAATTGCCTGCATCTGCCTTTCATTCTTAATTTGGGTGAAATGAGTGGAGGCTGACTCTAACACATGCTTTTTAAAATCGAGGATCTAAAATGAGTCCCAGCTGTCCCACTAACAGCATGGATCCGTTTGGTGAGCAGCATCCTGAAGGGTCAGTGTCCCATCTTGTTTATCCCTGGGAAAGATGACAAATTATGAACAAATTAGCATCAATATGAACTCTTCTGCAGAATGGTCAAAATAGGAATACAAAATACAAAAACCACAGAAGTGAATCTTGTTAATCACCGCATTTTCAATAACAGTCTGGTGAAAAGAATAATTAACAAATTACTACATTAACCTAGAAAGAGGACATAATCACTATATAATCACTACGAAGACATTAGCTACAGGTAAACAAACAGGTGTTTGCCTGTTCTCACACACACATATTCTTATCTCAGAAATCTGATTCATTAACCCATAAAGTAAGACATAAGCTAATTGGAGAGTTCTTGCAGGATAAATGTCTAATGTGAGTCCAAGTTAGCTCTGATTTTCAAAATTATTTGAACAGATGTCAAAACTGTTTTTAATAACTTGTGAATAAATTTCTATACCTTAGAGTTTTGGTTTAAGGCTTAGACCAAACCACTCTGGAAAAAACACAAGTGTCTAATGCTGAATCACTTGGACTTATATGAGCATGTTAGATCCAAGAGGACAGCACTTTTGTCTATTTTCAATCACCAGTGTATCCACAGTGCCTAGAAGAATGTCTCGCACATTGTGGGCTATTAGTAAATTTTCACAAAACAAACAAAGCAATAATACTTAACTGTTTCATTACAGTTTCTCTGTCAGAATATCATCATTGGCCGAGCCTGGTAATAGGCATAAACATCTTTCTTGGGGAGTAATAACCACAGGAAAATATGGGACTGAATGCTAGCTCGTGGAAAGTGTAGAATACAGTGTCTCGTGGATGCTGTGATCATGTGTTCCACACAGCCTTAAGCTCAAACTAACTAGAAAATCCAGACAGTCATTTCTTTCACATTCTCTAGCAGCTTTCACCCCCTGTTGCCTTCCAGACACAACTCAAGGAGCTCTCTTTATTTTTCCTGCCCTTTACTTTCTTAGATAGGACCCTTCAGTTCTCCCCCACTGTGTTTATATGCATTTAAGAAGATTGTTTTTGTTGTTCTTATAACCTCATTCTTATGGCTGATGGAAGAATGGAATTTGAGGCATTTATATGAAGAAAAATGGGATCAGTTGTCAGAAATCACACTCTGTCTACCATCCTATACTTTGGCTTTTCACACTGCTAATGAGGATATAGGAGATTTCAGTTTCCTTTCTAACCATGAGGAAAACTCTGAAATAATATCCATGGTCTTGTGTTATCTGCAATCATAGTCCTTTTTATTAGCTAAATAATGAAGGAAAATATTTTTCTCTTCTCTCTGAATGAAAGGCAACTATGTTGTTTTCAGTCAGTTTCTAGAATTTCACTTCTAAGAAATGGCCTTAAGATATATCAGTTACAGAAGAGAACTTCCGTTTGTCCTTTTGGTATTTCATCAGTGCTTTGATTTAATGTTTAAAATATCTTATCGAATCTCTTAGACAGCTAAACATACACTTACCATTTCACTCAGCCATCCCACTCTGTATCATTTACCACAGAAAAGTGAAAACTTGTGTTCACACCAAAACCTGTGCACAAATATTTATAGCCACGTTTTTCCTTTTGGTGCATTTTTATTGAAATTCCAGTTAGTTAACATACAATGCAAAATGAGTTTCAAGTGTAGAATATAGTGATTCAACACTTCAATACAACCACCTTTTATTTATAGTAGCTTTATTTATTTTAGCTCCAGACTGGTAACAGCCTAAACGACCTTCACTGAGTGATGGGATAAATCAATAGGAGTACATCCATACAGTAGAATACTATACAACAGTAAAAAGGAGCAAACTACTAATATACAAAATAACTTGGACGGATGTCAAATACATTATACTGAGCGAAAGAATCCAGTCTTAAAAGGTCACATACTGTATGATTCCATTTATGTGATGTTCTGGAAAAGATAAAACTTTAGTGATGAGAACAGAACAGTGATTCCCTGGAATTAGGAGTAAAGGAAGAATGACATTTCAACAGAACAGTACAATGGAGATGGGTAGGGGGAGTGTTCTGTAACCTAACTGGGGTGGTGGTTACATGTATCTATATATGTGTTAACACATATAGGACTGTACGTCAAAAGAAAACAGGTCAATTTCACTGTGTGAGAACTTAAAAAGTAAAATTTTTTAAATAAAAAAACCCCATAATGTTCCTTGTGAATCTGTACCATAGAGATACCTGGAACGGTATCCTCCAAAACGTTATCATCTGCATGGAGGGAGTTCAGAGTGAGAAGATATTTATTTGAAAATAGCTATTTCCCTTTTTCAAGTATTGTGAAATAGGTTTATTTTTATTTAGAAATGATCAAGTTGCTTCTTCTGTTTAACCCATTCTCTTACAGCTTTTAGTTAAAGCAAAGAGCCAAATCATTAATGACTTATTTTTATACAGTATTTTTTGGCAAGATTAAAAGTATTTGTGTATGGTGAGTGTTGTATTACTTCCTGCCAAGCTTGGAAACCAAGATGACAAGTGCCAAAAGTATTAAGAAAAAACATATAAAATTAATAGTTTCGTGCCTAAGAGCCTCTCTTTGCACACGAGATTAGTACACCATTCTTAGTTTCATTTTGCAGTATAATTTGCCTCTTCAAAGAGCTCACTTTATTCCATTCAATTGCAAAGGTGGAATGGTTGCTAGGCCTCTAATAAGTTTAGAAAATTAAGTTATTACTACAAGGAAGTTTCCGAAACTCTATCCACTCACAAATATTTTACTTATACGCCTCATAATAGAGCAGGTGGAAATACAGGTACTATCTCTCTTCCTTCCCTGAACTCACCCTCTAATGCCTTGAAAATGAAAGCATGCTATGATATCACATATGCACACATGTGTGCCTCTGAAAGAAAAATGAGCGCATGCATACCTTTGTAGCCATATCTTTTTGCTCTCTGTTTAATTTCAGAATATAGCTACCTTTTCCTATGTTCTAATTTCAACCAAAGAAAATTAACTAGCCTGTATAATTAATGCTTCCCTTTTATCCCCGGATAGGTTTCTTCCTGTGTTTTGCATATAATGTAACACAAGGTTGTTGGGGTTTTTCTCATTGAGCTATTTTCAAAGAAATCCTTGAAATGGCCATGAAGAATGGTCTCTAGAAGAACTATGTGCAATATTCCACTCAAACTAAACAAAAATAATAAAATGAGATATTCAAGTGGATACTGAGAGATGAATGGATTGTTATGTTCATTCTAAGACAACATCTAAATATTTCATGTTTCCATTTTATGTCAAAGGTGAAGCTTTAAGTGGAATAAAAAATGTCCTTTCTCGGTAAAATCAGTTGATTTAGCAGTTTTGTGCATGAATTAAAGCTTTCAATCAATATTTTGTTTCTGTCAAATTTCCCTTCTTATGGGAAATTCTGTGCCTGATTCTTTTTTTAAAAAACATCATTGAAAAGAATCATAAAAGAGCACCAAATGTCTCTTTTTGTTGAAAGTTTTTAAAGAAACACCACACAAAAAACCCTTTATTGTCTTATTTGGAAACTATCTTTATAAAAGGGCTAATTTTATACTGGAAACTACTATTAGAACTGCATGACTAACATTTCAGTATGAATCATGGTCACAAACAGGGTCATTGTGAATGGCAGAGCTGAGAGATGCTTGTCAACAACCATTCAAAAATAGATACTTGCCTGAGATCCATTTTAATTTCCTCTATTTTCATGTGAGAGATAACCTTCCTTTCTTTCTTCTCAAAGCATTTCCTCTCACCTTCTTTTGGCTCTTCTCACATCTGAGTTCCCCCCCTTTTCTCACAGACTGTAATACTCTTGGGGGTCAATGACCTGTCAATCTGGGGAGTTTCTTGAGGCACTTCCAAAATTCCAGTTGTTGGATACTCATGGCCATGGCAGCCCACAGCCCAAGGCAGAACCAAAGTGAGAGTTAACTGATCAGAAACAAGGCTGAGACCCCTTAGAGAAGCTGTCAGGGACCAGGTCACTGAGTTGACTCCACAAAGGAGTCATAGAGGATGTGTGGAGTCACAAGGAGGCTGCCTTATTTTGAAGTCATCAGCTGAGGGCTAAGGCAAGAATTTACTGGGGGTTCTGCTCTATCAAGACAGAGGCTGGGCTTTTAGAATAAAAAAGAACACTGATTTTACCGTAACAAAACTTTCGGCAGTTGCTTTTGCCTTTTGCTAAAACTCTTGCCATCCTTCCTTCTCTTGAATTCTGTTCCAGTCTCAGTCTGGATCTTCAGAAATCACTGGCCCATTTTATTAAAGACTTGGGAATTTTTATAGATCAGAACTTAACATTTGAATAATATATTTTTTAATATAATTTATCGTCAATTTGGCTAGCATGTAGTGTATATAGTGTGTTCTTGGGTGGGGGGTACATTCCTGTGACTTATCGCTTACATACAACACGCAGTGCTCATCCCAACAAGTGCCCTTTTCAATGCCAATCACCCATTTTCCCCTCTCCCCCGTCCCCCCATCAACTGTCAGTTTGTTCTCTGTATTTAAGAATATCTTATGGTTTGCCTCCCCCTCCCTTTCCTTCCCCCATCATCTTCTGTTAAGTTTCTCAAGTGCCACATATAAGTGAATACATATGATATCTGTCCTTCTCTGACTGACTTCTTTCACTCAGCATAATACCCTCTAGCTCCATCCACGTTGCTGCAAATGGCCAGATTTCATTCTTTCTCATTGCCGAGTAGTATTCCATTGTATATATAAACCACATCTTCCTCATCTCTTCATCAGTTGATGGACATTTAGGCTCTTTCCATGATTTGGCTATTGTTGAAAGTGCTGCTGTAAACATTGGGGCACGTGTGCCCCTATGGATCAGCACTCCTGGATCCTTTGGATAAATTCCTAGTAGTGCTATTGCTGGGTCATAGGGAATATATTCTTTTTTACATATATGCAAAACAGTGATTGGGTAGGAAGAGATCTGAGTTTAAATATTTACTGTGGCGCCAGCTGCTTGGGGACTCAGTACATTATCTGAACCTCAGGAATCCCAGCTCTGAATATCTACATACTATACTGTGAAAGATGAGTTCCATAGAGGGGAACCATTGCAAAAGTTGTATGTGCTCTACTAATATATCATGTATGTAGTAGAACTGATGATAGATTGATTTATATGGTATTGATGGCAGGTGGACTTAATTTTTTCTATAAGCAGTTGAAGTTGCTTACCAAGAAATAGTTTATCTTTATCTGTTGCATTTCCTTGAAGCTGAGTAATAAAATATTGCTAAGTATATCTATGATCTTTTTGTTTTTCTCAACCCAAGTTTTCTGTATGGTATGACACTCACATTACTTCTATTCCTATGATGACCTTCAGACATTATGGGGAGACATTGCACGATCATAAGTTTGGGAACTCGTCCTGGATTCAAGTTTTGAGTCTGCCACTTTCTCGGTTGTAATCTCAGGTCATTTATTTAATTCCTCTGAGCTTCAATTACTCTTCCTCCGTAAACTGGGATAAGACCAGTACTAACATCAAGGGTTGTGAAGAGAATAATCTACAATAAGCATCAACAAACATTTCCTCTATTAGACCAGGTAGCAAATATTTGAGGCTTTACAGACCATATCACATAGTGTCTTTCACAACTATTCAAGTGCAAAAGCGGACCTAGACAATATGTAAAAGAATGCGCGTGGCTCCAGTAAAACTTTATTTACAAAAATAAGCAGTAAGCTGGATGTGGCCCACCAGATTGCCAACCACTGATCTACTTTACTGCTTGGCGTCATCCTAAACATTAATTTTAATGTAAATGAAATTATATTAATCCTGTGATGTAAAGTGAAACTTAACACCATTATTTAACAATATGTCACAGTCGTATGAGGCTATAGTGTATTACCTCAGAAACTAAAATCACTCGATGCTAAAGGAAACTACCAGGGTATACAGATTTGTTCTTGAGGAATTCTGCGGTCACATCTGCTGATCTGTTGAGAAGGAAATAATAATCAGTAACCAATTTGCAGTACTTTCAAATCACCTGCATAGATGGGGGATGCTAAAATATTGAAACAAACGTCAGATGACATTGTCAGTAAGGTAGGGCCCCATATTTATTCGTTTTTCAAAGTATTTATTCTCTGACTGTCATTTCCTTCCTAAATGTTGCTAATCATATGCACCCAGTACAGGCCTAATGTGCTGAACTTGTACCATTACATTCCTGTTCCTTGTCTTCCTAATATAGTGAAGCTGATTATGCTCCTTGTTTTATAATGTTCATCCTGTTAGGATGGGCGAACCCATTGGCTACCGAGCACCGCCTGATGTTCATGTTCTCATCATTAGCACTGCTCTAGCTATGGAGCTGTCAGCATTTTTAGCCGAGACGCTGCTTTCGGGGCTTTGCAATTCAGTCATAAAAATTAGCTGCAGGCAGAAACTTGACATATCAAGCCCAGACCCAAGAGAAGAATTTTATTACATTTTTAACAGGGAGAGGGAAGTACGTTTGACCATTGTAAAAGGCATAAAAATCATTGCACTGGGCTCGCTCTTGATCCTTCTCTGTCCTGCCATCATTTAAGATTGCATTTGTACCCTGCCTCCTCCGTTTTCCATATATCCATGGAGGAGCCCTATGGACTTCCAGTGTCAGACGACTTTACAACAAGTTCCCTTAAGGCTACCGTTCTATTTTAGATTGGACCAAAGCAGCTTTTTGACCACCGTTTGTCAACGGCCAAAGGAAATTTCACCCTCTTACTATAGCCTTCTATGAATACAAAATTCGAATCATTCTTCTGCCATAATATAGCAACACAGGGTATGACCTGCATCAAAATTCCTGGTTTATGCTTGAGCTTTAGAACTGGCTTGTGTGTGTGAAGGCATTTCTTTGGTGCAAGAGTGAATTGAGACAGCTTAACTCACATTGTTTAATTACATACTGCATTGTGAACTCAATCACGGTGTCCCCTGCAAATGTGATGAGATTACTCTGTTTTGATAAACAAGACAGGTCATAGGATTGAAAGCTTGGATGATAACCATCCCTTCCCTTTCTCATCTGACAGTGCTGTTTTCTGGAAATATTTTTAGCTACTCATCTAATTGTAGGAATTTGGTAGAAACACATTTCTCAGAAAGACTCAAGGATATGAAGAATGATGCCGGATCTCATGATTGACAAGAGTAGTGTTTTACCCATTTAATGCCTCATTCAAGGTTATTCTAGTCATTAAAGACAAAGCCTGTTTTTAGTCCCTTTTCATTTATTTTTTGTATGGAATATAATGTATGATGTAGAACATGTATCGTGTCATACATAATATGTGATTTCCAGTGATTTCTTCATTGTAATGGCCATGCCCCCTCCTCATCTCCTGTGGCTTGAGAATAGCGCCCACACCCTTCCTCTGTGATGCTCCTTTTCCCCTGGCTTCCAGGACAGCGCAGACTCTGGGTTTCTTTCCCACCTCTCCGGTCCCTCTCGCTCACTTTCCTTTCACGGTTATTCCTATTCCTCCTTACCCCGATTGTCGCAAAGCCCCAGGTCTTCTTCTCTACTCTCCTTCTAGGCGTGCTCTCATCCCACCTCTATGCTGGTGGCTCCCAAGTGTATATGCCCAGCCCTGGTATTTCTCTAAAGTCACATATCTGACCACCTGCCCTCTCCGCTGGAATAGACACCCCTAACCCCACATCTTCACAAGTGAGCCCTGATCTTTCCCTACATATCTGTACCACCCACAGCCTCCTCTGCCTCAGGAACAGTAGCACCAGTCCTCAACTGCTCAAGCCAGACACTTTGGAATCATTCTTTTTGTTTTTTAATTTTTTTTAATGTTCATTTATTTTTGAGAGAGAGACTAAGTGAGAACAGAGCAGGGGCAGAGAGAGAGAGGGGGAGACACAGAATCTGAAGCAGGCTCTAGGCTCCGAGCTGGCAGCACGGAGCCCGACGCGGGGCTCAAACTCACGAACCGGAGATCATGACCTGAGCCCTAGTGGGACGCTCAACTGACTGAGCCACCTGGGTGCCCCTGGAATCATTCTTGAACTTTTTTTTCTCCCTCACTCTTCACATCCAACCTGTGAGCGAATTCTGGTGGCTCTCATTTTAAAATTATTCAGGATCTGACCACTTCTCACTTCCTTGACTGTTACTACCCTGGCATGAGGAACTTTACTCAACCACTCAGAAGCTCCCTGTTTCACATTGTAAGCAGGGTGTCTTACAATGGCCTATAAAGTCCTACCAAGGTGACCTCTCCGTTTCCGGTATGACAACATGTCTACCTCTCTCTGACTTCCTCACTCCACACCAGCCCCTTGGCATCCTTGCAGTTCCTCTAACAGGCCAGCTACTCCCTCTTCTTGGGACTTTGTACTCACTGCTCCTCTGCCTGTGATACTCCCCTGTAATGCATCTACCTGGCTAACACCCCTGCCTCCTTTAAGTCTTTGCTCAAATGTCACTATTTCCATGCACCCTATTTTGACACCATATTTAAAATTGCAGACTCACCCTACTGCTGGCATTCTTGGGTTCTTCTTTTTCTCCTTTTCCCATATATCTAATCACCTTTCAATATATTGTATCATTTTTGCCCATTCCTTTTCATCTTACACTAGGATACAAGGTCCCATGGGGGCTGAAAGTTTTGTTTTGTTCTTTTACATATCCCAAGCACCAAGAGCAGTGCCCGTCACATAGCAGTAACTCAATAAATATCTAAAGTGCTAAATGCATGCATAACCACTGAAAAAAATTAAAACAAGCCTTCACAATAGATAGTACAATGCCAAATGATTTGTTAAGCCTTTTAATTTAGGGTAGGTGACTTTTTACAAGTAATATTTGTTTTAAATTATTCTTACTAGTGTTTTGAAAGATTTATCTTTTTACCTAATTAAGGATGGATGGCAACATTCTATACTAAGCTAGTTTTAAAGAAATAATAGTTATGTTGTCAGAGTTCTGTTTTTTAAGTTTATTTATTTTGTGAGAGAGAGAGACTGACCAAGAGAGCAACTGGGGGAGGGGCAGAGGGAGAAGGAGAGAGAGAATCCCAACCAGGCTCCATGCTGTTAGCATGGAGTGCAACACGGGACTTGAACTCATGAACCATAAGCTCATGACTGGAGCCAAAACCAAGAGTCAGACACTTAACTGACTGAGCCCCCAGGTGCCCCCATTGTCATAGAGTTCTTTTTTTTTTTTTTTTAATGTTTATTTATTTTGAGAGAGACAGCGCAAGTCAGGAAAGAGCAGAGAGAAAGGGAGAGAGAGGGGGTCACCTGGGTGGCTCAGTGGTTAAGCGTCCAACTTCGGCTAAGGTCATGATCTCACATTTTGTGAGTTCGAGCACTGTATCAGGCTCTGTGCTGCCAGCTCAGAGCCTAGAGCCTGCTTCGGATTCTGTGTCTGTATCTCCCTGTCTCTCTGCCCCTCCCCTGCTCATACTCACTCGTTCAAAAATAAATAAACATTAAAAAATTTTTTTTCATAACGTAAACATTAAAAAAATTTAAGATGGGGCACCTGGGTGGCTCAGTTGATTAAGCGTCCAATTTTGGCTCAGGTCACGATCCTGATTTCCAGGATTTGTGTGCTCGAGACCCACATCAGGCTATGTGCTGACAGCTCAGAGCCTGGAGCCTGCTTCGGAATCTATGTCTCCCTCTCTTTCTGCCCCTCCCCCACGCACACTCTGTCTCTCAAAAACAAAATTAAAAAAAAATTTTTTTTTAATTTTAAGAAAGGGAGAGAGAGAATCTGAAGCATGCTCCATGCTGCCAGCACAGAGCCCTGTGGAGGACTCGATCCCACCAACCCTGAGATCATGACCTAAGCCGAAATCAAGAGTCAGATGCTTAAGTGATTGAACCACCCAGGTGCCCCTGCCAGAGAGTTCTAAACAACATTTTCCCATGGAAAATTAAGCATGTAAAGCAACTGCATCCTCATGACTTTTGTAATAAAATGTCCAAAAGAAATCAGCTCAGTGACAAATTTAATGAAGTGGCTCACAACAAAAGCCCTTTTCTACTTTGGCAGCAGAAGGAAAACCTTTGAAAGATTTTTCTTCAAAGTTTTGAATATTGTGATATTTTCCTAAAACGTTGTAATTTATTTACCTATGCGTGCTGCCTGGAAGCAAGCAGTCAGCGGTCCTTTTACTATGTGGTTTCTAGAACCTCCTGCTCTGCGGGTGTGTTTTGCCCCGTTCTGCTTTCTCTACTCCAGAGGTTTTAATCAGATCACATTTTTCTTAATGAGGCTGATTAGAGGGTGAAAACCAGCAATAACCTCAGGGGTAAAGTAGGCGGCTCCCTTAGGCATTGAATTCTAACCACTTGAGTTAAAGCTATTATTGATACTTACTCAGGATGTTATATTAACTCACTGAAAATCTTTAAGAATGATGATGGTGGAGTCAGTGCTCATAACTTAATGACAATGGAATATGTTAAGTGCTAGAGAAAATAAAATAGATCTAGATTACAACTCCTCACTCAAATCACCATAATTTTTTAGTAGTTACCATTCCCACAATACAATTTAGGTAGAAATAAAAGTAAGAGTTAGATGCAATATGGAGTAGGCCTAATAAGAAGTAGAAACCAAAGTTAAGTTGAAAATGATAGTTCCCAATGTAATTGTGTTGCAGTGCCTTTCATGAAAAATACAAGCCATAAGATAAAATTTGTATGAAGCCCTTACTGAAACCTCAATTTTATACATTTGCTCTTTGGATGATTTACATTTCTAATTTTGCATCTTGAGTTGAGTGTGCCGTAAGCAAAACTGTGGAAACATGTTTCTCAGTAGAGGAGGTGGAATCCCCTGCATATCATCTATCCCAATCAATGAACAGGAATTTGCTTTCTGCAATGTGTATGGCTGCTATCCCATAATTTGTATCTTAATTATATGTTAAAAATGCTTCAGCACAAACAGGGAAGGAATTATTAATTTTTTAGCTACTAACATAGCCCAATCAAGTCTCACAATTCCCACTCATAAAAATGGAAAAATTATTAGAGTAAAATCACTACAGATTATCTCCTCAAGTTATATGAACAGGAAAATTGTAAAACTTTCAGCAAAATATATTTTTAATATCATTCAACTGTTTTGCATAAAGCATTTAATGTTATGAAAAAAGTTTAATTTCAACTATTTGAGTAATAACTTCTAGTGCTGAAGATACCTTATGGCTGTGTCTCTTCACCTTTCCAGACCAGCGCACCTAACAATGGAGCCACTTTGGGTGCTTTATGCTTATTTTGACATTAAAACTATTTTTTTAAATAATCTACCCTTGGAAGCTTATTGTCGCGTTCATTAATCAGTGAGATCCAGTTACATTGAATTTCTCAATTAAAAAAAAATTGGGCTGACACATTTCAGGACTTCTCTGATGAGGTGTTAGAATATTTTGATTCAACAGACTTCTATAACTCTGAGGATACAAATAGCAAGGGAATGTTTTTGTTTTTCAATTGGTTTTAACCCAGTCAGAAAGATTTCTAAGTATAGATACCCAATGTGATGCCAAGAGGTAGAGACAAGCAAAACTTTTCGGGATAGTGGTGGATATTTTTGTAAGTTCATCCTCTTCTAAGAGGTCAAGTCACTTGTGTCCAGTGATGGATGTGAAGGGTCTCTGGTACACAGGTTAGTCTTCCTTATTGTCTCAGGGAAGAATAAAAGGGCTTTATCATTAAGGAAAAATGACTAGAAGATCTCTGTATTTCTAACTAATGGTATGATTTTGAATTTGTCGATCAAGTAAGAATCCTGAACACTCATAATCCCTGTGAACTCTTCATGCAACCCTCAATATTTATTTTGACTACAGTGATCTTATTATGAATAATAAAAACATTCATAACTTTGCCTTATAGTTGTCGATAAGAGGCTCAATTTGGAGGGGGGCGCGATTTATTTGGGTACCTAGTCTTTCTCACTGTGTTGTTTAAAATAACGATAACTGTTCTAATGCAGGGGAGAAAGAAAATCTTAGGAGTGTAATATAATGGAAGTTTATTTGGGGGTCACATGAAATGAAGTCCATTGGTGGCACAGATTGTTGGAGAGCTCTGTTCCATGCACTGGAACCAAGGAGATGGAGACTCTGTCACATTCAACAAATGGCTTCCAAATTCACCATGGTTGTTGAAATCTAAATTGGACATGAGAGAAATAAGTGAGTATTTTAGGGAGGAGGAACAGAATTCATAGGTCAGGCCTGGAAGTTTCCTTTATCATTTTTGCCCACCTGCCTTTGGCCACAACTCAATAGTAAGACTACTCTTAACTGCAAGGGAGGCTGGAAATGTGATTTGGCTGTCTGCCTAGAAGGAAAGGAATACAGATTTGGTGAATGGCTAGCCAGTCTCTGCCACAGTCATGTTTTGTTTGTTTGTTGCTTGTCTCCATGAAGACAGCTGACAATTCTGCAGAGATTTGGAAAGTTCTTCCTTGCACTACATATCACATACACATGCAATAAACAGGTTTTGAGGTTTTCCCATTTTGATACAGTTATGTCTAAAGAATGGGAATTTCAACCACTGTTGTTGACAAAGTTTATGATTTTTAACCACTGTGTTAAGCTCCTTAAAAAAAAATGAAAAAGGTGAACTCTGAGACACTGTCCTTTGTGAATGATGCAGCAGCCGGGGTATTTGGGGTGAAAACTAGCCCCAGTGAAGGCTACCATACTTTAGCTCTATCTTTGGTGATATGACCCCCTCAGTGTACATATCCTTCCGATTACTTTTCCCATCAACCTCAGGCTCACTAAAAAAAGGCCTTGTTGAACAATTCCTCAGTGATTGTTTTCCATCAAACAAGTCTTCAGAGGTCTTCGCAGGGCTCACTTTTTAAATATTTAGAGTCAAAGACAAACACCAAATCATCTAGAGGTTTAATACATTCCTTTATGTAAGCTTTCATAAAACTATAAGATAAATAATAGAATTAACCTGATAGAACAATGAGTTGTTCTACAATGTTTTTGAGCACTTTAAAAGATGTCCTTTGTTAGTGTCGGTAAAGTCACATTTTTTACAGCTTCCCTACCTCCTTTTGGCTCAAAACAGACTCTAGCATATTGACAATCCAAGTTTTCAACCAAATTTTCTCTTTTTTTAAAAATTTTTTAAATAGTTATTTATTTTGAGAGAGAGAGAGGATAAGTATGAGCAGCGGAGGGACAGAGAGAGAGAGAGAGAGAGAGAGAGAGAGAGAGAGAGAGAATGAGAGAATCCCAAGCAGGCTCTGCACTGTCAGATCATGACCTGAGCTGAAACCACAAGTCAGACGTTTAACCGACTGAGCCACCCAGGCTCTCCCAACACATTTTCTCTTAAAAGAAATACCACCTTCCAAAATGATGGTTCAAAGATGAACTTTTTTGTTTGTGTTTTTTTTTTTACTAGCCGAGATTTTCTTTCTAAATTGCAAAAAGAAACAAAAACAAAAATAAAACCACGAGCTCACTTTTTTCTAAATGTGCATGATTGATTTTAAAATGCCGGTGAAGAATGACAGTTTCATGGAGCATAGCTTCATGCTTTTTATGAGCCAGATGCTAAAATAAATGTAGGCTCATTTCCATCACCAAATTAAAAATTGTATTCAAAATAGGAAACTAAGTGTAGCCTATATAGTTTAGATTCACTCCTGTTTATTCCTGACTGGAATCATCTGGGTATTACGTTTCATGACTGTGACAAGCCTTCAACATTTCAGATTGTTTCTTCTTATGTATCTTACATATTTTCACCAGTGTCAAATTTACTCTTCAAAATTCCTATTTTTTATCCATGACCTATTTCAAAATATGATATATTATACTTTACGGTAAAGATATCTATTCACAGAGGTGTCGTCCAGCCCTTTTTATAATAATAAATACAAAATGAAACATAAAAATGTTCATGAGTATGAATTGGTGAAATAAGCTAGGATCCACATATTACCATGCTGTATAGTTACTGAAATGACAAAAGAGAGCTATTTGTACTGATATAATCTAATTCGTCCTTTGTAAAGGATATTTGTGTATGTGTTCACACACATACATATGTAGCATACACATATTTACATGTACGTATGCATATGTTCGTATATGCATAATAGCTGAGAAACATACTGAAAGAATTGTTTCTATGGTTACCTGTGGAGGAGTGAAGCCAAAGCATGGGATGAGGCGAGAAGCTTTTTAGTTTTCATCTTCTACCTTTCTTAACTGTTTGAATTTTTTTTACCATGACTATCTGATTTCATTTATTTTATTTATGTGTGTGTACATATATACATATATACACATATGGTATATGTACATATGCATATGTATCATATATATACAACCTTGTAGTGACTGTCCTTGAAGTTTTGTGGTAACTAAGGAATAAGAATGTTAAAGATGGAGGAAACTTCAAGCTCCAAATAACGTTGTAGTGTTTAAATGCCGCTTTTCATTTCTATGCTGCCACTGTCTGTTCCACTTATCAGCTAAGCTCATTTCCACCTGAGAGTTAAGGGCAGCAGCGTCTCTGATCACAGCTGGGAAACTTGTAACTGGGAGTTAGGCCATAGCCTTAAACCAGCAGCATCCATGGAAACTAAATACCAGAAATTAGCAACGGTTGCAAAATGGAGTCCCAGCCCACTCCCGCTCCTTTCTAATTACTCACTAATGTTTCCTAACTGTGTGCAGCCAGGCTGCCGTGACTGGGGTATGAAGAGTGCAGAACTTTTTGAATAAGGCAAGGCTTACTCTGGAATAAGGTGATGCTAACCAAAAACCTAACTGCAGTTAAAATGAGGCAAGAGTTCCGACTGTTTCCATCAAATTCATTCTGCCCCAGGAAAAAGATGATGATTTGATCCTAATTATGCTAACAGCATTTCAAGAGCCTCCAGAGAAAATGCCTATTTTCTAAAATGCGGATCACTAAATTATACTGTACTATTTAACAATGCCTGTCACTGAAGCTTCAAGGCTTATCCCAACTTAACTTGGGTTTAGTCAGCTTAGGATTGAAATCCACAGTTTTCTCACAAATTCTGCTTGCCCTTTAGTGCCTAGGACACAGTCTCCAGGCATATGGCTCTTCAGACCCTCATGATTCCTCTGAGCCATTCTAGAGAGCCCAGGTCCCAGCTGGGGTCTGGCATTCCGTTCACTCAGAAGGCCCCACCCCCTGCTTGTAGGGTCCTACATTTGTTTCCTTCTGGGACGACAGGTAAAACCCACAGGTACCCAAGCCTGCTGTGCCCCTAAGTCATCAGAAAAACTTATTAAATAGATAGATTCTTGATTTCTGGGCTACACTGATACACAGGTTTGAAATCCCATCTCTGGGCTCGCTGCCACATGGCTTTTTCCTGACAGGTCCCTACACGCCATCGTGCATAACCATTGTTTTTATACATAGCCTACCTTCTCTTTCTGTTACTCCCAGTTTCCTTCTTATGAACAATTCAAACCAGCTCATTAAGAGCAGTATAAAAGATGCCAGCACCAAGAGATTAACAGTCAGACCTTTGCTTTAGGCCAGATTTGCCTCTGTTGCTCTGCTCCCTGAAGGCCTACCTCCGGACTCTTTATTGATTCAGGATGAGTGTCCTGCTTTCCCAAATGGCCAGCAATGCGGGGTGAGGGGTAGTCACCCTTAGTATCCACCGAGAGGCTTTTTAGCCCAAAGCGGGAGACACGGCTTTTGAGCCTAGAGTCCTCATAGGCTCTGAGGCTCAGGATTCTATGAGCCTCCTCTAATGGGTCTCATTCAGAGGGATGTTATCGGTGATATCATTGATGAATATTGCTATATTCTTGTAGGTTTCAGGAAGGGGCTTCTGTTACTAAGAACTACTCAAATGATTATTATACAGGGGTGCCTGGGTAGCTCAGTCGATTAAACATCCAACTCTTGATTTTGGCTCAGGTCATTATCTCACAGTTCATGAAATCAAGCCCAGCATCGGGCTCTGTGCTGACAGTGCAGAGCCTGATTGGGATCCTCTGTCTCCCTTTCTCTCTCTTTTCCCCTTACTTGCTCACTTGCTTTCTCTCAAAACAAATTAATTTCTTTAAAAAGATTATTATACACACTCTCAGCAATAAGAGATTAAAATGAAACTCTTCACTGAAGAGATTTGAGTTTGATGGTTTGATTACAGCGTGAGTTGCAATGTCTATGAAAATCTCCCACAGTTATCTTAGAGTTTACATAGGAGGAAGTAATTTTCTTTAAGTAAAAAGTAGATGAGTACAACACCAGTATAATTTCTTTTAAGAGACTTTAACCTGTAGTCAAGGAAGATTTGGGAAGTTTTTCACTGATGATGAATGACTATCAGTAGCATTTCAAAGGACTTGCTAGACATAGAAATCCATGGTGAAATAATTTCACAGATACCCCATAGTCTTATAGATTTGGAACAATGTTGGGAGATAGTCCCTAAGACAAAGTACAAATTGGTATACTGATAGGCATAGTTGCTCATAGGTTCTGGAACTGGTAAATATAATACTGTGGCTTTGATTACACAACACATTTTCTGTTCCCACTCAAATGTGGTTTATCATAATTGCCTGAATTTGGGTTCTAATTTACCTGCCTTAGACTCTCACTTAGGTATACAATTACATTTTCAGTATTCAGAAGACTATGTTACTGTGAGCAGTTCCTGAAAATAGGACAGTATTTCATAGTTCTCTGGAATTGAAGGTTTGTTGTTTATTTGTTATCTTGTTTGCTTATTTGTTTGTGAATGACCATAAAGTGAATCCTCATAGAGCAAGGAAAAATATCTTATGTTTCCTTATGGATCTAATCTCTGAAACTTTTAGACTATCACTAATGATGTCCCGGGAGTCCTTGGAGTTAAATTAAGAGGGTGTACAGTTCATAAATTTTTATTTAGATGCAATCCTTGCTTGCAAATAAGTTTACAATCTGGTAAAGAGGCAAGGTCATAATGAACCTGAAGAAATGGATTGAACTTAGACAGTATCTAGAGAATATAGCAAGGGCTTGTATGGCCGCTTGGGAAGATGATGGGAGAAATTGATGGGAATAATTGAGAAAGGCTTTCTGGATGGGCTGGGTCAAACCTAAGTTCTAAACGACAGCTCTGGGACGGTGGGTAACACAGCAACCTAAAACGAAGTTGGGAAAACAATTGAGAATGGAGCGTGTATCTTACAATGAAATTCATCAGAACAGAGCACAGCAGTGAAGAGCCTTCACTTCGGTGGATGGCACTTGCTCTTTTATCCTTTGGATACGTTAACCCTGAGTTCATTGCTTATGGACTCACACAGAGTGAAGGGAAACATGGCATGATCTTTTAAATCAAAAAGTCTGGGGGTGCCTGGGTGGCTTCATGGGTCTAAGCATCCAACTCATATTTTCGGCTCGGGTCATGAATGCACAGTCCGTGAGATCAAGCCCCACATCAGGCTCCACACTGATGGCCCCGAGCCTGCTTGGGATTCTCTCTCTCCCTCTCTCTCTCCGCCCCCAGCTCCCACGCACATGTGCACACACTCTCTTTCTCAAAATAAATAAACTTTTAAGAAAAGTCTATACACATTGGATGTGTGGAAAGAAAACATGGCAATGTGAAAATCAAGTAGAGAAACACTTGTTAACAGAAAACTAGCTCTGTCTTTAGCAAGAGATACTTTGTATCTTGGTACTGTATTTGTTATGTGACTATGTGTCATCATTTTTACCAGTAGTAACACCCACTATTTACTGAGCCATCATGTCTGTGCCCATTTACAATGTGCTTAAGTGCTTTATATACCTTATTTGTACATTTAAGCCTCATAATAAACCTAGGGGTTAAATATTCTTACACTCAGTTTTGCAAATGAGAAAGGTAAAATATTAGGTTAAATGACATATCTTGGTTAAGGTCAAGGAAACAATACATGGGTAAGTTTTATCTGGACATAGATTTACCTGACTTAGAGGTCCAGATTCCAACCAGTACACTGATGCTTTAGAATCGGGATTACAAATTGATTACCAGAGCACCAAAATCAGCCTGGGGATCTGCTTTGTTCAGGCCACATTGTGTGTTTTCAGAGAATTCAAATGTGTATTTTTATAGAGAAGGGTGCTAACTGGAATCACCATGCATCATTGCCATGAACTATCTTGACATAAGATTTCAGTTACTCATTTGAGATTGTAGGTTGAATATTCCCCTAGTTTATCTAAAATTTATTTATATTTAAACAAAAATTAGGGATGCCTGGGTGGCTCAGTGGGTCGAGTGTCCAACTCTTGATTTCAGCTCAGGTCATGATCCCAGGGTCATGAGCTAGAGCCCCCCGTAGGGCTCCACACTGGGCACAAAGCCTGCTTGGGATTCTCTCTCTCCCTGTCCCTCTGCTGATCCCCCACTTGCATTCTCTGTATATCAAAAAAATAAATAAAATAAAAAGTATATATATAATTAGATGCAAACTAATGCTTTTATATCTATGCAATTTTATATATATACTTGTATATGTAATTTTATTTATTTTATATACTTATATGTAGACAACTAGTACAACATATATTTATAGAAAATTCCATTGTTTGTGCTGAAGAATGTAAAGAGGAGACATCATTTGGGGGAAATAGTACATTCTTAAAGTTCCCAAGGGCATTGATTTTGACATCTTGAGGTAACAAATTTCCAAAGTTTCCTCTTTTCTGGTCTCATTTCACATCTTGCTTTCCATGAGTAGACACAGCCAGGGGGATTCCTGTCTGTAATCCCCATCCATATGCCTCTGCCAGCCAATTAATTGCTCATTAATGCATCAGCCTAGGTGTTAATTTGTTGACAGACAGACACATTTAAGAAAGAGGTTATAAATACTGTCTCAATGGCCTTACATACTCTGGAATGTAGGAGAAATCATAGTCACAGTGAATTTATTGTCAGATTTCTTGTCTCAAATATTTATTTTTAGCTACTGTGATAATTTTTCATTGATGTTCTATTATGACTATAGTTTGCTGTGTTTGACAGTATTTTCCATCATGGAACTGCATTTTGTTTTCAGAGTAAGGACATTTTGAGGGAAGTGGCTATTTTTCAAAAATTTATTTTTTACTTTTCCACAAGCTGGTGAACCAGTTAATATTCAAATATTTGTAAAATTATGTCATATTCCTAAAAGTATGTGATAAATCCATTAACTGGAGAAAGAATGGTTGAGAATTTAGATGATATAACCAGTGATTTTAATACAGAAGTGGTGTTCACACTGTTAGCACATAAAAACAGTTTTAAGATGGATTTATGAAATTCCGTGTGAACTTTATAATAATAAAGCCTCACAAATAGTATCTTAATATCTTAAACTGAATAGCTTATTTTTTAAAACCTTAGCTTCTTTATTGTCATCGGATAAATCATCAGTGTTTCAGTTATTTCTTTTCAAAAGTCCCAGCAGGACAAACATGTTTGTTTTGACAAACAACTATAGGTTTTCATTTGTATTCACTCAAATAGACAAAAAACATACCTAAAAGCAGCATGAATTCCCCAACACCTTCCTGTGAAGTTATAACTCTTATATAAAATAATTAGTAGTTTCTAATATCGTATTGTAACCAGATCACAGATCCTTAACCCAGGATTTTTGGATTTATGAATAAATATCAAGGGGCCTTAAAATTGTAAACATACAAAATATTTTCATGGCAGGACAATGACTCTATCTTTCATCAGTTTTTTCAAGAGTCTGTGATGCCAAAAAATGTAAGGCTGACTTGGAAGAAGGAAATTAGAGATTACTGGGAGAGGCTTCTTTATTGAACTGTCCCTTTCACATAATTTGAATAAGAGCTAGTTGTGTGAATTAGCCTGCGATCACTCACTCTCAGCATCTAATGGTGGCAAAATGTCTTTCCTGAGCATGGTTATTTATTCTTTAACTTTCCGATATGGATTTATTGAATGCCTACTAAATATTAGCTAATGTTTTCCAAAATAGGGAAATCAGAGGATGAGCCATTTGAGAGACAGATGTCAAGTCAAACTGCTGACATGTCGAGTGGGAGACGTTTGTGGGAGATCCAAGTGGAGATGTCCTGCAGGAGAAAAGCCCAGTGAACGATTTAGATTTGGAGATCAGTAGAATGTGGGTGGTAAAGACATTAAAGTCCTTGATACATATGAACCCACCCATGTATTCGTAGTGTGAGAAGGAACAGCCAAACATGAAATACCTATACATACATATATATGTTTATAAACATAAATTTATTTATTTGCAGAGAATTGGTTTACACAATTATGGGGACTAAGTAGTCTCCACTTGACTGGCTCTGCATTTAATACTGAAGTCTAAAGTTCACAAGTAGGCTGTCGGGAATAGAAGATGATGAGCAGGGTAGAAAACCTTGAGTATGAACTGGGCTTGCACTTTCCGGGACATGCAGTCAAGTAAGAAGATTATGAGCAGACTTGACCTCCACTGAATAGACTGAAATCCATGTCAGCCCTTGTTGCCTCTGACCTTAGCACCAAGAATGAGCCAGGGCCCTTCATCATAGAGCTAAACATATACACCTTCTAGCCTAGGAGTCAGATGTACTGAAGGAAGATCCAGGGAAAAAGCCATTTCAGGTCCAACTGCTACTTCATGCCAGCAAAGTGGGTTGGCATATCAGTGAGAATGTGCACACACATGCACACACACACGCACCAAAATGGCTGCTGCTTCCCTTCCATCCTTCCACTGGTATGAGAGAATCTCTCTGATGGCTTACCCTCACAGGATACATACAAGAAAATGGAATTCTGGAAAATGCAGTTCAGCCTAGCCAAATCAGCACATTACTAAGCTATCACTATGTGCGCTCTCAAAGATGGCAAGCCTTTGTGGGTGCTAGAGTAAGGGGTCTCTGTCATCGTGCCATGCCATCGTGGTCATGTCATGAGCATGCTGGCACTTGGAGGATAAATGAAGGAAGTAATGTAGAAATCAGAGGATGGGACCATAGAATCGACTTGTTTATCCTCACACTTGTTCCAAGAGCATTGCTCACATGTGTGTGTACAGGTTAGGTAAACCAAGGGATTATGGTCTGATGAATTTACTCACTTTACCTCTATACTATCTCCCATCCCAAACAGCCATTCCCAATATTGAAAAGAAGTGTCCCCTTTCCACCTTTTTTTCAGAGACTGTTTTTCTAAGATGGATAATATTGATTATTACAGTGAGAATAGGAGGCTCTCTGAAAATTTTAAGAGTAGTTGAACAAACGAACGTGACTGTGTTGGCCTAAATATAGGGGAGAGCATAAGTACTGTTTACAACTCTTCTCCAGCTCTCCAAAAAGAGCACATATTGCTGTAGGTTATAACCTTATGTATTGCCATGAAAAACTCTAAGTGGAACGGTTTCATTCCTACTGTCCCAAACCCCTGTTTTTGGAGTAAGATGTTGGTGGAAAGAAAGATGTTGAGGAAACCCACACGGTCCCTAACTATGCATGAGAAAGATGTCTCTTCCAATACTTATTTTGTTACTGCTGTGTTTCCAAGGAGTATCACTAACCAATAGTGTCTACAATGGTATTTTCTGTAACTCTCAATATACAGAACTGATCTTGGCTGAGAGAGAGTTGTTTCTCCAAGAGCCTTCTATGACCCTAGACTGTTGGAAAGAGGAGGTAGTGGAGGAAGATGGTCTGTTGTGCTGCCTTGAAGTAGAATATATGGTGACGTTTTAATGCAATATTTATTTTTTCTGAAATTATAAGAGTAATATTTTCACATTGTATAAATTTTGGAAAACAAAGACAGATATAAAGAAGACAAGAAAGGAATAACCAAGATGTGTCAAAAGTGCTTTAAAGCTTCATCCATGGAATCTTAAGGGTCTCTTTCCTACTTCAGATGAGAATGTCACAAGCATAAAATTGACTAAATAGTGGTTAAAAAATTGCTAATTAAGTAATGTTTCAGAATTGCAATTTTCTGCTCATAAGAACTGGTTATGTTTGATAACTTTATTAGTTTTGTCTTAATTTTGTTATCACAATCTCTTTACTATGTGATGCTCATGGCCGTGGTAAATTAAAGTATTGGATGGATTAAGTTTATCAGATCAATGAGTTTTTTCATTAATCCAAGATAGTGTTTGATTCAGAATGCACATCCAGTCAGCAAAAGTTGCCCTTAACTTTTAAATACAGGGCATTCCAACAGCTAGCACCAACGAGTTAGAATGTATGAGACATCATCTGGATATGAACAAATGGCTTTAGTCTTTCCTTTATTTTAGGCTTCGTGAAAGTTGCCAGAGTTTTACCTGTGTGAATTAGACATACTAAAAAGTATTCCCCCACAAGATTCAAGCGCTAAGGGGAAAAGCAAGCTTCTTAATATTATGACAGATAGAGCACCAGTAATGTAAATTATTCTATAAATATGTTAGAGAAAGTATTCATCTTTATGAAATGATATGATTGGTCCTTTTCTATAGACAAGAAGACTCAGTTATTTTCATTTACTTCTCCAACTTTCCACATAGAGAGTTGCTAATATTAGAACATAAAAAATCACAGTATAATAGTGATGTGCACAAAAATAGACTTCAGAAAATCATATACCTTCTTTAGGTAAGAAACCTGTAAAGATACTTTCAAATGATAACCTTTATTAGATGCTGACATGTCTCAGAGGCTACTTTACAATCCCTTTTATTAAAGACATCTCGACGGTTATAAACCTTCTAGATCAATGTGTCTCATAAGCCTTGTGCACAGCACTCGTGATTAAAAGCCATGTGAAAACCCTCTGAAGAGCTCACAGAAGAGTACCTAGTCTGTCTATTATTGGATTCTGTGTGTGAGTGAGTTTTTAATAAGATCCCAGTTTAGTATAAAGGCCAGGAATAAAAATAACACCATAAGGGAGGATAAAATTATAGAAAGTAAGACTGGGAACCCCAAAAGAAGGAAAAAATTAAGAAGAACATCACAGCTTCTCCAGAAATTGCACATTTAGAGTTAATAAAAATACTTTTAGGGGTGCCTGGGTGGCTCAGTCAGTTAAACATTCGACTTCGGCTGAAGTCATGATCTCGTGGTTCCGGACTTCAAGCCCCACATCAGGCTGTGTATTGACAGCTCAGAGCCTGGAGCCAGCTTCAGATTCTGTGTCTCCTTCCCTCTGCCCCTCCCCTGCTCGCCCTCTCTCTCTCTCTCTCTCTCTCTTGCTCTCAAAAATAAATAAATGTTAAAAAAAATATAAAATAAAAATACTTTTAAACACGAGGAGGAAAATGTCTTGTGAACCCGAGGTTCTATGATCAGAAAAGAAGGCTGAAAGTTACAAGAGCAGGGCTACTTTCTAGTGTCTTTTAAGAGGCCAACAGGAGAATGGATTGCGAGGGAAGATACAGATTCCAAAGAGAAATAACATATATTTTTCAAGAATGAAAAGAACTGAAAGAAACAGTTTTGCTCATAGACTAGAAATGAAAAATTATGTTAAATTTTTTTAAGAAGTAAAAATATGTATGAATGCTATCAACTTCTAAAACTTCCTGATTAACTCGGCACCGAAAATTCCCTCCCATTTTGAGCTTCAATAGTTTAAACTGCTTCCATGGCAGTTCACGCTACTATCATTTCTCCTTCTATGGAATGTGGACCAAAAAATAAGCCGTGTAGTGTGTTTTGGGCTCAGAAGCTTTCAGAAGCATTTTATTAAGTCGCTATGGAGAAGAGACAAACAGAGCAAACCACTGTACGAAACATCAGCAGTTACACTGAATACTTTTAATACAATGCTCACAACGAAAGGCCTTCGAGGCAGGAACGAAGAGAACATACAACAGTGAGTTCACTGAATGCGCATTTACCTTTTAAATAATAAACATCATGCATGAGCTATCATTATGTCCTACACTAGCCATGTTTCATTAGCTTATGAAACTTCCTGAAGAATATTTCATTAACCTTCAAAGCCACATAAACCTCAGAATTATGGTTTATGTTTTTTAAAACATAAGAAAAGAAGGCTTTGTGTGTATCTCATTTTTCCCTTTAAGACCTTGAGTATTAGGACACTTGGGGAAGGGGCAGGGTGTCTCGTTAAAACTCACAGATATAAAAAAATAGAGATAAAGCAAAACGCAATTTGAATTGGACCTTCCATTTTAGTGTAACCAGGCCACATAAGAAACAGCAAAACAAAATCCCGTTTTAAAGTCACAGGTACTATATGTGTTTTAGAGCAGATGCTATTGACTGTATTAACCTTAAATAAATGAAAGCTAATGCCTTAGAGTTCTCCTCTAATTAAATCTAAGTTCTTTCTGAAAAGAAGACTCATTCCTAACTTCGTGCTTTCTTTCTCAAATAAGGGTTTTGTATTTTTCTGTGTCTTCATTCTGTACTTAGGTACTGTGGGAAATGATTAGAGGACAGCAAGAGGTAAATGGCTCTTGTCTACAACACTGAGTGGATCAAATTAGTATAATGCCATGACGTTTATCCTGCCACACTGCAACCGGCAGACAACGTGACAAAAGTACATTCTAGAGATACTGTTTGGGCACAGACTAAGCTGAGTAACAAATCCCCAAAATACAATGTCTTCAATAAATTAGAAGTTATTTTCTCTCATTAAATAGACCAGTAGAGAGTAGCCCTGTCTGGTGGAGTGATTCTGTTCCGTTAAGTCATTCAGGGACCGAGCCAGTTTCCTTACATCTTGTTGCTCCACCATTTTGTCTTCATATATATGGTAGAAACCAGTTCACTGCTTTTGAGCCTACAGGAAAAGGAAAAAGAAAAGTCTAGGGCATGAGGATGATCATAAAGGAGACTGTACGTAAAGGAGATTGTACACATCACTTCTTCCCCCATCTCATTGGCCCAGTCTCAGTCACATGGCATATCTACCTGTGAGGCAAGCGTGGAAATATCATCTATAGCTGTGGCCCCGTGCCTGGCCAAAACTTTGGGGGTTATATTACTAAAAGAAAGAGGGATAATAGACACTGGGGGGCATTTAGTGATCTCTCCCTTAGTAGGTAAAAGCCAGGGTTTTGAGAAAACAGATTAAGCACATGCGAAAAATGAAGGCAATGTTAGGACACGGCGTGTTCAAAAGGACAACAGCAAACTATGTGTAAAAGTTACATTTGAATAAGCTTTTGGGGACATTTTGATACCTTTCACCATCATCACTAATATCTCTTTCTTTCCTCCTTCTTTTCATATTCCTCATCTACCTCCCCCTCTGTTTTCTTTTCTCTTGTGTCAACTGCTTGTTATACTGAAGTGTAAAGAATTTGCTGATCACTGACCCACAGATAAATGCTTTCTCTATGTTTGTTAATGGCTGATTTAAGTATAATTGAAGCCTAAAAATGGAATAAGCATCACAAGAGTTAAAGGAAGCAGTGAGGAATTTAGTGTAGTGAATATGTAGTTAATGAAGCACAAATAAAGTAGTTGTCTTATCAAAATGCACTGCCCAAAACTTGAGATTGGTAAGGGCTCTGCAATAAAAACTTAAAAATGTCTGCATTACAAAAAACGAAAGTCTACTTTGTGAATGACTCAAAACAGTTTTAGAAATGCACAAAATTATCTGCAGTTTTGATGTCTTTGCCAGAAAGCAGCCCACAAGTCACTCCTTCTATCCACTCTTCAACTGATGGGCAAAAATGGCCCTACTTTCTTCTTTACTTAAAAATGACTAAGATGGTAAATTTTATATTATGCATATTTCAATCCAATTTTTAAAATATCCAAAAAAATGGCCCTACTTCCTTTCCTTTATCACCAAGAATTTCTGAATAATCTTTTTGAGCAAATCCATTTCCTGGCGGTTGAACATTTTCCCCTAAGCATTCACCAGTGTCCTCATTTTATCTAATACCCATCTTCTCAACACTCAGTTGCAACATCACACTTTTCCAGGGGTGAGGTCATCAGAGGGCACCAGATGTTAACTGACGCTTGATGAGTTCCTTTCTTTAGCCTGGTGTCCACTGATTGTTCTGGATGCCATAAACTTTTGTATTGTGCAGGTAAAAGGCAGCCATCAAAAGCTACAATTTGAGTCCTTACAAGCATCTTTGAACTATCAAAACACAATGCAGTAATAATATTCCCGTTTGTACACCTTTTCCTTTCAAATGCATGAGATTTTCCCATCATACTGGAAGGGTTTTGCCACTGTCTCTCTTCATCTTATTAGTTTGGGAAATATCCTCATCAATTTATACAAATCCCTATATGCAGCCCTCAGGTTCCTGAAGAGAATAATTTGGTCTAAATGGATGCATGAACTGCAAGTCATTACTTATAGAAAAGTTTAAGTCCCATAATAATAGTAATACTAGTAATAGTAATAATTGGTAACATTTTGTGAGTTTCAAATTGTTTGTGGCTGCTTAGATCCTCTTGTAATCTATTCCCCACCAAATAAGTTGCTTTCTTCTGAAAAGCTACAGAAATATGCTGTAAGATAGTAGAAAATAAATGTTCATCAAGAAATCTGACGATACAGCTAAAATGTGGTTAGCAAATTTAAAAGTGTCTGACTAGTTTTTCTGTGATTTTGCTCTCTTGACATTTGAGCAGACATTGTTACATCTTGCACGAATAACATCCTCATCTATGAGCTCGATATAATCTATCTCTTGCACTTCTTTCCTTTCTTTTGGAATCCTTGGAGAAATCTCTGATTTCCGGAGAACAATCTAGTTAGATCGTTAGATACTGGCAATTATTATGTACCATAGGTCTCGATACTTATTTGGGTAAAGCATCTTGAGGAAGTTCCAAGGGAACTTTCTTTATTTGTCTGTGTGTGTGTGTGTGTGTGTGTGTGTGTGGCAGTGGTGGTTGGCGGGGGAGATTCTTCATTTCTGAATACAGCTTTCCAGAAGAGGAGCCATTCAGTGTGACCAATGACAAAAGATAAATATGTTCTGTAAACTGCTTTGCTTTTATCTTAAATGGAGAATCTGGCAAAACATTTATCTTTACCATGATCATGCAGTAATTTTAATATGCATGATTACTGGTGCAAATGAAATTAAAATCACCCTACTATTCAACATCTTTTATAAGAACAGAATGCTCTTGAGGAGAGGGTTCAAGGTGGTGGCAAAGAAGATCCCGAACTCACCTTCTCCCATGGATACAAAAAATTTACAAGTACACATGAAATAATTTCCTCCAAAAAAAAAGACCTGAAAACTTTACAAACAGAGCATCCACAACAAAAGATAAAAAAGATCAGCATCAAAACAGGTAAGAAAGGCAAAGACTGGGTTTCACCAAAAAGCACCCACACCAGGCATGGCAATCCACAATCAGGAGAGATCTCAAAAATATGGAACTTTTCCCCTGAGAAGCAAGCAGTGTGTGCTCTACATCAAACACCCCAACTTATAGATACTGCACAGAAGAGATGAGCCACCGAAACACCTGGCTTTGAAAAACAATGGGGATTATATGCAGGAAAATCATAGAACTGTAGAGAGGAGCAAATCTGCTCTTAAGGGCCTCACACACAGACTCACTTGCCAAGGGACCCAGGTCAAAACACGAGCTTGCAAAGCACCTAGACCATATGTGAAGAAGACCCACTTACTAATCTTAAACTATCTTCCAGGGAGACAGAAATTTTATGGCATTCTCTCAAGAGACAGAGACAATAGCAAGTGACGTTTTAGATCACTGGGCATCATTTTTCTGAATTCGTTCTAACTTGATAATGCTGGTGCTAGCAGGTGTCATTTTGGAACTCTCCCCACTGACTTGTTGGCACCAAAGGGCCACTGAGACCCACTGAGGGCCCTGCCCACCCCCGAATCACAGCTGTGTGTTATCTGGGCTGGGCAAGAGCCCCATTCACCCCTGCACCACAGCCATGGCTTCACCATAGCAGGTGGGCACATGCAGCTCAAACAGGGGACACCCCTTGAGTGCCTGGCTATGGTGGCGAGGGAGGGTAGCACTTTTGAGCCGTGGGACATCTTCTACACAAGAACATTCCTTCAAGGCTGGAAGAGTTAGCTGATTTACATAATACATAGAAACAAACACAGAGACAGGGGCAAAATGAGGAGACAGAGGAATATGCTCCAAATGAAAGATCAAGAGAAAATCAAAGAAAAAGACCTAAATGAAACACAGATAAGCAATCTACCTGATAAAGAGTTCAAAGTAATGCTCAAAAAATGGTCACCAAATTCAAGAGAGTAGATGAACACAGTCAGAACTTCAACAGAGATAGAAAATATAATAAAGTACCAAACAGAAGTTACAGAAATGAATAATACAATAACTGAAGTGAAAATTGCACTAGAGGAGTTCAACAGTAGACTGGATGAAACAGAAGAATGGATCATCAAGCTGGAAGACAAAACAATGGAACTCACTCGACAGAGCAGAAAAACAAAAAACAATTTTAAAAAGTGAAGAAACCTTAAAGGGACTTTTGAGGAAACATCAAGCAGAATAATATTCACATTTAGGTATCCCAGAAGGAGAAAAGAAAGAGAAAGGGCCAGAAAACTTATTTGAGGAAATAATGGCTGAAAATTTCCCTCATCTGGGGAAGGATAGAGATGTCCAGGTCCAGGAAGCCCAGAGAGTTCCAAAAAAGACAAGTGCAAAGAGATCCACACCAAGACACAGTATAATTAAAATGCTAAAGATAAAGAGAATATTTTAAAAGCAGCATGAGAACAAATTATTACATACAAAGGAAAGCCCATTAGGCTCTCAGCGGATTTTTTCAGCAGAAACTTTGCAGGCCTGAAAAGAGTGGCATGAAATATTCAAAGTGCTGAAAGGAAAAAACCTTCAACCAAGAATTCTCTACCCAGAAAGGTTATCATTCAGAATTGAAGGGGAAATTAAGAGTTTTCCAGATAAACAAAAACTAAAGAACTTCATCACCACTAAACTGGCCTTATAAGAAATGTAAAAGGAACTTCTTTAAGCTGAAAAGAAACGGCACTAAGAACAAGAAACAGTACAAATATAAAAATCTCACTGGAAAAGGTAAATACATAGTATAGACAGTGGATCAATGACTTCTAAAGCAAGTATGAACCTTAAAAGACAAAAATAGTAAAAGTAACTAAAACTACAAAAGTTAATTCAGGGATGCATACAATAAAAAGAAGCAAAATGTGGGGAGTAAAAATGTAAGTTTTGGAATGTGTTCAAATTTAACTTCCTATCAACTTAAAATCACCCATTATACACCGAGGATGTTATGCACAAATGTTATGTTAACCACAAAGCAAAAACTTACAGTAAAACCACAAAAGAAAATAAGAAAGGAAACAAAATGTAACACTAAAGAAAGCTATCACACCCTAAGAGGAGAGAGAAAGAGGAAAAGAAAGGAACAGAGGTTGTTGAAAACAACCAAATGAACAAAAATGAACCAAATGGCAATAAGTACATACGTTATGAGTAATGACTTTACAAGTAAATGGACTAACTTCTCCAATCCAAAGACATGAGTGGCTAAATGAATTTAAAAAACAAGATCCATCTACATGTTGCCTATGTGAGACTTACTATGAAAGGACATACACAGACTGAAAGTGAAGATATGGAAGGGATGGAAAATGATATTACATGCAAATGGAAAAAAAAGGAAAATGCTCAGTCGGTTAAGCGTCTGACTTCAGCTCAGGTCATGGTCTCACGGTTTGTGAGTTCGAGCCCCACATCAGGCTCTGTGCTGACGGCTTGGAGCCCGGAGCCTGCTTCATATTCTGTGTCTCCCTCTCTGTCTTCCCATCCCCTGCTCACTGTCTCTCTCTCTCTCTCAAACATAAATAAACATTAAAAAAATTTTTTAAAGAAAAGTGGTGTAGATATACTCATATCAGACAAAATAGACTTTAAAACAAAGACTAATAAAAAAAAAAAAAACAAAGTCATTACATAATGATAAAGGGGTCCATCTAGCAAGAGAAGATAAGGTTTATAAATATATATGTACCCACATGAAAGCACCAAAATATATAAAGCAAATATTAATGTACCTAATGGGAGATATTGACATCAATACAATAATACTAGGGGACTTTAACACCCTGCTTCCATCATATCATTGGTTAGATCATTTAGACAGAAAATCAATAAGGTAATGTTGGCTTTAAACAACACGTTAGATCACATGGACTTCATAGATACAACATTCCATCTAAAATCAGCAGAATATGCATTTTTCTCAAGTGCACATGGAACCTTCTCCAGGATACATCACAGATTAGGCCACAAAACAATTCTCAGTAAATTTAAGAAGATTGAGTGCCCATCAATAGATTTTATATATATAATATATATATTTATATATTATATATATATATATCGATAGAGATAGATATATCTATATATAATGCTACATATATATAATGCTATATATATGTGTGTGTGTATATATATATATATATATATGTAATGCTATGTATATATAATGCTACACAGCTATAAAAAAGAATGAAATCCTGCCATTTGTAACAACTTGGATGGAACTTGAGGGTATTATGCTAGGTGAATTAAGTCAGATGGAGAAAGACAAATACTGTATCACTTTACTCATATGTGAAATCAAAAAAAGGCAAAGCAAATGAACAAATAAAACAAACAAACTTATAGAGACAGAGAAAAAATTGTGGTCATAAGAGGGGACGGAGGTTGTGGGAGAGCTAAATGGATGATGGATATTCATCGTATAGTGATGGATGGTAACTAGACTTTCAGTGATGATCACTTTATAGTGTATACAGATGTCCAGTTTGAATGTACACCTGAAACTTATATAATGTCATATACCAGTTTTACCTGGATTTTTTAAAAGAATGGTCTTGTCCCTCCTGTTGAAATAGGGAGGAATTATCATTGGTGCCATTTGGGTCATATGTCAACCCCCGTAGCCAACCACTGGCTACACACTGATCTCAATCACTATACCCAAGAGGATAGGGTACTATAATTGGCTGACACTTAGGAAAGCAGTTCTCTTACATGAGGAGGGTGGAATTGGGGATTTTGTTTACCAGAAAAAGGAACAATGGACAAACAAAAACAACCCCCCCCTTACAAATCACAACTTTATGTATATAAAATATGTACATAAAGTATAAAAGAATATCTGATTCTGTTATACGCACCTCCCAGAAAATTTGAGAATCCACTGGCTAAATTTCTTATTCCTCTCCACGGAATTTTCTGTCCATATGGGAGACCTTGACCAGTTCATTCTCAACTAAGCCAGGATATATTAATTTCCTGGGAATCAAGATGTGTTGATGATTAAATGAGAAAATAAATGGTGTTTGACACATGGCAAAGAAAAAAAAAAAAGAACAAAATGCTCACTATTGCCTGATTCGGAGTAAGACCTCTGGATATTGATGCTTTTTAATTAGAGAAGAAATTTTCTTTTAATTAAAAAGGTGAGGTTTTGGGGTTTTGGGTTTTTTTTTTCCCAGTGTTAGAGAGTGTCCTCTAGTGGAGAGAGAATCTCTGATCTCAGCAGTGTTAGAAATGGTCAGAGGATACCTAATTAGAAGGTTGCCCTAAATAACAAGTGTCCCTGCTGCCGATTAGAATCCCCTGGTTGAAGGGAAAACATATTATTTTTCCTCTCAGGCCTCCTCACATTGGCCTACTTGAAAGCCTGCCATATGACAAGCATTGTTCTTATTTTAGATAGCAAACGATTTTTCATGATCAATTTTCGAATGCTTCCTTCTGAACCGGGTAAGATTGAGCTGACAGGGCACCTTTCGACCAAAAAGGCAGCAGAAGCATTTAGTGCATTTTACTGTAGCTTCTACCGGTATCACCTTGAGACCGCAAGAATACCTTTATCTTCAGGATTCTGGCCCTGGCTGCCTGATACATTTGATGCGTTCGGCTCCCCACGCCATAGGTTAAAGTTTTCTGCTATTATTTGAAGGAAAACAAAGAAACAAAATGGAGAGGACAATTCAATTAATGTGTCTCTCCCTTCTCTGTGACTTGTGGAATTCTGATGCTAATTTCCTGTGTTTCTGGTTAAGTGTAGTAAATAGTATTAGCACAATCACTTGGCTTTCAGACAAGAGACTGAAGGTGTTTTTTCAATATCTGAGTGGTTGAGGATGAGGAAGAGCTGTGGTTCTCGACTCCGAATCACAGGCTAGGATTGCCTTATCAGAAATTTCATGTTACAGCAAATTACAGAGCACACGACAGAAAAGATGGAGTTTCTCTTGGTAACAAGTTAAAGAGTCCGAACTTCAACAGAGTAAAAATAAAATTCTGTGGCCGATTATTATATTTGAAAAAAAGAATAAGGAGAATGTCCGTAAAATCTTTCAGGAATCAAACAAATGTCAGAGACAGATCATGTATATGTAAATATAATATGTTGATTATTTCAATGGCAGTGATAAGCAATGAGGCTAGCATTGTATTCCTGTTAACAGATAACTTCCAGAAAAATTTACAATCATGACCTTCGTACAGATATAAGAATGAATACATGTTAAAGAAATTTTGCTTGTATGATACGAAGAAATCAGGCAGATGTTATGACCGGCCCCAAGGTAAAGTCAAAATAGCAGATTCATGCAGAGTAAAGGAATGTTGACATGAATTCCAACTTGAGACGAAATTGATTTTTCTCTGGGTTGGGGGTGGGAAGGAGCTAAGAGAGCAGAGGGAAAATGAAGTCAATTAAATCACTACCAGACCTGAGAGAATTTACATATCAGTTACTTACAATTTACAGAGTCGAAAAATAGCTAAAGGCAGTGAAGAGCTGGCATCTGATAACTCAGAAAGGTGTGCAGTAGATAAATGAGTAATTTTCCACGGAAACACAATTTTTCTTTCCTACATTCCTTAGGAAGGAGAATGTATTTCGGTAGCTTGGATTAGGTTATCAGGGACCCAGTCAGACCTCTCTGTCTACACTGCTACCTCTCTACCCACCACTGTCATTATTATGAACCCTGTTTCCTCTTCCCCAGCCTCCCTGTCCCTGCTTCCTGCCTGAGGGCCCTGCCTAAATGTTTTTCAATCTGGTTTCTTTTCTGAGCCCCAATTCCACTTTAAACAAAGTCCAAGGTAAGAAGAAATTGTTCCAGACAGTTAACTGTCACCGCTCACAAGAGAATCACCTGGGAGTACTTATTAAAAATGAAAATCCTTGTAACCCTCCACTCTTGCTGAGTCAATACCTGGTTGGGGATGGGTCAGATTTTTGGCAGTAAGTTTGAGATTCACTGGCTTAAGTAAAGTAAGCAAAAAAAGTAAAGTCTGAAGCCATATTTGTCTAAACTAACTGATACTGTTGAAGATTATGGGAGTATAACAAATATGGCATGAAAGTTAATGGAAAATTACAAAAATAAACAAGATTAATGGTAGCATTAGGAGTTGCAATACTAATAATCTTTCCTCAAGTTGCTATCAAAATCTGGCTGAGGGGCCTGGCTGGCTCAGTCGGAAATGCATGTAACTTTTGATCTCAGGGTCATGAGTTTGAGCCCTATGCTGGGTGTAGAAATCACTAAAAAAATAAATAAACTTAATTTTTTTTAAATCTGGCTGTGATAGTTTTCAAGTTGAATATCTGGAATATTAATCTTTTAATGACCTTTTCAGCACTGTGCTAAAAGTTCTTTATTGCTTTTTGTTTTTAATTGAAAACATACTCAGACATACATTAGATAACAAATACAATAAAGAAAAATTTATAATCATTCTCTGTTGTCTTCGTTTTCTTTGTATTATTTTCCATTCTACTAAAATTTTACTAATTATATATTCAAATATGTCAATCTTGAACTTTCTGGTAGTTTCTAGACTAATTCTAAAAATGATTTTTCCTCCAAGATTTATAAAACAATAATCTCCTAGTTTATCTTTCTTATAATAATATTTAACAAATCCCAATTTTTTGTTGTGTCATGTGAAATTAATTTTTGTTTCCCAATTATAATTCAATTCTGAAAACTCATTGCCTGTAGTTAGGTCCAGCACCCTTTCTGAGCATTACAATTGATTCCAAAGAGCCATATCTCTGCCAGAGGGCCAAAAATCATGTTATTTTTATTGTTGTCTTTAAGTACATTTTGCAATAAACATGAGAGTACAGATATCTCTTCAAGGTAGTTATTTCATTTCTTTCAGGAATGTACCCAGAAGAGAGATTGCTGGATGATATGGTAGTTCTGTTTTTGATTTTTTGAAGAAACTGCATACTTTTTTTTCTGTAATGTCTGTACCAGTTTACATTCCCACCAACAGTGTAAAGGATTCTCTTTTCTCCACATTCTTGTCAACATTTTTTACCTTTTAATTTTTTTTATAATAGCCATCCTAAAAGGTATGGGCTAAGATCTCATTGTGTTTTGTTTTTTTGTTTAAGTTCGTTTATTTTTGAGAGAAAGAGAGAGGGCAAGGAAGGGGCAGAGGGAGAGAGGGAGAGAAAGAATCCCAAGCAGGCTCTGTGCTGTCGGCACGGAGCCAGAGGTGGGATTTGCAGGATCCTGAGATCATGACTAAGCCATCTGGGCACCCCACATTGTGCTTTGGATTTGCATTTCCCTGATGATTCGTGATGTTGAGTGCCTTTTCACATAACTATTAGCCACTCACAATAGTCAAGATTGGAAATAGCTTAATTGCCCATTGATGGATGAATGGATTGAGCAATTGTGAGAATATATATATGTGAGGTGAAATTTATTCAGTCTTAAAAAGGAGATCCTAGGGCACCTGGGTGGCTCAGTCAGACATCTGACTCTTGATCTCAGCTCAGGTCATGATCTCATGATTTGTGAGTTTGAGCCCCCCATCAGATTCTGCTCTGATGGTGCAGAGCCTGCTTGGGATTCTGTCTCACCTTCTCTGTGCCCCTCTCCTGCTTGTGTACTCTTCTCTCTCTCAAAATTAATGAATAAACATTAAAAAAAAAAGGAGATCCCGCCATTTGCACAACCACATGGATGAGCCTGGAAGACATTAAGTGAAATAAGCCAGACAGAGAAGAAAAAAACTGCATGATCACACTTATATGTGGACTCTAAAAAAACATGTACATAAAAGGAGAGAGTAGAACAGTGGTTATGGGGGGGGGAGATGGTCAAAAGGGACAAAGTTGCAGTTATGTAAGATGAACAAGTCTAGAGATCTAATGTACAGGATGATGACTATACTTAAAAATACTGTGCTGAATGCTGGACATTCACTAAGAGAGTAGATGCCGGGGGCTCTCATCCAAAAAATAGAAAATTAACTATGTGAGGAGATGATATCTTCATTATCTTGACTGTAGTAATCATTTCACTATATGTGTGTGGATGTTTGTGTATAAAATCATGCTGCACACCTTAAATATATCCAATTTTTTATTTAAGAAAATATATAAAAGTCAATACATGTTGCTCTTTCTTTGGACCATCCACATGCTGTCTGTCCCCTGTTACTATCATTATACTTTTTTGTAAGGATAGTTATTGACAATAGCTATCTACTTAAATTTCTAAATGAATACAGATTAATTTTGCTGAATTCTACAACTTATTAGATTTTTTTTTTTTTAGCAGTAACATTAAATCTAAAATACAGCTTGTCAGGGCGCCTAAGTGACTCAGTCGTTTGTGCGTCCAACTCTTGGTTTCAGCTCTGGTTACAGTCGCATGGTATGTGTCATGATCTCACAGTCAGTGAGTTCGAGCCCCAAGTCAGGCTCTGACCTGGCAATGCAGAGCCTGCTTGGAATTCTCTGTCATGCGATCTCTCTCTCTCCCTCCTCCCTCTGCACTCTCCTTCTCTCTCTTAAAATGAGTAAATAGATTTTAAGATGTAGCTTGAGAATAGACTTCAAAAATATTTACTTTTTCCAACCAAAAATGTACAAATGATATGTGTGTGTGTGTGTGTGTGTGTGTGTGTGTGTATTTCGTAAAACTTTTAAACTGACTTGATATGATTTTGTGGTTTATCCACAACCATCTCTCATTATAATTTGTTGTTTAGTTCTCATGTAAATAAGATTTTTATTATTTTCTTTTTGGTTACTGTGGAAATTAGTATGATGTTGATTTTTAGATGTCATAGACCATAGATAACCATAAGGTTTTCCTCTTAAGGCTGACAAAAGTATGATAAAAATCAGTGACTCCTAGAGAACAAGATTAAAGAAAAAATAATTTAAAAGCACATTAACTAGCTAAAATAAAAGTGCATTAATTTGCTATAAATCATATACTTTAAAAAAAACTCAAATATGTCAGGCTTCCAAATCTACCCCATTAAGGAAAACTTGTTTCTCCTGAATTGCCTTCTTCACTTGTTCATTGCCGCAGGGTCCCAACGTGCTGAGGTGGAATGTCCTACAATCTCATATTAGGCAGACTGTGTCTCATTTTAAAATTTTATAAGCAAGCTTTTAATAATTTTAGAATTAATGCTCTTTAAGCCTGCATTCTCTGTTGTTTTTATTTTGCATGTTCTGGCTCTTGAGTTTCTTCAGGGCATTTTTTCTGGTTGTGAAATTCCATCCAAATATATTAAGAGGGTGGATAGCCCTCTCATTAAGCATTACCACATACACTCCATTTGTTCTATAGGGATGATGAGTCATATTTTTGACAAGATATGGGTATATTTTTTATATGATTCTGTTTAGAATAACTCAAATTGCATATAGAACAACTCAAAATGTACAGATGTTTACATTTTGTAATACAAATACAAAAGTCTGTTATATCAAAAGGCCAAACTTTGACACTTTGTTGGTAAGAGACTATTATATATTTCTTTTTTTAAGTTCATTTCTTTATTTTGAGAGAGAACGTGCATGCACACACATGAGCAGGGAAGGGAGAGAGAGAGTGAGAGAGAGAGAGGGGAAAGAGAGAATCCCAAGCAGGCTGCATGCTGTCAGTGTGGAGACCAACACAGGGCTTGAACCCATGAACTGTGAGGTCATGACCTGAGCTGAAATCAAAAGTCAGACACTTAACCAACTGGGCCACCTAGGCGCCCTGAGATTGTTATATATTTCTTATATTTGGACAGTTGAAAGAAAGAACTCTTCAAAGAAAGTAAAAATAGCAGGTCTTTTAAGTTGGTTAAGTGTGCAGTTTTATTGTATTCAAATAATACTTTTATCATCCTTTTAAAGCACCTTACAGTTGTTTTTTGCTTATGTCTTGTAGCAGAACTACAAAGAAATTTTCATATAAAAATGATGCAGATAGGTGTTCTTGTATTGAATTTAAAGGAGATAATCCTGTGGGCCCCATTTATATTAACTTCTTGTTTAATATTTGTCTACTTTTAAACATTTGGAAATAACTCTTTGTAGTTTTTCTTTAAAAAAATTTTTTTTTTCAACGTTTATTTATTTTTTGGGACAGAGAGAGACAGAGCATGAACAGGGGAGGGGCAGAGAGAGAGGGAGACACAGAATCGGAAACAGGCTCCAGGCTCTGAGCCATCAGCCCAGAGCCCGACGCGGGGCTCGAACTCACGGACCGCGAGATCGTGACCTGGCTGAAGTCGGACGCTTAACCGACTGCGCCACCCAGGCGCCCCTCTTTGTAGTTTTTCTTAAAGAGTGTAAGCCTTTGATAACTTATTCTGTTGGTATGAAATCTCATCTAAAATTATAAATCCATCAGAGGATCTACAACACAACGGTGGTGAAATAAGCATTTTAGGCATGATGTTGACAATTACATTCTGTGGTCTAATAGAAGCCCTTTTATCCTGATATTGTTTTTATATTTTGAATAACATTGAGTATTAATAATAATTATATGTAACAAAAATTTTTGGTTTAATATGAATGGTAAGAACCACAAAAAGATAATACTTCACACTCACTAGAATGGCTATAATCTAAAAGATAGATATAAGTTTTGGTAAGTATATGGGGAAATTGAAACCCTCATTCGTACATTGCTGGTCAGAATATACAATGGAATAACCACTTTGGAAATCCACAGGTTGGCAATTCGTCAAAGATTTAAACATAGAATTATCTTATGACCCAGAAATTTGACTTTTAGATATAAGTTCTACTTTTAGATTCCACTCGAGAGAAATGAAATCATTTATGTCCACACAAAAATTTGTACAGGAGTGTTCAAAGCAACATTATTATTTATAGCCAAAGAGTGGAAACAACTCAAATATCCATCAACTAATGAATGGATAAACAAATATGGTACACCCATTCAATGGAATATTATTTAGCCACAAAGAGGAATGACATACTGATAAATGCTGTAACATGGATGAACCTTGAAAATATTAAGCTAAGCATGAGAAGCCAGGCACAAAAGGCTACGTACTGTATGATTCCACCTATACAAGATGTCCAAAATAGGCAAATCCATAGAGGCAGAAATTAGAAGTAGATTAGTGGTCGTTGAAGGCTGGGGAAGATTGGGATGAAATGACTAGTGACCAATTGGGTCAACATTTCTTTGAGGGATGAAAGTTTCCTAGAGTTGATTGTGTTCCTGGTTCTGTGACTATACTAAAAACTATTTACATGGGTAAATTGATATGTGAATTATTATTCTTACATGTGTGCAATTTCTTTGACAGAACAGTTTTAAAGAGAGTAGTGTGCCAGTAAATGCTTAACCATTGGTTCTCCAAGTGTAATTCTGACATCTAAGTGGTCTTGACCCTTTAATTTGCATTGGCAAATAAGAGTGAGACACTGGAGATATATGTCAGAACTGTATTTGTTTATCATTGATGTAAGCAACTTCTTTACTGAATCAAATTATGGCTTTTGAATATGAGAGGAATATTTTTATGTTTGTGCTTTTACCAATATAACAGCCGTAGGCCTGACACTGTTAAGTTTAATCTACATTAATAACATTTTCTCCATGTTGCCTCAAGTATAGACAGACAACAAAAACAATAAATCATAACCTGAATTGTAGAATTTGGCAACTTCTGGGGTATATACTCCCACCATGGCTCATGATTGCAAGTTACCAACATAAGATCACTAAATGTGCAGTTGGGGAAAGATGTGCGGTGGCAAACTATTATATAATATTTATGCCATACAGATACTGTCGATGAAGAATCTAACCAAGTAATTTGGAATTTTTGAGCTTTAAATGTCTAATACCTTTGTTTTTAATACAGTATATTTAATTGTAAGCTTCTATAATTTGATTTTTTAATAATGACTGTGTTTAACAACCTGCTGACAAGAATTTCTGAAAATTGTACTCATTGACTCCTACTGGTATGAACCGGCTCCAGCCCACAAGTGAAATAACATCTGAATGAGGAGGTTCTGCATTTGCAATGTTGAAGACTGGTTTATAAGATAGACTTGGCCTTTTGAGATAGGCTGTAGACATGTAACCTTTAATAAATGAAGCTTTGAAAACAAGGAACCAAGGGGAAATGCAAGTACAAGAGATATTAAGCAGGTTATTCATTTGAAATTATGTATTGAGTTCCTAACACATTCAAGACACTGTAATGGGTCCTAGTGATGTACAAAGGTAAATACACATACAATTTCTGCCTCTGGGTTAGACATGCAAACAAACCAAGTATTGTAAGGAATATGTTATGATAAAGTACAGACATATGTCCCAAGGGCTATGGGAGAAGAAAAGACAGAAAGACTATTTCTAGAAAAGCCAAGTCATTCTTTCGGAAGAAGTGGAAATGAAGAAAATTTAAAGCAAAGAATATAACATTAAAAAGCATGAGAATGTGAAATGAATCACGGATGGACGGCTTCTAAAATTCACATGCTAAAAACCTGTTATGTAACTGACGTGTCCTGCTTCATCCGCCCAAGGTGTAAACACAGTCGTATTGTTTTGAATTTCTTAATTCCTATTTCCTAACTACATAATTCCCTAAATCTCCTAATTTCTATTTTCCTGTCTGCCCTTCTTAATTTCTTTCTGCCCTTTTTGGTAGAAGTGCATCATCTCTCCCTAGATCCCACCTTGACCCATGAATTTCCATCAACTCTTGGTTCTTATTCAACATAACAGGGAGGGACAGTAGTCCTTTAATCATGCTTTCACACACAGGTAATACATACTTGGGATCCAAAGTCACAGTTCTCTGGCACTCATGTGATTAGTTGTCATTTCTCAAAAGAAAAGTACTTACTGGGTGGACACAGTTTTCCTCCCCAACCCGTAGGCAATTGGGTAGTCTCAGGTGTGAGCCAGACTTCAGCTGGCACTTCCTTCCGGACTGACTTCCCAAGGGCACTCTTGCTGTCCTTTCCTCCTAGCATAGCTATGCATGAGAAGGGGTATGGTGCCTTTTGTTCAGCCACACAAGTAGGTATAATTAAGAGAAACCACTCAAAAATCTCTTCACAGAACAGAGCTCTGCTCAGGTTGACTCTATCCCGATTGCATTCAGAAGCAGCTGGCAACTTCCCAATCTCTCTCTCTCTTATGAGTGAAATCATATGGTAGTTGTCTTTTTCTGACTGACTTATTTCATTTAGCATAATACTCTCTAGCTCCATCCATGTCACTGTAAATGGCAAGAGTTCATTCTTTCTATGGCTGAGTAATATTCCAGCGTGTGTGTATATGTACATATTTACATATGTGTGTGTGTATACACACACACACACACACACACACACACATATCAGGGTATATGTATCCCTTCGAATTAATATTTTTTTTATTCATTGGGGAAATATCTAGTAGTACAATTGCTGATAGTTCCATTTTAACTTTTTGAAGAACCTCCATATTGTTTTCCAGAGTGCCTGCACCAGTTTGCATTCCCACCAATAGTGCAACAGAGTTCCTCTTTTTCCACATCCTTGCCAACACCTGTTGTTTCTTGTGTTGTTAGTTTTAGCCATTCTGACTGGTGTGAGATGATATCTCATTGTAGTTTTGATTTGTATTCCCTGATGATGAGTGATGTTGAGCATCCTTTCATCTGTCTGTTGACCATCTGTCTGTCTTCTTTGGAAAAATGTCTATCCATGTCTTCTGTCCATTCTTTAATTGGATTATTTGTTTTGGGGGGTGTTGAGTTTTATAAGTTCTTTATATATTTTTGATACTAACCCTTTATCAAATATGTCATTTGCAAGTAGGTATACTCAAGCAATCACTCATAAGCACAATTTCCGGCTATGTTCACTATTAACTCATAACTCTGAGGTTTCCAGTCTTTAGGATCCTCCTTCCTTGCACTTTAAAGGCATTTAGTTGTCAGGATCCTTTAGAATCTTCTCAAAAATGTATGAAGACGAGAAAGTTTGCTTGCTTCAGATGCCAACAAATGTGTTGCTGGGGCCTAGTTTTCAGCCCTTCTTGTAATACCTAAGGGGAAGGAAAAATTCTTCCTTTACCATCCAAGCTCTTCCAGCTGGACGAAGAATTGATGTGAGACAGATTTACAGGAGAAAAAAGTCAAAGTTTTATTATGTGCACACAAAGGCCCAATAATGAAATTGATTCCTAAAGAAATGACTAAGGCAGGCAGTTGTTTTTTTGGTTTTGGTTTTGGTTTGTTTGTTTGTTTTTTACTTTTCAGACAAAGAGGCAATATATCTCTGAGGAATTGACAGGACCAAAAAAACTTTGAGAGTTTCCATTTGTAAGAAATTCCAAACAGAATGTGGACTGCAGTTGTACATTGGCAAAAACAACAAGGATTGTTTTCTCAGCCTTCTCAGCTCTAAATTCCCTTTGTCTGGTGATAAGGATGTCTTTTTTCCTTTTGGTACAGGGAGAATACCTTTCACGTGGGATATTTATTTCCTGCTTTCAGGGAGACAGAAGACTGTCTGGATGTGTTTCTTGTACAGTCTGTCTCTTAAGTAACTTTTATTTAAAATAACCAGTATGCCGGGGCGCCTGGGTGGCTCAGTTGGTTGAGCTTCCAACTTCAGCTCAGGTCATGATCTCATGGCTTGTGGGTTCAAGCCCCACATAGGGCTCTGTGCTGACAGCTTGGAGCCTGGAGCCTGCTTCAGAGTATGTGTCTGCCTCTCTCTCTGTCCCTTCCCTGCTTGCTCTCTCTCTCTTGCTCGCTTGCTCTCAAAAATAAACATTAAAAAAATAATAAAATAATTCTGTGCTGAGAGCTCTCTGCTTCCAATTCTGTGTCTCCCTCTCTCTGCCCCTTCCCTGCTTGCTCTCTCTCTCTCTCTCAAAAATAATAAACATTAAGAAAAAATAAAATTAAAAAAATACTAAAATAAAATTATAATAAAATAAAATAAAATAAAATAAAATAAAATAAAATAATCATTATGCCAAAGTAGCCCATCTTGTGGCAGTCTGCCGTTGGCACTCTATATACCCTAAGAGTTCCCTTGCCCCAATTCAAGTTGGAATAAGCCCTTACAGATCCCTATCTTGTCGTGCATTTTCTGGCTCCACTTAGAGGCAACAGGATCTTCTAACTCATGTGTACTGGAATATTTCGGTTCTCTAATGCTGGCTAAGGCCTTAAATCCAAGTATTTGCAAAATGGCATAACCTGTCTGGAAATACACCTTCCTTTTGCAGGCATTATATTCACTTCCACCTTTTAGTCAGAGACCTCCACTTACCTTATTAAGTAGTCAACCAATCTGCACTGATCATTACAATGGTGTCTCCTGAGTAGCATGTTGAACGAAACTAATCTCTGCAGTTGCATCATTGATTTTACATCTAATAAAAATCCCAAGTATTTATTCTCATGAGTTGTTCATTTGTTTTTTAATGTGCTTTTCTACCTGAGCATGTGTCGGTTTCCTTAATTAAAACATTATTCCATATATAGTGATAATATTTTAATAACATTTTTAAGGGATTCTGGATTTGCAGTTCCTTTTCTTTCCCATCCAAAGATTTTGTTTCCTTTCTATTTCCCACCCCCTTCCACCTGCCCTGTAAAATCTTGTAATTACTAATATTATGTACCCCCTGATACCATGCTTTGAGAAGGGCACATCACCTCTCTGGTATCATTCTCAACAATTCATAACCTAAATCTAATCGTATAAAAAACATGGGGCAAGCCTAACTGGGAGAACCTTCTATAAAATCGCCAACCAGTCTTCTTCAAAATCTTATAACTCCCATTTCGTTAAACAAGCTGTCAAAAGCACATATTCTATACATTTGACAAAGATTAAAAATACCTGAGAAAACATTTTAAGTTAATGTTTCATTAAATCAATGAAGTGATTAAAATTTTACCTGCCAGTTTGCCTAAAATAAGAGTGTACAAATAGTTTTATAACACATTTCCATCTCTTCTCTCTGCAGGCGACTCAGCTAATCTAACCTGCAGAGCTTTCTTTGGGTACAGTGGAGATGTCAGTCCTTTAATTTACTGGATGAAAGGAGAGAAGTTTATTGAAGATCTGGATGAAAATCGAGTTTGGGAAAGTGACATTAGGTAAAATATTTTTTTCTTTGAACTTGTACAGTCAAGTTAACATTAGCTCTGTTAGTGAATAGAAAGTGAGCTAAAGGAAAATAAATGGGTTTTTGCTATTTGGGGGTGGGGGTTACTATTATAAGAAAAAAATCTCAACATTCAATGGCAATGAGGCAGAACACTATTACGAGACTGACTATGGAATTGCAGAACATGGATGCCATTTGCAGAGAATTTAAAGGAAATTAAAAAAAAGAGTTTTTCACTAAAGAATATACTGAGTATGAGACAGACCAAAATACCATCAAATGTGGAATATGATATTGATGTGATATGATATTGATATGATATTATGCCTTTTGTTTGTAAGAGCTCTTTTTTTAATTGTCACGAGGAAGTTTTGACTCAACCAAACACAATCTTTGTCATTTCCTTTTATATGTTTTTTACATATTTACATATCTTAGCCATTAAGCAGGCTCTACAACACTTGATAGGGATGATAAAAGCATACACAAAATATTTTCATTGTCTTTTTTAGTCCAACTTTAAGGTCTAAATATTACTCTAGTGGGAATGATAAAGAATAACCATTAAATAATACCATCTATTTTGAGGGCATAATGCTTAAACCTCTTTTTTAAAAGTATTTATTTGTTCATTTACTTCCAAGTAAGTATTCAATTATGACTAAAATTATGCTTGGACATCGATACTCATTTTTAATCATGGTATAAGTAAGCAGGCACATAAATAGTAATTAAGTTACAAGTGAGTCAAAATGCTGATCATGTGTAAACACTCTCCCATCTAAAGGTCGCGTCTTCTGGGTATATGTGGGCATGTAAACCAAGTTTCCTCTTCTTAAATGCAAAGACTTTCAAAACTTGATCAAAGGTATAAGTGAAAAAGTTTTTCAGTAGAAAACAAAAACGTATAAAACTGTCATATAGGGTTATTTCTATTGGGATCTTCTTCCTGGCAACAAATACACAAGAATATTGTACTCCAGTTGGGTTCTGAGATGCCCAGATGGGCAATTCTCCAATATGTACTAAACTGTTCCTCTGCCATTTTTCATATTTACAACTTCACTATTATCTTTTACCCACATACTTTGAAATGTTAAAGTTAAGGAAGGACAATAAACCTCCTAACTTTTCCCCTCTCTCTTTTTATGGGTGCTCAAGAAAGATTCCAGAAAGGTATTTTTCTTTAAATCAACATTAGGAAGTAATGTACAGACATGAGTCACCAAACAGATCAGAGGACATTGGAAGCAGGGAAAGGGAGCCTTGCTTTGAAGTTTTCTATTTGCTCTGAAAGATTATGAAAATCTTTGACAAGTGAGGTTAGTGCTTACCGTTAATTTTAGTGTCAGAATTAAACACTTCATCAGAATACTTAGTCTATAGGTTTATACTTTCACATTTCTTTTAAAATCGTCAATTGACTTGTATGTATCATTTTTTAAAAAATGCCAGGCTGGAGCTTTCGAACGAAATGTCAAAATAGCTCAGAAATGTTCTCTTCTTCCTTTAAAGAAGAAAAAACTAACCTGATCTATAATTAGTCCTCCAGCATAAGACATTAGAATTGCTTCTCTCACCTTTAGCATACCATATTTCTTAGAGGGAGAGCAATGTGTAAACTTTTCTTCAAGGTCCTTCTCACCTCTTTATCATGACAGTGTGATTGTCCTGCTATGAGAGATAATTAACTGCAACTTCATTAGCATGTCCAAAAACAAGCTTCCTCATTAGAAGTGAAGAGGAAAAGGGCATGATATAATTTAATTAAGATAGCGTCAATCCCTAGCCAGATTTGAAGCATAGATGCTGTAGGTGTTTTCCCAGCACATTCAGATTCATCTAAATTTTTTTTTTCTTTTTCACGTCTTGTGTATGTTTGTGTGGGGTTTTTTGTTTCGTTTTGCTTTATATTTTAGAATTCTCAAGGAGCATCTCGGGGAACAGGAAGTTTCCATCTCATTAATCGTGGACTCTGTAGAAGAAGGTGACTTGGGAAATTACTCCTGTTACGTTGAAAATGGAAACGGACGTCGGCATGCCAGTGTTCTCCTTCACAAACGGGGTGAGTGTCACCTTCTAAGCTTGAGTAGTCCTGAAACTAGAAAACAGAGGGAAAGAAGTGGAACCAAAAAGAAAAAAAGGTGTGCTTTTCTACCTCAGTTTGTCCTAAATAAAACAATCACAATAGCATTAGGGCCATCATGGCAGATAACACAGTGGGAGGGTGACTAGCTCAGGATCTAGAGTCAAATATCGATTCCTTGCTGGGCTTTACCACCAAATCTAGAACCTTGCGGGTGACATCTCACTTCCCTAAGCCTCAGTTTCCTGATCCTCGCCAGCCCATGGTCAACAATGGTAGCAACTCTTCAATGTGTTTTAAGGATGAAAAAAGACAAGGAACGTGAAGAGCTTGGCACAAAACCTGTACACGAGAGAAGTTAAATGCTGCTTATTATTGTTACAAGGAGGCAAACCAAGAAAAAAATAACGGGCATAATTTTAAGTCACATTATGTTCTCTGTTTGAAGGTTCCTTCTTTGGTGTAAGAATCACGACATTGTTTTCTGCATTGGAGAGCTTTCACATGTGTAATATCTTCTCAGGGTTAATAGGAATTCCTTAATTACTCATTAATGAATTATTCAATTATTACTATTAATAATTTAAGTAAAACAGGTTGTGATCAAGTATGATATCTGCTGCACTAAATGTGATTCTGCAACAACCCTTAGTCACAGGGTTAAAACACGCATAAATATAGATTGAATTGTTTCCAATTAGAGCCTGTTGAAAAACAAAATTCAGCTGAGTAAATGTGAAGATCTAATTGGCTTTATTAAATGACCCATGAATGGGGCAGAGCTGAGGAGCTGCACAAAATGGAAGGCTTTTATAAGAAGGAGGGTGGGGCAAGAAATTATTAACAAAAGAAAGAAAAGTATTGTTTCAAGCCAGGATGGCTTCCCTAGGTAGGTGGGAGACTGGGAAAGGCCGGGCTTTTTATCATGCAGATGACCTCCCCAGTGCTAATCAAGTCATTTCAAATTGGCTTTTAAAAGGTAACATTCCTGGGGCGCTGGATGGTTCTGTGGGTTAGGCATTGACTTCAGCTCAGGGCATGATCTCAAGGTCATGATCTCATGGTTCATGAATTCAAGTCCCGCATCCGGCTCTCTACTGGCAGCACAGACCCTCTGTCTCCCTCTTACTCGCCCCTCCCCTTGTAATGCCCGATGTTCTAAAACCTCCCACAAAAGACCACCAGAGTCGTGAGTCAAAGCCAAGCGGCAAGGGTCGTTTATTGCAGGTTCGAACCTGGACCTCTGCGCACTCGTTGCCGGTGACACACAGAGGCCCCGATCAGAGTTGGTATAGGGTTTTTATAGACAGGGACAAACAGCATAGGTGAGTGAGGGTCCTGATAGGTAAATTCTAAAGTAAGGACATTTGTGGTTTTCTGATTGGGCGTCCTTTGTCTGTTACTTGTGGTGGGAGAGAGAAAAAAAGGGGAAGGGGATAGGTGAGGAATGTGTTAAACAAGCAAGATTACAGAAGCGAGAGACGCCAGTTAGTTTAAGTACAACTACTCATTCCATTACATTTAGGAAGGTTTACAACCCATTCTACTACACAGCGGGTTACATTCAGGAAAGGTCTCACAATGCTCATAGCAAACAGCAAGCAAAACAGACTTCTCAGCAATTGTATTTCTTATCAAAGATCCATAATAAGCAGAAAAGAGAACCTAGCTTTAAACTAAGGTAGGGCTGTTATTTGGATTGTTCCTTTCACCCTGCTCACAATATCTCTCTCTCAAAAAGGAATAAACATTAAAAAAATAAACAAAAAAATAAATGAATCAAAGGTCACATTTCTGAGATAGGTCCCAACCATAATTAAGTCTTGCTTTGCTGTTGGGCAGGGAGGCAGATAACTCCACTGGGGGCTTGTTGGTTTTGTTTTTGTTTTTGTTTTTGTTTTTGTTTTTGTTTTTTTTAACAAGACCGTTGTAAACTTAGAACCATGCCTTCACTGCAGAAATTTTTCATGTATATTACAAGAGAAATATGAGGTTTTTTTGTACATTATGCTAAGTGAAAACTTTCCAGTTTGGGGAGTGAGTACACTTGATGTTTTCTTACTCAGCAAATTCATAATGATTTTAATTTCAAAGCACATGTTTAATCCTAGACTCTTTGAGGTTGAAAAAGAAAGAGAACCTTGAAGACTGTTCCCCCCACTTCATCGGGCAATAGATTCCCTTTGAATAACGTTACTGAAAGATATTAAAACAGACACTTCTGTTGTCAGGTTACTGCAATATTAAAATAGTCTAGCTTTGGAGGATGTGAGTGGAGGGGAAAGGTAAGGAGCAGGTAGCAATGATTGTTCCTTTCTTTCTATAGCTTCACATGAAGGAATTGAGAATAGGAATGTTATGCCTATAAAAGGACGGAAATAGCTTCCCAGGGTTGGAAGCAACTTAAATGTTGTGTAACTGAACCACTCCGTAACATTTTCCTAAGGGATCCGTCAGCTTATACTGGATCACATTCCCTCTGAAGGAAGCCAGTTCTATCTCAAGAAAAACCGGTTAGAAAGCATCCCTGTTTCACTGTCTGCCCCTTGACCCGAGTTCTACACTTTTAATCTCTCTTCTCCCAAACAGCCCTTCAAAAGTTTGTTTACTATCACCATGATCCTCCTGGGCCTTTACTTCCCTGGATTCAACTTGTTTAGTTTTTTTTTTAATTTCTTTTTCCTTTCTGTGGATACAATACTTTGACCATCCTGTTCACTCCCTTGAATATTCTCTAATTAGAGTCTGAATTATTTCTCAAGAAGAGAGAAGATATAGGGCACCTAGAAAAATCTGTTGACTTAGGGCACCTGGGTGGCTCAGTTGGTTAAGCATCCAACTGTATTTTTAAAAAATTTTTAATGTTTTTTTCTTTTTACTTACCTTTGGGATAAAGAGAAAAAAAAAAAAACACACACGAGCTGGGGAGGGGCACAGAAAGAGGGAGACACAGACTCTGAAGCAGGCTTCAGGCTGTCAGCACAGAGCCCAATGCAGGGCTTGAACTCGCAAATGTGAGATCATGACCTGAGCCAAAGTTGGACACTTAACTGACTGAGCCACCCAGGAGCCCCAAGCACCCAACTCTTTGGTTTCGGCTTGGGGTTCCCTCTCTCCTTTTCTCTCTGTCCCACCCTCACTTGTGCTCTCTCTCTCTCTTAAAATAAATAAATAAACTTAAAAAAATCTATTGGCTTGGACAACACATATTTCTTTTAGGACAAGGTAGGAGTAACAGTTAAGTATTGATCGTCAGAGAGTAAGAGATAGTTAGCAGAGATAACCCCTTCAAGGGTCCTGCTAGCTGAATTAAGAATCAAATTGACTTGAGACAGATTAACAGGAGAAAATCAAATTTAATAGTGTATATATGGGGGATCAACAGACATGGAAGTTCTGAAGATAAGAAAAATGAGGTATATATGTCATCCTGAACTAAGGAGAAGAGGGTAGGGGTCAGGGACTTTGGAGGAAAGGAATGCATTTCACAGGATGGTAAGAAGAACAGATGTTTGGTAATTAGGTGTTTGCCCTACCATACAGATGGATCACTCAGGGAAAATTTATCTCTGCTAGGGACGCCTGGGTGGCTCAGTGGGTTAAGCATTCAATTCTTGATTTCAGCTATTCGGAGTCTTGATTTCAGGTTAGGTCATAATCTCACGGCTCATGAGCTTGAGCCTCCTGTCAGGCTCTGCACTGACAGTGTGGAGCCTGCTTAGAATTCTCTCTCTCTCCCTCTGTCTCTGCCTTTCCCTGCTCATGTACTCTCTGTCACAATAAATAAATTAAAAAAAAAAATCTCTGCTAATAACCCTTATTCAGGGAAGGACCACTAATTTCCAGTCTTGTCTGTAGTTAAGGGAAGGACAAAAGTTTTTCTTGAGCCCGTAGGGTTTCAGTTACCTTCAGCTCAGAATAATCTTCATGCCAAAGTGGCCCATCTTGGGGTGGCCTGCCCTTGGCCCCTACAGGATCACAAGGAGAAAAGAAGGAAAATGAATTGTATCTGAGGAGGCACACAGCCAGGAAGGGTCAAATACCCCCGGGCTATTTTTAGCATTTGTGGCCTAAGGTTAAGTTGCCCATAGCTACAAAAGCTTCCAGAACTACAAAAATAAATGATTGAAGAATCAAGGAAATTGTTTGAAAAACTTTCCTGATACTGTCTGGTTCCCTAGACACGGAGAAGAAAATTGTGGCCAATGTTGGAGCGGTCGTTCATACTTAAATGCACAACAGTTTTCAAATATGTATATATACTGCAAGCATTTTGGTTTTAGTAAAACAAAAGCATTAAGAAGCGAAAAAGGGGTTTGTTCTTCAAGGTCATGTACTCCAAAAGTCCCTTTTAAAGTTAGCTTGTGCCTTCCTTTTAAGGGAGCAGCAGCAATTGAGTCATCAGTTCACAAAGGCAGCAAGGCATGCAGTTTCCTGCCCTTGAGAGGCTTATGATCATGGGGAATGTTCTATCCCACTCATCTTTGTGAAAAAGAAAGGACTTTGGTTAACATGTGGCACGACTGCAAGTTCCCCACCTGGCAAGGTTCAGAAGGTCAAGGCACAGCACATGCAGGTCTATAGTTTTGGTCTTGGACCACGGCGTCCCTGAAGGAGTCAGATTATTGTCATGCTAGCAATTAGGGAACTCTCAGATGAGTTGCTGTATTACTCAGAAGACTAAAAGCTCAGAGAAGGAACTGGAAGCTGTCACTATTAATCATATTTTTCTGCCATTTACTCATAAATCCCTTAACTTATCTTATTGGCCTTCCAAGCCTTTCATTTTAAAACCTCCCTAAAGACATGTGTTAAACCATTTGATGAATACAGAGCTTGCAAACCACCATTATCAGGTTTTTTGACAGGTACCCTTGCCAGGCCACACCTCCGTGCAAGTAACTGAAGCATTTTTTCTGCCACCATTACCTTTTGTTCAGTATTGTTGACATAATAAAAATGATGTCAGAGCCCGCCAATGGGTGGTGTGTATTAGGATAGAAAACCTTTCCTGTCTTCCATTCTAGGTTCTTTGGCTCATCTAATAATTCAGTTGACATAAGACAGATTAACAGGAGAAAAACCAATTTAATTCCATACATATGGGAGCCCCAGAGATATGAGATTCACAGACAATCTCATAGCTTATCTGCCATCCTGAGCTAAGGAATGGGGCAGTGGTCTGGGGCTTCAGAGGGGAGGAGGGTAATTCATAGGACAATAAGATCTGATGTTTGACTATACCTCTACTGTATAGTCAGGTCTTTCAGGCACAAAGTTATCTCAGGTACTAGATTTCTTTCTGGGCCAGGCCCCTTATCTAATTTCATTTAGGTAGTTAAGGGAGAGGTAAACAGTTTTCTTGAGACTGCTGTGTCTTGATTGCATTTTGTTCAAAATCACCCTCATGCCAAAGCAGCATATTTTGGGATGGCAACACCTGTCCCCCTTCTCATGGATTCTTGGAGATATCACTCACATGTATCAAATAAGTCTTTCTTTTGTGTGTGTGTTTTTATTTATTTTTGAGAGAGAGAGTGAGAGAGAGAGAGAGAGAGCCAGGGTGGGGCAGAGAGACAGGGAGACAGAATCCAGAGCAGGCTCCAGGCTCCAAACTGTCAGCACAGAGCCCGATGCGGTGCTCGAACCCATGTATTATTGGATCATGACCTGAGCCGAAGTCGGACGCTCAACCAACTGAGCCACTGAGGCGTCCCTCAAATGTGTCATTCTTAATGCTAAGAGAATACTACAGTAAAGAATTCAGCTAGTGAACTAGGCTAGATTGTAGACCAGACTTTTATCTTAAAAAAAAAAAATCTTAATTCCACAAAAACTGGGTGAAAATTTGCTAGGAAATTTGACCATAGAAAAACTTTCTATGGGGGCTCCTGCGTGGCTCAGTTGGTTGGGCATCCGACTTCAGCTTGCCTCATGATCTCACAGTTCGTGAGTTCGAGCCCCGCATCAGGCAATGTGCTGACAGCTTAGAGCCTGGAGCCTGCCTCGAGTTCTGTGTCTCCCTCATTCTCTGTTCCTCCCCCGCTCATGCTCTGTCTCTCTCTCTCCTTCAAAAATAAATAAAAAGGTTAAAAACAAATTTTTTTAATAAAAAAAGAAAAAAAATTTTAAAAAAAGCAAAACTTTCTATGAGGGGTGCCTAGCTGATTCAGTCACTACAGCGTGCAACTGTATTTCAGGTTTGTGGGTTCGGTCCCCATGTTTGATGTAGAGATTACTTTAAAAAAATAAAATCTTAGAAAGAAAGAAAGCACGTAAGAAAGAACAAAAGAAAGAAAGAAAGAAAGAAAGAAAGAAAGAAAGAAAGAAGGAAAGAAAGAAAGAAAGAAAATGAAAGAAAGAGGGAAAGAAAGAAAGAAAGAAAGAAGAAAGAAAGAAAGAAAGAAAGAAAGAAGGAAGGAAGGAAGGAAGGAAGGAAGGAAGGAAGGAAGGAAGGAAGGAAGGAAAGAAGGAAAGAAAGAAAAAGTTTCTATGGGAATATTCAAAATTGTTGATTCCTTTAGCCAGGGAAGGTACTTGGACAGACAGTTGAGATCACGTCAGATATTCAGTGTAGATATATTTCACATACTCTACAAAGAACTAGATTATGCAGTGAACAAGAGATAAAGGGCCATGGGACAATATTAGTGTTCACTCTAGTCCCTGACCTGACAAGCATGCTTGAGAAGGAACCAAAGCACAAAGTTGGCACATTCGTTTCTATGTTATTTCTTATTCCCACTGTTGCCCATATGTGAGTGAATTTCATGTTTCAGTCTCTGAATCTCTTACCCTGATGCTTTTGCTTAGGTTTCTAATTGCTGCTGCCTGACTTTGGCATGCATCCAACACTGGCCTTCACCTTTTTAGCTTCCCTCCAAAATCCTATCCTTAACTATTCCCTCCATCTTTGTTTTCCAATTCCCTGACACAAAGGATTCTTCAGAGCGGCCCTGTACTGTGGCCTCAGGCCGAGCCACTCTTGCACCCATCAGGCAGTCCTAAATTACTTCTTCACTGTGTTTCTTGTCCATACCAAAACTCTGGATGGCCTCACAGTGCTACTGTATGGAACAAAGTGGTTTAATGGTTAAAGGTACAGACTCTGTGTTTACTGTGTTACTGTTACTGAACTTAATCGTGTCCATGCACCCAATGCTCAGTAAGCCAATGTCTGGGATACTGATTTTGTTTTTTGTTTTTGGTTGTTTTTTTTCCAAACGTTTATTTACTTATTTTTGAGAGAGAGAGGGAGAGAGAGAGAGAGAGAGAACACATGTGCAAATGGGGGAAGAGTGAGAGGGAGAGAGTCCCAAGCAGGGTCTGTACTCAGCATGGAGCCTAACATGGGGCCCCATCCCATGACCATGATATCATGACCTGAGCCAAAACCAAGAGTCCATCACTGAACAGACTGAGCCACCCAGGCACCCCGAGACACTGGTTTTGAAGCAAAGAAAGCCTTATTATGAGAAAGACAGCCCATGGAGAAGGCTGGAGTCATTCCCAAAGTTTCCTGGCCCAGTGAAGCCTAGGGACGGTTTATATGTGTTTGGGGAAGGTGGTAAATATGTGAGAGGAGGGAGAGGGGTTTCTTGAGAGGGAGGGCCTTGAAACAACCTAGAGGTAAGCATTCTTCCTGACAATGACACACTATTTGGGGGGTACAATCAGATACCTCAAAACAAATGTTACCATGACAGTCCCTATTAGATTTCTACGGTCAGAGCGCAGGGATAAAAAAGGACAAAGTTAATGACTGATCATGCATGAGGTTAAGAGGTGGGCATGAAACATAAGCCAAGAGGGAACAAAACAGAACGTGGAGCTGATAATGCAACTAATACCAACTATAGTGCTGCTTACATTTTCAAAACAGGTCCAGGAACCAAGCATCTGGCCCCACTATCTTGAGTAAATCACTTAATTTCTGTGAGCCTCAAATTTCTCTTCCATAAGATGGGAATAATTATAGTACCTACCATATAGAGGAGCTATGAAGATTAAATAAACTAGTATGTGTCTGACACATATTTATCACCCAATAAATGTGAGCAGCTATTACGTGATTTCTCTGCTCCCACTACTGAGTAATTTAGGATGCAGAATAATACGTTCCATTAAAAACTCCCGCAAATCTAATTTTAAAATCTAATTTGTCTTGTATTAAAATGGCCAGCCTTAGCTCCAGCCCCATGGATTCTATATTTTACCTTATAATAAATTTATTTAGTTTGAATGCGCTGTCCTAAAGGAGAGCTTCTTTCATTTATTCAGGCATTGAATGATAATTATTAAGAGCCTACTATGTGGCTGGCGCTCATAAAATTAAATGGACAGGAAATAAGAGGCAATATAATTTGAAATGCCACTGTCTTCTTTTTAAATTACTTTGATATTAAGCTTTCCTAATATAGAATTGTGCTTCTAGGAAATGTTTAGCTTTGAAGCTGTCACATTAAGGCAATGTTCATTAACAATCCTGTTCTGAATGATTATGTTTAGATACATTGATTACAATAATATGGCAATCCATTCATCATGAAGTAGTTTGGGAGCTAGCAAACTATCTCTCTGAGAGACCAGCACCAGTTAATAATGATAAACATGTAGGTTTTCTCTATTCCCTCTCAAGCCCATTTTAATTCTTGCACACATACACTTTCCCTCTCCCTCCAAAGAATGTAATCAATAGAAATTAGACTTGCTCAATAAACTCCCTAGCCCCCAGAATATCTTTAGTAATGTAATTAACATGTACATCATTTAGGACACATTGTTTTAAAGTCGGATGAATTTAGACCCAGCAGACTCTATCCCTTTTTGTAATGAATCATTTTTTGTAATATATGCCCTTATCCTTGTTAGTATTTACCTACTGTATTTATTTACTGAGAGATACAGTGAGATCACAGAACTGTTTAAGCCTCTCTTGGGGCTCAACATTTGACATCGTTGATCACTGACTTCACAATATGGCACAGCCAAACTTGGCCCAGATCAAACCCTTCTACCTCTCTTTCTGGTGGCATCTCCCTAGAAAGACAATGGCTCATTAAAAACTGAACAGGCGTCCACTCAAGAGTCGCTTTTACTGAGTTACTGCTCTAGGGAGGAAAAAAATTTTCCTTTTACCCTTCTAGGTTCTTGTCTGAGACCTCCCTGTAATAAGAAACCAGATTAACAGGAGACAAACAAACGGAAGTTTAATAACTTGTATACCTCCTCTATGCAAGGGAGATATCCAGGAAAATCAAGCAGCATCCTGAAAAGGCCTGAGCTGCCCCCTTAAATACCATCTCCGGGGAAAGGCAAAAGAAGTCGCTGGGGATAGGAGAGCCAGTAATGGAAAATTTCCAGGAGAAACACAGTAATCAAGGGTGTGGTTGTTATGCAGATTTAAGTCTTTGCTTCCTCCATTGGTAAGAGTTTTTAGACTTAAGACGCCCATACAAATGGAGATTTCCCTTATACAAGTAAATGTCTTTTACAAAAGGGTAACTTCTTGGTTTTCAAAATTTCTCCTGTGTCTGTAGTTCCTTAAAAATAATCCGCCTAAAATAATCCATATGCCAAAAAGACATATTTTGGGGTGATATATTCTCTTCTCCTTCATTGCTTCTGCAGTGCCCACATGTTAAGGAACTTTAGTCATGGTGCTGTAGCATCTCCACATCAGAGCCATGATGTTTAACACATTCTTTCCTTGGAGAAGATCTGACATTTTGCAGTCAAAATGTTTCATGTCCTGTAACATTTTTCTTGCTTCTCTGCTCCTCAGTTGTGTAGGACATCTAAACAGCTGACCTCAATTCTTTCTTTTTTTTTTTTTTCTTGATAAATAATGCCCAAACAAAAAATACACTTGATGGCTATTACACCAGTAGCACAAATTGTCTTGATACTGGTGATTTTGTACCTTTGGGTTTCTTGATATGGACACTTCAGCAAGGTTATTTACCACCAAAATTACAGGCATGAAAACTAACCTTTGGAGCTATTTCCGTAGACATAAAATATATGAGGTAAGTGAGATTACATTCAACTTATTTCTGCCTCAGCACTGAAATATCTTTTCAGAACTCTGTCGATCCCGGTTTTTCCTGATCAGCTACAGCATGAAGACTTTTTATGTAGTATAGTCTTGCCTTTTCCTCATTTTAGTCATTCACTTTGCTTTAGTGTGAACTAGACTATTCAAGCAGCATCTTTGTTAGGAAAGAGAAGGACCACTGTTTGTGGATGATTAGCTTATGTCTCAGTTAATAAACATCAAGGGCGGGGGGGGGGGGGGTGGATCCTGGACAAAGCCGGTATTGGGACCAAGAATGATAAACCTTCAGTTTTTATCATTCATGTTGAACTAATCATGAGGGCCAAAGCTCTCACTTTAATTATAGGTGGACCTAGTCAATGGAAGTCCTTTACCTGCCTTATTGAAATTTTCACTTGTTTTGCAGCTAACTGTTAAATTCTTGATCAACACCTTTAACTTGTATTTCCGTGTTCTGCTACTCAACATACGTAACCCACTTGTAAATGTGAGTGGGATGATTAAATGTATTCTGAGTAATATAAACTTTGTCTGCAGGAGGGTTTCTTAATCTTGCCACGACTGACCGTTTGGACTTGGGTAATTCTTTGCTGTGGGGGTCAGTCATATGCACTGTAGAATGTTTCGCAGCATCCCCAGCCTCCACCCGTTAGATGCCAACACTACCTTCCCTAGTTGGACAACTAAAACTGTTTCCAAATATGGCCAAATATCCCCAGGTAACAAAATTGCCACCGGTTGAGAACCACTGACTGACAGAAGAACAGGTATTTTCATCTTAAAAAAACTTCAAGATTATACCCAATGTGGTTGTGCTACTGAACTCAAGAGTTTGCCACTTGGGGTGCATCAAATTGAACACAACCCAAGGAAATGTCTAATGCAAAGAGCTTTTTGGTATTTGTTACAAGTAAGGAGACAGGGAGATAGCTCTCAAAGCACTGCCTCCTTGTGGAGTTGGCACAGAAAGCCTTTATTTGGTGTACTAGGGAGTGAGAGCAGGAAGCTTACCTTGGCACATTTTGGCTCAATTGTGCATACCTAGCATGTCAACATGATAGTGCATACATCATGTGTTCAAAAAATGGCCAAAAAAACTGCCCACAGGAGGAGATCTTTGTGTTATAATGAATGGAAGTTAACTTCAGGTCAGCTTGGGGGGGGGGGGGATTCTGCACATGTCCTTAGTTTCAATCCTGCTCAGACTGCTTCCCATAAGAGGCCATCAGGTGAGACCCACCTGGCAAGGCACAGTTGGGTGTCTCCTTGCAAAACAAAACACATTCCTTCCCTGCTTTTGTTCCTTCTCCTCCTCCCTTCTGCTGATAGCTTTTAGCTCTCTTATTTGAGTAACTTCCTGCTGCATCCCACCTAACAGTTGGGTGTTTCTTATAGCATTGGAATTCACAAAAATTAGGTTCCTTGTGTTTCCACTCCTTGAGAGTCAACTAGAAGTCTGTAGAGCAGCCCTTCACAGTCTTTTTTTGTTGTTACTGTGCTACTGATTGAAACATCATAGCCACTAACTCAAGAAATGAGTAGGTGATCCCTGGGGCACCACCCAGTCCACTGCCCCTTCCTAAGGAATCCCAAGGGGGCTGGACAAATCAAAAGCGTATCTCCTGACTGAGTCTGCCAATGCTTTTGTGGAACAAACTTGGATAAATTCACTGCAAGAGAAGCCAATAACTCAAGAGATGAGGGTTTGGAAAAAAGAGAGAAATTTACTTTGGTGCCGGCAGTTGAGGCAAGTGGCTGGCTCAAACCTTAACAAACGAACTCTCTGCCAAGAAGATGGTCGCCTAGAGTTTTGCAGGGAGAGTTTAGAAGGAGTGCATGCAAGAGAGTGGGCAGAGAGCACGTGATCATAGGTGGGGGTCAGTATGTGTTCAGCCCATGATGATGGGCAGGGAAGAGGACTTGGGGGTTGTGGTCTGCTATGCATTCCATTGTTATCAGGGCTTTTCTGGCTTGGTGGATGGAATGTTCTGATCACTGGAAAACACCTTCATCAAAGCCTCAAGAAAGTGTGATAAGAAATAAGAACAAGGGGCTTCAGTTAGAGCATGATGTCAGCAGTCTGGTCTATTTCGGGTTCTAACTTTTAGGGTCTATAGTTAATCAAGAGGGCTTGCTGAGAATTGCAGTCTTTATAGTACGTACAAATCACCTAGAGAGTTTGCTAAAAAGTGGTATGAATTCATTAGTCCAGGGTGGGACTCAAGATTTGAATTTCAAACAAGTTCCTTATTGATGTTGATGCTGCTGGTCTGTGGACTGCACTTGGCCTACCAAGGTCTTTGCCTAGACAATAGGTCCTCCAATAAACTTGGTAGCATCTTACAGGTAAAGAGCAACTAGCTCTCTTGAGTTCACTGTTTCCATGAGAGAGAAATGAAAAAGGAACACAGCCAGTCAGTGGGATTAATTCCAACTAATTGCCTCATTCTTCTTACACGGTCAACACCTTTGAACCTATTTGAACATTAGTGCATTGCCCTCACACTCTACTCTTAATGAGGTTACTTGCCTCACCTATTCAATGAAACTGTGCTTTATAGAACACATTTGCCACTTGGAGAGATGTCTGAGAGGGCACTCTCTTCAAGTGTTAAATAATTAACCTCTTGAACCAGAAGGGCCCTCATTGTTGGACACGATTCTTATATATCCCTTTTGTAAAGAGAGAAACTACCTAGGAATATGTCTTAACAACATGTATGTGCGTATATACATGTATTTCAGCCTATGCAAACAAGCTATACACAGTGTTCGTTTGATGCAAGTAGCAATTACCAAGGAGGAACAAGGTATATGATGGGGCAGCAAATAACACGAATTTTCTGTTTTGGACACTTGTATTCAGCTAAATCTTGATTATGTGTAGTAAAGAAGGGCATACATAGTATAAGAATTGAGGGGCGCCTGGGTGGCTCAGTCAGTTAAGCATCTGACTCTTGATCTTGGCTCAGGTCTTGATGTCAGGGTCGTGAGTTCAAGCCCCACATTGGACTCCACACTGGGGATGGAGCCTACTTAAAAAAAAAAAAAAGAATTGAACCTCCACATATGATTGGCCAATGATAAAACTGTGAAACAGACAAAGAAAAATTTGGGTAAATAGTAGCTACATGTTCAAAAATTCGACTTATTTTAACAGGCATCTGTCTCTAGCAGGTAATAGAGGTTATAAATCAGAAGTAAACTTGAAAGGGAAACCACTGGCCCTCAGATCTTTGTGTTAGAAAATCTTTACAGTACACACAAACAGGCAGTTTAAAAAACAATAATTCCATTTAAAGTATATGTGAACAGAGATTAAAATCACAATAACTTATTCATAGCCACTGCCCACCAACACACTACTCCCTCTTCCTTCTCAGCACCACCTTGATGTTCTCATTATTTCTAGGTCAAAACAACCTGTTGGGTGACGATGTTTCATATCCTGATCAAAATCTCATTCACTGCAGGCTGCTTAGAGATGATTCATATAATGCCACTGTATGAAAAAACAACAAATCATCCCCATTCACCAAATAGGTATGGGCAAAGCTGTGGGCAAAGCCCCGGGTTAGGTGTCTTTAGTAGTTGAGTCACTGCTGCCAGAGGGGTGTCTGCCCCCATCCTGGGACATGAAAGCAACGTTTCTGGGAAGAGGGAGATGGCTGTGCATTTTTATGGCTGTGAATTCTTGTACTCAGTTGAGCAATGGCACAACTGGGTCATAAAATGCAAGGTATAACTTCTAATAAGCAGTTCCTGTATATTGAACTTTGACAACCAGGTCAGTAAAGTGAAAAATTAGACATGACACATAAAAAATGCTAACTACTCTCTCAGGCCATATAATAGGAAAAAATGTGTTGATTTCCAATAAATTACCATGGAAACCTACATTAGATTTGAGTGTCGAGGACTACATTTGCCAGCTATAAGAAATATGTTAGTTGTTGGTCTCTACTTTTAGGGCCCATTTACTATTATTAGTATGTGTTCTATGAAGATGAATGTATCTGGAGATTGATTTCTCTAAATTAAAAATGGACATTTAAATGTTGTTGTTAGGGAGGAAGAATTTCCTCTACCCTTCAAGGTCCTTCTAGCTGGCCTAAGAATCAAAGTGACATGAGACAGATAAACAGGAAAAAGAAATCAAATTTAATATTTAAAATGGGGAATCCACACAGACATGAAATTCCAAAGACAGTGAGGCAACCTGACATTTATAGGAGCTAAAGGGGGGGTAAGTGTCTGAGGATACAAAGGGGAGAAAGACCATTAGCAGCAAGGTGAAAGGAGAGGTTTGGAAAGCAAAGCTTGCCCTGTTATGCAGATAAGTTTCTTATCTTAGTTAAGGAGGAATCTCTGTTAATAACTCTCCTCCTGGTACCAGCAGGCAGTCAAGGGGGGAAGTAAAGAGCTTTTCCTGAATGTGATGGGTTTTGATTGCTTTTTAACTCAAAATAATGTTCATGCCAAAGAGGTCCATTTTGGGGTGGCCTGTACTTGGCCCCTACACTATTAAAACAGATTTTAGGGGCACCTGGGTGGCTCAGTCGGTTAAGTGTCTGACCTTGGCCCAGGTCATGATCTCACGGTTTGTGGGTTCGAGCCCCGCGACAGCTCGGAGCCTGGAGCAGGCTTCGGACTCTGTGTCTCCCTCTCTCTCTGCCTCTCTCTCTTTCTCAAAAATAAATAAACTTTTAGGGAAAAAAAAAACAGATTTTATTTTTACTTCACACACAAAAAAATCCAGTGGTATATTTAAGAAAACGCAAAGAGGTCAGTTTCAAAACCCCCCAAGAATCATTACCATGTATAAGAATGAAGATTTACTGAAAAGAAATTGTGAAATGTGATGGAAAAACAGACTATTTCTTGAGAATGTTTTGGTTTTGACTCTTTACTTGTATGTGACCTAAAGCAAGTCTCTTTGTGCCATTGTTCTTCATTTTTATCGTTTGTAAACTAATTGCCCTTAAGCTGCAGTGAAAGAATCTTGTAAGAACATATGGAACCCTGGGTGACTGATAGTACATTATTAACCCATTTGTCAGATCTTACAGATTCTGTGAGTTTGGAGTCTTTGTACCTCAGTTTGCAAATCTTGCAAGTGAAATAAACTGTTTTCTCTTCCTAGAGATGTTTTTATGGTTTTAAGTGTTTGTAAAGTTGACGCATATTTTTATTTTTTATTTTTTTTAAGTTTTTTTTTTTTAAGTTTTATTTTTGAGACAGAGAGCATGAGTGGGGGAGGGACAGAGAGAGAGGGGAACAGAGGATTAGAAAGGCTCCATGCCACCACCAGCGGGGAACCCCTTTGGGGGCTCGAACCCAGGAACCATGAGATCAAGACCTGAGCTGCAGTCAGACGCTTAACCACCTGAGCCACCCAGGCGCCCCCATTGACTTATAATTTTAGATGACTAGTTCCTGTAACTGAAAAATAGAAATTACAATTCCTTAAGGTATGCAATTGCAGTTCAGAGTACTGACCAGTAATGGTTGCCAAGTTCATGGAAACTAAACTGGAAGAGACTATTATCAAAGCTTAAAGAATGACCCATAAATTGCCTCACTTAAATCAATTTGGAATTCTAATTCTAGTATGTAATGTAAAATGAGTAGGACTTGAAAACTCTCATCCCACACTTTCAGGGCAATGACTCACAACAGCTTGGGTATCAGTCAAGTTTTCCCCTCTTCCTTTCTAGGTTCTTTGGCTGGTCTCATAATTACATTGACAGAAAACTGATTCAAAGGAGAAAACCAAATTTAATTTCATACGTCCCAGAGCCCCACAGAAATAGGAGACTCAAAGGCAGTTGGCCAATTGAGGCTTACATGCCTTCCTGAGTTCAGGAATGATTTAGGGGCCTGGAGCTTCAAAGGGGAGGAAGGCAATTCACAGGAAGATAAGAAGAGTAGATATTTGGTAGTCAGATGTTTGTCCCGCCATGCCAGTTAAATCTTTCTGTTAATAAGTTGTGTCAGGTAGTAGAGCTCTTTCTGGTCTAGGCCCCCTTTGTCAATTCTTTTAGGCTAAGGAGAGGTAAATGTTGTTTCTGAGTCTGCTGGGTCTTCATGGCCTTCAACTCAACATAATCCACACTCACATTTTGGGGTGACATGTTCTCTTCCCCTTCAGGTACATTTCTAATGTTCCCCAAATGAACCAATATGTGTATATCACTTAGACATGTCAGTATTGAAAGTAGCTTAAGGACTACGTTAAAGGTATCGCAACAAAATCTCATGTTGGCTATCTTCTTGTGTAGGCTCCTATCACTGGCAACTCTGTAGTCACATAAAAATTGATCATCTTGAGGGGCCCCTGGGTGAACACTTAATCAGTCGGTTAAGTGTTCGACCTTGGCTTAGGTCGTGTTCTCACAGTTTGTGAGTTCGAGCCCCACATTTGGCTCTCTGTTGTCAACACAGACAGCACAGAGACCACTTCACATCCTCTGTGCCCCTTTCTCTTTGCCCCTCCCCTTCTCTCTTTCTCTCTCTCTCTCTCTCTCTCTCTCTCAAAAATAAATAAACATTAGAAGAAATTTTAAAAAGTTGTTAATATTCAAATGTATTTTCACCTGTTAACTACTTACACACTAGTTTAGGTTTCTCATCTGTAAATAAATGCAATTAGAGTAAGTGAAATTTGAAATCTTATTATCCTTTTATGATTTTCATTGAGCATGTTGTATAGAGTCAGGGAAAAAAATAAGAAAAAAATAAATCTATTTTGGTACAGCCACTGAAAAATTTTAAAGTGCGTACAGGAAACCGATCATTCATCTTTTTGCTCTAAAATCAAGTTATTTACACATTTTAAAAGTATATTAAAACCTATTTCCTTCAATGTCCACTCTTGTTCTCCCTTTATGTCTATGTTAGAAAACATTGTCTGGGGGGCACATTTACTTCTATATTACTTTCTCAAGCCATTGGTAATTTTCATGCACCAAAAATCTATACGTAGAGCAAGACAGTAAGATAATGGCTTAGTCTTTGTGAAGCAGGTCCATGTTACTGCCATTTTGTTGAAAGTGAATTCATTAGTGAGGACCCTTCATATAGTGAGGCCCTTCATATATCCCAACTACACGGGCCACTAAACTCTATAAGTCATTCACTTTATTCTCAACGTCACTGTGGTTTAAGAAGCTACTTACTGTTCCCTTAGGAGGAATCAAGGAACGGTAGATCCTGCTACCAGTAGTGCCCAAACCTTGCCTGTTTCTTTGTAGAGTATTAATGGGAGAAGAAAAAAGAAACATAAACAAGTGTTCATAAATTCTTGACTCTCTCTCTTTACAGAACAGGGCAAACTTACCACTATTTCTCGTAGCACTTTTATGTTTTCAGAAAACAGAGAGCCATCAAAAAGATTCAAGAGAGATAAGAAATGGAATTTTCAGTTACTTCTGTTGAGGGAAATAAACCAGCATATGGTTTGATTATTGTTTTTGCCTTAATAGTCTCTAGCTGTGTGGAGTCACCAAGATTTTGAATGAAACTTGTCTCATCAGAGAAACAGTTTTTGCTACACACATTTTATTCTAACACTTTCAATAATTAGGAAATACATTAAAACACTAAAGGAAGAAAATTGTAATAATAACAAAATTCTGAAGCTGATCAACGCATCCCATTTCGTATATTGCGACGCGTTTAGTTTTTACATACGTAAAATATTTTATGAATCTATTTCCAACAATCGAATATACTACAAATCCTAGTTTGTTTTTTTCAGAAGGGCTCAATGTGTCTATAGAAAACATGGCTCCTTCTACTGGTTCTGTAAGTAGTCCAGATGTTCTGGTTCTTTGGCCAATGCAAAGCATTCCCAGTGGAAGACCAAAGTGCTCTAACTGCGACAGCATGTCCTTTGGTGGAGGACTGCTTTCAGGATAAATACTGCAGCCCTTAACAAACAGGAGTAAAATGGCAATGCCACCTTCACTCTGACAATTTTCTCTTGAGAGATGTTTTCGAACATTCCATCTGTGCCTGTCTGTTTGTATGACACGTTGAGAAGGAAACTCCTAGTAGAGAGAAAGCAAATACTTTTTCTTCTAAGAGGTTTTCCTTTAGGCAGCTGTGAAATTTGACACCTTGATAAACAGTGGCCCCGTCTCCTAAGCTGGTCACCTGAGGCCCATTTTGCTCTTTATTCTAGCAGTCTCTTTCTTCTTTGTCTGATTTCTCCTTATCATACTCAATCTTATGAGACCTAAGATGAAGGAGTCCCCGTGTGAATACTTTATATGTTTGCGTGTGTGTACAGATACATAAATGTTCTGTGTACATCCCAAATGGTGGTCCTTAGCCAGACCTATTTCAAAGACTGCTTTTATAACCAAAGGGGAAATGTTTTCAGCGATAAAGCTCTATCTGTGTTAGTAATGCCACATTGTGCTTTCTGAAAATATGTCAGTTTTCCACAGGGGAGAATCATTGTCCTATTTTTCTGACCTAATTTTGGGAAGCCTGGTTTAATTGATACCACGAATCCTTCAAATAAATACGTATTGACAAGGTACGCCCTAGTTGCTTTGAAAAGAAAACAAAAGATAAACATGTTCTAGCTGAGAAATCAAAACATGCAGTTGACTACTACCATCCATCACACCATACATTTGCTTTCTCTGTACTTCACCCCAAATGACTTGCCAAAAACCTCTGCACTTTGCTACATCCTGCACTTTGCTGCAAAGTGTCCGACCCCCATCCCTAAAATCTCCCAACACAAACACAAACACCCTGAGTGACCTGCTCACCTGACCTGCGGTTACGCTGCTTATAGTAGAGCATTTCTTACATGTATATAAAAGGCCGACAGAGTGAAACTTAAGTGCACAATGGGTGTTGGCTTTTATTACTCTGTTATTAAATATCTAAGTATATGCCAGGGGTGCCTGGGTGGCGCAGTCGGTTAAGCGTCCGACTTCAGCCAGGTCACGATCTCGCGGTCCGTGAGTTCGAGCCCCGCGTCGGGCTCTGGGCTGATGGCTCAGAGCCTGGAGCCTGTTTCCGATTCTGTGTCTCCCTCTCTCTCTGCCCCTCCCCCGTTCATGCTCTGTCTCTCTCTGTCCCCCCAAAAATAAATAAACGTTGGAAAAAAAAAATATCTAAGTATATGCCAGACTCTGCAACTAGACATGAGTTCCTTTAAGGCAAGAAGCTTATTTTATCCATCACTTTGTCACTAGAACTCAAAGTACTACACCTGGTACATTTAAGGCACTTATTAAAGCAGGGTGTCTGGGTGGCTCAGTTGGTTAAGCATCTGACTTCGTTTCAGGTCATGATCTCATGGTTTGTGAGTTCCAGGCTCGCCTCGGGCTCTTTGCTGACAGCTCAGAACCTGGAGCCTGCTTTGGATTCTGTCTGTCTGTCTGTCTGTCTTTCTCTCTCTCTCTCTCTCTCTCTCAAAAATAAATAAACATTAAAAAACTTTTGGGGCGCCTGGGTGACGCAGTCGGTTAAGCGTCTGACTTCAGCCAGTCACGATCTCGCGGTCCGTGAGTTCGAGCCCCGCGTCGGGCTCTGGGCTGATGGCTCAGAGCCTGGAGCCTGTTTCCGATTCTGTGTCTCCCTCTCTCTCTCTGCCCCTCCCCTGTTCATGCTCTGTCTCTCTCTGTCCCAAAAATAAATAAACGTTGAAAAAAAAAATTAAAAAAAAAAACAACTTTTAAGGCACTTATTAAATGAAGAGAGAGTGAAAGAATGAATGCATGAGTGAAAAGAAAACAATTGGATCACAATATCAAAGATGGAATGATTGATTGATTTCTAAATGCCAAGTGCACACAAACCTTCCTTGTCCTGTAAGTCTGTACAAGACTGTATGGTCATTGGATTTATGAATGAGAGAACATTTCTATATTTGTATTATTTAGTTGACCATTTTTGTATAGAATGATATTTTATTACCAAATTAACAGAATGCATATTAGTAATTCTCCCTCTTCAGTTGCTTGAACTTCATGACATGTTGGCTGGGAAACTGGCTCACAAAGATATTCTGGGAATTTTAGAGTGGGAATGCATAAAAAACTAACTTTTTGTTAGAAAATTGAGTTTGTTACTAATCATCTAGTCATTGGTTTATTCAACAGATAGTCATTGAGTACCTACTATGTGTCAGATAGTTTCCAAGGCACTTGATCAGTAAAAAAAAAAAAATACGGACAAAATAGACCCCCCCCCAAGAGCATTCTTGCTCTTGAAAGACTTTAAATTCCAAGGGAGACAGATAATAAACAATAATACGTTTATTAATAAGCAAATTAATATTATATCGTGATTAATGCTTTAGCTAAAAATAAAGAAAAATGGATGCAAAGTGTAGTTTGTGATTTGGAATGTGTGCTCAGTAGACCAAATTGAGATGGTGTTATATGTGAAGAAAAAAGGCAAAGGGAGAGGCATACCGAAATCTGGGAGAGGAATATGCCAATCAGAGGGAACAGCTACAGCAGAGTCCTAAGGTAAAACAATTGTCTGTAATGTAAAACCGTAAATAAAACTAAACAACATAATGCAATATAGTAAGTCACCACAAAAGCTACAGAAAATCCATTTTCTGAGGAGACGAATCACTTCTGGAAAAGTGCCATTCAAAATCTTAGCCTTGCCTTGCAGGATTGGTAGGGTTTTGATAAGTGGAAAGGGGAAACTCTATGTCAGTCCAGAATTGGGAAAACGCATGTCAAATTCAATTCACATTGGAGAGATGATTCCGGCTGGAGGTTAATTAGCTGCTTCAATTAAAGGAGTGAAGGGCCGTGAATGCCAACATAAGGGTTTTGGACTTTTTTCCAAGAGCATTGTAGAGCGACCAAGAATTACTGAAGAAAATTCCAAAGCAAGGGCACGTTTCCGGAAGATTACATTGAAGGCTTTGTACAGATTAGAATGACTGTAAATAATAAAACTTCCAGTCAAGACTGTTCAACGCAGAACACACTCTAATTACAGTAACACTTGAGATAATATGATCTTACCATTTGTCTTTTATTTTTTAACATTTGATTTTGAAAACAAAAATACTGGACAGTACAGAAACACTGCAAGAATGGCAAAATAAATTTCCACATATCCTCCTCGACTAGATTCACCAGACATCGTGACTAAATTCTTCCGTGTGAATCTTCTAAACACAAGGATGTTTCCCTACTTAACCACAGTATAGTTATCAAAATTCAGGAAAATTGAAAACGGTAGAAAGCTATTTCTAAAATACCGTCTATATTTCCTTTTAAAAGATTGTTGCAGTAATACTCTTCTACTGTATTTCCCATCCAGGATTCCATATTGCATGTTGTTGGTCAAGTCTTCTTACTGTCCTTTAATCTGGGATGGTTCCTCAGCCTGTGACTTTCAGGGTGTTGGGAATAAATTTCCTCTGCCCACTGAGGTAACTGGACTAAGCATGAGACAGATGAACAGGAGAATATCAAATTTAGTAGGAGGAATCCCCACAGAAGTGACATTTAAAGACAGTCAGGCGACCCGAGGTTTATGTGACCTCCTGAGCTGGTAAGGGGAGGGGACGAGCTTGGGAAACAAAGGTTGGAAAACAAAGGGGTTTAGAAAACAAAGGTTGTCCTGTTATGCAAATAAATTTCTTAGGTAAAGAGGAGTCTCTGTTAAGAGCTCCCTCAAGGGTACAGGCTCTTCTTTCCAAGGTCAATTTAGGCAGTTGGGAAAGGTGGAGACCTTTGCAGGCATCTGCTGTGTTTGGATTGCTTTTAACTCAAAATAATCAAGCCAAAGGGCTTGCCCTTGACCCTAACAATGGCTTGGACAGTTTTGAAGAGTAGAAACCAGATTTTTTTTTTGTACAATGTCCCTCAGTTTGGTTTGCCGCATGTGTCCTCCTTTTTTGGATATTTACCTGTTTCTGGCTGGAGTACTATGTAAATGATAATTGTGCCTCCTTAATGCATCACATCAGGAGGTAGGTGATGTCAATTTGTCCCATTGCTGGTGATGTTAATTTGGGCTACTTCCTTAAAGTGGTGTCCATTTTTTGCTAATAAATAATCAGTGAGGAGGTACTTTAAAACAGTGTGAATATCCTCCCTCATCAATCTTTCACCCAATAATTTTAGCATTTGTTGATAATCCTGCCTGAATGAATTATTATTAGGATGGTTGAAACATCGTGATTTGTAATTCTATCATTTCTTCTATTTTTACCTGGTGGCATTCTGCTTTGGCTAAGGGAGACCTTTCTTTTTAATTTATTTGTTCATTAATATGAATTCATGGAATCATGTTTTTTGATTACTGTCATTATTCATCTTAACTCATCTTTTAATACATACCACTTATGAATATTCCTTTTACTTCATAGGAAAAAAACACAACACCCTTTCCATCTGGTTGGAAGGAAGAAAAGCACATTTTAAGGGGAGGCTTTACCTAACTGCGGAAAGAATGATGTATTTTTTTTCTCTAGTCTTTTGTTTTATTTTTCAATTTTGAAGTTTATTAACATGTAACAATGCGATTCTAATGGCTTCTGGCGCTTAGACTAACTACGCCCTCATGATGGGTTCTAGCCAACAACCATATTTGCATTCTCGATTGGCAGTAAGTAAAAGTTAATGTGATACTTTTGCTGAAAACCTCTCTCCAAAATAACAAAATATACCACTTTGAAGGTAATCTTTTGCCCAGATGTTTGGTTGCACAAATCAACCTGCTAAATTCAGAGACCATTTTCATTTTTATTATTATTGTTATTATTATTATATTATTATTTTGTATATCCTGCCTTGTTCCAAAAAGCACTTTCCAAAAGCAAAACTTCCATCTCTACATACTAGTTTATACCTTCCCCAAAACATTTTCTTGCCATTATGTGAGTAGCACTTCAGCTTCTTAATGCGTTACCGAAAAAAAAAAAATTGTAACTGCTTCTAAATTGCGTTGATGTATTGTAGAATTGAGTTGAATATCTTTGTAGGCTGAGCATAATTATCCTCCTGCCAGGAACAAATAAGTTATACTGCTCCAGAGAAATAAATATGCATATGAATTTATGTGGATGGATAAATCCTTATAAAGTTTAGCTCTTTATAACACAATGAGAGAAGAGGAAATGTACTTGGTGAGGCTAATGAATAAACCGGGATCATTAGATTGTCTATCATGCATTTCCCCCCACAAACTTGCACTTTACTGCATATAAATCAGGGCAGAACATTTGAAAGGACTTTATATAATGAATGAGGCAATTTTAGGCTGAACTATATAAGGAAAAGCCACCTAAAATACTCAGTTATACTTTAAGCAAGATTATGCATATAAATACATATAGAGAAACAAAATGAAAATCCAAGTGAGGAGTTCAAAAATACCTAAAAACTTTGATTTACTTTGTTAACATCTTTACCTCTTCAAAGATACCTAGCAGAAAAAGTTTGCCAACAACAATACCAGGTACTGGCCAGTAGAAAAAAGTAGGATCCCAAACTGCACTAGGTAATTGCAGCAAGATTAGTGTAAACCAAATGCATTTATTATTTGCAGTGTAATCCAATGTACTAAGAGATGGCATGCGCTTTATTTTAATTAGCTGTTTCTTTTAAAGGGTTGCTTGGTCCAACTGTCTTGATAAGAAAAAATTGTAGTCATTGCTCAAAAAGCTTGTAGCAAATCTAGTTTTAAATTGAAGCAATTTATTCCGAAAGCAGTCTACTACTGCAGCAATAATCAATGTGTTTTCCCTTCGCCCAAACTGGAGCTTTCCAAAGACTATTGTTAATTGCCTGTAACTAAATGACTGCTGGTGCCCTTAAACGTAACTCTTTGGCACTTGTTCATTTGTTGTGTTTAACCAAATGCCAGTTTCCCTTAGGTTTTGCTGAGCAATTTTGCTTTACAATTTTCAATATTCAGTCTCAATCCCTTAAAGGGGGGCAGAGTCTATCATTGTAACAAAATAACACAAAGGCTAAACAGATTCTTAAAAGGTCTGCACTTTCTCTTTCCATCTTCTGATGTTGAATTGTGCTGAAATGGAATCTTTTTATTTTTTAAATGCTGCCACTCCAGGCAACTTGAACTGGAGCTGAAAAGCAGATCCCATTTCAAAGGGAAAATGACATTTGCTGGGGCAACACCTTTCACATTGCAATGTAAGGATACAATACAGCAGTGGGCCCAAATCATTTCTTTTAACTGTAACAGAATTTAACCCCTAGTAATTTTGTCTTGACCCAATGGATAAGCCATAATGGGTAGCGCTCATATTAATGAATGCGTCCGGCTTGGAGCAAAAGAATGTGGAAACTAAATGTAATACACCCTTTTGGCGGGGGGAGAGTTTACACGGGGCATATAAACCAGTGTGAAAAACTTAAATGAAAAATTTTTTAACCTCTCCCATTTATACTATGAAGGCATGTAAGTTACTCTTGCATAAAAACAATGTAGTAACCGAGGAACAGGCACTGGTGTGTGGACCGTGGCAAAAGACCCATTTCTTCTCTGACTTCCAATGACATTGTAAGAGCACCATGCTTCTGAATGTAATACTACAGAAGTATCTGAAGGAAATTTGAGATACTCTCCGGATCCCAGGACAAATTCGCTCCTTGAAAATGCCGTGTCTTTGGACCTGGTTTTGGTGTCCCTATTATTAGTAAATGACTATCCTCTGGCTCAGAAGGCTTATTCTTGCTTATTGCTCATACTCTAGGTATATATAACTTTCCATATGTTTGTAACTTAAAGTATACATTCATGTGACAGTAGACCATTTCTGTAATTGCTAAGCCCCATCAACCCCGCTGGCTTTTTCTCATTACATTTCAGACAATACTATTGATTGGCCTATGAAATAGTGTATTTGAGGTAGTGTATATAATTATTTGACTGGCCCTAGACTTCTAGCAATGAGAATAATTCACATTTGGGCAGTGACTTCTCTAAAAATAGGAAGGACTTACTTTCATATAATTTTTCTCTAATTTTGCATATTCAGTGTTAAAGGTCTTAAAGAAGTGTGTAAAGACCAGTCTCATAAATACCATCCAAAGAAAATGAGAATTCCACTTATTAGAGTAATAACATTATGTTTCAGGCACAGTTTTGGATTGTTTTGAAAGCTGTTCAACTAGATATGGGGTGAAGCACGCCAGTTGCCCAGGCCTGGTGCCATGTCTCTAGAATCCACAAGTGCGCTTGGAGCCAACACAGAACCATTCCTGACCTGGGCGGATACCTGCTAAAGCAGCTGTCCTGACTCCAGCTTTCTTTTACAGCTTCTCCCCACCTAAGCCTTGAGTTAGAATTTATAATGACTGTTTTTTTTTTCAAAATATCAAAGTTGTGAAGAATGGAAGTGTGATTAACGTAAGGTGAAGTGCATGGATGGTAGGTGTTCCATTCATTGCATTCTGACAATTATATGCTGGTATATCCATACCTCAAAAGAGCTACAGAATGTTTCAGAATGTTTCGTCTACCCCAGAAAGTTTCCCGTTGCCCCCTTCCAATACATTTTCCCATCACTTATCCACAAAGCATCCATTTTGTGATGTCTATCACGATGGTTTATTTTGGCCTGTTCTTGTACTTCATTTAGACAGAATTATACAGAAGATACTACTTTGTGTCTGGCTTCCTTCACCTAACATAATTTTGTGAGATTCACTCTTGTTGCATGTGTCAGTAGTTTATTCTTTTTACTGCTGAGTGTATTCTGTCATATGGATGGACAGCAGTCTGTTCAGTGTCTCCTGTTAATCACCCTTTGGGTCGTTTTCAGTCACGGCCACCATGAATAAGACTTCTCTGAACACTCTTGAACAAGTCTTCTTGTGAATATCTGTTTATATTTCCGTGGGTGAATACATAGGAGTGCACTTGCTAGTCATAGGGTAGATTCCTAAGCTAACTTTATTAGAAACCACCCCAAATTTTCTAATATAGTGGTACCACTGGGCTTTGCCATCAGCACCGTTTGAGAGTGCAAGTCAAGCGTTCTCCGTTATTTTTCCCTGTCTTTTCTCGTGCAAGCATTTTAGAGTGATAAATTGTGTCTAATGCGTTAAAAGAGAAAACAGAGTGAATCGGAAAAGAAACCACAGTTCAAATGTTTATCTCTTCCATCGTATCCAGTACAATTTAAATCAGGTGATTTTGGTATACAAATTAGCCTGTGGGCATAAGTTAGTTTTCTGCAGGTTTCTGTGTATATGGTGGAGTTAACTCATATACTGAGAGAACCAGGCCCAATGCCCCCCACGGAATTACCTACCCACTTATCCTTTCTGTTCGCACAGGGATGGGACAACATTATCCTGAGCAGCTTTTTGTATTTCATTCCTGGTACTTTTGTAGTAGTATCTTGTGTAGGTCCTCACAAGATTCAGCATATAAAGGTGTCTGATATTTATAAGTACAAAATATAAAAATTTCCAGGAGGCGCGTTTTGGCATTTCCCTTTTCATATTCATTTAGACTCTAAAAGATTTAATAACTCGTTTTCTTTTTCTTCTTTAAATTCATAAAGTCCAATCACTTCTAATAAGGTTGTCTTCTATTTTCCATTTAATTTTAATAACAAGAGCATCAGAATACACTTGATTAAACAGCAGTTATATATGTTTTCTGATTAAACTGTTGAATTGAAAATGAAGGACTACATAATGAAAAATATGGCTGAGTTCTGTAATTATCCCAGGAAAAGTCACATCACGCGCAATCACACGTGCACACACGTGCACAAACACAAAATGTTCTTGTGAGAAAATGATGTCCGTGTTTTCAAGTTATTTATCCCTGATATGGCCCTGTACTCCTGATTATTTCACCCCCTTTTTGAGATCTCAGGAGTGATCTTGTAACACAAGAGTAGTTGTTACTCAAGCCGTAGATTATTTTAAGGTTTTCACTGTAAGCCTACATTTCCTCTGCTCTGAAATTAGATAACCCATCGATGAATTTTAAAGTAAAGCATCAAAAATACCATTACTTCAGAGCCATCATTTCAGGAATTTTTATATCTAATGGTAATTAAGGAAACCAGCACTTTTCAACGTAGTCATCAACAATAGTGAACCATGGCTCCCCATCAGTAACGTGTGTACCGTGTTGATCAAGACGGCAGGCATACGTAGGCACATAAAGTGAACTTCATAGTCTGTGCTTTCTGGCTTAATGTTTAAAAGCCGGTAGCCTTCATTTTGTTACAATGTGTATGGGCTCTAAAGGGGAAGAAAAGAAGTGAATATTCTATCCCCAGAAATGCCTGATAATTGTTAATGTAATATGGATATTCAAGAGGAAAAAGACAACATGTATGTAGCAAGAGAATCCCTCTTTTGGGTAGAATGTAGCAAACTGCCTAGTAAAAGGGGAAAGAGAAGAAAAGAAAATTCTCTAAATAGCTTAGTGAAAGGAAAATACCACCGACATGGTCTGGTGTGACATCCACGAGGGGGCCGGCTCTTTGAGCCCAAGTATTCAGCCGCCAATACTGTGGCAGGCCACACTGGCACAACTATTCAGGAGGCAGCAGGCAGTATTCCTTAGGTGGTCCACCCACCCCTCTATGTCACAGTCCACACTGCCCTTCAGGAACTGCGTTGTTGGAACCCTTACGTCCCCTCAGCCCCAACCCCTAGGTGATAGCACAGGTGAGAAAGGTCAAGATTCACATTGGGTGAGTTCGGAAGCCGTCCTGACTTAAGCGCTTCATATCCACAGGAACCGATATTTCTTTGATCAACCCCACAAGCATAATTTGTGGGATTCCCCCAAGGGATATGCTTATATGTGTTACTGTACTCAGGCAAGCCCAAGATTATCGTTTCCAAACCAGTATTTCTAATTTGTTTCCGTCCAATGCCGTCTCCCATTTTTACCATAAACGACGTCGCTTAGCAACACAGTTACCACAGACCACCTTATCTGGTTACCAAGGAAACAGACCTAGAAAGGTCCCGGTTTCATGCAGAAGGGGAAGGGGTTGTGTTAATCCATCACCTACATCTGGTCTCATCCACAGAACTGTGAAATCAAGTTGAATTTGTGACTTGGAATGTGAACATAGTATAATTCCCTTTGGTGATTTGTTGTTGTTGTCGTCCCCAGAGTTGATGTACACAGTTGAACTTGCCGGAGGGCTTGGTGCTATCCTTTTGCTGCTTGTTTGTCTGGTGACCATCTACAAGTGTTACAAGATAGAAATCATGCTCTTCTACAGGAATCATTTTGGGGCCGAGGAGCTGGATGGAGGTAAGATGAGTTCCCTGTTTTGATGTTCTCTCCGGATGTGCTTCTTTGTTTCCTGCCTTTGTTTTATTGAGAGGCAAGAAAAGTTACCGCAAAGCCCCTGGCAGCAGTTCTTCTCATCTTTGACTGTTCAGTTTGTAAATTCATCTTTCACGTGGAACTCTACATGTGATGCTTTGGAGCCAATAGGCAATTTCCTCTGCAAATGGTAAAGCAACACCTACCCTTTTTAGAATCCTATTCCAAATAGCACTTGCAAATTACAGACGCTGATTGCCACGCTATCCGTGTTCATCTTCTCTCACCTTGTAATCAGCACTGAAAGGCCAGCTTTGCTTTTCTACAGGCAAGGAGCGCCTCTTTTAATTGTGTTCCCTAGCCCAGTGGTTTGAACGGAATCTCAATTTGTTCCTTATTTAGACTGACCAGTTGTAATAAACTGTGTTGAATAGTTTAGAATGCATGGCAGTCTTTCCAGTCCTGTTTATGTAGCTATATTTAGACAGACTGATTTTTCTTCCAAGTGTGGACCAACAGATAATAATGTGCGCAAGCACATTGTTTTCTACCAGTTTTACTCAAATTGGATAAGTAAATGTTGTTTACGTAGAAATCGTAATTATTATTTACCCCTTCTGGTCAGTCGTGAATTCTGTGTGCCCTCTAAGAGGAATTTGGGGTCCTTCACATGGAGGTCCATAAACCACCCATTAGAGGACTGAAGATTTTTTTCGTTTTTGTCACTTGAAAATGATTCACACATGAGGTAAATTTGCAGTAGAGGGAGCATATGCAAACTGCCATACACAGTGCAGATGGCCACGGTTTCTTGCTCATATTTATCGACTTTTTTTCACTGTCACTTTTGCCCCGAGTGGCACAAAGGAAAATAAAGGGACCTTTCCAGAATCCTCTAGAATAAATCCACAGGTAGAATTGTGGATTGTCAGACTTGGGAAGAGGAAGTTTGTTCAGTCTCTATTTCACCTTCTTCCCTCCCCATGGGGTGAAGTCTGTGCCACAGCACGACTGGGTTTTTTAAATTCGTAACTGTTGATTTGCCTCTTGGTTTCTGCCTTTCTCGCCTTCGTATGCAAGTTATTAAATTTTTTGGCTACTACTTCAAAGGAATATGAGAAAATTGTCAGTGTCAGAGCTGTTGTTGAATGAGTATCAAGCAAAGTGCTAGGCATTCTTAAGTCATTCTTGCTAAGACTCAAAAACCTCTGAGGTCAGTATTGTAATCTCCATGTTGCTGAAAAGGCAACTAAGGTTCCCAGGGGTTAAATAACATACTGATGAAGATAACACAAGTATTGCTATAAGTGGCCAAGATGGAATTTGAAAATAGGTCGATACCCAAAACCTTTCTTTTCTTGAACAGTGAGTCCCTAATATTTTTTGCCTTTTAAAAATGTAGTATGTTCCGGGTGCCTGGGTGGTGCAGTTGGTTAAGGGTCCAACACTTGATCTTGACTCAGGTCATGATCTCATGGTTCGTGAGTTCGAGCCATGCATTGGACTCCACTACGTTGGTGCACAGCCTGCTTGGGATTTTGTGTCTCCTTCTCTGTGCCCCTCCCCTGCTTGTGTGCGCTCCTTCTCTCTCTTTCTCTCAAAAAATGAGTAAACATTATGGGGCACTTGGGTGGCTCAGTCGGTTGAGCGTCCGACTTTGGCTCAGGTCATGATCTCACAGCTAGTGAATTCGAGCCCCGCGTGGGGCTCTGTGCTGACAGCTTGGAGCCTGGAGCCTGCTTCAGACTCTGTGCCTCCTTCTCTCTGCCTCAACCCACTGGCATTCTGTCTTTGTCTCTCTCCAAAATAAATAAACATCAAAAAAAAATTTTTTTAATGAATAAACATTAAAAAAATAAAAATTTAGTATGTTCAGTATAACCTAAAGATCTGATGTTGTTTGTACAGTCAGCATAGTAGATATTTGAAAAAGCAGATGATCTGAACGTTTTACTTAATCATTAACCCTGTTTTAAATATGTTTAGTTTCTGTTCTGAATGAGATGAGGGATTTCCCCCAAGCTGTAAATTTCCAATGCAGTTTCTATTTGTCATGTTCTGAATGGTCAAAGATTCTGGATAGTTTAGATGCCTCGAAACCTTAGTCACATCCCCTTAGATCTTTCTTTTTTTAATGTTTATTTATTTATTTTGAGAAAGACCGAGAGCACGAGTAAGGGAGAGGCAGAGAGAGAGAGAGAGAGAGTATCTCAAGCAGGCTCTGCACTGTCAGCACAGAGTCCCACATGGGGCTCGATCCCACAAACCATGGGATCATGACCTGAGCCGAAATCAAGACTTGGATGCTTAACCGAATGAGCCACTCAGGCACCATCCCTTAGATCTTTCTACACACACTCTTCCCTTGGTGGAAAATTTCTCTAACATCATCAAGTTCCCATTCTTCATAGCTCTCCTACAGTCCTTTCTTCTTCCGAAGAAAAGATAACTGTTAAGAAGAGACCCCAGGCTTTTCATACTCTTGACTTGGCTTAAAAAAATGTATTTCAAAAGTCTAAAGTTGAGTGATGCCTTCTTTATTCTTGGACACCACATTACCTCCCTTAAAAGGGGAATATATAAAATATTCTTGGATGTAAAGAAAAGCAGGGAGTTTGAAGAAGAAGAGGGCAAGTTTAGATGGCTTACTCTGGTGATACGATAATGATAAATTTGTTGACCATTTGTTGAATATTTATTAAATAGCAAGTGCTGTGTTGGCTGCTTTGTTGGTACTCAGAGAATCACACAACTAGAAAGACAGAATTTTTAATTTTGATTTTTTAATTTTTAAAAATGTTTATTTATTTTGGGGTGGAGGGACAGAGAGAGAGGGGGAGAGAATTCCAAGTGGGCTCCATGCTGTCAGTGCAGAGCCTCACATGGGGCTCCATCACGTGAACCATGAGATTACCTGTGCCAAAATCAAGAGTCAGACGCTTAACCAACTGAGCCACCCAGGTGCTCCTGAAATTTTTTTAAGATTTTATTTCTAAGTAATCTCTACACCCAATGTGGGGCTCGAACTCAAAACCAAGAGATCAAGAGTCGCATGCTCTACTGAATGAGCCAGCCAGGCACCCCCAGAAAGACAGAATTTAAGCCCAGGTCCAAATAACTCCAAATTCGAATTATTTCAGCCACTGTGTCAGACTGGGAAAGGAAGTATTTGGTGTCAGGAACACATCCATGCAGTTCCTTTCAGGTCATTACAATAGGTATTACTTGACTCTATCATTTCTGTATCAGAATGATTCTATTTTTCCAGGATAGAATATATTGATGTGGGGCACCTGGGTGGCTCAGTCCGTTGAGCATCCAACTTTGGCTCAGGTCACGATCTCATGGTTCGTGAGATCGAGCCCCGGGTCAGGCTTTGTGCTGACAGCTGGGAGCCTGGAGCCAGCTTTGGATTCTGTGTCTCCCTCTCTCTCTGCCCCTCCCCAACTCACGCTCTGTCTCTCTGTCTCTCTGAAAAATAAATAAAAGATTCGAGATGCTTTTCTCTCGATTTGTTCACCTTACTCTTGTCCCCCTCTACGTAACTTTACATTTTATTGTTTCCTCTGGATTCAGCTCTTAGCACTTCTCATTATACAATACCCACTTTTATGGATCGTCTTTACAGCCCTATCTTCAATTGCACTTATGCACTAATAGCCTCTAAATGTCCTTCTCCCCATTCTCTTGTTTCATCATCAGTTAATTGTACCATTGTACCTCTTGAAAATAGACTGATTCCTTACTCTTAATTGTAGCTCCTTGTCCAAGCCTCCTACACTAGCTTCTTGGTCTTAATTCTCTACCCTTCCATTTTATCCTCCACACTCAGCCAGACTTCTCTTTTTAAGTACAAATTTACTGTGATTCTTTGCGAACCAAACCAAAAGAAAAAACAAACAAACGTACCTGTATGGTGCCTGCCAGAGCAAGTCTAGGCTTTTTAGCTCAGAAAACAACTGTACCAGCACAGGGTGACCCAGATTATATTTGTAGGGTCACCCCCTCTGTGGAGTCTGACCATGCATAGTTTCAGCTAGAATGAGATGCTGGTCTTTGGAAAAACAAAACTGTTGAGAACTGACCCAAGACTATGCAGTAATGCATAATTCTAAGATCTTTTCAGATAAATTAGGTATCTACAATGGTTAGGGGTAGAAGGGCAACTACTCTCCCACTGACTTGATTCCATTCCATAATGAAAGAAACTTTAGATAAATTCTGTTGCATATTCATTTATTAACAAACAAACATGTAAGCCATCCTGTAAACTCGAAGACGTTTCAACTGGCTGTCATGTGTGTCTGAGTGTGTGTGTGTATTCCAAAAGACCTTACAAGAAAGTTTTCCCCGAGGCAAATATGACTATCAGTGGCAGGATTAACGTTAAAAAAAGAAATTATATAAGTTTAAGGTATACAATGTGATATATATTGTGTGTGTGTGTGTGTGTATATATATGTATATGTATATATATATATATATACAGAGAGAGAGAGAGAGAGATGTATACTTTGTGAAATGATTACTACAGTAAGGTTAGTTAACTCACCTATCACTTCATATAACTGCTGTTTTTTGTAGTGACATTTAAGGCCTAATCTCTCGGCAACTTTCGAGTATATAAAATATAGTATTGTTAACCATATTCACCATTCTGTATATTGTATCCCCAGAATTACTTATAGCTGGAAATATATACCCCTTGACCAACATCACCCCCTTCCTCCTAGCCCCCAACCCTTGGCAACCACCATTCTGTTCTGTTTGTGATTTCAGCTGTTTTCATTCCACATATAAGTGAGACCATACAGTATTTGTCTTTCTTTGACTCATTTCAGTTAGCACCATGCCTTCAAAGTCTAAGTTGTTGCAAATGGCAAGATTTCCTTCATTTTTACGGCTGAGTGGTATTCCATTGTATATTTTGACCACATTTTCTTTATCCATTCATACATTGAGGAGCCCTCATGTTGTTTTCATGTCTTAGCTATTGTGAATAATGCTTCAATGAACATTAGCATACAGATATCTTTTTGAGATAGTGATTTTATTTCCTTCATACATATACCCAGAAATGTAATTGTTGGATCATATGGTAGTTCTATTTCTAATTTTTTGAGGAAACCTCCTCCTGTTTTCCAATTATACCCTCACCAGCAGTGTACAAGGGTTCCTTTTCTTCTACATCCTTGCCAGCATTTGTTATCTCTTGTCTTTTTGATGATAGCCATCCCTACAGGTGTGAAGTGAGATTTCATTGTGGTTTTGATTTGCATTTCTGTGATGAGTAGTGATGTTGAGCACCTTTTCATATACCTATTGGCCGTTTGTAAGTCTTTGGAAAAATATCTATTTGGATCTTCTGCCCATTTTTAATTTGATTATTAATATTTTTGACATTAAGTTGTATGAATTCCTTATATATTTTGAATACTAACCCTCCCCTTATCTGATATATGGTTTGCAGATGTTTTATCCCATTCCCTAAGTTGCTTCTTCATTTTCTTGATTGTTTTGCTTGCTGTGCCAAAGCTTTTATGTTTGAGGTAGCTTTTTTGTTTGTTTTTACTTTTGTTGCTTGTGCTTCTTGTATCATATCCAAAAAATCATTGCCAAGGCCAGTGTCAAAGACGTTTTCTATATTTTATTTTAGGAGTGTTATGATTTCAGTTCTCACATTTAAGTCTTAAATCCATTTCATGTTACAATTTGTGGATGGTATAAGACAGGGGTCCAACTTATTCTTTCTGATGTGGATATCCAATTTTCTTACTATCGGTTATTAAAAAGATTATCTTTTCTCCAATGAGTATTCTTTTACATTTTTTTAATGTTTTTATTTATTTTTGAGACGAGAGAGACAGAGCATGAGCAGGGGAGGGGCAGAGAGAGAGGGAGACACAGAATCCAAAGCAGGCTCCAGGCTCTAGCTGTCAGCACAGAGCCTGACGTGGGGCTCAAACTCATGGACTGTGAGATCATGACCTGAGCCAAAGTTGGACGCTCAACCGGCTGAGCCACCCAGGTGCCCCTCTCCAATGAGTATTCTTGACCCCCTTGTCAAATACTAGTTTTCTGTAATATGCATGGGTCTATTTCTGGACCCTTATTTTGTTCTAATGGTCTATGTGTCTGTTTTCATACTAGTACCATACTGTTTTTCTTACTATAAATTTGCAGTATGGTTTGTAATGAGAAAGTATGATGACTCCTGCTGGGCTCTTCTCTCTCAACATTACTTTGGCTATTCGGGGCCTTTTTAAATTCCATATGAATTTTTAAATGGTTTCTCCTCTATCTCTGAAAAATGTCGTTGGAATTTTGATAGGGATTATATTGAATCTATAGATGGCTTTGGATAGTATAGACATGTAAACAATATTAATTATTCTGATCCATGAACATGGAATGTCTTTTCATTTGTGTCTTCAGTTTCTTTCATTAATGTCATAGTTTTTTTTTTAATTTTTTGATGTTTATTTTTATTTTTGAGAGAGAGAGAGGGAGAATGTGAGTGGGGGAGGGGCAGAAAGAGAGAGAGACACAGAATCCAAAGCAGGCTCCAGACTCTGAGCTGTCAGCACAGAGCCAGACGTGGGGCTCCATCTCACAAACCATGACATCATGACCTGAGCCAAAGTCGGATGCTCAACCGACTAAGCCACCTAGGCTCCCCGTGTAGTTTTCAATATATACATCTTTACCGTTTGGTTGAATCTATTCCTCACTGTTTCATTATTTTTGATGCTACTGTAAATGGGATTATTTTCTTTCTTTTTTTTCCAGATAACTTGTTGTTATAATATAAAAATATAACAGATTTTTATATGTTGACTTTGTATCCTAAAATTTTGCTGTGTTTGTTCAGTAGATCTAACAGATTTTTGGTGGAGTCTTTAGGTCTTATTATATGTAAAGTCATAACATTTGCAAAGAGAAAATTTTACTTCTTTCTTTCCTATTTAGGTGCCTTTTATTTCTTTGCTTAATTACTCTAGCTAGGACTTCCAGTACTATATTGAATAAGAGTGGTGAGAGTGAACATCCTTACCTTGTTCTTGAGTTTAGAGAGAAAGCCTTCGCCTTCTCTCCATTGAATATGATCTTAGCTGTGTGTTTGTCATATATGGTCTTTATTGTGTTGAGATATGGTCCTTCTCTACTCAATTTGCTGAAAGCTTTTACAATGAAATTATAAATTTTTTGTCAACCTTTTTCTGAATCCATTGATAGGATCATTAATTTTGTATCCATCATCCTATTAATGTGGAATATCATGTTTATTTATCTGCATATATTGATCTATCCTTGTATCCCAGGAATAAATCCCATTTGACCATGTTGTATTATCCTTTTGACGTGCTGCCTAATTTGATTTGCTAGTATTTTGTTGAGAATTTTTATATCTATATTCATCAGAAATATTGGCTTGTAGTTTTCTTGTAGTATTCTTACCTGGCTTTGGTATCAAGGTAATATTGCCGTATAAAATGAATTTAGGAATTTTCCCTCCTCTTCAATACTTTGGAAGAATTTGAGAAGGATTGGCATTAATTCTTCCTTAAGTATCTAGTAGAATTCACCAGTGAAACCATTTGGTCTTAAGCTTGTCTTTGTTGACAGGTTTTTTATTATTCCTCCAATCTCCTTAGTTATTGGTCTGTTCAGATTTTCCATTTCTTCAAAGTTCAGTCTTGGGAGGTTGTATGTTTCTAGGAATTTATCTATTTCTTCTTGGTTATCCAATCATCCTTTGTATTTCTTTGGTCCCAATTATTATGTCTCCTCTCTCATTTATAATTGTATTTATTTAGTTTCTCTTTTTTTTCTTGGTTACTCTAGCTTAAGATTGTCAATATTGTTTGTATTTTCAGAAACCCAACTTTTCATTTCATTGATTTTTTTCTATTGTCTCTTTATTCTGTATTTTATTTATTTCTGCTCTATCTTTATTATTTCTGTCTTGTACTAACTTTGGGCTCAGATTGTTCTTTTTTTTCTAATTCCTTGTGGTATGAAGTTAGAGTGTATATTTGAGATCATTCTTTTCTCCCAGATGCCGGCATTTATCACTGTAAATTTTCCTCTTACAACTGCTTTGATTCATCTCATAATTTTGTTATGTTGTGTTTCCATTTTTGTTTGTCTCAAGATATTTTCTGATTTCCCTTTTGCTTTCTTCTTTAACCCATCACGTATTCGAGAGTGTGATATGTAATATCCACATATTTGTGAATTTTCCATATTCTCCTGTTATTAATTTCTAGTCACATATCATTGTGGTCAGAAAAGATACCTGATATGATTTTGTGGCCCAACATATGATCTATCCTCAAGAATATTGATTCATGCTTGAGAAGAATGCGTGTTTTGCTACTCTTGGCTGGATGTTCTTTATATATCTGTTAGGTCCATTTGGTCTATAGTGTTCTTCAAATCTACTGTTTCCTTATTAATTTTTATCTCAATGATCTATCCAATATTGAAAGTGAGCTATTGAAATCTGCTAATATTATTGTATTGCTGTTCAGTTCAATTAATATTTGCATGAAATATCTAGGTACTCCAATATTGGGTACATATACATTTACAGTTGTTACATCCTCTTGAAGAACTGACCCCTTTATCACAATATAGTAGAGTGACCTTTAGCCCTTGTGACTATTTTCATTGTAAATCTATTTTATCTGGTATAAATATAGCCACTCCTATATTTAGTTACTATTTCCAGGAATATCTCTTTCTATTCCTCCACTTTCAGCTTATGTGTGCCTTTAAAGATAAAGTGAGTCTTGGAAGCACCATATTGTTGGATCTTATTTTTTTTATCTCTTCAGCCACTCTTTGTTGTTTGATTGGAGAGTTTAGTCCATTTTCATTTACATCGATTATTGATAGGTAAGGATTTACTATTGCCACTTTGTTAGTTATTTTCTGTTTGTTTTTTGTTGTTGTTTCTTTTTCTTCTTCCTCTCTTGCTGCCTTCTGTTGTGATTTTTTTTTTTAATTTTTTTTTCAACGTTTATTTATTTTTGGGACAGAGAGAGACAGAGCATGAACAGGGGAGGGGCAGAGAGAGAGGGAGACACAGAATCGGAAACAGGCTCCAGGCTCTGAGCCATCAGCCCAGAGCCTGACGCGGGGCTCGAACTCACGGACCGCGAGATCGTGACCCGGCTGAAGTCGGACGCTTAACCGACTGCGCCACCCAGGCGCCCCTGTTGTGATTTTTTTAACTCATATGCTTTAATTCCTTTCTCTTTAACTTCTGTGTAGCTACTGTAGGTTTCTTCTTTGTGGATACCATGAGTTTACATGAAACATCTAATAGATATAACAGACTGTTTAATTAATTAATTAATTAATTTTTAATGTTTGTTTATTTATTTATTTATTTATTTGAGAAAGAGAGACAGAACATGAGCAGGGAAGGGGAAGAGAAAAAGGGAGACGTAGAATCTGAAGCAGGCTCCAGGCTCCAAACTGTCAGCACAGAGCCCAACACAGGGCTTGAACTCATGAACTGCAAGATCATGACCTGAGCCAAAGTCAGACACTTAACCAACTGAGCCACCCAGGCGCTGCTAACAGACTATTTTAGATTGATGACAACTTACCTTCAATTGCATACAAAAAGTTTACAGTTGGGCCACTTGGGTAGCTCAGTCAGTTAAACAAGCATCAGACTCAGTTTTGGCTCAAGTCATGATCTCACAGTCATGAGTTCAAGCCTTGCCTTGGACTCTGCTCTGACAACAATGAGCCTGCTTGGGATTCTCTCTCTTCCCGTCTCTCTACCCCTCCCCCACTCGCTCACTCTCTTTCTTTCTCTCTCTCTCTCTCTCTCTCTCTGTCTCTCAAAATAAATAAATAAACTTTTAAAAAAAGTCTATACTTTTGCTTTCCTATTTATGCCGTTGTTGTCATAGTTTACATCTTTTTATATCGTGTATCCATTCATACATTATTGTAGCTATAGTTGTTATTTTTTTTTTTTTAATTTTTTTTTTTCAACGTTTATTTATTTTTGGGACAGAGAGAGACAGAGCATGAACGGGGGAGGGGCAGAGAGAGAGGGAGACACAGAATCGGAAACAGGCTCCAGGCTCTGAGCCATCAGCCCAGAGCTTGACGCGGGGCTCGAACTCACGGACCGTGAGATCGTGACCTGGCTGAAGTCGGACGCTTAACCGACTGCGCCACCCAGGCGCCCCTATAGTTGTTATTTTTAATTTTATTTTAATTCCAGTGTAGCTAACATATAGTGTTATATTAGTGTCAGGTGTACAATATACTGATTCCATAGTTCCACGTATTGCTCAGTGCTCATCAAGTTATGTGTAGTCTCGGGGCGCCTGGGTGGCTCAGTTGGTTGAGCATCCGACTTCAGCTGAGGTCATGATCTCACTGCTGGAGGAGCAGGGCGTCCCTGCTGACCCGGGCCCTCCGTGTCCTACAAGGGCCCTTCCCTCCCTCCTGGCTGCGAAAGTCCAGGCTGCTTGCAGGCCTCTGGTTGATTTCCTGCTGAGCACCTGCAGGAGGCAGGGTCCCCACTCCAGCACGACCCACACAGGTGACACCTTTAGGTCCAGAAGGGGGAGGGGCTTGGCTGCGCAACCTGAAATCATAGGAACACAAAGAAGGTCTTTTTAAAATCTATGCTGGGGAACCTAAGTTGGTCAGTCGGTTAAGCGTCGGACTTCAGCTCAGGTCACAACCTCGCGGTTCGTGGGTTCCAGCCCTGCAGTCGGGCTCTGTGCTGACAGCTCAGAGCCTGGAGCCTGCTTCAGATTCTGTGTCTCCCTCTCTCTCTGCCCCTTCCCCCATTCGGGTTCTGTCTCTCTCTCCCTCAATACTAAATAAACATAAAAAAAATTTTTTTTTTAAAGATATGTGTATTCTCAGGACGCCTGGGTGGCTCAGTTAGTTAAGTGGTCCAACTTTGGCTCAGGTCATGATCTTGCGGTTCCTGAGTTCGAGCCCCACGTTGGGCTCTGTGCTGACAACTCAGAGCCTGGAGCCTGCTTTGGATTCTGTGTCTCTCTCTCTCTCTCTCCCTCTCTGCCCCCCCAAAAATAAATAAAAATTAAATATATATATATATATATATATATATATATATATGTGTGTGTGTGTGTGTGTGTGTGTACTCTTAATCCCCTTTGCCTATTTCATCCATCTCCCATCCACCTCCCCTCTGGTAACCATCAATTTGTTCTCTATACTTAAGAGTCTGTTTCTTGGTTGTCTGTCTCTTTTCTTTTCCCTTTGTCCATTTGTTTTGTTTCTTAATTTCCACATATGAGTGAATCATATGGTATTTATCTTTCTCTAACTGACTTATTTTGCTTAGCATAATACTCTGTAGTTCTACCCATGTTGTTGCACGTGACAACATTTCATTCTTCTTTTATAACTGAATAATACTCCATTATATATATATATATACATACATATATATATATACACATATATATACATATGTGTATATATATGTGTATATATATATATGTATATATATATATATATATATATAATGGAGTATTATTCAGTGTATATATGTGTATATATATGTGTGTATACATATATATATACACACATATATATATACCACATCTTTGTCTATTCATCTATCAGTGGAGACTTGGGCTGCTTCCATAATTTGGCTATTGTAAATACTGCTGCAATAAACATATGGGTGTGTATATCCTTCGTATTCTTCTGGGTAAATACCCAGTTGTGCAATTGCTGTGTCATAGAGTAGTCCTGTTTTTAAATTTTTGAGGAAACTCCATACTGTTTACATGGTGGCTACACCAGTTTGCATTCCCACCAACAGTGCAAGAGCGTTCCCCTTTCTCCCCATCCTCACCAACACTTGTTGTTTCTTGTGTTTTTGATTTTAACCATTCTGACAGGTGTGAGGTGATATCTCATGATAGTTTTGATTTGCATTTCCCTGATGATGAGTGATATCAAGCATCTGGTCATGTGTCTTTTAGTCTTCTGGATGTCTTCTTTGGAGTAATGTCTGTTCATGTCTTCTGCCCATGCTTTAATTGGATTATTTCTTTTGGGGGGCATTGAGATGTGTAAGCTCTTTATACATTTTGGATACTAACCCTTTATCAGACATACCATTTGCAAATATCTTTTCCCATTTTGTAGGGTGCCATTTATGTTTGTTGATTGTTTCTGTTACTGTGCATAAGTTTTTATTTTGATGTAGTCCCAATAATTTATTTTTGCTTTTATTTCCCTTGCCTTAGGAGATATATCTAGAAAAATGTTGCGACAGCTGATGTCAGAGAAATTACTGCCTATGCTCTCTTCTAGGATTTTTATGCTTTCAGGTCTCACATTTAGGTCTTCCATCCATTTCGAGTTTATTTTTGTGTATGGTGTACAAAAGTCGTCCAGTTTCATTGTTTTACATTTCGCTGTCCAGTTTTCCCAGCACCATTTGTTGAAGAGGCTGTCTTTCCCGCTGCATATTCTTGCCTCTTTTGTTGAAGATTAATTGACCATATAGTCATGGGTTTGTTTGGGGGCATTCTATCCTGTTCCATTGATCTATATGTCTAGTTTTGTGCCAGTACCATACAGTTTTGATCACTACAGCTTTACAGTATAACTTGAAATCTGGAACTGTGATACCTCTACCTTTGTTTTGTTGTTTTTTTTGTTCAAGTTTCTTTTGGCTATTCAAGGTTCTTTTGTTGTTCCATTCAAATTTTAGATTATTTGTCCTACTGCATTTCTATTCACCAGTAATGAAGCAACAGAAAGAGAAATTAGGAAAGCAGTCCCATTTACAGCTGTACCAAAAAGAATAAACTTACCTAGGAATGAACTTAACTAAGCAGGTGAAAGACTATACTCGGAAAACTATGAAACACTGGTGAAAGAAGTTGAAGACAACAAACAAATGGAAATACATTCCATGCTCGTGGATTAGAAGAGAAAATATTGCTAAAATGTCCATACTGCCCAAAGCAATCTACAGAATTAATGCAATCCCTATCAAAATGCCAATAGGGGCACTTTGGTGGCTTAGTTGAGAGTTCGACTTCAGCTCAGCTCATGGTTTGTGAGTTTGAGCCCCACATCAGGCTTGTTGCTGTCAGCACAGAGCCTGCTTCAGAAACTCTGTCCCCTTCTCTCTCTGCCTCTCCCCCACTTATTCTCTTTCTGTCTCTCTGTCTCTCTTTCTCTCAACAGTAAAAGAAAGATAAAAAAATAGTATTTTTCACTGAACTAGAACAAATAATTATAGTTATTTTTAATATTCTTTTCATGAACTTTTATACTAGAGATATAAGTGATTTTTTTTATCAGTTTTTCAAAGATTCTCCAGTCGTGTAAAGCTCAGACACATTAAGATTAGTCAATATATGGGGTACCTGGGTGGCTCAGTCAGTGAAGCGTCTGACTTCGACTCAGGTCATGATGCCATGGTTCGTGGGTTCAAGCCCCGTGTCGGGCTCTGTGATGACAGCTCAAAGCCTGGAGCCTGCCTCAGATTCTTTGTCTCCTTCTCTCTCTGTCCCTCCCCGACTTGTGCTCTGTCTCTCTCTGCCTCTCAAAAATAAATAAATGTAACAAATAAAAAAGATTAGTCAATGTATGTGATTTACACTGCCATTACAGTATTAGGGTGTTCTGGATTTGACTATATATTCGCTTTTAACATTGAGTTTTATATTTTTAGGTTTTCACGTTCTTACTTAATGTCCTTTTATTTCAACTCAAAAAACTTCTTTTGGCATTTCTTGTAAGGCTGGTCTAGTGGTGATGAACTCCCTTAGCTTTTGTTTGTCTGGGAATGACTTTCTCTTTCCTTAATTTTGAAGAACTACTTTTCTGATATAGTATTCTTGTATTCTTGGTTGACGTTTTTAACTTTCATCGCTCTGAATTTTTTACCCCATTCCCTCCTGTCCTGAAAGGTTTCGACAGTTCAGTTTCTTTAAGATGATTATTTTGAATTCTCTGTCAAACAGATTGTAGATCTCCACTTCTTTGGGGTTGGTTAATGGAACTTCATTAGTTCCTGATTCTTCATGATCTATGTACCCTTGCATTGATGTCTGTGCATTTGAAGGAACAAATACCTGTTGTAGTCTTTACAGAATGATTTCAGCAGGTGAAATCCTTCTCCGATCTGTTCCCCAAGCCAGTGGGATTACCTCCAGAGTTGCAGCCATGCTAAGTTGGAGCCAGTTTTGAGGCTCTTGCTGGGTCTGCAGCAGGGTCCATGTTTGGCAGGCTTGTTACCAGAGGCTCGGGTGGGCTAGGATCTTCTTTGGCACCTGGGCGTATGGACCTGCCTCTAGGATCCTGCTCAGCAGGGCAGTGCTTGGACAGATGTGACTCCCACCAGGTCCCTGGGTGAGCAGGACTTGCTCTGGACCATGGCTGAGGGGATTTATGCATGGATGTTTTCTTTGTCCGTTTTGCTGATGTCATTCCTGTTGTTCATTTTTTTTTTGTTGAATATTGCAATCAGAATCGCTTCAAAGTCATGGGAAGAGTAAATCAATGACTCTATTTGAATTTGTGCAAACTATTGCAAAGAGTACGTACACCAGCTGTTTTCCATCTCTGCAGTGAACAGAATTCCAGTCGCAGGTTTCAATTACAGAAAATAAAATTTAAAGAATAAAGTTTAGAATAAGAAATATACTCTTGCAGTACCCTCTTATGATTAACCATTTTTAAGCTATTTATAAACTTATGTTGAATTGAAAATATCACAGACCCTTTCTTTAAAAACCTTAGCATAATTTTGTTCTTCCTATGGTTATAAAAATGTCAGTTTTCCGAAGTTTCTCCAATCACATAAAACTCAGACACATAAAGATTAGCCAGTTTATGTGCTTACAGATATTAAACAAAATCGAAGACATGTTACCCAAGATTCATATTTGTCTGGGAATTGGGAAAACAGAAGAAACCTTACAATAGAAATCATTTTGAGTCAGAACACACTGCTGAATTTAGTATGGTATCTGGCACGACGTTTGCAGTCTGGTAACTTTCAAATCAGGAGTTTGCTTCTGGTAGTAAATAAATGCTTAGCCCATTACTGCTCTGGCATCGACTCTGGGGAAAGAGAGGAATTAGATATCAATCAAGTGTGCCGTTGATTTGAAGATGCAGATATTCGGAAGGGGCTTTTGGGCCACGTTTCCTACCAAGATTATCTGCATGTGAGCAACTTCTTTTGACCTGAGAGATATTAGCTTAACTACTATAAATTTGTCCAGATGACATAAAAAGATAGAAAAGTGACTGAGGCTTTAGTACCAATTCCTGAGGTTTATTTAGGCTTAATATGGTTAATATATATATTATTCTAGGCAAGAATCTATTTTCTTTTTGATGGAAGTGTGGATCTTCAGCTTTTTTGTTTAGAATACATCCCCTGTAAGTATTAGCCCCGTTTACGATGGACCCAATGCTGCAGTGTTTAGTTTTTGTTGTTCTCTGGTCAGTTACCGTCAGCCGACTGCAGTTCTTTGATACCTTTGAGCCCTCTGGATGTCTATATCCTGTCCTAGAGCAGAGTTCCTCAAAGTGTGGTCCCTGGACCAGCAGCAGCAGCACCTGAGAGCTTGCTATAAATGCAAATTCTCAGGACTTATTCTAGAAATATTGAATGGAACACTCTGAAGGTAGGGCCCAGCAACCCATATTTACCAAGCCCTCCAAATTGTAGTCATTCATACTCAAGTCTGAAAACCACTTTTTCAGAGGAGCTTACAAGGACTCTAAAGTCTTCTATGGAGTCACGGTGAGCAACTACAGTTTAAGACTATTCCAAAGGAACCTTGCTAAATGCTGACCCCACAGCTTCTAGTAATTCCTTGAGGAGTCCAGGCAGCATGGAGTGTATATCTCCAAAGCCACCTCTCCTAGGAAATAGTCCAGGTCTTGAGAAAATCCCCACACTGGCTATTAAGATAGAAGTCATGTGATACCCAAATGAAAGATTATTCGTTTATTTAACACGCTCGGTTTGAGCATCTACTAAGCCCTAGTGACATGTGTCAGTCAAGGATATTGTAGTCAAAGAAAAAAGAAAAGATGTGAGCACAATAATATCATACATGAGAAAAGAGATCACCTCCAAGTCAAAGATGTCAGACTCAAATTCAAAAGAAATTCACTCCAGATCTAGCTGCTGGTTTTTGGCAATGAGAAGCCATAAATATTTTCCAAGATACTATAAACATAATCAGTGGTGATATTTGGAAAGATAAATTTTACAACTGTATGTGGAATGGGCCAGAAGGAGAAAGAAACAGAAGGAAGACCTACTAAAATAGAATTATAACAGCTAAGAAATGAGTAGGACCCAACCTGGGTTGGAAACAGAATCCAAAGGACTTTTACCAATGAATGTCTATGGTATTATCAGTAATTAAAAAGGATAAGCAGAACATACATCTGACATTTGGAGAATAAAGAAGTAAGATGGTAATGTTATTAACCTTACAGTGAAATAAAAGGTGAAGAACAGAGCATGAGATCAGAACCATGTTATGTTGTCAGCATCCGGATTAAGGGGTCCAGGTTACAGGTGAAAGTGGGGTATAGTAGCTAGTTCTTGAGAAGGAAAACAGGTCTGTACATCTAAATTAGGGAATTATCTATAGATGTGATTATTGATGTCAAAGGAGGAAAAGAGATTTAGAATTTTTTTTTCATATTTATTTATTTTTGAGAGAAAGACAGAGCGTGAGCAGGGGAGAGGGGCAGAGGGAGAGGGAGACACAGAATCCCCTCTGAGCTGTCAGCACAGAGCCCCACTCCGGGCTTGAACTCACGAACCATGAGATCATGACCGGAGCCAAACTCAGATGCTTAACTGACTGAGCCACCCAGCAGCTCCAGGAAAGGAGATTTTTAAGGGAAAGTAGGCTGAGAGACAAATGAAGCCGGTCACAGAAAACATCTTGAGGAACAACAGCATTTATGAGGTGTAAGAGCAATGTCCATGGAAGAGGCAGAGAAACAGTATCGTGTAAGCAACAGTGATATCAAGCTGGAACTTACCAGTATCATTGGACCAGTTGTTTTCATCTCTTCTGAGTGCTCTGTTCTTATTGGTGTTCATATTGATATGATTTTCAATTTTTTGTCCTTTTTTTTTTTTAACTTTTTAAGTTTATTTAAATCCAAGTTAGTTGGGGCACCTGGGTGGCTCAGTCGGTTAAGCGTCCGACTTCGGCTCAGGTCATGATCTCGCGGTTTGTGAGTTCAAGCTCCGCATCGGGCTCTGTGATGACAGCTCAAAGCCTGGAGCCTGCCTCAGATTCTTCGTCTCCCTCTCTCTCTACCCCTCCCCCACTCTACTCTCTCTCTCTCTCTCTCTCTCTCAAAAATAAATGAACATTAAAAATAAATAAACATTAAAATAATTAAAAAATATATTCTTTTAAAAAAAAATTCTAACATTTATTCATTTTTGAGAGACAGAACAGAGTGTGAGCCAGGAAGGGGCAGAGAGAGAGGGTGACAGAATCCAAAGCAGGCTCCAGGCTCTGAGCTGTCAGCACAGGCGGGGTGCTCGAACTCACTGACTGTGAGATCATGACCTGAGCTGAAGTCGGACACTCAACTAACTGAGCCACCCAGGCGCCCTCCAAAAAATAAAAAAATGTTAAAAAAAAATAAATCCCAGTTAGTTGACATATAGTGTGATAATGATTTCGAGAGTAGAATTTAGTGATTCAGGGGCACCTGAGTGGCTCAGTTGGTTAAGTGTCTGCCTCTTGGTTTCAGCTCAGGTCATGAGCTCACGGTTCATGGGTTCGAGCTCCACATCAGGCTCTGCGCTCGCAGTGTGGAGCCTGCCTGGGACTCTCTCTCTCCCATATCTCTCCGCCAGTACGCTGCTTGCACCCTCTCTCCCTCAAAATAAATAAACTTAAAAAAAATTTTTTAAAAGGGTAGAATTTAGTGACGCATCACTTATATATGACACCCAGTACTCATCCCAACAAGCGCCCTCCTTAATGCCCATCATCCATTTAGCCCATCCCCTCACCCAACACGCCTCCAGCAACCCTCAGTTTGAGAGAGAGAACATGTGCCGCACGCAAGCAAGCAAGGGAGGGGCAGAAGGAGAGGGAGACAATCTTAGGCAGGCTCCGCGGGCAGTGCTGAGCCCAAGCCAGAGCTTGATCTGACCACCATGAGATCATGACCTGAGCCAAAATCAAGAGTTGGTCAGTTATCATATCGAGCTCCCCAGGTGCCCCTGATTTTCAAGTATTTTTAAGCTTAAAGAAGGTAAAGGGCTAGGAATGATGATCTAGTCATTAGGCTCCCCAGAATTGGGCAAACTTCAACATGTTATAGTGCCTTGTAGCAAACTGGAAGAGAACAACTTCTAAGACAAAAATAGTATATGCATGAAATCATTCTACCATCCACAGTCTGGTTTAAGGAACACTCCCTTTGGGCCATGACCCCTTTACTACTCTTAGCAACATGTTTGTCCCCTAGAAATAAACCATTGAGCTGTCTACATCGCCTACTAGATTGGAAGCTACCGATTATGTCTCATAGATATGGCTTGTGAATATCTAATGCATGGACATTTTAATTAAATATTAACTGGTATTACATACTAGCTTTACTATATGCTATTTTCTATGATTTCTTATTCAACTAAACTGTTTACATCGACATGCTATAGCAAATATAATTATTATTTTTGGTGAAAATGGAATTTTATTTATACTATGTAGAGCTATTTCCTGGTTGAAGAATAAAGAAAATACCAAGTATCAAAATATGGCATGTTTGGATGATTGCTATTTTCTAGACTTTTTTCCAACCTGAAACCTGCTTTATTTTTTTTAAAAAGTCTTCTATATCTAAAGATTTTCATTCAGGTATCCCATAGTGGAGTTGTTAGTTTCTTACATACCTGTTTTAACTTCAGATACAGTTAACAGTTTTCTGAGTTTGCCCTAACAAGTTTTACTTATAGAATGACTTCTAGCTGGCTCAGGACTGTCAGACTACTGAAATGAACACACCCATATGAATCTCTGAAAGTGAGCTATAGTGTCACCAAAGTCAAAAGGAGTGTCTCAAAGCCACCCAGAGCAACGGTCAAGGACGTCCATCCATCTTTGATGTTTTATAGCCCCAGCGTTTTAAATGTTCTGTGCCAAATGCAAAGCTCATTTTGTTCTGAAATTTAGGAATGTTTTGATTCAACTTGATCTGATAACTGAGTAATACGCTGACAATCATCAGGGAAGTACAAAAGAGAGCTAAGGATATTGGTATTTGGTAAGCTCAACATACTGATAGTATTTAGAATTGAGATGAATTATGAATCCGGATAATCACGTTCTGAAAAGGCAACTGACGAATGAAAGACTGTGCAGAAGAGAAATGACTTATTTTAATTAGAAACAACCAATATGAAATTTGGGATGTTTAATGTTAAACAATTAAGATAAAGATAATGCATGATAGTAGTCATCAAATATTTAAAGAGTTTCCATGTAAAAAAGGGGAAAGAATGAGGAAAGAAACAGATTTGACAACTAAGTTTCATTCACTTATATTGTAATTATTTTTTATTCTTATGGTCAAATAATAAAAAATATCTGGCAATATTTTACGTGTGAGATAAACAGAGATCAGCAAAACAATATGGCTTTCTAAAATAATTCAGTATAATAACATTCTCATTCCCCAAGTCCCAGAACTGGCTCCCAGGAGAAAATTAATAATTCCAAGCTTTTATTTTCTCCCCAACAGAAAATCAGTACAGTACCCACCATCAAAATATCATTCCTCTATGGTCAAGCCAGGTGCAGTTTTCTTTTTTTCAACAGAGTAAAATGACCAAAGGCAGGATTAGTTGAATGTACAATTATTTAGAGTAAGAGCATAGTACTCAGTTATGTGCCTTTTATAAGCAGTCAAGATGCTCCATCATCCATGCATCAAAAATGTTCGAAGTTAACATTTCATTGCTCTTGTCGTTGATTTTGTTTTTACTACTGTTCTCACAACAACAACAACAAAAATAAAAATGTGAGTTTGTAACCTCCAAATTAGTTCCAGAATATTTGGCGTTATTGACTTCTTATTGGAAATGAATAGACTTCCGTCTTTGGTCTCCCCGAAGCAGAACATTTAGAGGTGTTTTTGAAAAGACTTGAATGTTTTCATGTCCTGTTGTTTTCTGTGGAATGTAGTGCCTTCAACTTTGCTCTGTAATGTTTTTGACAGACAATAAAGATTATGATGCCTATTTATCATACACCAAAGTGGATCCTGACCAGTGGAATCAAGAGACGGGAGAAGAAGAACGCTTTGCTCTTGAAATCCTACCTGACATGCTTGAAAAGCATTACGGATATAAGTTGTTTATACCAGACAGAGATTTAATCCCAACTGGAAGTAAGTTAATGTTTTCAGTTGAGAGTGTGCATATTCTTGGTGTGTCTATCATCATTTTTTAGGCAGAATTTTAACTTTTGGTTCTCTACATCAAAAACCGTGTCTATCAGTGTCTCAAGAAAGAAATGTCATTATGTATTCATATGAAACTTAATTTTTGACACCCCTGAGGAGCCACTTTCATTGTTCTGTAAAGCATCTCGTTTTATGAGCCTTGACATTTAAAGACACAAATGGGAGATTTGTAACTAGGAAAAATATTTCCAACATTGAGAAAAGCAAAGCCCGCACTCTATTCAGCGTGGTCATTGGCCATTGTCATCTTCTCAAGGTATTACCCACCGAGCAACAATTCTCATTTAATGTGTGAGAGAGAAGCTACTGGGGCCTTCGGGGCCAGGTGTTTGATGCACTCATTCCGATAAACTCTTCTCTCTTTTATAGCCTACATTGAAGACGTGGCGAGGTGTGTAGATCAAAGCAAGAGGCTGATTATTGTCATGACCCCAAACTACGTAGTCAGAAGGGGCTGGAGCATCTTTGAGCTGGAGACCAGACTTCGAAACATGCTGGTAACTGGAGAAATCAAAGTGATACTCATCGAATGCAGTGAACTACGAGGGATTATGAACTACCAGGAGGTGGAAGCCCTCAAGCACACCATCAAGCTCCTGACGGTTATTAAATGGCATGGACCAAAATGCAACAAGTTGAACTCTAAGTTCTGGAAACGTTTACAATACGAAATGCCTTTTAAGAGGATAGAACCCATTACACACGAGCAGGCTTTAGATGTTAGCGAGCAGGGGCCTTTTGGGGAGTTGCAGACTGTCTCGGCCATTTCCATGGCCGCGGCCACCTCCACAGCTCTAGCCACTGCCCATCCAGATCTCCGTTCCACCTTTCACAACACGTACCACTCACAAATGCGTCAGAAACACTACTACCGAAGCTACGAGTATGACGTACCTCCTACCGGCACCCTGCCTCTTACCTCCATAGGAAATCAGCATACCTATTGTAACATCCCTATGACACTCATCAACGGGCAGCGGCCACAGACAAAATCGAGCAGGGAGCAGAATCCAGATGAGGCCCACACAAACAGTGCCATCCTGCCGCTGTTGCCAAGGGAGACCAGTATATCCAGTGTGATTTGGTGACAGAAAAGCAAGGGACACCCCGTCCCTGGGAGCTTGAGTGGAGTCTGCAGTCCAGTGCCTGGAACTAAATCCTCGACTGCTGCTGTTAAAAACATGCATTACAATCTCTAGAACACGAGGAAAAACAGGGTCTTGTACATATGTTTTTGGCAATTTCTTTGTAGCATCAGTGTCTTCCTGTTTTACCATGTCTCTTACCATTACATTTTTTGACTTTGTTTTATATGTCATTGGAATTTGTAAATTTACATTTTTTTAAAGAAGAGACTTATGTATAGATAGAAAACCCTTTTTTGCTTCATTAGTTTAGTTTTAGAATGGGTTTTATTTTCTTTCCTTGCTTTTCTTTTGCTTTTAACATTTCCTTGGGGTGCTTGGACAAATCTATCCGATGGGACAAGGAGCACCGGATCCTCTCTTGGGTTCTGCCTGGGATCAGCAGGGCCGTGTGGGCCTCCGGAGAGCAGTGCAACGAATGCGGGCCTTGCCATTTGGGGAAAAAAAAAAAAAAAAAAAAAGATAAGAAGAACACTCGTTCACAGGAGGGCCCCGCCGATCAGAGCCCTGAATCTCTTCCTTGTTCCACCTCATTCCCCACCTCTACCCTTCTAATGGCGGCATGATGTGTAAACTCTGAGGAGGGGTGGGGGTGGGTCTAACTGTCTTAACGTTTAATTCACTGCTCGTCAGAATACACTCCAGACCCAGAAGTGTGCTAGTCACTTGACAGTGACCACTACAGAGCGCTCAGAAGAGAAGATCAAGGGCATGAAAATGGGGGAGAGAGTGTTGTTTCTGTTTTTAAATGAGTTGATGTACCCTTATATAAATATATATATATATATAAAACACACACACAACAAAACAAAAGAAACAAAAAACAAAAAAACACACAAAAAAACAAAAAAAAAAAACAAAAAAAAAATCAAGCCCTATATTTGATCACTTCCTGGAAAGGCATGAATGTGTTTGTGGCTGTTTTTGTTTAATATTCTACTTCCTCTTTTCCCTCTATAATTTTTCTGCAAATGAGATTATGTGCAAATGCCAGGCAAGTTAACTCAAAAGGGTGAATCAACACCAGTCGAAATGAAATTTACATTGAAGGCTTCCAAACCAAAGGGAAGGACAGGATGTGTCATCAAATATGTTTTGTCACCTTGTATGATACAAAATGTTATTTTCTAAAGAGTCAGATCTGTGAAACTTATTATGGGGTCCCCTTGTATTTAAATGTTAATTCACTGTATTTAATTTTTAATGCTACATTCAGAATCAAGTGTTCGGTTTCAGTTTGTGGACATAAGCAACGCTTATTACTATCGAAGTGTTTATAGAAGAACTCAGGAGGTCAAGCATATGAGTACCAACAGAAATCGATATTTTCAAAATAAACATTATTTACGCAAAATAGTTTTTAAATTAGATGAGAAAGTGTTTAAAATAATTTTACTGTATAAATAATTAGTTTTATTTTAACTGTGTAATTCTATCTTTCAGAAACAGAAAGCTGATGCTCCCAAGAAATTCATCCCTTACCGTTTAGCTTTATGTTTGAAACCAATGGCATAAGCAGCTAATACAATATTCATGGTGAAGATAATGCAAAATCAATCATCAAGGAACTTGCAGAGGGTGGAATTGTTAAAGGGAAATATTACCTACGTAGCTTTTAGTTAACAAAAAAAAAATCGATGTGCCGAAAACACGAATATAGAACTACGTTACTTTAGTGACTCCTTGTAGAAACCTCCATTCCAGTCATCGTCTGTGGGCTCGTGTAGTGACTATCGTATGTTCGGTTTATTCCTACCACCATATAACGAGAAAACAATTCTACAGTGTGGGTCGCAATACTAAAGGTGTGAGTTGGCCACAAAAAAAAAAAAAAAAAAAAAAAAAAAAAAAAGGAAAAGAAAAAGTGTAAACTTCGAAAGAGTTCATTTGGGAGGGTAAGATCGAATTGCAAATGTATGAGATGAGCCTAAGAATTCTGCAACAAGGCAAAGGTCTCAGTATTCGTGTGACAAGGTAAAGGAGCCTTGGGATGTGCAGTGCTTTTTATTTGCTTTAAAATGTTTATTTCCCTGACAAGTCACCCAGGGTCCTTCTCTCCAATCTGTTCTTCATTCCCATGCTCCCCTTGGACCTGTGTCACTTTTTCACAAAGCAGAACGGAAGCTGCAAGGACACATATACTTTGTCAGCTTTGCACATTGGGTTATTTTCAGAATCCAAGAAGGCCATTGTTTTCTTTGTACTATGGACACCTGTCAGGGACTGGTGCCAGTGAACCTCACTGGCCTGGATTCCACACTCCCCCAGTGCTCAGAAAACTGCAAACATGGCAATGGCCTGGTTGATTTCTTTGTTTTTTAATTTTTCTTAAGTGCACGATGGAAGTGTATAGAGGAAGTAATCAGACCACAGTCATATTTTAGGCATCCATAGGTGTTAATTTAGCTGCATCGGGAGTACATTTTTTGTTCTATTTTTAGTGTAGATTTAAGCACTTTGAATAGCATGATTCAGGGATTGATGGGTAATATTTGATATTCTCACAACTTAAGAAACTTTTTTTTTCCTCTAAGGCTTTGTCATATTTTTTAAAAAGAAAACAAATGGAGAAGAAGCTATCTATGGCTTTAGTAACATTCCTCCCAAGTATTCCTCTATCAGCTCCGTGTGAGAACAACTGAAGGATGCTGTCATGTGTTCACGTGCTCTATGTTTAATAAAAGTTATGTTAGAACTCACAATAAAAAGAGAACAAATGTATTTTCCCTAGTGCTTAGGTTTCATCCTTCTCTTTTTTCGGTGGGGACCGTGGGGAATGAGAACATCCTACTTGTAAAAATACAGTTGAAGGTGTGAATATGTTAGCCAGGCTGAGGGAGAGAATGGGCTTCTGGACTTGGACACATGTGATGTTTGATATATTGCCTGTTTTTCTTCATTCACTGCTCGGGCTCCGAGTGACACGTTATGGATTCAAAGTCCATCTGGTTCTTTAATGTAAACTCTACTTGCCTGTGAGCGTCCTACCCTGTATACTGGTGCTCAAATCTTCGAGTATTTAATTTGTAATTCATTCCTTAGATTTCCTATGAGGAGAGCGGAAATTTGTATCTCATGCAGCCAGCTGATTTAAGTTTAGATCAATTCTGTGAAATAAGTCTAAGACATGATGAGTTAAGAGTCCTGAACCTACTATATCTCTGTAGCTGAACACCTGATTGTTCTAAGAGTCAACCATTTTTGGTTTATTACTTTCTTCATAATCTATATATTTGAACCCTATCGATCTAATCTTACATATCGGACACGCTTCTTCCTTATTTCATTATTATTTAGCATTTTATAACGAGAGCAAATATTAACTCAGAGCCAATCCCTAAACTCTAAGTGAGTTTTGTTTATCCTAGAATAGTCATTAACTTTGACAGATACCATTTATGTAAATTAAGATCACCATCTCTAGGAAAACATGAATTCATATGTTTGTAAATTATGCTCTGATTCTGGAATGATACCATAGTTCTCCTTTTTCCAAGAAGTATTTTTTTGTATCTTGTGCTTCATTTCTTCTTTTTTTTCTATTTACTTTAAGTTTGTCCTTAGTCTCAGAAGAAAGCTTAGTGAGATCCAAAGGAGACCATCGGTGTTGCACAGGTGAAATGACTGAATGGAATAAGAGAATACGCAGGCACGGAAGAGGAAAACCCCTTACTGTCTCTGATCTGAATGTGCTCGGCCATCATTCCCATCCTTGTCGTAGTTGATTCAGAAAGGTGAAATATTATTAGATGGGTTAGAAATCCCACCTACGGGCACGTATTCCCTATCACTGAACAACATTTTTAACAGTATATCCAGCATTACAAAGAGGTGATGAAGCAACTGACTTCCCTAACAGGAGGAGCGTGTCCGTGGAAGCAGAGCTGTCTCTCGCTTTATCCTGAGCACTTCCCACTTTATTATTCTGAGCAAAGAAAGTCGTTAATAGCCAAATTTTGATTATCCTTGTCAACAGACCTTAAACTTAGGTTCACGGACACTTTGAGTCCATAAAAAGGATTAAAGGAAATAATGAAGGCCTTGAAATTCCAGACAAAATGGTGAATGTGTGCAAAACTGGGTTTTCCTGGATGTGTGTGTCAAAGACATCCGGCTTCTGAAGAGCTATTGATGTTTGGATTTAGGGCATAGTCTCAGAAACTGTCATTGGCATAAAGCAGCTATCTTGCCAGCTTTGCTATGCCTACTATTCCTCACCTTCATGACAGTTCAGGGAATGATTCCCGGTCTTTTAACAAACGGAGGCAGTTCCTCTCCCAACATGACCAGACTTTGTAGGAGACTTGGTCTAACGGTGAGAAAAAAATGGGTAGGACGGCAAGTAATTTGTGCCCGGAGAAATGAGAATTGACTCGATTACTCTGATCGTTTACTCATTTCCTAAGTTACTCAAAAGATAGTTTTGGAGGAATGTGAAACGTGACTTGGCATGATGCCTTATTTCATGAAACTCCTTTATGATTTGAGTTGACTCATGTTTCCCACAACAAAACAAAGAAGAAATAGTCCGGTACAGGAGTAAAAGAAACAATCATTTGACGTGTTTTTCCAAAGAGACTTCATTTCCTTGTGCCAGGATTTAGAATTGGTTATACACTTGATTTTCAGCAATTGTGCTTTTGCCAGTTTCAGGATTTAAGATATGACTTTGGAGCAATATGATGAATGTTAAGAAATCAACTGAAGTGAGGTGGTGATTTAGTTTCGCTTTTTACTCAGGACTGGCAGTGAGGTGAAAGTTTGTGCTATTTTAATAATGACGATACTGTCACAAGGAGCTGTACGACCTGAGTTTGAGTAAAGAGAAGGAGGAGGATGATGACGATGGTGATGAGTTAATCTCAGTCCTAATCTCGTGTGTCTTTTCATCATCAGACTTCAGTCATGCATTAGAAAATGCCCTAAGAAGGGACTCAGTTCTTGTCTTCCATCGACTATCATCTCTTCCAGTCTCACAATAGAAAACATCTCTCTATTACAGACAAGTAAGATATATAAAAAGAACATTCTCCTCCTGCCCTTTAGTAAATGTCCCTCTGAGTAGTCTCTGAGTCCACTGACAAACTCCTCTTTCTGAACTGTTCATTGTATTTAGTAAAGTAAGGCATTGTTGTTTTCCTACCATTCGCTGCATTCATTGATGCATCCCCCCAGGTCCACAAGCCTGAAAAGTATTCTCTTTCTTAACAAAGGCAATCACTCTAAATCATTACACTGTGTTCCCTCCACTACTAAATGAATAGAAACCGAAGAACTGCACATGAACTTGAGACTATTATGTGTAATATTGATGTTGTGTAAATTTCAATCTTCATAGTCCAGATAACCTTAAGTTTCAAAGGGCATGCTGGTCATTAAAAAAAAAAAAAAAGATTTAATGTAAAATGACATATTACATAGTGCATGAACATGTGGCAAAGTAATTTGGATCTATCCTTACTAGTCAATGAGAGACTAAATTTGGGGAGATCAGCTGTGAGTGTTTTAGGTTAATTCTCACCTGGGATGAAGACATCTTTATGTTAGGATACATGGACCGTTGTCCAAATTCCTTGCAGCGTATGCTCCTGGTAACTAGAATTTTTAGTGTGTTCTTTCCGCCAAAGTAGTGGAGATATGTTCATATAACCTGCTATTGAATTGTAAAAACTTTTACATTTTCAGAGTTTGAGGGAACCCAAGTAGGAAAGTGAATTTAGTCATTTTCCTCTGCTGGTGTTCAAGTCAAATTTTAAACTCAGACACTCTCAGATATGTTCAACAGTCAGTAAAAAGTGCATTTTACATAGTGTTTCCCTTTAGTTTTGCCTACCCTCTTTGATTTTGTACAATCTAGAATGTATGTAACTCACGCGTAGGTGATGGAGGCGCTCTTTTTTTTTTCTTAGAATACTTACAACTATATATTTGGTTTTGCTTTGACTAGCAATAGGAAAATAGACAAATACACGTGTAAAAATGAGAAATTTTAAACTTGAATTATAATTTGTGTTTTATAGTCGTTTCATAAGTCTGTTGCTCTCTATGAGTATGCTCTCTATATATCCTGTAAAAATAAATTTATATGTTACATAGAAATTCAAGAAATTAAATTATTTATTAAGCTACAAATGTTTCTTCTGGTTTCTACCTGATTATAGCTGAAAATAAATTAAATAATGTGTTGTTGGAACATATGTAAGTACCTTCGTTAATTTGATAACTCTTGTTAAACTTTTCTTTCCCTCTCTGTTTATGTCTCTATAAGCTTATAATTCTTAGACTTAATTCCTATTATGATTGTGAAGAAAGGACTTAAGACATGGCCAAGTGGCTGAACAAAAAGAAAACCTTGTTAAAAAATCAAGTTCACGTACAATCCCTCTTCTGTTCTTCACTCCGGGATTATGGAGAGGTTTGAATCACAAACTTGATCACTTAAAAGTCATTAGCACATTAAGGATTGTTTCAAGGTTAAAGTCTACATTTTTCCCTCATCTATTTCATAACGTCCTTGGAGAAACAGAAATGCTGTTTCTCCTCCTTACTTCTTGCTCCCCAGGTATTTTATTCCTTGCTTTTTAAGGTACTACTCACATAACAACCTTAAAATAAAGTCCCCTCAGGTAATATTTTAAAGTGACCAAGATCTTTAATCACCTTATTTTTCTACTCTGTCTGCACCTGCTTCTAGTGCACAGTCATTCCTAAAGAGAAATGTTTTTTGGCCTTACGTTTCATTTTATGTTAAAGATAAGTAAACTTATTATTTATTTCTTTGGGGGGAGGGGGATGGTGGTGAATCTTTACATCACAAGCGTAATAAGTGAACAACCATAAACCTCTTAGAATCAATGGGCTGTTTAGGCAGAATTCCTATCTTAGGACAGCATTTTAAGAAACACTTATCAAAGATGACGCCAAAATAAATCATTATGGAAATGGAAAGGAATATTTGTCAAAACCCCGTAAGGTTATTTCAGGTTGGATTTCAGAGTAATTAATATATTTAAAATTTCATAAAGTCATTTCTACCTCAGTAGGGTTTTTCAAATGTGAAAAAAAAAATAACTTCTACTGAAAAAGTAAAGTGTTATATGGATTATGACTCAGTGTATAATTCCCCTATTGTATTTCAAATTGTGAACACTAGGACCTGACCCATTATTAAAAATATCGGGAGAGAAAACCCTGTAGTTGAAGAATATCTGGGACTATTTGTGCACCTTACATATACACATTTAAATTCTCAGGAAGTTTCAATTACACTCATACTATTGACAGGTGGTTAAAAGACTGACACCCATGGACCGTCTTATTCCTAGAAGATTTCTAATTGATATCAAATCTATGTTTATGGGAAAAACAGAAACAGAGACTGGAGTAAATATTCAGAGAATTAAAATAGTCGTCACCCGATCACTTACGTGGGATTTTTAGCATTTATCTATGGCCTGTAAGAGTAATTCAGACAAATTCCTTGATCAATCACTGTTTCGTGCCCAGTGATACTGATGTGTGTGGGGAGGGCAGGGTGAAATCCTGGAGAATAGAGAACATCTAAATTTGACCAGTATTTTAGTCAATGTCTGCTTAAATTAGGAATTTTTATCTCAGTGAACGGTCAATTGGTTTTAGATGGTGCACAGAGGGAGGTTATTATTGAAATAGTTATGTATTTGATTGAATATATGCTAGGATTAAAAAAACTACATAATACATCAAATTTGACTTTAGGGGTACTGTTCTAGTTTTGTTTATATGGCAGAATGATATATAATTGCATGATTCAAATAAAAAAAACAGGTAACCGTCTAGGAAAGACGATAAATGGCAAAAGTCATCAAGATGCTTCATGAATGACTGGATTCAGGAAAAACTGCTAAGATAGTCAAATTTGAGCTTCTGGAGAAAAAAAAAACTAATAAAAGGTGAAAGCTTCCCCCAAACAGTAGAAGAAAATGCCAAAAACCTATAAAAATGACTGGTTTAAATTAAGCAAGGAGATACCTTAGTACTCCAATTGTCCTTGGCAATGAAGAGCTGTTGACACAATTATGAACTTGAAAACTGACATCTGAAAGAAAATCCTTTTTTAAAGGGCCTCAGCACACTTTTCCGAAGTAAAAGGTGAAATGGATTGCTAAACATTATAATGTATGAATAGAGATTACGATTTTGGTACACTGGATACTGCGACATAAAGGCTCGGTGAAGGGTGAAATCGTTGGTCCAGAGGGTCCTTCCAAAGGGCCTGTTGTCATACTTCTCAGACCTGGGTGCAATTACAATCACCTGGGAAGATTTAAAGAGTCCCAGAGATTCAAATTAAACCAGTCTGGGTTTTGTCCCCATTGTTAGTTGCTAGGGTTTTTTGTTTTCTTATCTTTTGTCTTGCTTTTTAATGAAGTCTCTAGGTAATTCTATAAAAACATCAGAGTTGAAAACTATAGGAGCCGAACAGGTGGGTCAAAAATTTTAGGCTTTGGAAGAATTGCCTGGAAGCCTTGTTAAAAATGGAAATTCCACTTTAACTCTGAAAGTACTGGAGTGAGGCCCGGAATCTATTTATTTAACAAGCTTCCCAGGTGATTGTAATGTGAAGGCCTACAGACAACTCTTTGAGAAACAAAGGTGTAGGATTTGTTGTTTCTGTCGTTACAGTTGCTGTCACTCTTTGGAATACAAGATTAAAGTTTGCGGTGGATAAATGTTACCATAAACTGGGTCTTCCTTTTTTAACAATCTCTCCCAATTTGTCCACCAGCACTCACAATGAAGATGTCCTGAGGAAAAAAAAAAAACCAACTACATATAGACAATTATACTTCATCTGAGAATATCTCAAAAAGAAGGGGGAAAAAAGAACTAGTAAAAAAATGGAGTCCAACTTTTTCATGAAATCCATGACTTCAAAAAATGCCCCAGCATAGAAGAAAAATAAATGAATTGATAGTTAAGCGTTAACTAAGAACACATTCTTCTTAGAGAACATATGTCTGTTGTCGCTTGTGTTTCTGTTAAGGAAGAAAAAAAGCAAAATTAGGGCTACCAAAGATATTGATTGTGAAAATAAAGGCATCAACATCAAATTTGTTAAATTAGTTGGACTTAATGAACAATTAGTATCCCTCATGTTAACAATGAGTTCACAGAAAGATGAATTCTAATGAAGACTTTTCCGACCATCCTTTAGCGTAAGAATCACTCGCAGCATTTGTTACAAGCATAGGTTATTGGCTCACCCTCCAAAACAATTGAACGCTGGGAAATTTTTACAGTCACGTTATTTGGGGACCCCTATTCTGGAATGATGTAAAGTCTAAGACTATATCCATGCAGTGCCCATAAATTTAGTTAGGTCTTTGTGAGATGATAAGTTAAATGCCCCATCTTGCATTATTTCAGCAACATGACAACTTACACAATGATAAACTTCAGTTGGTCCTTAATTTCACACCTTAATCATTTATATTGGCAATATTTTTTCAGCCACGTATATTTATCTCACTGGACTAATATTGACCGTTATGTCCTTTGTTACACCAGGAATGATGACCAGTGATGAAGTTTGTCGCTTCTGTTTCTTAAGACGAAGGTCCTATTTGATGTCTCATTCTCATGCACGTCTCAAGGACATGGCTCCCATTAGGAGAAAATATTCTCATACATTAATTGTGGAGTAGCCATGTCATAGAGTTTCTGGAGAATTCTTTTAACCTTTTCCACCCATATCCTAGTGACTTCCACAGCCACTATAGGACTGACCTCTTACAGTTTATGGTTTTATAAAACCAGAAGATCCAAAAAATAATATTCAGTAGTAGTAGAACCCTACTGAGTGCAACACAGCCTTTTTAAATTTCTACACTAAGCCGAAAGAGACAATAAACCAAGTGAGTTTGAATTATTTTCAGAACACAATCTGGACAACAGCTCAAAACAGTCAACTTTGGCAACACGAAGCATTTAGTGAGCTAAATTAACATACATGTGTGCCTGCATGTATAATGTCTGTGCACTCTAATTAAAAACACACACTTGTAATATGTTTAAATAAACTTAATCAGTACATGCTCTACATTAAATAAACAGTGATATGAGTTCCCAAGATAATGCCCTCCATCAAGAAATTACTCAGTGATCATTTTTGCACAGGCTAAAAATAAATACCCAGGTTTCTGTTCAACTAACTTTTCTTTAAGGACATGCATTTTATCTTAAAGGAGAGAGTCAGCTCATTCTTGCTTTTCGCAGAAGAATTCTGTGATTGTTTCCATTTTCTACTTTTCCATTACATGGTAGCCCTGAATTATTTATTTATAAAAAATGGAAGGTATTGCGCTCAGCAACTATCATAAGAAAAGCCGGTGAAAGCGTCAAAGTTATTACCATGGATTTCCTATCTTTTAGTCGATTTTATTTTTCCTGGGCTGTGAAATAACTTATTTTTTCAGATTCCATTTAAATTACATCCTTAGCAAATAACATGTCCTCAGCAAAGCCTAACTTTAGAAATACAGTTACCGCTAACGTTTTCTTTTTTAGTTTTCTTTTACTTTACAGAATCCATGCCAGCCCTGAAGTGAGATAGAAACACAATAGAACTAAGTACATTTACAACTGACAAACTTATGAGTGCTGCACCTTACGTATTCTACACCACGGGGTGAACTTGTATTCGCAGTCATCTTCAGAATGGGCAGCTGAATAACTTGCTGGGTATTTTCATGAGAAAACTGGACATGGGATAAGATGTTACAGGCGAGGGTAGCAGAGGTTCCTGCTGGTGGAGCACTAGAGAAGTATACGTTGATGTTGATATCTCTAAAGATTTTAACTATGGCTTGTAGGTAGGGTCCCATAACCAACTGTAGCAAGCGTAACATACTTAGCATTTTGTACTTTCATTTTAAGAGGGAAGGAGATCACTCACTCAATATGAATGCTGCATATGTTAGCAATAGAGATAGTGATTTTGTAATTTTGATTGCACTTGCCTTAAATTTTTTCCAAAAAGAAATTATATATAAACAAATACCGATGAGGATGGTTAAAGAACATTGTTTAAAAATAGGCAAGTTCTGCACTGATTACACTTTTTTACATAATTTCATGCATAATGGCAAAGTATATTTGCCAGATCCATGTAATGAGTATACGAGCACATGATAACAGCCGTTTGTACAAGCACAAAGTGTTCTATGTTTAGATTAAAAATTAACAATGCTAACTTTTGGTGTGACTGCTTTCAATTTCAAAAAGTTGGATGTTTAAACATAAATTTATTACTTGCACAAGAATATTTTTGTATAATACTGGGAAAGGTTTCAAAATGGACTTGCTTTATGGAGTGCAATTTTCAGAGAAAATAAACAGGGTATGTGTCCAGTTTGTAAATGTTTTCTTTCCAGATTACTCTTTCACTGGTTAAATGCAAGGATATGATGACTTGAATATTTTGTGTGTGTGAATAATACCGACAACAATAACAAAAATAAAGCAATGTGAATAAGTTGCGTATGCAAACTTCTTTTAATCAATGCCGGTAGATCCTGAAAACGGTAGTGAACGTCCATTTCTGTGAGTATCGTGCTACAAATATTTATAATTGTGTTTTGCTGTTCGATGTATGAACATAGATCCCTTATAAGAAAAATATTAAAAATGTTGTTTTTGAGAGAACTTTTATTCTTCATGCTTCAGTCTGACATATTTATTTTCTAAAATTGAGAGTAAGACAAGTTAATAGCACCCCATACTTATTAAATATTTATGACATTAGAACTAATACACGGCGAAAATTCTTCAATTTGTCAAAAGTTCTATTTGTACCTGCCTATTAACGAATGCATGTCTTGGGCTAAAAATGCTAGAAGATTTATGAGAAAGAACATATTTACAAAAATGGTGTGCTGGTTAATATTTAAACATATGATAATATATATCTCCTTATAACGTACCTGTATTTAGTTAGATACCCTGCTTTGAAATCAAGAAATAGGATTTTGAGTTGGTCTGGGGACCAAGGAGTATCTATAAGGCTAAAAATGTCTCTTAAAGATTAAAACAAGAGGCTACATCATTTAAGACGATAATAGACCCTGATAGGATGTGTGAATTTTCATATATGCTTTTCTAAGTATTATCCAATAAGTGGTTTTAAGGAGGTTCTATGAACTCTTTCTAAGGAAGACAAAAATGCAGAAACTGAAAATGAGCCATCTTTACTGGTAACAAGACCACCAAAGAAAGAACCACATTTGTTTTTTGGACATAAGGTATCATACCTGCAAGCACTATGGGGTACAGAAAAACTGTTGGAGTGATACAGAATTTAAGTTTCTTCCAAGAGGCCAACAGCATTAAAAGGAAAATCTAATTTCTGGTTTATCACAGATGCTCCTATACCCATGGTAAGTATAGCTACTTCTTAATGATGCACAGTTATTCTGTATTTTGAGGATCTGTGTGATAGCTTGTAGTTATTACTCCGTTAAGGTCACACCCAGGGGAAATGCTCCAATCAAGAGTGGGTGGATACGATCGCTCAAGAAAGTATCGTGGACATTTATTTGGAAAAGGAAAGGAGCATTTAGATCAATGAAAATGACAACGAAAAAATTGATCTGTACTTGCCCCTTATGTCTCACTGCTCCCTCTGTTGCTGCTTATGACATCACTGAATCAAATACATTCACACATGTGAATTTTTGTCTTCAGATTCACTTAAGAATTTGGCTACATTGACAACATAGAATCCTCCTCTTTGTTCTATTTAATTTCTATCAAAAAAAAAAAAAAAAAAGGAAGAAAAAAATTAACCTTGACTCCTCTACCTCTACCACTGGGTCTTCAGTGTTTTTGTTTTTGTTTCTTTTTTCTTTCCCTAATGTTCCGAGCAGCCCTGTTCCAACGCTGGTAGGTTGTCACATAGACACAGTTCTAGGCCTGCATTGTTGTTATGGAATGGAACTTCACCGTGATAGCATCAACATATTCAGGGAGGCAGCTCAGGGAAGGACTATGGGGATTGCACTTGGGTGGGCCTCCACGGTTAAGAATGCGAAAGTACGCCCTTGAGTTGTCTAAGCCTAGCTCTCTTAACATACCTAGGAATGGTCATTCTCTCTTATATAGACTCAGGCTAATCAGGCATTCAAGACACTGTCTTCAAAGCAAATGACAATTGTTAATAGTGGACAAGAAGACCAGAACGGTTTTGTCACGTTGTAGAAAAGCCAAATCATAATTAGAAGTGTGTTTGCAAAATGTAGCGCCCCTTTAAAGAGGAAGTTAGTAGAAAGAACTTCATGCCAAGCGTCACGATGCGTCTATCTGCACCACTGAGACAGAGCTGCTATTCAAAGCCTCTGTTCCGGGTGGTTTTTTTCTTTACACAAAACTAGAAAGACAGAGACAAATTCTGATTACTGATGTTTCCTTTTTTCAGACTCCCAGATGACCCTCAGTCTCCCATTAAATAGTATAGCTTTGAATATGGCAGTATAGCTGTGACTTGTTCTTGCTGCCTGGAATATGGGTGTTAACAGAACTTCTCAGCCTTCCATTTGTAAATATCTGCGTTGGGCAGCTTATCTTCTTAAGATCTGCCTACTTTCAGCCTCAGAAGGTAACCTTAATTTTCACTTTTGGGCAACATTTTATTTTTTGTTAAATAAGTCCCTCACATCTTTAACACCTATTGATTTGAGCTAACGATGTTTTGTGATTAAACATTATAGCCCTCATTTACTTCTTAAAATGTGTAGGGGAAAAAGCACCAGAGAAATGTTCCTAAAGCTTGTTTTGAGATTCTGGCAGAGGAGAGCAGCTGTTTACTGCACAGCCCATCTCTGTCCGTCTTTTCTAGATCCTCTTTAAGATTGTCCTTGACAGACTTGTTGATCTGCTAACTTGACGGCAGGGAAGCCCTGGAAGGACAACAGGATAGGGTGAGGAGCAAATGAGTAATTTACTTTACAGAGAGAAAACTTGAGCATGTTACATGAGCTCTTTTACTCCTAAATTCCACATCTGGAAAAAAAAAACAAAGGAAACAATAATACCTTCCCCGAATGTAAGTCGTAAGAGTTCCTTCCTTCCTTCCTTCATTCTTTTATCGATGCCAGGCATTGTTCTGGTGGCTGGGGACAGACCAGAGAATCAGACAGACAATATTCGTGACCCATGGGTTTCAATCTCTGGTAAGAAGCGATACAAAAGGCAAGTCCCTGATTGAGGAAATTTCAGACAGTGATACATGCAATGACGATGTAAACTAGAGCAATGTGATAGGAAGTATCTAGCTGGGGAGGTTAATTTACATAGAGTGGCTATGGAAGGCGACTTGCAAGACAGGAAATTATAGCTGAACCTAGAATCAAGAGAAGGGGACAACCAGGAAAAGGTCTGGCCTTAACTGCTGTTCACTCCAAAGGACAGGCTAGTACAAAGACCTTGAGGGAAGAATGAGCTTGGTGTGTTCGCATTAATAAAAAGCAAAGACCCATGGCTGGGTCATTGTGGATACAGGTTAGAAGTAATAAATAGAAGCCAGAGTACACAGTAGGTGATAAAGGGTAGCTAGTGCTATTAAAAGCAGGCTGAGGGTTAGACTTAAAAATTCCGTTTGTCTTAATAAATGAAAATATTTGTAGCTTCTTTTCATTCTCTTTTTGCGTCGTCAAAAACACGTTTGAGTTGGACTTTATCTCTGATATCCAAGAAAGACTTTAATAGGTTGCATTTAAGAGCTTTTATCCTCAAAGCTCTAAGCATTGCACCAAGTCAGTCACAAGAAAAACCAAACCCAACCCAAAACACATAGATTCAGCTATGATAAGATGTATCAGAGCAGTGGGCTAATTAGTGCTGTACGATTCTTGGGGGGAGGGCAGAAGAAGGCCAAAGGTGACTGTACAATGCCTACAAACTAGGGCAAAAACCAAAGCAATGTTCTCTTACGTCTCACCTCCCCATGACGTGCAAGAAAAGAGTTGAGAAGGAGAGACACAGGCAAAGAGGCCTGGGAGAGGTGCACTGATTTAGTTTGCTAGTGCTGTGTAACAAACCACCCCAAACACCAGTGATTTAAAGCAATAACCCTTTTATTACCTCATATGAATCGACTGGGCTCAGCTGGGCAGCTCTTTTGCTGGTCTCATTTAGGACGTCTCCTGCGCTTGTGGTCATATTACAGATGGGAATAGAGTCATAGAGAGGGTGAGAAGGCTAGGATGGTTGAACCTCTCTCTCTCCTTATGTAGTTCAGGGTCTCTGTGCTCTATTTGGCTCCTCCACAAGATCTTTCCGTATGGACTCTCCACCGACGTACTAGACTTCTTATGTGGCACCTCTGGTTTCCCAAAAGTACAAAAGTGAAGGCAGCCAGGAATTAAGGGTCAGCCTGACTTCCACCACATTCTGTTGGCTAAAGTGAGTCAAGTCAGATACATTGTGATTGATTGTGGCAGAGGACCACACAAAGGCATGAATTCCAGAAGGCCTGATTTTGGGAGGCCATCTTTGGAGAAGGACTACCAGAGAATCAATGAGAAAGATAGACTGTGCGTGGCTGAAGCCTCTGCTTAGAGTCCAGCCTATGGTTCACCTCATGAAACCACCACATGGTTGGCCTTTGAACGATAGGAAGTCCACAGCTGCCTTCAGTATCTAACCAAGACTGTCTAATCTTGAATGCTCATTACTACCACCCAATTTAAACGAAACGAAACATAGAGGCAGAAAATCCTCTCTTCTTTCTGCCCCTTCCTGTGAGGGTTCTTTCTTACCTTAGTCAAAACTCACTTGGCTTACAGGAGCAAAGGAACAGCTAGGGGATTAGGTCACCAGGTGATTAGGTCACCAAACCTCCATCAGCAAAGTCCTCAGGGATCACTTCCTAGATAAAGATTCTGGAGCACATAGAATTCAGTTGTTTCCTACATGAAGTCCCCAGAACTGGGAACTGTAGACATAGTTCTCTAGCCAAGAGGCCATACCAACACTTTGAACGAGAATGGAAAAGTTGAAGCACTGTTAAATTCTCATTAGCATTTCTTTGATCAAATGTATATTTTCCTTCTTTTCACAACTTTTTTTTTTTCAAATGCAAATATATGCTTAAACATTAGCCACTGAGCAGCTACTGGGAGAGCATGCACAGAATGTTTAAATATGCAAATTAGCACCTCAGAGAAGAAAAGATGAACCTTCTCTACTTGGCTCTTTTGTACACAGCAGCAAGCAGCAGAAAGTACAATTAAACAGAGTCTCTCTGAACTCCTCCATCAAGAAGGATGTATTATCAACTGAACTACAAGCACCTGGCTGCCAGAAGTCTTAACAAAATGCCACGTGTACCCCAGAGAGATTCCAAATGGAATACAATTGCAGTTAAATTGAGACACCATTAAGGAAAGTTGCCCAAACCTGTGTTCATACAGGTCAAATACAAAGTTTTGTTTGAAATTGGGCTCAGTCGTTTCATTCTGGGGGTGATTTTCAAAGTAAATATGGATTATGATTATAAAAGAATGAAGGTAGAGGTTTGTGGAAATAATCAACTCATGGTATTTTATCAGAAGAAACTTCCCCATTCAAGAAAGAGTGAAATTCACTTAAATTTTGAAATGCCTTTTTTTTTTAGAAATGAACAAATGCAAATTAATCTATAGATATTAATTAATGCACCAAGTGTTAGGTCATGAGATTAGGAAATGGATATGCTATTAACTGTGGGATTCTCTCTCTCCCCCTCTCTCTGCCCCTTCCATGCTCTGCCCCCCCCAAAATAAATAAACTTAAAAAAATATCTAGTGGCCTAACTCACTATAATTTTATTTTATTGTATTATTATTTTGTTTTGGTTTGAGAGAGAGAGTACGAGCAGGGGAGAGGGGCAGAAGGAGAGAATCTTAAGCAGGCTCCGGGCTCAGCACGGAGCCCAATGCAGGGCTCGATCTTACAGCGGTGGGATTGTGACCTGAGCTGAAATCAAGAGTCAGACGCTCAACTGAGTGAGCCACCCAGGCACCCTGTAGAATGTTACTGCTGTGTTCCTGGTCAGCCAGGACATAATCCTAGGTGTTGGGGGATTTCTCCATTTTGTAGCTCTACCAATCCCCTAGGTCTTAGGCTATGAGTATGCAGGAAGCCGCCCCCACCTCATTAAATACAAATCCCTTGGGTGCAGTAAGGCTGGCTTTATCAGTTATTAACACCTTGATTTAAACAAATCTATCAGATTGTTTTATGAGACTGTTTGCTAAAAGAAGGTGATGAAACTCAATGCTAAGTATATTGATTGGAGGAATAGATATACCAAGTTTGTGCATGGGAGGATATATTAGGTATTGATTACAGCATAAAAATTACCCCAAGACTTAGAGGCTTCGAATAATACTCCTTCATTATTTCTCAGTTTCTGTGGTATTTTGGAAGAGCTTAGTGGGGTCCACTGTTTCAAGGTCTATCACAAAATTATAATGAAGGTGTTTGCTTAGTCTGGGTTCTCCATTGAAGGCCCATTTGAGGAAGGATCTTCTTCCTAGCTCAATCACATGGTTGTTGGCAGGATTCAATTCGTTACGAATGGTTCTTAGTGCCTCAGTTCCTCACTGGCTACTGAACAGAGATTCCCCTCAGTTTCTTGCCATGTGGGCCTTTCCCATGTGGCAGCTGGCTTCATCAAAGTGAGGTTGCTTGGATGGCAAGAGACAGAAATTGCCAGAAAACAGAAGTCACACCCCTCCATAACCTAATCATGGACGTGATATTCCATCATGTTTGCTCTGTTTTATTCATCAGAAGCAGGTTCTTATGTCCAGAACCAAAAAGGAGGAGATTACACAGGGAGTGTAAACACCAGGAAATGGGTGTTAATGGGGCTCAGTGAGGGTCATCTTGGAAAGATGCATAGCACAAGGGAGTTGACTGCAGAGTAGGGAGAATGGAAGTTCTGATAGCAAACTTTGCTAAAATCACATACGTTGTCTTTCCTGGAATTTGGCTCAAATGATTTCTCAAATATCGTGACTCTAGCACCATAATCCTGAATTCATTTAGAACACAAGCCGAATGAAATCTGGAGCTTCTAGGATTCTCAGTTTCCTCGTCAACAAAATAAGGACGAGAGTGCCTACTTCAATGGCTTGTCAATGAAAATTAACAAAAGAGTTTTAGAACTGGGATTATGGGTAATTTTTTTCTCTGCAAGTTTGTTGATGCCTTAACATATTTCAAGAACCATATGTGCAGTTAAAAAATTTTAGGAACATGTAAAAACACCATTTAGGATATATTAGATATCAAGTAAATATTAGAATATCTTAGATCTATACTTGAACTACTAAGTAGAAAGTATATTTGAGTTACAGATTAGATGGGGCCTTAATTCTCCTTTATTTAGGAGTGAATCATGGCAAAATAATCACTTTACTGTGATTGACTCCTAAATAAAGGAAAAAAGAGGACAGAACAAATTCATTCCTCAATGCTGTATAAAGATTGGGAATCTGCTTCATCAATGTTCAGTATATTAGAAGCTGATAATTATATTTACATGGATGAGATCTGCCCTATCATGTACCTGATTCTTGCTAACAGTTAAGAGGAAAAATTCGAATACTCTAAATGCAGGTAATTTATCATTGTCTTGATTCACTGCAACCTAGGGACACTTCTTTATCTAATTTTCTACTTATGCCAAGCAAACACTTAAATTGCAATGTATTGTTGCCCTGTACTATTTTCTCAATCCTTTCCCTTCTAATATAAAGAATGACGATTTGGCTTTTTCTTTTTTAAAACAATCTCTATGTGAAATGCATTTTAAGCTCATTCAATGAACTTAAATTTATGGAGTTTTTACAATTGAACCAGGCTTTTTGAAACTTCGGTCTTAAAAATATACTGACTTTAAGGATCGTAGGATCTATGAGAGAAATTATATGTCCACTAACAATGCTGTGAAAATTATAGTTTAGTGTGATCAAGAAAAGCATTAAGTGCCATTTGACATGGCCAAGGCTTGAGATGTGCACAGAGAATTACAAACAGTGAGTCAAAGTATAGTATTCAGAATGCTAAAAACATGACACTCACACAAATATAGAATGAGCCTGTGTCAAAAATTCAACTCATTCATGAGGGAACCAGCAGGATGATAAAAATGGCTCAAGGGAGAGTTTAAAAAACAGAGATCTAGAGCGACACTCAGTAAATCAAAGAAATGCTGAAATGAATTTGCGGATAGATGAAAAATTAATATCCTATAGAATAATAAAACCATATCTTTTGGAGTAGTTTTTCCTCCTAAATAGAAATTGTTACGTTAACATGCAACTTCAGAGCCTGGGCTCGAATCAGTAGTAAACAGTAAATCAAACAAAGGTAAATCCTCCAGAAATTAAATAATCCTAGGGTAGACCTGTCAGGCAATGCTTCACTCTGATATCAAAATGACATGCAGTCATTCTTGGGTCTTATTTCTAAGTTTTGAATACTTTTCCTTAACTAGGATAAATGGCAGGAACATGGCCACAGAGGTACATTTCCAGAGAATGGCACATATACAAGGGGTTGGCACACCTTTTCTGCAGAGGGCCAGAGAGTAAATTCTGGGGGCTTTGGCGGCCATACAATCTCTGTTATAGCTACTCATCTGTGCCGCTAATGCATAAAAGCAGCTGTAGACAATAGCTCAACAAATGAGTATGACTCTGGTATCATAAAACTGAGTTTATGGACGCCAAAATTTGAATATCTTATCATTTGTACATGTCACAAAATACTCTTCTTTTTCTGGTATTTTTTCAATCATTTAGTGAAGTAAAAACCTCTCTGTGGGCCACACAAAAACAGGTGGAAGGTTGGATTTGGTCGGCAAATCATAGTTTGCTGACCCTAATAGGCTACGGGAAACAACGGATTGCTGTTTTCAATCAGTGGTGAATAAGATAGCCAAGAGTTTGGGGCCACGAAATGCATGGTCTTGATTCACCCCCGACTCACACACAGAGACAGACAGGTAAGGTCTCAATTTAAGGGTTGGTGGGGGGTTGTTAAATGACGTTGTATTGCTTTTGTAAGATTAGTGTGAAAGGAATGTTTTAGATGAGGTACAGGAGGAAGAGATCAGGGAGAGCGAAACTAGGTAAGAATTTTTCACTAGTTTTCAGGAGATAATCACATGGTTCAAAGTGCGGCCAAAGAAGAATTTCTCAACAGACCAGATGTATACGGCAGGACAGAGTAACTGTGGAAAGCTTCCACATAAAATTCAAACCAGAGACATTGGGGAGTGAAGATTTCTTTTGTCAGTGAAGGAACATAGCGACTATGGTGGTTGTAAATCAGCTGAGCTGGAGGTGTCCGTGAAAATCCAGGTGTGGGAAATTAAGCAGATAGTTGGGCATGCTTGGATGGATTTTGGGAGACAAGCCTTGCCTGAGAGTGAAAGTTTGTGAGGAATTTCCTCAGGAAAGGGAGAGGGAAGGGGGCAAGGGAATGGGTGGGGTGTTCAAAGAAAAACGCATAGGCAGAAAATCAAACTAAGGACAGAAGCTGGTGTACGGGCTGGTGGGGTGGTGGGAAGAAGGTGGCTTACCAGATTGGGGGGAAGGAAAACAAGCCTGTCTTAAGAAAAGAATAGAAAACCTTGAAAATTAGGATTGTTTAGAATTACAGAAGTTAGATCTTTCATTCATTCTGGAGGGAAATGATAGCTGACCCTAAAGGGTAGGTCGTGCATGGACATGTACGGATTTTGATGTTGTGTGTTTTTATTTTGTCAAGAATTGGACATTAGAATTTAGCATATGAATTTCTCAAGTGGCAGAACAGACACCAGAGACTTTAGAAAGAGCCTCAAGGCCCACCTTTAGCGCCTGTGAAAGAGGCACTGAACCCTGGAAAGAAATAAAGGGCCAGAGTTATAATTGTGACTCGTTCTCTCGTTATTTGCATGAACTTTCCGGTGTCATTCCACAACTTGCAATCTTAGTCTCTTTATGTGTTGAGTGAGCTCTGAAATACCCTGTATGTCTAAAATTCAGTGATTTTATTTTACGCTTCCTGTATACAAACAAGCACAGTCTTGGGTGATCCCAAAAGGGAACAGTGAGAAATTGCATCAACGCCTCTGGGTCCCAAACTCTGAATCCCTGAGGAATTATGAGGGTGTAGTAATGGAGATCCTGAGGTTTTTTTTAAAATATTTTCATATATTCCACTTTTTTCAAGTCTAATTCAAATGGCACCCTTAGCCAGGAAAGTGCTTGAAAGACTAATGGAAACATTACTATTCTTCATTTGGTGATACAGTCTTATTAATTCAGGGATAGAATATTCTCATGTGGATCAGAAACCCTCATTGGTATTAGTGACTCTTTGTCATTCAAAAATCTTGAACGGAGGCCCTTTGTGAAAAAACTACACCTGGTCCAAATGGATCCAGATGGAATTACTGCAATGCCAGTGCCTGATGAGCAGGTCACTATTCAAAGTCTAACGTTGGCAACAGTTCCAATATGTGGTGAAACATCATTGACTCTCAGAAGGTGGGAGAACTCCACAGCTAAGGTTTGCTTCTGCTGAAGGAGTACACTTACATAATTTGCCACCTGTCAGATAAGAGAGATGGAAATGTCCTGATTCTGCACCAGGTATTAAGAGAAGCTTGTGATTGTCCCTGGATGAAGAGGGAGCCAGAACTTCGTGAATGCTGCTACATAATAAAATAAGCGACAATAAGCTAAATTTAGAGCACATTTTACGTTTTTGAAAAGAACTTCCACGTGTCTTCTTATGGTCTCTCATTTGATCTAAACAACACAAACTTGAAGAGACACGAGGGGAAGATATTACTTCTCTGATTCAGCTGGATAAACTAGAGCTCATGAAGGTAAGAGTCTTGCCTAAGATACCACAAATCATAATCTTGAAGCTGGAGTGTATTAGTAACCTGTTGCCACAGCAGTGCTGGGTATGTAGCCAACAAGCACTGAACCTCAGTGGCACTTGAAACCAGTGTCTTTTATCTTCCAGCTCTCAAGCCTGAGTGCGTTCTCTGGTAATGGCAGGAGATCAAGACAATGAACACACACATGACTCACGAGTGCCTTCCCGAGCCTCTGATAACATCCCATTGGCCAAAGCGCATCACATGTTCAAACTCACAAATCAGACTCAAAAAAAAAAAAAAAAAAAAAGGTGGGAGTAAAAACAGGAGCTCACTAATATTTATTACCTGGAATATCAACCTACGTTTTCTGCCCCTAATCTACACTCATCTAATCTCTTTTTACCTTTCTAATGTGTATATTGCTCCCAAACGGAAGCACAATTTCAAGACAAATGACTGATCGAGAATGAATGTGATTTCTACTCAAATATACTGGGTGACAATGAATGCGGTCATCCTTTATTCTTTCACTCACTTAAAAATATGCACTGCCAGGGTGCCTGGATGGCTCAGTCGGGTAAGTGTTCGACTCTTTTTTTCTTTAATTTTCTTTTTTAAAAATTTACATCCAAGTTAGCGTGTAGTGCAACAATGATTTCGGGAGTAGATTCCTTAGTGCCCGTGACCCATTTAGCCCATCCCCCCTCCCACACCCCCTCCAGGAACCCTCTGTTTGTCCTCCATAATGTCCGACTCTTGATTTCAGCTCAGGTCATGATCTCATAGTTTGTGAGATCAAGCCCTGCATCAGGCTCTGTGCTGAGTGTGGATTCTTCCTGGGATCCTCTTTCTCCCTCTCTCTCTGCCCCTCCTCAGCTCTCTCTCTCTCTCTCTCTCAAAAAAAAAACTTTAAAAAACATATATGTATTACCTAGTGTATGCTGGGCACTGTGCTGAGAAGCTTGTTGTTTATAAATGAATACAGCAGTAGCCTCAGCTTTTTTTATAATCGTGTATCAAACCTTGGTGTTGAATCATATTAGTATAAAATGCCTTCTATTCAGACTCCCCAAATTCAATATTCAGGTATCAGCACCTGCAAAATAAGGGGGGAAATGGGTTGTAGCGCAGTTCAGCAAGTCTGCTCGGTAATTTCACACAACCCGTGGAGCAGCGGCTGCATTCTGCAGGGTCTCCAATTCAAACGCACCTTCAATCCTTTTCTCTGTCCTCCCAGACCTGCCTCTGCCCATAGACAGAGTCAGCAGCTCTCTACCTACTGTAATACTTCTGCAACTGCCTCGAATTCCAAAATTAGGTTCTCATATTGAATGGGTCAGGTGGAAAAGGCAGGGGCACTTCTTAGCTCTTGCAGAGACGGCTGTATGTTTTAATGTTTCAGAGCCGGAAGAGACATAGGGTCTTCCAAATCTGTCTTCTTTTAATCGTAAAGCGACGGGATTCTCTTTTTAAATTTCCAAGTCGAATTTTGGGTAGGGCCCCTGACTCAGAATAAATGAAAGCAGACTTTTTCCGATTAAATCGACAGCAGTGTTAACAGCCCCACCCACTCAGCTTGGACCAAACTAAAACCAATGGAAGCAATCTGAAAGAAAGCCAATTAGCCTTAGACAAACCGTGCCAGTCTCGACGACCCTGTTCTTTTTACCCCTGTAGCACTAACAGGTGCCAATATATGGCACGGATGCCCTCATCCCACCTCCTGTCCCTGTGTAGATGTGACTAATCAAGTAGAGCATGGTTTCCTGCTAAGCCTGAATTTGGCCTCAGAGTTCTCAGTCTAGAACTCCAGAAAGGCACTGTCTATTGGTATAAATTGGGAGTTTGCACCAAAGATGAAGCCTATTTCCAAGCCATGACAGACTTTGTACACACACACACACACACACGAGTGTACATCTTCCTCACATATACATTACTTGCCGTATAGTTATTACTGATGTTCCCTTGCGATCCGCTCCGGTGAGCAAGCTATGAGCTCTGTAGAGGCTGCACGAGAGAATTACAGTCAGCTCTTAGATTCTCTACTGCTTCCCTCACCCAGGCGGAATTAGCCTCGTGAAATCATCCTGCTCACACTCCAGCAACTCTGAAAAACAAATACTGGGGGGGGGGGGGGCGGTGAGAGTTTGAGGACTTGCCAAAACCAGACCTTTACAGAGACCTTCATTAATTTACAGAACTCCAAGGCTGACTCAGTGGACATTATCCCCCCTGTTGGGGCACAAACCATTTCGTTTGAGAAAGGATACCCCAGCACTTTACAATTCTACTTTCCACTAATCCAAAAGGTGTTTTTACCCCTCCTCTCCTAGACCAGTCTGCATTGGAAAAGTAAGAAGAAAGGAAGCAGCACCTTACTGGATTTCAGGTCTGGACATTATTCTTAAAAGACCTTTATTTTCGCAAATCAGTTTTCCTCCCACCTTGCCTGCTTGGTGGTAGAACTATGGGCTTCGGAGTTAGTTAGACCAAAGTCCAGCTCTCGCCTCTGCCTCTAGCTTGCTCTGTGATCAAGTATTGTTTTCATATTGTGAGGTCTCAGAAAGTCTTATCACCCCAAAGTTTGAAGAATTTGTATCAGTGTGGTGACTCAATAGTCCTAAAATCAAGACACTGAGGTTCTAGTCACTGTCATGTGCCTTAAAGATGACTTTGAGGGGCACCTGGGGGGCTCAGTCTGTGAAGCCTCCGACTCTTGATTTCAACTCAGGTCATGACCTCACGGTTTGGTTAGCGTGATGGAGCCCCCGTGTCAGGCTCTGCAATGACAGCACAGAGCTTGCTTGGGAGTCTCTCTCTTTCTCTCTCTCTCTGCCCCTCCCTTACTCTCTCTCTCTCTCTCTCTCCCTCTCTCTCTCAAAAATAAAAAAATAAACATGAAAAAAATTTAAGTGAAAGAAAAAGATCACTTTGAACTTCAGTGTCTTCATTTGTCAACGCCGGGGCTTGATCCGCGGTGAGGCAGCCATCGGAGGTGCCCCGGCCACACTTGCCATTTTGCACCGGGGAGTGCGGTTTTCCTGTTTGCCTCAGCTCTTGATCTGAGGCCAGCAGTTCCTAGCAGCCCCTGCCAGGGCCTGTAGAGCCTGCCGTTTCTCCTCTACTGGGCGAACTTTGCCTGGGTTCCTGTCGGATTGGCTGAGAATTTGTCAGAGCTGTGTCATGCTCACTTCCTACTCAATTCTGTGTCCTCTCTTTTCTCATTGTCGGATCCAAAATGCAATTTGCAAGCTTTCCGGCCCATTCCATCTTCCTGCCTCCTTCATCATTCACTGGCATCATCCTCTTTCTCCTACAAATAAGCCCCTTGCACCCTTCACTCCATTTCAAAGTCTGCTTCCTGGTTGACCCAAACAATACATTCTATAGGGTCTATTTCAGGTCAGTTATCTTTTAAGTCATAAGATCGTGTTAGAAGTGAACGTGCCTTCTCTTATCTTCACATTTGGCATTTTAGCAATAGTCTTGGGGAAGGTGAGTGGGATGCTTAGAAAGACCGTACATCCTGGTCTGCCTGGAACAGCACCAGCTGACACCTGTTGTCCAGATGTCCCTACTGACCTAACATTGGCTACCATCAAAATTATTTTGGAGACCATACATTATATCATCTCTCTAGTGATACTGAATAGCATCTACTATCCCTTCCCTTTTTAAAGTTTAAAATTCTTCCATGTATTTCCAAGGCAGCTCCACATATCCATCAACGTGATCATTTTCTCGTTCATTCATGTGTCCATTTAATTCTGGAAACATTTATTGAGTTTAATTTAGTACAGGATCATATGCTCAAGACTTGGACAAAAGACAGTAAATACTTGGGTAAAGGCTAAAATACAATATCTTAGATCAAGACATTGTATCTTACTGGCCGAAAGACTAATTCGAGAGCTCAATTTTTCCTTGATTTTCTAGTTCACAAAGGGCATTCATAATGGCTAGTCTACCATGACAGATACTTCCTCCAGTGGGAAAATCTCTCCAGGCAGCTGCAGCCACAGTGCAGGTTGCTGACTTCGGCTAGATTATATTCGACAGATTGAAAGCTCACAGGTGCCTGGAGTATACCAGGAAGCATTTGTCTTTCTTAGTAGGAGAATTGGAAGGATTTTAGTGGACCGTGCCGGTTTTTTCATTTATACAGGTTTTAACGGTACATTTCTGCAATACAAAATCCTGCACTACCAGGATATGTTCTGATAGGCATTACAGATTTTTTCACGTTATTCATGATTTTTAATGCAAACCCATGAAATAGCTTTGCTAAAACATTTGCTTCTTTTAGCAAGTCGAGACACTCTTGGGATCTTTGCATGTTTCTCGTGGTGGGAAAAAAAACCTTGCCTGAGTCCACTTCTCTACACTTCCCAATTTGCCCTTGCCACGGCAAAATCTAAAAAGGAAGGCTAAAATGGACTATCATAGGAAATATTTATTTTAAACACAATGGAACAACTGTTTCTGAAAGTACCCACTTTGCATTCTGCGAGCTAGGCTGGATTCTTTGTCATTTGAAAAGGACTGTATAAATGATACATGTCAAAAGATGAAGAACCTGAAGATTGGTCACTACAAAGACTTATAGCATCTCTAACGATGGTCTACATTTCAATCCTCCTTAAATCACTAGATGGTTGCAACTAAGATGATAGCATACTCCATTTGATTTTGTTGCCGCTGTTTATGCCATTCGTTGGCCTCAGACAGTCTTGAGATGCCACTGGGGGCACAAAATTCAGTTGTTGGTGTTTATTGCATAACGGGGAGACATTTTTAAAGAGTTTTACTATTAGAATTTGCATGGTTGATGATCACTTATATCTTTCAGTGACCTTGGTAGATTTCCTATAAATATCACTTTGATTTTGCAACAAGTGCGAATTACTCCGAAGCACAAGAAGTATGAATAATGTTACGTTCAATTATTTTCCCCAAGTTGCCTAAAATCAACTGCAATTCTCAACTGTAAGTTCAATACCACTCATTTGGGGGACCGTCCCTTCAGCCCCTGTATTGTCGTAGTTGGGTCAGGAACGTGGAAATCATTATAGATATTTTTAGCTGAGAGGGATTCAATACAGGGAAACAGCGGCTCCCACCGTCTTTGCAGTGTTGCCAACCATCAGGGAAGCAGACAAGGCAGGGATCAGAGGGACTGCCACTGAGGACCTCAGGTGTGTGCAGAAGCCCCTGGGGAGATTCCTGGAGGATGCGCAGAAGTAGCTGTCAAAGCCCTGCCTATTTGAGCCCAGCCCTAGCCTACAACTTTGAGAGGAGACTTAAGGGTTCTTCCTTATGTTACATATTCCCAGTCTCAGAAACACAAGACCGTTTCTGTGGCATCGTCTCAGCAGAACTGCTTGGCCAGGGGATCCTGAACATGTCTTTCTAGGATTTCGGTTTCTGGACCAACAAAGAAGGGTGAAAGGGTACAGGGTCAGGGTCACAGTCTCACAACCGCGAGGGGCACAAATAGCCCCAAGAAGATGGTCTCCCGTATTTCTAATTGTCATCATGATAGGCCATGGCTTCATATCTTCATTGCTATTTCACATCGTTAGGATTTGTAGCTACAGAAAGCCGACCGCATTTACATGCCCATTTTTCTCCAGGCATGGGGAGCCTGGCCTACATCCCTTCTCAGATGAGCAAGATCGTCCTATGAGGACATCTCTTTCCAAATTCTCTCCTGGCTAAGCTCAGAAGGGGCCCACCCTGCAGGCTCCCCCGGCTGAGGAGTTAACCTCTACCCCTACTAACGTAGTCCTCACCATCACGTGCTGTACTAGAAGGCACTCTCGCTGCATTCTATCCCTCCCCTCCAGTGTCTGAAATACTCCATTGTTTTCCCTTTGTTCCTTTTGTGAAGTTACAGCTAATACTGTTTAAAAAAAAAAAAAAAAAAAAAAACGTTTTAAGCACAATGATTTGTTCTGACTGCTTTTTAGACAGTAGTGCTTAATTGCATCTGTGGGCCTCTAAGCCTCCTCAACACAAAAGTCTGTTTTAAGATAGGCTTCTGTTGCCACCCGCCTGAAAACACCTCCTTCGGAGCCCTGAAACCCAAAAGCTGATTAGTCTCCAGTAGAGGAAAGGGAACCCCAGACCTTAGGGAGATAAAAGCCTGCCTGGCCCCCTAGTGGGGTAAAACGCACTTTTCATTCTTTCCCATTGAATCTCCAACAGCATGAGTACAATGAGTACAATGCTGTTTCTCTGTAGGTCACCCAGTCACATCGAATTTGCAATACATCAACCTGCCACACTTTGCTAGTGGATTGTCTTTTCCTGTAGATGCTGAAGTGAAAAGCACTCCGCTTGGTAAATCATTGTGGATCAAGGGCTGTGTCTGTCTTCCCAGAACCAAACTTCCCTTAAATGAGGACGAATTCTTACTTCACGCTCATCTCATCAGGATGAAACCAAAGCCCAGTGACCTCTGTATATGACTATGAGAGGCGATTCAGTGATGCTTTTAGATGCAGGTGTAGACCTTGTGGGCCACCAAGCTGAGCGGTCACTGTAGATCTGGAGGCTGGGAAAGAAGAGAAACATTCTTAGAGCTCCTGCAGAAAAGGTGTGGTAATGGGTCATGCTGAGGGTCAAAGACAAAGGGAGGGAGGGAGAGAGTCAGCAAGCGGGAAGGAGTTGCTGGGCATGAAAGACAATATGCTTTAGGGGAACCGAGTGAGAGCCCGAAGCGCATCCGTGTGTGAAGAACAGGAATCCTGAAGGTCACGTATTGATACTTGACCCAAACTGTCCTACTACCTCGAGCATAAGGAGACAAAGGAAAGAAGTCAGGATCTAAAACTAGTCTGATTTATAGGAATGGGCCAAGTATAAACTCTAGGACCAAGCTCAGACTTGAAGCGAGGCAGTGAAACTCACTCTAATGCTAACCCGTTGAAGATATCCTGAGGGATAAAGTACACACTTCAGTCGGGAATTACAGAACAGGCCACATGCACACATCTTCAGAAGTAGGTAGGTGATGCCCATCCAGGGGGTCCACTAGTAGAAAACAGGATTCCAACCCCCTGGCTGGGGTTTGGACTGATATTATAATCTTTGGAAAGATAGGGCAGGCATAAGCAAGGCAGAAAGCCATGCCTAGGTAGTTATGGTATACAGAAGAATACTGGTTCAGAGATTCATAACATAATTTATTTGCTATTTGAAGGGTACAAGGAATCCTGAAGATAAAGAAGAGTTCCGGTTATGAGAATCAGGAATAAAGCCAGGATTAAAATAACAACAACTAATAATAACGATGATGGCTATCATTTACATATATATTACCAGGTTCCAAGAATCCTATGCCTTTTTTCTTTTTCCTTTAATTATTACAACTACGAGTGAGGTAGGTATTATTGTTTGATTTAACAGGTAAGGAGACTTAATCCCAGGGAGTTAAATGATCAAAATCATATAGCTAGTAAGGGACAGAGCCATAAATTGAATTCAAGACTCTCTGATTTCAGTCATAACTCTCTGATCAGCATAGAATTGAGCTTGACTTCCCTTAATCATCGCGGTGACCAAAGAGTATTTTCCAGAGACGGCTACAACATTATGTCCTATTCCACATGGTTTTCTGTACTCTAAGTTTGCCACTCCCCATAACGAAAAGTATATGGTACAGAAATGATGTTCCAGTTAAAGATTCAGCTCTTAACTGGCCTGGCAGTTTCCATTTATAACCTCTTGGAATGCGTGCTCCTGGGACGCTCCAACTCAGAATATATCCACCATGCTATGAGAACCCTAGGGGCATGTGGGTAAAGTCACAGGTAGGTCCCCCAAGTGACAGCTCCGGCTAGTTCCGTGCTGACAGCCAGAATCAACTGCCAGTTAGAGGGGGTCGTCTTGGATATCCAGCCTACCTGAGCTTTTAAACGACTCCAGCTTCACCATGTATGTAACTGCAACCACATGAAAACTGCCTATCTGAGCCCCAAACCATGGGAACTAACAGCCTGTTATTCTTTCAAACCACTTAGGTTTGGGATAATTTGTTACGGTGGTAAAAGATTAGAATATTGCAAAAGGCAAAATGTGGTCCTAGCTATGGAACTGAGACTGAGCCTGGACAGAAGGGTTAGGTAGGTCTAGGTGGGGGGAAGAAGCAAGACAGAAAACTATGTAACACATCAGCTACTCTTAAGTTGGGGGGTAGAGGAGGGGTTAGATAATTTAGTGACATTGCAGTTGTGTACGAGTTACATAGCTCTATCGGTTGTGCTGCTTTTCCATGCTGCATATAAAATTACTAAGCACTTAAAACGACACACATCTCTTATATCACGTTTTCTGTGAGTCAGGAATCTGGGCACCCCTTTGCTGGATTCTCTATTCAGGGTCTTGCAAGGCTGCAGTCGTGTTGTTGGCCACACTACGTCCTCATGTGGAGCGGGACGTCCTAGCTCACGTGGTTGTTGGCGGAATTGAGTTCCTTGTGGCTCTTGGGCTGTGGCCCTCAGCAACTGGCGCGCAGCTTCACTTCCCTGTCACGTGGCTCTCCACATGCAGTTCATATCCCAAGAGCTTGCGTCTTCAAGGCCAGTAGAAGAGCCTCTGCAGTGTATGCTTGCAAGACCAATACATATGTATACCCATGATTACATTACATACGTATAATGATGTGTATATGTACACACATGTGCATATGCGCGTGTGTGGATACATATGTCCACCTGTATGTGGATTATTCTTTGTTTTTGTTTGTTTTTGCTTAAAAAAAAACAAAACAAAACAAAACCGAAGCGGTTAAAAGCTGCCCAGTCGCTGAAGGGAGAAGCTCGGGCAGAAGCCCTGACACCAAGGGCTTGCCAGAGGAGCCCCTCGAGGGCAGCTGGGCTGGAGAGGCTCCTGGTCGCGAGGCGCTGCGCCTAGGGAAGAGCTAGTTGCCAGTCCGGCCCGGGGGGCAGGCGTGCAGGTGGTCCTCATCTTGGCGATGCGGCTCCAGGAAGTGGCTTCGCAGGAAGCGGCGGGGCTGGGGTGCGCGTGGGCGGGTCCAAAAGGGCGCGGTTCCGGGTCGTCGGCAGCAGCGGGGCGGCGCTCAGGGCATACCGCGTGCTCTTTCTTTGCGCGTCTTGGGACGGCTTCTGCCGGTCCTGAAGAGGGCGCGCCGCCACGGCTTTGCCTCTTCCGGGAACGCTGGGCGCCCCGGCGCTTCTGCCCGGTTTGCAGGCGAGCGGCCCACTCCTCCGGAGCCACCTCCTGAGGCGAAATGGGAGCCCAGAGGGAGGTAGGTGGGTGCGGGAGGCTGGCAGCTGCATGCTGACCAGGCGGCTCACGCGGCCTCCGCGTCGGGGGCGTCATTAGTTCTCACCAATGTGGGAGCTCGTGTTTGGTCGGCATTGAGGGGCTGAGCTCACAAAATGGTGTTGGCGTGTGTGGGAGGCACAGGGTGGCCGGGAAGGTGGTTCTGAAAGTTGTGATTGGATAAGAGGTTGGGGGGGTGTTGGGAGGCAGGAACCAGAGGCATCCGTGGTGGGTTCGGTGCAAATGCTGTTGAAGCGAGGACTGCAGGCTGATTGCCCGTGCACAGTTTTTGCTGTGCTCTCAAAGTATTTTCTCTTCCTTACGGTTTTTAAAATTACGTTTTCTTTAGCTTGCTTCGTTGCAAGAATAGAGTATATAATGCATACAAAATATGCGTTAATCACCTGTTCATTTTATGGGTAAGGCTTCTGGTCTGCAGGCGGCTAAGTTTCTGGGGGAGTCAAAGGTGATGGGGGGATTTTTGCACGGGGAGGCACCCCCTCACCCTGCTGTTGTTCAGGGGTCAACTATGTATATATTACACATTAAAACATATAATAATGTTAATAAAGGAGTGACATCCCCTCACCTTTGTTGTATTCTGTTAGCAAGTTCTCGGGTCTGCCCACCCTAGTCAAGGAGAGGAGATTATTCAGGATATGAACATTGGGATCACCTGAGGATCTGTCCCCAAGAGTTTCACTTCGTTCGTTGATACAGCGTTCAGTATGCATTCATCTGTTCATCCTTCCGTCCATCCATCAGCACCTTTTCATTTACTTTTGCCTCTGCCTGGAAAACTTCCCCGGAAATTTGCACACATCCTCCTCTGCCTTTCTTCAGGTTTCTGCTCCAACGCTACTCTCTTAGTGAGGGCTTCCCTCCACCAGCCTGTTTAAAACAGTCAATCTTGGGCCCTGCAATTCATTATCTTCTCTTACATTATTTTAGTTTTCTCAAGAACTCTTAAACACATTTGATACATGTATTTACTCCTTTGTTTATTGGCTGTCTCCTCCACCACAGTGTAAGCTCTGTAAGATTAAGCACCTTGTTATATTCACTGTTGAAATGCCCGAATCTAGCCATAGCTGGAACGCAGTAAGTAGTTGTTAAGTAGATGAGCGAATGAGTATATAAACGTTTATTGGAGAGCCTACCATGTGTAAAGGATGGTGCCAATTACACTGGGGACCTGAATGGTTTTTGCTGTGAAAGGGTTTGCTAGGTGAGGACAGAAACTTGAGCGTGACAGTGAAGATTTTGGAGTAAAAAGACATTTGAAAATCAAACTCCAGGACTCCAGGGTGGCTCAGTCGGTTAGGGGTCTAACTCTCAGTTTCGGCTCAGGTCATGATCTAACGGTTGGTGGAATGGAGCCCTACACGGGGCTCTGCACTGATAGCATGGAGCCTGCTTGAGATGCTCTCTGTCTGTCCTTGCCCCTCCCCTGCTCATGTTGTCTCTCTCTCTCTCTCTCTCTCTCTCTCTTAAAATAAACTTAAAAAAATAAAATCAAACGCAATCCGGAGCAACTTAAAGGAGGCATTATTTGAGGAGATTTTTGTTTGTTTGTTTTTGTTTTTTACCTCAATACCTGGGATTTGTTGTCTTGCCGCTTCGAAGAATGAAGCGGTGGACACAAAATAAAATGAGCCGCAGGCAAAAGGTGGTTAGAGTGTAAGATCAGAAAGTAAGAATGGTATGAAAGCGCTCTTTGCCGAGAGGGGGCATTCGAAAGTGTATGACCGCGACTGGAGGCAAGGGTCTTTGTTTTACAAGGTTTTGGTCAGCCCACCCCTTATTCCTTCTCAGGTCTTACGCTTATTGGCTTGATAGCTCTAGGTGTGGGTTGCCCATTCCTGATTGGTTCGGCTCCATCGTGTGAGGAGGCAGACTGTGGTCATACTGTCCCTCGTATAACATACATTTTATGGTTTACTTAGGCATTTTGATTGTCAAATTCCCAGGGGAACCTGAGAGTGAGTAGGTGGTGTCAGTTGCATTCTTAAGAGGAACCTGAAGCCCTAGGGGGTTTGCTGTGGTCAGCCCCTCCTAGCACTGTTCCAAAATAGGTGTTTTTCCCCACCCAGGGACCTCAGGTCTTAACCTTTCCCTCTCTGCCTTTTTAACAAATCTTTTCCTATCATAGCATCAGAAAGTACAAATTAAAACTGAGGCAGCTAGAGTAAGTGTTTGCGTGAAGACAAGCCCTCGGAGGGTTAAATACCATCTCAAAACACAGATGGAAAACAAGTCATTTCAAGAGCCATGGTTTCAGGGTTCACTTTTCCCAGAGGGGGAGAGCTGTAAGGAAACCACCGAGTTTGGCTTTACCCAAGGGCTGGTGTGGTTATGCTAGTTTTAATTGTTCCAGTGGAAAAGCTAACTTCTTGTAGACAATGCTTAATGGATCCTGGATCATCCTGAGATGTTTTCTAGAGCCGTGTATGATGTTGCAGGTGTGAATATTGTTCCAGTGAGAGGACACTGAAAAGCCTAATTTCCAGACGATGAGCCCTACTGAAAAGAACATACGAAGGTGCAAGTTACAAGCAGCTGTTGGAACCAAAACAGCAGTAGCTAGGCGGAAGAACGTTCCTGGGAAATAGGAGAATGTGTAAAGACAGAAAAGAATTAACCCTTAAAGCTGGTCTTGGCAAGGAGGAATGAGGATACAGGGGACTGTGATGGTGTATAGTCCAATCATAAATCGTGAATAAAAGTAAAAGCCAATCACAATATGTGGAGAAATGGGTTGGTTCCCTCGTTTCCAGTCTCATTTTGTGATGTTGGAGATTGTGCCCAAACTGTCAGCATATCCATGGAGAAAATATCCAGAGCAGCAAGAATAGAAGTAGGTAGCCTATAACAATTCCCTCCTTATGTAAAGAAAAGCAGGAAGCCAGTTTCAGAGTGTGAAATCAGCATGGACTTTTGTCTTGAGCTAACTGCCAGCTTCCATCACCAGTTTGGTGCTGGTGAGAAAGAGCTAGGCATAGCTGATTCAAAGAACAACAATGCAGGAACTATGAATTAGTGGTGGTAGGGAAGTAAAATTAATTTCACCATGAACACTGCATACGTTGCCAAAGCACAGTGGGCACTACCTGCGCACTACCTTCTGCCAATCAGACACAGCATCTATCTGGCAGAGAAATGCAGTCACTGAAAGGATTTGTAGCCAAGTGGGCACACCCACCAACATGATGTGTGCGTGCCAAAGCTTGTATATTGCAGTTAGCTGTTACATGATCATAGACTGGGAGTAATTGGTATCTCTGCAAAATGTAATATGTTTGCAATCTGGAAATGCCAAATATTGAAGTAAAGGGGCCAGTTAGAATGACATTTGGTAAGTTTGGAATCTCCAAGTTAAAAAAAAAAAAAAAGATAAAATGGGTTATTGAAGGTGTTTTTGTCACGTAGACAATAGATCAGTGGTTCTTTTACTTGCCTGTACATTGAGTTTGCCAAAGAAACGTTTATGTTACAGATTCCTGGGCCCTACCTCTTGGTGTTCCTGGATTTATAGGCCTGAGATTGAGAATATTTTTTTAATCCCAAGTGATTCTGATGGGCAGTTTTGAGAACCTTGGGAGTAGATGACTTGAAGGAGGCCTGCAGTTGATATAAACAAAGAATTGAAAGATACATGTTTAAGAAGCAAAATGTTCATTACACTTAAGGGTTACATAATACCTTGGCCGCAAATGACAGAAGGTCACTGAATTGAAGTTCTTAGAGGGCCTATTCTGGCTCCACATAAGGAGGAACCGTCTAAATTTAGAGTTCACAAGACCAATGAAAAACCAAGCATGATGATCAATAGGGTGATAAGTGTGGGAGCCAGATTGTTATCACCTATATAGACATACCCAGGGGAATAGTGGTTTCTGGTGGCAGTGCGGATCTTTTTTGTCCCTGGATTTGTCCAACAGAACAATTTTGTCAACAGACCATTTGCTCTTCAACCCACTCCAATGACTTTCTGCCTCTGCTGTTCTGCTAACCCTGCCCTTACTATGTCACTAATACCCTCCCTATTGCCAAATCACAAAAATACATTTTAATGTTTGAGTGCTTACCGTTTACCAGGTAGTATTCCATGCAGTCTCGATGTTGCATGTAATTCTTATAAAAGCCCTATGAAATAAGTAATATTCTTATCAAATTTATACATGTAGAGTCTGAGGCACAGTGAGGACAAATTATTTTCTCAAGGTCACATGATTAGTAAGGCGTACAATTGGTGGATGATTCCCAGAAGCCAAATTCTGGAGCCAGAACTCATAATCACTCTACACAACCTCTCTTAGCGGCCTCCATGCAACATTTGGCCTAGCTGACCTCTCTCTCTGAAAAACTCTGAGCTTGCATGACACCACAGTTTCAAGGCCTTCCCCTTCCTTTTCTGTCACACTCCTAGTTTCGTTTACATGTTCTTTCTCCCCTAGCAAAGTAATGGCTTACTGTATCTCTTGTCATCATCCCACCCTCCCTGTCGGTGTTGTCATCTATTCTCAGGGGTTGTCAAGGCCAGCTATGTACGCAGGACCGTGAAATGATTATCTTTAGTCCATGCTACCTTTATGCGATTTTGTAAGTATGTGTGAAATCCCTACATCATTGCTTCACAGGCAGCTCACAGTGAAGCTGTTAGAAAAAGAACTCTCCATTTCTAACTTCTGTAGAAAATGAGACGAGGAAGAACTTGAGAGTCATCCTTTGATGCCCTTGGCTCTCAGCACAACTACATCCACTTCTTCCTGGAGTCCGGTCCATTCCGCTTCCACGGTGTTTGGGATCTTTTCACTTCTTCCTAATCCGTTGCCACAAATCTGACACAAGTCCATCTCTCCATAGACTATTGTCAGAACACATTTATTAGCTCTTCGCTTAGATTTTTTCTGTCCCAAGGGAGTGGATCTCCTCACAGAAAAGTTAGTTCTGGATGCCATCCCCCTCTCTTCCCTGAATGTGTTCTCCAGGTTCAGGCTGGGGATGATTTTTTTTTTTTCATAAACACTTTTTGTTGCTGCAAAACATTTTATCTTAGAGCTATATATATTTTAACTGTTTTCTTATTTTAGATCATTTAAGTTCCTACTTTTCAAAAAAATTAATAGATTGTTTTAAAGAACCTTTTTAACTTTTTTCAAATTGTTCATCTTTGAGAGATAGCACATGCACAAGCGGGGGAGGGGCAGAGAGAGAGGGAGGGAGACACAGAATCCAAAGCAGGCTCCAGGCTCTGAGCTGTCAGCACAGGGCCTGATGTGGGGCTCAAACTCACCAACTGTGAGATCATCACCTGAGCTGAAGTCGGACACTCAACCAACTGAGCCACCCGGGTGCCCTGTTAAGAGCTTTTTTAGTATGACAGAAATATTGAGCAAAAAATCAGAGTTCACGTATACTCCCTTTTTCCCTCTCCCAACAGTTTCCCCTGTTATTAGCATCTTGCATTAGTGTGGTACTTATTGTAATTGATGAATCAATACTGATAAATCAATATTAACTAAAATTCATCATTAAATTAGAGTTGACGGTTTGCATTGGACAGTACTACAGGTTTTGACGAATGCATGGTGTCATGTTTTTGCGATGATGGTATCATGTGGAACACTTGCACTGCTCATAAATTTCCTGTGCTTCACCTGTTCATCCCTCCCTCCTGCCCCATGAACCTTTGGCAACTCCCAATCTTTTTATTCTCTGTTTAACCTTTTTTCTAACCCAGCGTGCCTCCCCACTCCACAGCCACACTCACCTTCCAGGCACCATCACAAGAACCAGTATCTCCAAACACAGGCTTTGGAGAAAAATAGGCCTGGCTAGATATTTTCCTTCTCCTTCATAGAATTTTAGAGTTTTGAGAAATCAGAGAGATTATTTAATCCAATGATTGTTGTCCTTCAATGGTGTGTGTGTGTGTGTGTGTGTGTGTGTGTGTGTGTGTGTGTTTTACTATCTCTTTTTTTGACTGGCGATGGGAAGAAGTAGGAGACTAAAGCGATGTGACATTTTAGTTTGTAAATACAAAAAGTGAACAGAACTTTAGACCACAGTTACAAGGCCAGTGTGGTGTAGTCCTGCAAATCACACATCTCCTAGCCCTGCTTGGACCAGCTGCAGTTTGGCTTGTGGTTTCAGCATGCCCCTATCCATGCACACTTTGAAGTGGGGAAGTTAGAGGGTAAAGGCCCGGAAAATAATATGTGGTGTGGTGGTTGATTTTATATGTCATTGTGGCTGGGCCATGGTTCCCGGATATTTGGTCAAACATTATTTTGTTTGTTTCCGTGAAGCTATTTTCTGTATGAGATGAACATTTAAATGGATGGATTTTGAGAAAACTGATTGCCCTTCCTAATGTGGATAGGTCTCAATCCGCTGAAGGCCTGAATAGAACAAAAGGCTTATCCAGCCTAAGCAAGAAGTAATTCTGCCAGCAGATGGCCTCCTGACTTGACCTACAACCTCTGTCCTTCCCTGGGTCTCCAGCCTGGTGGTTCACCCTACAAATTTGGGACTTGCCAGCCTCCATAGTCTTAGGAACCATTTCCTTAAAGTCAGTCATTCCCTCCCCACCTCTCTCCTCCCCTCTTTCCCTCCCCATATAGTGTTCTGTACGTTCTGTTGGTTCTGATTCTCTGCAGAACCGTGCCTAATACACATGGCTCAAAGTGAATTGGAAACACAGAGTCATGTTTTTGGTACACAGGGTTGAGAGCATGTGAATTCTTTATAGTTGTTACTTGAAACTTCATTTCCACTTGGACTGTTTGTGGTTCCCACTGTGGAGTTAGGAGATGGAGAGTGAAGGAAATGGGAGGTATAAGAGAGGGTGGGGGTGGGTGAGTATTACCGTCCTAGCCTCATAACTTCCCGTTGAATATAACTCCCTTGATAATGTATTTCCCCATGGCAGGCAATGGCTTTCAAGATAATTACATAGACTTCATGGCTCCTCAAAGTAATATGATTAATACTCCTGTAGTATGGATAATGATGATGCATCTTTCTCAGAAAAGGATTTTTAAAAATCAGGTCTGATGCATAGTTTTTCTCCGGTACACTTTCTTATCTCCTTAGCTTATCGAAAGGTACAGTATGAGGCTAAAGAAGGAGGAAACTATCATTAAATTCTTCCATCACTATTTTCAGTGCTCCAGAAAGGTGACATATTTTCTCATTGACTTCTCTCTTTACAGGAAAAATATTAGCAAGGACTTTTCAAAGGAAACTTCAAAAGAATAACAGAATTTTGAAGAGTAGGAAGGCTGCTTTCATGTGTTAGGACAGATGGTAGAATGCATCAAAAGGCAGCAGTAATTGTGTATGGATTTTATTAGGTAGTATTTATTTAACACATACTTGGGGATGCTTTCCTGTGTGAAAGGTCATGTGATTTAGGACCTGTTAACAGTGATAGTAAGACACTGTCTCGAAATTCAGGATGTCTATCATTGAGCCGAAAAGCAATCGGTCACTCAATTGCAGATAATGTAATATGAAAAGCATTATTACAGAGTTATGTCAGGGATGCAGGAAAAAACCCGCGAGGCAGTAACACTCAAGAGTTCTTGCAGACGAAGTAAAAATAAGAATAATGGCATGAGACAGAACCCCACTGATAAGTTTTTAAAAATTCACTCTTAAAGATCTATTTTGAAAAGCAGTCTTTTGGGAACAATTAATATTAAGTTCATGTCTTTTGCTTTCTTGACTCTTTAAAGCTGGAGTAGAGTCGTATCTTAGTTTTTAATCTTTCCAGAATATTAGAGGAAGCAGAAAACAAAATAGTCAAGTTGTGCATATATGTGAAAGAACCGATAGATCAGATAAATTGTTTCCCTTAAAAAATACTAAATTTGGGGCGCCTGGGTGGCGCAGTCGGTTAAGCGTCCGACTTCAGCCAGGTCACGATTTCGCGGTCTGTGAGTTCGAGCCCCGCATCAGGCTCTGGGCTGATGGCTCAGAGCCTGGAGCCTGTTTCCGATTCTGTGTCTCCCTCTCTCTCTGCCCCTCCCCCGTTCATGCTCTGTCTCTCTCTGTCCCCCCAAAAAATAAATAGAAACGTTGAAAAAAAAATACTAAATTAATTTTTAAATGAGTGTGTGAGAAAAACACAGACTGGTTGTTGAAATGTTTGTAAGAAGCTTTCACATAGATCTATCTCTAGCCTTCACGGTCTTGTGAGAAATGGAAAATCATGCCTGTCTGGATGAGGTGTGCTTTGATAGTTGTTTAATATGATTTTATGACTAAATTTAAAAACAAAATATGGTCTTTATGTAACCTCTTGAAATAGCACATTACGAGAGGAAACACAACATGGGGCAGCTCAGTTGCTGAAACAATGTGGAATTATTTCAGCCTAACCGAAAAGAAATCATTTCCTTTGATCCCAGGTATCTACAGATTACAAAAAGAAACTGAAAAGGTGAAAGCAGTAAGGATCTTATTTGCCTTTGAGTTTGTCTTCATTTGTTTTCTTTAACTTATATGTCTGTAAAAAGTCTCCAAAGTTTCTTAAAAGTCTCTGAGAATTTTTGAGGATTTAAAGGACACAACGGCTCTGTCTTTTCTCTACTGCACTGCATGAGGCTACTGTCTGTGCTCATGGGACTGCACCGCTGCCGGCATAAGTAGCCCTGTGAAATTAAAGTGATTGGACATTGTTCTGACGAGGATTAACATTTTGTTTTTAAAAAGAGTGTGGGTATGGTAGATATGTGCATACATCACTTTATCTTAAAGTGTAACAAATTACATAAATTAACTTCATGCTGAGAAGCAGACATATTACTCAATTGTTCAAAACCTCATCCTGGGTGAGAATTATTGTACAGTTGCCTCTGTGTTTTGAATGAGGCACTTCAGTGTGAATAAAAAGACACACACATTGCATTCCCGAAAGGAAAATAACGACTTCACATACGAAAGTCTCATGCTATCATTTTTCTGTTATTTTATGCAATTCAAAAGTGGCACGAGTGCACATTGGAGAACTTTGTGCAAATCATAAGTTTTCATTTTCGAAAGAATACACTTAATTGCATTAGCAGTAAGGAGGCTACTTTGGAGCTATTGTTCATGATGACGGTGTCTCAATCTGGAATTTGAAAGGACTCGAATATCAGCAGTCGGTGAGCAATGTAAAAATCACCTTTGCAGGCACATTTTTTTTTCTTTTCACAAGACCGTGATTTAAGACTTGAAAAATAATAAGAGAAATAAGCTTTTGAAGCATATTTGTCAAGCTCTGGATCATCTGCAACAATGTGAAGGGAATAAACTAATTCCAAAGATGCAGGCAAGTTCACATGGTGAATATAAAACATGAGCCCTAGCATTCATGCTCTTTCCTTTGTAAGCCTGAAGATTTGTCTCTCTACTGGAATTGCATTCTTGGTCATACAGGTAGAGTTGGGTGAGTAAAGTTTTACAGGATCTTAAACAAACTTACCTTTCAGACTTCTAGGTAATGCTTGAATAAGCTTTAGCTCCCTTAATAGAAAACAAGAGCCATCTTTGAATAATAATAATAATAATAATACCATAAAAATACAGTGAAATGAATGGAAAACATAAATAACGTGGGCTTTCAAAGGTGGGAGAACACTGTGTAATGGGCAGACACTTCTCCTAAGCCCAAAGGAAGAAAATAAAGTGAAGAGAGAACGAAGAAGTGGAGACTTGCGTACTCTCGATGCCTCTTTGGAGTACCCCAGCGCTGGATGAACAAGACGTGGGCTTAAGGGTCAGGCAGGCACATTTGTCAGAATACAGTGTATAGTCTCTCTAAGGGTAGCCTGAAGCTAGAATAAATTGCTCTTCCTGAGGTCATGTCTCCAAACACAACATTTTTCTTTTGAGAACGCTGCAGGAAATCCACGTGTAAATGTTTGAATGCTGTACGCACTGCAGTGGGTTACCACTAAATTAGTAGCAACGGGCTTCTGGCTCTGTGAAGTTACTGGAGACATACTTGCCCTCTTGCTGTAAACAACCCAAAAACTGTAGAAAACAAATGAATTTGTGCAACATGGCACATTACAGAGATCCCCAAGAGAAGGGATACAAATGAAGTGAGTCCCGGGATTGCCTCACCTTTCTGCCAGGAGGCACTTCCTGGACTGCGATGCCACAGAGGGAAAACCCAAGCAGAGCATATGGTTTCTTTGAGTTGAGGGGTTTGGGGAGGCTGAGGTAGATAGAATTTCAGGGCAGAGTATCAGAAAGCAGGGAGCTATACAGAGAAAGAGCTCTAGAAAACTTCCTGTGGCTTTTGAACCTTTGGTTGAGTACTATGCACGTGTGTAGGGGGAAGATCTGAAAGGCTGGGCACAGAATTACCGGGGAGCCAACCCTGAGCACTTTTCAGCAGATCGTGTCTTTTTATCCACCTATGTTATTTGGAGCAATTTGGGATTTTGATTGCAGTTGTAGGGGAAAGGTAATGATTTTTAGTTTTGAGTGTTATTGGAACATTTAGGTAGACATGGGAAAACAATAAAACACGTTATTGAAAAGTGACCGATAGAACATGAGACATCTGAGAATCCATCCATAGAGGATAGAAAATGTATATATATGTACTGTCAGTAAAGAGGTATGGAAAGAGGTATGAAAATTGATAATTATTGAGCACCCCCTTCTCACCAGCACCAAGGTGCGTACATTCGTGTGCTTTCTTAACGTAGAACATTGTAACAATCCTATCAGCTAGATAATTGAATTCCAGTTGTAAAGATCAGAAAATTGGAACTCAGAAAGGTAAAGTAATTTGTTCAGGGTTCTACAACTGGAACCAATAATTTTACTCAAGATCTCACAGTAGTTACCCAGGTATGTGATACTTTAAACCCAATCTGAACCAATTGAAAGGAGCTGACAGGATTCCTGTGCTGAATTTGAGACAAGAAAGGGATACGGTCTGGGTGCTCTTGAGGGTACAACCATGGCCAACCGGGACTGCCTAACTTGTACCCTAACCTGGCCCCTTCTCTAATCTCATTCCCAGTGCTCACCTGGTATTCACTCTAATCAGCTGTAATGACTTCTGGGGGTTGCATGGAGGGACAGGGCATGTTCCTACCTCAGGCACTTACCCCCAACTTCTCTTGCAGAAATGCTCGTTCCCAGGATATGCACTTGGCTTACTTTCTCATTTCGTTCAGGATTCTGTTCACATGCTGGTTTGCCATAGAAGTCGGCCTGACCACCCTATGTAAAATATTAATTCTGTCCACTTCTTGTCCTCTTCATTGGCCTTACTTTTTCTTCATAGCACTGTTGTCTGTCAGACATTGTGGCCCCTAATCATGTGTGTTTTTATTTTCTGCCTTCCTAGATAGAATTAAGTTCCTTGATGTAAAAGATTGTACCTGTTTTAATCATTGTTCTCTTACCTGTGCCCAGAACAGGGCCTAGCACATAGAATGTTTCCCATAAATGTAAATGAATGAGTGAATGAGAAACCTGTTGTGGGTTCCAGACCCTTTGAGAATTGATTAAAGGTATGGATGCCCCTAAATGCACATATGGATAGCTTTGCTTCCCAGGGATTTAACCAATCTGTAAATCTATTTGACTTCTGGAGAGCTCCATTTCAAAAGTAAAGAATTAAAGATGTAGAAAAGTGATGAAAGTCATTCTAAAAGTGGAGAACGTGGAAGGGATAATTAAAAATAAAGGAATGGCCACTTGTGTCAAGCTAGAATTCAGAATGAAAGAGTTTGATACAGTGTTAGATTTGGCAAGGAAGACAGTGGTGACCTTCAAAAGTTCAGTGTCCACATAGAGGCAGACAAATACTGATAGACAAGGCATTAAAGAAAGTGTAGATAGCAAGGGACTGGAGTCAGGTTGAAGACCGTTTGGGATCATGGTAAAGGAGTACGAATGAGGATAAAGAAAGGTGACTTACCTTCTCACTGATGCCATGGTTGCTGGCAGAACTGAGATGAAATCCCAGGTTTCTTGATACCTATCCTTGAATCAAGTAGAAGGTTCAGTGCACAGGCTCTGGAGATAGAGCTGAATTCTACCGCTTACTGTGACTTGAAGCAAATATATTTTGTAATGTTTTATTTTTTTTTATTTCTGAGAGAGAGAATGCAAGCAGGGGAGGGGCAGAGAGAGACAGAAGATCCGAAGCGGGCTCTGCACTGACAGCAGCAAGCCCGAGGCGGGGCTCCGTGTCACCAACCATGAGATCATGACCTGAGCCAAAGTGAGACACTCAACCGACTCAGCCATCCAGGTGCCCCTAAGCAAATAGTTAAAAATCCTCCAGGTTTCCATTTCTTACCTGTAAAATATGGTCAATAATAAGGGCATGATGAGCTAATGAATGTAATAAGATTAACATGATAAGTGGTACAAAGAAACCATTTAATAGATGTACCTATCATTTTTGTCATCCCATAAAGATAGTCCCGTGTGTGTTATTGCTTAGTATCCTATGCATTATTGTTTAACACTCTCCCTATCACATAGAATGTTTATATCATTATGTGACTACTATGTAATAAGTGAATAAGTGATAACAAATAGAATGCTTGACACTAAATGGAAGAAAATAATTAGAGCAATAGCTAGAATGGTTATGTAGTTAAGTAAAGGTTTCTTAACCATTACAAATTGATTCATTATTCTCTGGGTTCGGTCGAATGGCACATCTTTGCGTGTAGTGTTGCATGTAGTGTTTTCTGGGCTCACTCGTGATTTTATGTTCAGCTGATGGTCCATAGCCTTAGTCAAATGTCTGATGGTTGGCTGGCTGTCAGCAGGGCAAAGGGGCTCTTTCGGTCACGTGTCTGTCATTGTCTAGCAGGCGAGACTGGCCTTGTTTACGTGGTGGTGGTCACAGAGTTTCCTTAGAGCAGCAAGAGAGGGCAAACCCCGATAATGAAGCCCTTTTCAAGTCTCTCTTTGCGTTATATTTGCTATCATCCCATGGAACACAGCAAGAACTATTGCTGCTGCGTCAAGAGTCAGTGTGGGCACGCACAGCCCAAGCCTTGGGTAACAAGGAAGGTCATCACTGTGACCACTGATGGACATGTTCTTGAGGAAGAAGGCAAAATAGAATTCAGACAGGAAGAGTTCCTGGGGTCAGGAATTCTCAAGAGCCAGAAAGGGGTAGATCTCGCTCTGAAACTGAAAAGAGATGAGATCATGAGTACAAAGAGTAGATGTTGCTGTAACGAGAAATAAGACCGTTCACAGCCGACTTGCTTACTCAGACCTACTCTGATGTCTTAGTCATCTTGCTTTTACATTTTCAGCATATCTCTTTTCTTATTGCTGTTCCATAGGGTATCTGTCCTGGGCTCTATTCTGTCAGAGCTACAAACTTCTCTTTCATTTGCATCCTATCAGAAGACTCAAATCCTGGAAAACACTTTAAAACACATTAACCAAAACAGGCACTGAAAGAGATATTTTGAGAAAGCTTTCTGGCTGATTCTTCACAAATGCCAGATCATCCCGCTTTGGCTCTGTGGGCTACAGAAAACCCTCAAATCTGAAATTTGTAGGTACCTCATATCCTCTATGTGAATAAACTGTCATGGAGCTAAAGCAACCTGGCATAACCATCCCAATTTCACACTCTATAGCAATGGTCTTAGATCCAGTCGTTTTTTACTACGACCCACCAAGCCATCCTTTTTAAGAGAATAGTTATTATAACAAAAAAAAGTACCTTAAAATTATGTTTTAAAATTTTATTTAATTTGATTTTTTATTTTTAAAGTTTATTTTGAGAGAGAGAGGGAGAGCAAGAAGGCGAGAGGGGCAGAGAGAGAGAGGGAGAGAGAGAATCCAAGCAGGCTCTGCACTGTCAGTGCAGAGTCTGATACGGGGCTGGAACTCGCGATCCATGAGATCATGACCCAAGCCAAGGTCAAGAGTCAGATGGTTAACCGACTGAGCCACCCAGGCGTCCCTAAAATTTTGTTGAATTTTAAAAGATAATACTTTCAAATAGGTTTCAAAATCTGTTGAAAAGTAATATATGCGTATTGTATAGATGTTCAAGTAGCAAAAAATTATTTAAATGAAAACAATACCCCCTTTCCCAAACAAAACTATTGTTAAGAGTTTCTGATTTGAACACTGAATGAATCTTTGATGTTATGAACAAAACAGATAATTTTGTTTAGATGTGAGAACCATACTTAACAAGTTTTTTAAGCAGTCCTTATCTTCCATAGATGATTAAGTGTTTATGGCTCAAAAAAAGAATTTCTTCTTCTCACCTAAAATTTAATTTTCTGTGCTCACACACATGCACACACTCATACACACACATACACCTTTTTGTCCATTTTGAACACTGCTATTGGCTTTGAGTTACCATATATTTAGGGTGTATTTTTGGCTGAGTGTATGTTTCAGGACCGAATCATATTTACTGGAAATATGCTTCATTTTCCTTTCTCCCATTAGCCAAGGACATTATCTGGGACTACATCCAAATAAGTCTTTACCACACACTCAGCTTAATTGGTGTTTATCAATAATATTGCTCATTTTTAAATAATTGCAAAGCTACCTGAAGGTAGCTTAATATGTAAATATAGCAATAGAATTGAAATTATAGACTCAAGAATCCTATTTTCAACCAGAAAAACATCTCTTTTTAATAGACATTGAATTATGGTCAAGTAGCTTGGAAGTGTGGCATTCAACAGTAATCAGTTCATTGACTGGCTGTTTTGGTCTTTTATGTAGCTACATTTGTGGAACAAAATTCAGAGACAAGGGTATTGGAAAGGTAATTAGTGTATTGATTTCATGGTTGTCTTGAAGAAGGAAAGAAAGAAATAGAAACTCACAATAGGAAAGAAATTTAGGCAATTGCTTTTTTCATGAGACAGGTTAAATTCTTCATACTGTTTAAAAACAAATGACAGTGGTATTCTTTTAGAAAGAACTGCTAGTGGGGTGCCTAGGTGGCTTAGTCGGTTGGACATCCAACTCTTGACTTTGGCTCGGGTCACGATCTCACTGTTGTGAGATGGAGCCCTGGGTCAGGCTCCGTGCTGAGCGTGGGACCTGGTTAAGATTCTGAGTAATCTGTAGAATTGTTGAATCACTATATGATGCGCCTGAAACTAATATGGCACTTTGTGCTCATTATACTTCAATAAAAGAAGGAAAAAAACCCGGCTAGTTCCTGATTGAGGAAAATTCAGAAGGGCAATATCTGTACTTAAAAAACAGTTTAGGAAGTGGTTGTTCATATTTTAAGAAGATCCTTTTTGTTCTCAATGGCTAATCACCAAATTTTTCTGTATAACTAGCTATTAAGTATTATTTTAATTTATGAAAGTCAAGCCTCATATCCTCTCAATAATTTTGGAATAAATTTGTTGTCCTTCCCCAAATGAGTTCACTGAATATGCTGGGGGAGGGGGGTTATGAGATCTCTCGGTCTTGAAATAATTTATTCCTATAAGAATATGCCAACAAAGTATAATCTCTCCACCAGCAAAGATGGTAGTATGGTTTAATATACTCAATTACCTTTGTTAATGTACAGAAGTGAATACAGAGATTACCTTAAATAGTAATAAGAACATATTTTTTATGTTAGGAATAATTCATATGATCTTTTCCATCAACTTCATGAGGCTAGTTAGATCTGACTTATATATATGGTGAAAAAAAATTTATTTCTTATACATCAGCCAGTAAAGAGCAACAAATCTAAAAAGACACTTTTCCACATTTTTTCTAAATATAGTAATTGTTAATAGGTAATGTTAATGATTTAGAGACATCAACTTGGATTGGTTTTTTCATGTGTTGGTTATAACCATTATAAAATATGGTGAATCATTCTACTTTTAAATCATTTTGTAGTCTCATCTTGCAGAATTTAGAAAGTAAAAGTTGGAGAGAAGATGATAAGTGAATTTCACATATAGTAAGGTAGCTGCATCGTAATGGTAAATTCTCTAACGTTTTCTGTGTAAAAGTGTTCTTTAATTATCCTAGTAGTGTTAACTTAAAGGAATCAGTGAAACCTAGACAATAGTGCTTTTTCTTTATATGTCATTACTGCAATCCCAGTTGAAAGATGAGATATTAGATGAGATCCCAGATGAGATATTAGAAATGGTTAAAAGGCAATGCGAGTAAATCAGAACGCCTCTGGTCACACTTAGGATGAATAGTGGAATTGCATATCTAATTGTATTGTCAGAGTCCTTCACCTGTAATGAAGGTCATAAAATCTTTCTCAGTATCTCCACCCAGACCTTGTGTCTTCCACTGTAGTAGCTAAAAATCTAAGAGAATGAGTAAGAAACAAACAAATGAACAAAAACAGAAGAGAGATTTTTATGCTCTGTCCCTCTACGAAAGTTATATTTTCTTAGATTTTTATGCTCTGTACCTCTATGAAAGTTATATTTTCTTAAAAACTTTAAAAGTTCTCTAAGGACATCCACAAATAGACATTGGGTGTCAGGAAGATCCAGCCTCGTTTGAGACTAGATATTGACAGCTATGAAAACTTGATAATATGGGAGAAAGTGTGAATTTTGCCCTCAGGTCTGAGTTCATATCCTGGTTTCATCCTTTACAGGTGGTATGCCTATAATGATTAGCGTTAATTGTTTACTGTGTCTTAGAACTTGATTACTTGAATGCTCTGAGGCTTAGTGTCCTCATCTGCAAAGTAAAGGTAACACCGACTCGTATCTTTGATGTGAATGTACTTAAAGTACCTGACACACTGTAAGGATCCATTAAAGTTTGTTTTCTTCTCCTTTTGGCTAGGAAATATAGAACACCTTACCAATACATGCCCATTTGTTCTCGTTGTAGATGCCATTTAAAATGATCTTCTTATAACTTAGAATAAGTACATATAATTTTGATACAGAAGTTAGATTTCTTCTTTCCTCCCTCCCTCCTTTCTTGCCTCCCTCCTTTCCTTCCTCTATTTATTTCCTTTATATTTGTTATTCCTGGTACCTATCTAGAATACCTAAAATTCTAGCAAAAAGTGTATAACAAACATTACGGTACACAGCCATGAATTCTCATAGACAATCTGATTTGCCTTCACATTAATTCATTTAAGTGCCTACTGTGTTACAAGTACTAAGTCAGCTTTTGAGGATGGAAAAATGAACAGAGACTTATGCCTTCAAGAAGGTTTGGGTTCACTGATGGAGTCAAGAACTCATCACAAAGTAATGTGGAAAGAGGGCTAGTATATGACATCCTAAAAAGGAAATAGGATATAGGGAGGAGCATGGAGGTGCCATGCATATCTAATGACATGAGGAGTGGTGGTCAAAGAAGCATTCTCCTCATAGGAGGAGAAGTGGGATAAGTTTTACCAAGTGAGTATTAGTAAGTGAAATCAAGAAGAGGGAAAGAGACATTTGAGGAAGTGTGAACAGCATTTATGAAAGCACGGGAGTGTGAAGAAACAAGATGCTTCTTCTGGAAAGATTTCTGTGGCAGATTGTGTTTTTCAAAATATCTGCAACAATGTTTCCAGACCCACATGCTTTCCAGAACCTTACCACTCCTCCATTAAAAGGTAAAGTCTATTTTAATTTTTAACTTTTAATTTTTTGAGGAACCTCCATACTGAAACCGGTACTACACTGTATGTTAACTAACTTGAATTTAAATAAATAATTTTTTTAAAAAAGGTAGATTCTGTACCCCCTTCCCTTGAACCTGGGCATGCTTTGGAGAACTACCTCATTAATGAAGTATAGTGGGCATGACACTTTGTGACTTCCAAGGCTCAGTCATAAAAGATGATGCAGCTTCCTCTGCTTTGCTCGTGAAAATGTACTTTTGAAGTCCAGAGCCATCATGTGAGAAGTCCGGGCTCCCTGAAGCCACTATGCTGAAGCAAACACACAGGTAGGGGGAGATGCCTGAGGAGTCCTGGCTGTTCCAGCTCCCAGCTTCTCAAGACTTCTCGAGACCAAACATAGGAGCGGGAATGCCTTTGAGATGACATGAATCCTTAGGCACTGAAATGACTAAGTGGATGAACGTTCTTGAAGAAGGACTCCCTCGCTATATCAGTCTATAGTCAAAACCCTGGGAGATAACGGTATGAGATGATTGCTGTTGTTTTAAGCTACTATTTGGGAGTGGTTTGTTATCTAACTGTAGGTAACTGATACAACTTTGTTGTTTATCCTCCTGCCTTGTGTCTGACTTGGGAGTGTTTTCTAACATTCTACTTACTTGACTGGATCCTCTACTAGTGTGTAATTTCTGGGATGGCAGGACCCAGGCCCATCATGATCAATGTTGCATCCCCTGTACCTAGCACAATGGCTGGTACACAGTACATGTTTAATATATAGCTATTCAATGAACAAATAAGTGAATGGATTATCTTTATATGTTTGGAGAGTGAAAAAGGTTGAGTCAGTGGGAGACCAGCCTAGAGAGGCCAGTAGGCGATAGATCCTGAGCATTGTTATGTATATATTTTTTAAAGTTTGAGAGCGAGCAAGTGAGCATGCACATGAGCAGGGAAGGGACAGAGAGAGAGAATCCCAAGCAGGCTCCTTGCTGTCAGCACAGAGCCCAATGCAGGGCTCAAACTCACGAACCTTGAGATTAATGACCTGAGCTGAAATCAAAAGTCAGATGCTTAACCATCTGAGCCACTCAGGTGCTCCCAAGCATAACTGTGTGTTAAGCTGAAGCATTTGACTTTATTTTGAAAGCTACAGGGCCATATAGAAAAATGTAGGCACTGGAGTGATAATGATCAGAATTCACAGTTAGGAAGATCACAATAGTAGTGCTATGGGGGATAAAATAAGATCAAAAAAGGAATATTGGGGCACCTGGGTGGCTCAGTCGGTTAAGTGTCTGACTCTTGATTTCAGCTCAGGTCATGATCTCACAGTTGATGAGTTCTAGCCCTGCATCGGGCTCCATGGGAGCTTGGGATTCACTTGTCTCTGCATGCCCCCCCCCCCCAATAAATAAACATTAAAAAAATGAGGCATATTGGCAGGCTATATGGAGAAGGACTGGCCTGGAGGAGTAGCAATCAGATTGAGAGCAAAAGTTGGACACTTAAATATTGAGGATAGAAAATTTACATAATAGATTTACCAGCAATCTTCTGACACATGGGCTTTCACTTATAGTAAAAAATATATTAATTACATCTTTTACATATGCCCCTTTAGGGCAGTTTTGAAAAGTTCCTTTGTTTGATTTTGTATTGACTTCATAATTACTGATTATTTCTGACAGACAGAAATCAGTCCCTGTAGTACCATATCCCAGAGATAAGCAACTGTGCCTTATGTATTAATTTCTTGTGATCTCAAGCAGTTAATAGACTTGAGCTAACTCATCATGCTGATCTTTTGGGAAATGAATTTCCTAGCTACTCATATGTCCTCTAAACTTAAACATCCATCCTCTTTCTTTGGAAAATATGTTTCCCAACCAAGTTAATTATTATTGCTAGCTTCAACCCTGAATCTTTACTGTTAAAAGAGTATCTGTTTTCTAGCAGACTTGTTAATTATGAAATACTACTTACTTGCCATGTTTCCTGAGGTTTTGTATACAGGGTCACTTCCGTGAGATGAGTATTGTGGGGTTGATGGAATGGAGAGAGTGGGAATATGATGTGATGGTAATCTTTGGAAAAGATGAATAATCCTTGAACAGAGGAAGACTAAAACAGTATATAAGAAGAAGTAACATTATGGTACTAAAATTAAGATCAGTGAACCCAAGAACCAGTGTATGTTCAAAGACCAATCCACACAACTAAAGGGACGTAGCAGACACTGCTGGTAGCTTATCCAGTGTCTATTCTCATCTTTTCTGTTAGAAAAGAACCCCATCTGTGTTTGGACAGTGTGCCCGGCTAAAAGAATTACATTTCCCAGCTTCCCATGCAGCTAAGGATGACCACATGACATAGTAAAGGCTAATAAGATATAAGTGGAAGATACTGGTGGCACCTGTGGAAATTTCTTTAAAAGGATAGACTCAACTGACCTGCATCATTTGTCTTAAACTTTTTCTCTTTTCTGCAACAGTTATGCGTTGATGGAATTACTACCTTGAAACCATGATCATAAAGACAAAAGTTGCTAAGATTAGAGACGTAGAAAGCTAGAAAAAGCTAGAGTCCCTGATGGCATCATGAAGCCATTGAATTGGCCCTGGACTGATGACTTCTTGTCTTATGAAAATAAGAATCCTCTGTATCAGTCGGTGTTCTCCAAATAAATAGAACACACACACACACACACAGAGACAGAGAGAGACAGAGAGATACAAATACAGATAGGGAGAAAGACAGAGGGTGAGATTTATTTTAAGGAATTGGCTCTCATGTGCTTGTGGGGGCTGAAAAGTTTGAAATTTTCAGGACAGGCGAACAGATGGAAACTCAGGCAGGGTTTCTGTGTTGCAATCTTGAGGCAGAATTTCATCTTCAAAGAAGAAACATAGCTCTTGAGGCCATCAACTGATTGGATGAGACCACCCTTTACCGAGGGCCATCTACTTTAAGTCTACTCGTGGTAAATGCTAGTCACATAAAAGAGTACCTTCACAGCAACATGTAAACTACTGTTTAATGACTGGCACTATAAAATAGATAAGTTGACTCACGAAATTAACCATCACACCTTCTAAATTGTTTCAGTTGTTGAAATTGTTAGGTGGGTTTCTATTACAAACACAAGTACAAAATACGTTAAGTATTAGCAGCAAGGGAAAGAGATCATATCTGGCAACATGAGTAGTTCTAGGTGGTAGGAATGGAGAATGAGCAGGAGTAAGTATGGGGGAGGGGAGGGTATAGATTAATAAATAATTTGTTAACTGCTTGATGTTAGCTTCTTTTCACACATGCTGATGTTCACCTTTTACACTTCAAAGGTTCTGAATGTAAAAGTTCAGAATCTTCTGGGGTGCCTAGGTGGCTTAGTCGGTTAAGCATGGGACTCCTGGTTTCAGCTCAGGTCATGATCTTGTGGTTTGTGAGTTTGAGCCCTGTATTGGGCTCTGTGCTGAGCTCTAGGAGCTTGCTTGGGATTCTCTGTTTCCCTCTCTCTCTTTCTGCCCCTCCCCTGCTCTCCCTTTGTCTCTGTCGAAAAAACATAAATAAACTCAGTTGGTTATGCATCCATCCAGCTCTTTATCTCATCTCAGGTTATGATCTCACGGTTCTTGGGATCAAGCCCCACATCGGGCACTGTGCTAACAGTACAGAGCCTGCTTGGGATTCTCGGTCTTGTTCTCTCTCTGTCTCTCTCTCTCTGTCTCTTTCAAAAATAAATTAAAAAAAATCTGAGAATCTTCTGACCCATCAAGGTAGACAGTGGACTAGTTACTGCCCTTCCTTTCCTCCATTTTTCAACGTTTATTTATTTTTGGGACAGAGAGAGACAGAGCATGAACGGGGGAGGGGCAGAGAGAGAAGGAGACACAGAATCCGAAACAGCATCCAGGCTCTGAGCCATTAGCCCAGAGCCCGACGCGGGGCTCGAACTCACGGACCGCGAGATCGTGACCTGGCTGAAGTCGGACGCTTAACCGACTGCGCCACCCAGGCGCCCCCCTTTCCTCCATTTTTTATAGGAATATTATAATAATATTGATTAGGCAAAATGCATTGACAAATTGAGTCAGACGTTTGAACACATATCAGTGAGAAATGAGAAAAGTTCTTTATTTCTCGTATCTCATAAGAGTACCTTTCCTTTAAATACAGCTGTTTCTCTCCCCAGGCTGCAGAATCATGGTCATATTTTAGTGCATTGTGTCAAAGGCTTCGTGTGGTATTTTTGTTTCTTAGTGAAATTCAACTTGTAACATCAGCTTCTGAGATCACTTAGATTTATTTAGACTGCTTGTGCACGGTTTGGGGTAAATCTTGTCAGATTCTTTTGAGGGCCAATCTACCTCAGCTGTGAGATTTGTGATTCCTTGGGCAAGTCATTCAGTTTCTTTACGTCTTAGCTTCCTTACCTGTGACATGAAGTGCTCACTCTGGGTAATCTCTAAGTTCATCTCCAGTGTAGAATGTTATCATCTTGTGGTATTACCTAAGAGTACTTGGTCCATTGACAGAAAAACAAATTCTTAGAGTACCTCTGTATCCTGGAACTCATAATTGCACTGTGTGCACACACAAAATCAAGTCGGGCTCAGCTAGCTGTTTATACCCCACAGTGGGTACTCTCACATTTTTCCAACTTTTACTGAAGTATAACTTTATATGATAAAATTTACCCCCTTTAAAGTATATACTTACATAATGATGACTGCAGTCAAAACATAAAAATGTCTTCATAATGCCCACAGTTTCCTTATGCCTCTGCCTACCTCCAGTTCTCTAGAAACCATTGCTATGTTTTCTGCCCCTATAGTTTTTCCTTTTTCAGAAGGTCATTTAAATGGAATCAGGCAGAACGTCCTCTTATGTGCCTGGCTTTTTCCACGTAGCTTAATGATGTGAAATCTGTCCATGTTCTTATATGTGTCAGTATAGATTGTTCCTTCTTATTGTTGAGTAGTGTAGTGTTGTATGGATTTAAAACAGTGTGCTTTTGTGGTTACCAGTTGATGAAATTTGTGTTGTTTTTCCAGTTTTTTTTTTTCTATTATGAATAAAGCTTCTAGGAACATTTTCATATAGGTTTTTTTTTTTTTTTTTTTTAAATTGGGTAAGTACCTGGGAGTACTTACCTGTTGAGTCGTAGGATAAATATATTTTTAACTTTATAAGAAATGGTCATAGTGGCTGAATCATTTTGCATTCCAGCTAGCAATGTTACAATTTTTCCATGTTCTTATCCATGTTTATTAGTTTTGGGTATTTTTTTTCCCTTTTGAAAAAATTTAGCCATTCAAGTAAATATGTAGCAGTGTTGGTGTTTTTAATCCCCATTTCCATGTTGATTAAGTATGTTGAACATCTTTGCATTTGTTTATTGGCCATTTGTATGTCTTCTTTAATGAAAGGTTTGGTCAAATATTGTGCCAATTTTTTTTATTGAGTATATTGTCTTTTATTATTGAACTCAAGGGTTCTTTATGTATTCTGGATACAAGACCTTTATCAAATATATGTTTGCAGATATTTTATCCCAGACTTTGTCTTGTCTCTTGAAGTGCAGAATTTTTTTTAAATTTTGATAAATCTCGTTACCATTTTTCTCTTTATAGTTCATATTTCTTTGTGCTAAGAAATATTTGATAACCCAAGGTCACAAAGATTATCTGCTGTTTCTTATAGAAGATTTCTGGTTTAAGCTTTTACTCTTGGACCGATGATACATTTTAAGTGTAGCAAGCACGGTTTTTAAAAGTACTTTCCCCATTGCTTTACTTTTGTACTTTTGTTGAAAATTAACTGACCATTTATATGAGAGTCTATTTCTGTGCTATCTGTCCCACTGATCTTTGTGTTTATCCTTGTGTCAGTACTACTGTATTTATTGATACATAGCTTTATAGATAGCATACATACTCCAATTTTGTCTGCTTTTACAAAAATTTTTGACTACTCTAGGTCTTAGGCATTTCAGTATAAATTCTAAAATTGTTGGTCAATTTCTCTAAAAACCCCGCCATGATTTTGGTAGGATTACAGTGAATTTAGAGATCAAATGGAAAGAACTGACTCCTTACCAAAAATGAATTTTTTGATTCATGAACACAGTATGTATCTCCATTTATTTAGGTCTACTTTAATTTCTTTCAGCACTACTTCTTAATTTTCAAGGTACGTGTCCTTTATGTATTTTGTAAAATGTATCCTTAAGAGTTTCATATTTTTATGCTGTTCTAAGTGGTATGTAAACATTTTGGTTTTCATAAATACACATTTGATTTTTGTAAATTGACCTTTTATCCTGTGGCTTTGCTGAACTCACTCTCATCACCTTTACTGTAGATTCCTAAGGATATTCTTTGTAGATGACCATGATATATGATAATAAAGGCAGCTCTGCTGCTTTTCCAATCTGTACCCTTTTTTTCTTTGCCGTATTGTGCTGGCTAGGACCTCCAGTCAGTGCTGAATTGAAAAGGTGAGAACAGATACTTGTTTCTAATTGTAAGGGAAGAGAATTTGGTATTCACTGTTAAGTATAATGTTAGCCATATGTTTATAGAGCCTCTTCATTAGGTTAAGGAAGTTATACTTTATTCTTAAATTAGTGAGAATTTTTTCATGAAAAAGTGTTGAATTTTGCCAAATGGTTTTTCATATGGTATACATTTTAGTCTGTTAATATGGAAAAATAAAATGTTGTTTGAATGTTGAACCCATTGCATTCTTAGGATAAAGCCCACTTGGTCATGATGTAACATGCATTTTCTATGTTGTATGTAACACATATATTGTATACGTATATATATATGTACACAACATATATGTTTTAAATTGATTTGCTAATATTAAGAATTTTTTGCATTTATGTGTGAATTCTTATATACAAGCAGTATTCCTGTACCTCTTCCAGTGGCAGATAGCTTTTGCATAGTGTCAGTGCAGGACTGAGAGGGTGGGTTTTCTATTCCTTATCCAGCAGCAGCCAAACTCAGCCCCCTGTGGAGTCGGTGCGACAGTTTCCTCCCTCTTCCCCAGTGGCAGGTGGCATTCCTGACCAAAGCATGGTTGGATTTCAGATGGGAGCAGATTTCCTGCCCTTCGCCGTTAACGGATGCCTTTGTTTAATGTCAGCCAGAAATTCTAGGTACGGGTACGTCTCAGGTTTTCTGTCAGTGGCGGCTGCTCACGTGCATGCAAGTCCTGGAGCATCGAGGGATTTCTCCAGGTACTTGTGCTAAACCTTCCAATGTTGGCAGGCCCCGAATGGCTCTCCCACCAAGACAGTATCTCAGAGTTCGTGTCTGACCTCAACTTGCCTCGTGAGCCCCAGGGAAAGCTTACAGAAAAGCCTTGGCATGCAGGCGCAGACTTGCCTTGTGTCTGTCGTTCCCAAGGATTCTAAACTGTCAGGCTAGCAAGTACTCGACATTTAACCATTCATTAAGCGTTCATTTTTCTTCTTAGCTGCTTTGTTGAATGCCAACTCTTCCTCCCTTGTGCTGCCAAAAGTAAAACAATTTGTTCCCTTATCTCTTGTCAGAGAGGCTTGCTACCCTTTGAAATGAAGTTCATCTTTTCATCTTAGGATCTTAGCTCCCTGAGGGGCTCAGAAATTGATGATTTTACAAATAATCCATTGTGGTTTTTTTTTTTTTTTCATCGTTAGGAGAGATAGGATCAGTGTTCTCTCATGGCTTTCTGCATCCTAAGATGCCCCACAGAGGTGTATGACATCTTCTGCCTAAGAAACATTCTAGAAAGCACATAATTGAGACTGTATCCCATCACCACGTGCATTTTTCATGGAGAGCCTGAGTTTCAATGTTAATGCCTTGAAATTGAGACAAGGGCTGTAACCTGTAGACAGATTCTCAGATATGATGTCATATATTCTTGTTTACATATACAGTAAATTAGTTACCTTGTGATTTTATTTGTCCGACATTTATTGAACACCTACTGTGTGCCAGAAACTCTTCTGGACTGTGAGGAATGAGCAGTGAATGAAACAGGGCATGGCTTTCATAAAGCTACGTCTACAACCACCAGTGGAAAACTTAGAAACACAAACATGCTGATTATTATTTGGCTTCAGCTTGATGAAAAATCCAGTTATTTTGAACCACTGTGGCCAGTTTGAGTCATTATTTTTTTCATTCAGTCAAATTGTGTTTTCGCTGAAAGGATTTCTTGCCTTTTTATTTACTCCAAGGGAAGACAATTTGAGTACATCTCAGCAATTCCCTCTTTGTTAGGGTGGATGCCAATTCAATATGCAGATAACTTACTCTGTAGTCTGTTTAATTATACTTAGTTGGGGAAATCCCAATAACATTAAAATACACCATTTGGAAATATGGCATCTGTATTTTTTCTAAATTCATTCTAAATCTTCTAAAAGCAGTGAGACCAGAGGTAATTACAAATCTAAAATGTAAGAGAAATAGTTTAGGCATAATGCAGTGTTTGGTAAGTGAAAAGGATGCTTCAAGTATAATTGTCTGAATAGAAATCAAGTGTTTTAAGAAAAGTCCTTTTCATATATATAAGGCATTGGAATTGAAGAGCTCGTTACAGAATGTTGAATGCTGCCACCCCAGATACCACCAGTACAGCCTGTTGATAGGACAGATCTACATGTACTGCTTACTGTTGTAAGGGAGACCACCACCTCGACAGAGTTTGTTCTTGGCTCAGAGGGAAAAGGACGAGGATATATTCTTATTAAGAATCTTAAATTTGGTGTAAGACAGTTTTCATTGTGGAAGCTTGATTAGGGTTAAGTAAGGATCATGATACGTTAGTTGAGGGTTGGGGGCACAGCAAGGTGAGGGAACAAATTGTTTTCTTTTGAGGAGTTGGTGGGGTTTGGGGGAAGTGCTGTAATGAATGATACATTGTTTGCCTGGGCGAGAGTCTTCTAGAATAATAAAGTTATACTAATATGGAAGACTGAACAGTACATTCATGTCAGTGGTTCTCACTTGTGGCTGTTTTGCCTCCCGGGGGCTTTGGGCAAAGTCTGCAGACATTTTCAGTTGTTTCAGGGGGATTGGGGGTTGTCAGCCTGGGCTGCTGCTAAACCCCCTACAGTGCAGAAGACAACCTTCCCTACAAAGAATTTTGCAGGCCAGTATGTCAGTAGTGCTCAGGGCGACACATCCTGGTGTAGACAAGAGATCTGTGAAGGGCCAGATAGTAAAAATTTTTAGGCTTTGGGCCATACGACGTTTGTTGCAACTACTCGACTCTGTTGTAGTGCAAAAGGAGTCTTAGAGAATATAGATGTGTGGTCGTGGCCGTGTTCCAAATTTTATATACATAAACAAGGAGGAAAAGCAAGCCGGGAACAAGATTTTGCCTGTGGGTTGTGGTTTTCTGACCCTTAAAGGAGACAATGAGCTGTATGGGATGGGTGGTCCCAGTTCCCAGTGTTTAAGTGTATGAGTGCGTTCAACTCTGCATTGACTCTTCAGTGGAAGTAAAACCATTCACGAAAACATAGGTAAAAGAGCAAATATACGTGGAATGCTGTATGAAAGTCCCAGACTTTCTTAAGAACACCATGAATGTTTCTATGGAGTTGATTTGTCTGTGTTATCTGAAATAGACCAAAACAGTGATCTGATTGCCAGACCAGTAATTTTCTGAAACTAAAACTACCTTTTAACTGCTTTTTATCTACATTTTCAAACTCATATAATTTAAAAATGGTAACATGCAACAAAAACAATGGTTTCTTTTGGAACAAACAAAATACGACACTCTTGCTGAGTATGGCTTCAGAATTATCCTTTTAATCCACAGTGGGTTTTTTTCCCTTCTTTCTTTTTTCAGTTTTTGTTTTGTGGCATTTATTACTTCCTGAGATTGTTTACCTATATAATCAATACCATACACATAGCCATATTTGTATGGTATTTGTTTATAGTCATGCCCTCCCTTTAGGCCAAGGTTATCACCTGTTTTAGTCACAGCTATATCCCATCGCCTAGAGAACTAGAATGGATAATTGTACCTCTAATAGAGAACCATTACTATCGTCATGGCTAACACTTATATAGCACTTATTATGTGCCAGGGACTCTTCTAAGCACTTTACATGGATTAGCTTGTCTAATCTCATTACATCCCTGAGAAGTGAGTGCTATTATTATTCACACTTTAAAAGTTGAGAATCATGAGCTAGCAAGTGATAGAGCTAGGATTTGAGTCCATGTAGTCTGGCTCCAGAATCCATGCTTTGAACTACCACACTATAGCTACCTCTCCTACTTATGTGTTGCATAAACACACACACACAGAGTTTGTATATTATACAACTTCGCTATTGTAAAGGTGGTTATACTTTGAGCCTAGGTCAGCTGGCTTTGCCATTCTGAAATGACACTGGGATATTCAGTGCACAAGTCATTAGAGGGTCTGTCTCTATGAGATACTGAGGTGCATAATGGGAAACAGCAGATGATAAGGAAAGAAAAAGTTGGGGAAAGAAGCTTCCTCTACTGTATGTGTTCTAGCATTAGAGGGGTGGTATTGGTATTGCTTAGAGCACAATGTACATTGCTTCCTGTGAGCAGACATCTGGACCCTAGCAGAGAGAGGCTTCTGTTGATAAAATATGAAAGGGCAGTTTTCTTACACAAATCTCAGACCTCAGGAGCCCAGGAAGGGAACACTACTTAGTAATAGAGCAGGACACAGAGGTAGAGGTTGGGAAGGATCCCTGCTGTACCTCAACACCCCCAGGTATCCACAGCCGCCAGTGTTTGTCCAGGGCTAGGGGTATATTATCTTGTATGCACAGTCAGGCAACACACAGCGTGGGCAATGAGGCATAGCCATCGGTGTTTGTGGCAGGAGGGCAGTGGTGACAGTCAAAGACCAGCTGCAGCTGAGGCAGGGAAAGGCATTCTGGGAGGTCTCAGTAGCAGGTGTTACCGTAGGGGAACAAATATTCCTATGTTGTATGGAGAAAGCCATATTGTGCATATGAGTACTCCTGACACATACTCCGAAGTCCCCTGATGATTGGGCCAGGAGAAGAACTTTGTAGAGTGCTAAAATTCAAGTGTTTTTTGTTTTCATGGTGGCGGTTAGAGTTATCCTATTTTTTATGACAGTAACTGCTTAGCATCAAAATAATAGCTTACAACCATGATAGAGCTGAAGCCAATGTTTCCCCCTGAGTAAGCGTGTGTGTGTGTGTGTGTGTGTGTGTGTGTGGGCGTGTGTGTGTGTATGTTAGGGAGGCAGGAAGAGAAAGGCTGTATATGTGTATACTTAGGTCTAAATCATCTTTGATCTTAGAAATTAAATTAAAACCAATGCAATGAGTTTTTAATAAAAACACAATGGTCTTGGCTGTTCTCTGAATTACTAATGCCCTGAAACTGTCTGAAAGTCATTTGGATATGCTTGCTGATAATACTCTTGATGAGGAATAAAATTTATGTTTTTCTTGAGAGCTAATTAATGTAATCTTTAAAATATATAAATCCCGTGGTGAGCGCAAATAATTATAATTGAAATGTGGACCTTGCCAAAATTGAGAAAATTAAAATGCAAGCAAAATCTGTTAATATATCTAAATTAAAAAAAATAAAAACAAAAAAGAAAGAAAACCAATTAACTTCTGGAAACAGGGTTTGGTATTTAGAATGCAGGAGATTAAATTATGCAGATATCAAATTAACACTTGGAATGAAGATGGTGTTGCCTAGCTGCCTTTCAAAGCCTCGCCTTGTGCAGGCTAACGTTTCTAGAGAGCAGTGAAGTGAGCTATTTAAAAGGCCACAGTTGTGTGCCCTAAATGGTCCACACAGGGATCATAAAAATCCCTGATGGAATCTTTAGCAGCCTGGAGATAATTGGAAGGAAAGCATGGGACTAGTAATTAAATCATAGATCTTTTCTCGGGAGATTATATGTAGATATACATATAGAGAGATACATAACACTAGATGACATACAAATTGATATGGACAGATATATATATATATATATATATATATATATATATATACACACACACACATACACACACACACACATATATATATACATATATATGTATACATATATATACATACGTACATACATATATACACACACACACATACACATATATATATGCATTTCTGCAGTACCCAGTCAGTCATTTTGATCACTTCGGTAAACAGTTGAGCAACTCCACTGGGGGGAAAAAATGGACATGAGTGGCAAGGAGGGCTTAGAATACAATTGCAAACCTTTTAGAATCTACATTGTCATATGACACCTATGCGTCTGGTGCATTTGAGCAATTTTGTGAGAGGACCAAAATGGCCAAATGAGGTTTTTTTTTGTTTCATTTTGTTTTGCTCTATGCCTGAACTGGCCAACTTGATTCAGGTTCTCTGACAGTTCCATGTTACTGCTACATTTAGGAAATCTCATAACTGCATCTTTGGTTCTTCAGAGTGTTGCAATGTGTTTCTTACTTAACAAAGGTTGATTTTAGCATTACATAGGTGCTGTTACAGCCTCTTTCACCGCAGTATTGTAAGGAGTTCACTCTGGGAGCAATTTCTGTAGATACACTGCCATAAAGAGGTTATGGTATATCAGTACGGATGGATTTGTTCTTACCTGATTAGCCAGCCGGACAGGAGTAATTTTTTTTTTTAATTTTTTTTAACATTTATTTATTTTTGAGACAGAGACAGAGCATGAACGGGGGAGGGGCAGAGAGAGAGGGAGACACAGAATCGGAAGCAGGCTCCAGGCTCTGAGCTGTCAGCCCAGAGCCCGACGCGGGGCTCGAACTCACGGACCGTGAGATCGTGACCTGAGCCGAAGTCGGACGCTCAACCGACTGAGGCACCCAGGCGCCCCAGGAGTAATTTTTAATATCAAATCTGGACCCTGGGGAACTCTTGTCCTTTTTTTTTTTTTTTAAAGACAGGCTGTAGAGTATGTACCCTGCTCCACAACCTTGTGATGACTATTAACGTTCAGAACTCCACCATAGGTGCCATCACCAAATGGCCATATTAAGAAGACATGTGAGAGAGCAATAAGATCTCTGGCATTGGCAGGGACGTAAGACACTCATCTTACTCTGATTATTGTGACTTCTTAGCCTAGAGGAAAGGAAACAAGTCACAAAAACCAAAGGCTTGTGCAATTAGTTTGGTATCATTACATCTATTCCCCCAAAAGGAACAAAAGAGCACAAAATGGGGGAAGAAAGGGAGGTGGAATAATTTCTTGCCAAGGACCCTATAGATCTTCCTCGACTGATGACAGAATTGTGTCCTGATAAACCCATCATAATTTGAAAATACTGGAAGTTGAAAATGCCCTTACTACACCCAACCTACCCAACATCATAGCTTAGTGTAGCCCACCTTAAAAGTGCTCAGAACACTTAACGTTAGTCTCCAGTTGGGCAAAATATTCTAACACAAAGCCTGTTTTATAATGAAATGTTGACTGTTTGATGCAATTTATTGATTACTGAAAGTGAAAAACACAATGGTCGTACGGGTACAGAATGGTTGTAAGTAAATTGGTTGTTTACCCTTGTGATTGGTGGCTGAGTGGGAGCTGCAGCTCGCTACCACTGCCCAGCCTCGCAGAAGAGTACCATGTATACGCCATCTCACTAGCCCAGGAAAAATTCCAAATTCCAAATTCAAAGTATGGTTTCTACTTTCTCACCAACAGAAAGTGGAAAAATCATAAGTTGGGGACTGGCTGTATTTGAAAAGCAAGCTGGTATAATGAATAGTTCATGAATACATTAACTCATTTAGCAAATATTAAGTAATTTAGGCTTGAAGTTATTAGGATAAGCACAATCAGGCAAAACCTCTGCTTGAACAGAATGATAGCCTAGCATGGGGTGCAGACCTTCATTGAATAATTACTCTGATGGAAAGAAGCACAGTTTTAAGGCCGTGTGTTAGGAAGGAAGCAGATGTAGAATGGGGGTCAGCAAAGTAATTTAGTATTTGGAATATGGCTACACTAAATCCTACTCCAAACTGGAATGGAGCTTACCTAAATCAGTCTCTAAGTTAACCCTGTCTGCCAAAAACTTTTATAAGAACCCTGTTTCTGAAGGTGTAAGGCTCTTTCCACATTAACTACTGCAATATTCTCATTCTTTGCAAAATTTAGATCTCTGATTAGGAAACCAAGCAAGTGTGGTACATCTCTTTAAGATATGATACAACATAATTTTACAGATGGAGACTTTATAAATTAATTATGCATACTTTGGCATTATTAATATACACAAAGAACTATAAAATTCTGAACTTTCAAAATTATTGTTAAAGATGTTTTTCCTGAAATTTTCCCTAATTTGATGGCAATCTGAACCTTATTTTTCAGGTTAAGAAATAAAGACATGACTGTATTTGCAGCTGAGGATTGTTATTTTGCAACTTTGCAGTTTGTATACAACTAATCAGTTTTGAGATCAAGCTGGTGTGGCAGGTAAAAACCCAAACCCACATATTCAGGTGTGCTAGAATGATAGCTAACTTTTTATTTCTATTTTCTTTATTTCTACTGTGTAGCAGAGATTTATCTTAAGCCATTCACTTTCTTTCCCATTCTTGCTCTTCCTTCAGGGTTCATTCTAATTACATGGAGATTATATACCACTAAAAGGCACAGGAAAGAGACTTTGGCCCGAGTAATCTATGCATGTTGGCATCTTCCAAGTTGTCCTTGTTCCCATCTGTTCATTGGTCCCCATGAGTCATAGCCAAGTTCCACTACCAACTATAGGCTACCCTCAGTTTGGCCCTTTGTATGCATTTGTGGATGCAAGGAAATAATTTTCATGTTCTTTCCCACTCTGTAGTGCTGTTAACTCTGTAAGGCTCTGCCAGTCCTATTTGTCTAGACGCCCAGTCAAGACATTTCTCAATCCCTTTGGTCTTGCCACCTCTCTAGAGTATCCTGGGAAAGGGGGTCAAGGTTCCATTGTTCTTGGATCTGCAATCTGTCAGGGTTTCCCTTAACTATTCACTCTCAATATGAGGCTACGCTCGGTAGAAGTATAAGACTCAAGTCTAACCTTTCTGAGGGTTCCACACTACTTAGCCAATGCTTTCCGTAGAGATTTCCTGCAATCCCATTAAACAAGGGTATCTCTTATAGTCTTGGGTGGATAGCCTTGCTCTGCACCATTATGCGATCTTTCTGCCATAAATCCTCCTATCAAATATTTTTCTCAGCTTCTGTTGTAGCATCCATTTTGTGAGATACCGAAGCTTCATTTTCTAGCTTCTTGAGTGGGGCGAGGATCACCAAGGGTCACAGATAACTGAATATGTCATTTAGCAATAGCATAAGGCCTTACATTAACATATTTTTAGTGCTTTTAAAGATTATTCATGAGTGCATTCTAACCTCAAGTGAAGCAACAAACCAGTTTTGTCTGGGTCTTGAAAGAATCTCAGTGTTCTGCAAAGAGATAACAGATACTTTATATTTTCACAGAGGGCTATAGGGTTGTATGATTACTCACATCCCCATTTCCTGTAGGTTTCATCTTCTTTTGATGGAGGAGGGCGGCAGGGTAATGGATTCATAGGTTTATTTGAGTTGAGATTTCTAGAACATTCCAAAAGTGAGCAGGAGCAAGTTACTTAGAAATTGTTTTTGTTCTCAGTATTTCTTTCCAAAGTAAAATTTTCTCTGATTTTTTAATTTCTATTATAGAACAGGAAAATGGTGTGTGTGTGTGTGTGTGTGTGTGTGTGTGTACACGCACACACACACACCACTCATTCACTTATCACTCCCCAGTGTTTTTGACTTCGTGGTCTGTTTGTGATCTTCATACCCTTTCAGACTGTCAGGAATTAAATGAATGCAGTTAATTCTTTTCTACAAAAGCAAGCATAAATTGATACGTTCTTTCAGATATTGCCCCTTGGAAATGCAAACAAGATATATTTCTCTTTTGTTGTATGAACACTCATTACTAGGTATGCAGTCTTTATTTATAAAGGCGCCATACTTCTTTCATTTTTATGCTGTTTAATATGGAGGAGATGGCACTAGACTCATTTCCAGAATTTCTAAGTGTATGTCCCCGGTGCTGTCATGTACCCATTAGCTGTGTGATTATGATCATATTCACAACATTTACAACGTAATTTTTCCCATTCTTAAAATGGGAGTAATAGTATCTTCCACCCTATCTCATAAGGCTTTTGCACATTTGCTGTTTCTGCTGAATCTTTTACCTTAAATAGTTACTTAATCCCTCCTTTTATAAATTAGAAATACTCTTCTCTCATTGTTGATTCAGAGGTTTACTTAGAGTAGGATAATATATACTATGGCAAAGGCTCTGTAGTTAAATGTAATCTCCATAAAGTTCCTCTCAACCTAGACATTTCCATTGGAAAGTGGTTTTGTTTGTTTGTTTGTTTTGTTTTGTTTTTGGTGAGCATGGAAGGAAGTCAGTATCACGGCTTTGAGTTTCAGGAAAAAGGTCAAGGCAATACCTGTGGCTGAATTCCTAGGCCAAATCCATGGAGGTCTCCGTAGCTTCCCTCCATAGATTTACTTGAATATAAAGGAAACTGCTTTTGTTGATCGATCTTATGATGTTCACCCTCATCAGCCAGTCAGGTGAGCCAAATTCAGGATGATAATGGTCTTGTATAGTAGTGATCAGATCTCAGGGTGATCAGAACAATGAGTTGATGAGAACAATTACATACCCTGTAGGTTAAGTAGTCTGAGTCTTGGATTTGCTAGATTTTTGTGTTGTTTTGAATTTCATAGTATTTTAGAAAGACATGTGTTTAAGAAATGAAATATTAGAATATAGATTATATATCTATGTAAGGACAGTACATATGGTCCTTGTGAAATGTAAAGACAGAAGTACATTCCAGATGTCCCACTGACAGTCTCTTCTGCTGTAGTACTAGTACTTATTGTTGAGACAGCTGAAGTGAGAGAATTAGCTGGGCTGTCACAGGCCTGCTTTTTCCAGGCTAGGGAGGGGACTGCCCTATGTTAGAGGGTAGAGGGTCTGTTTAGGACTTTTTAGTTTTCCGCTTGCTAGGTCAGTGATTGTTTTCCCTGTTCGTTTGTACTACACGCTGTGTGTGATGAGTGTGAAATTCATCATAAAATAAGAGAAAGTTTAGGAGGAGAGGAGAGAGAACAAACAAGTGGAAGTTTATGCTGTTTTAAGGAGCACAGTGATTCAATATTAGACATTTTGTTTTATTTGAATTACTGTAAATTACAGTTCATTGAATCAAGGTGGAAATAGTTTATAGCTGAATTGGAAAATAAAAGGATGCTTTATTGATTATATGCTCATTTGTTGTGTAGTCTATTTTATTGATACCCTATCTAATATCTTGGTAATGAAGATGATATCTTATTGAAAAGAAAAACAAACATCATCAGCATGTAGTATGAACTCACTCTAAATTCCTACTTATCAGTAATTGAACATGGCCTCCCTTTGGATTCTTCACAGCCGATGGGCTTAAAATATTTTCTTTGGCACATCCTGCAGTTTGATACCATTCGAGTCTCCTTACTGAGATGTTGAGAGGATTTCACTGTATCTTGAGGGAAAACCAAATGTCAAATGAAATGTAAGCTGATAGGAAACAGGCCTGAAACTCTTTCCAACATCATATTTCTGTTTTATCTAGGAGAGTAGTTCTCAACCAGGAATGATTTTGCCCCCCCAGGGGCATTTGGTAGTGCCTGGGGACTCTTGGTTGTCAAAACTGGGAGGTGCTACTGCCATCTAGTGGGTAGAAGCCTGGTTGCTTGTAGGATGTCCTTACAGTGTACAGGACAGCTCTTACCCTCTGCCTTCCCTACCCCCCCATTCACAAGAAGAATGATATGGACCATTACGTCAATGGTGCCAAGGTATAGAAACCCTGTCCTACAACAAAGACGTCTGATGGAATCCCTAGGAGTTTTGAGGAGTAGCTTTTTTTTTTTAGCATCTTCCATTCTCGAACACTAATATATATTTCAAGAACGCATTCATCTGTGTTTGTGGGCACTGCTGTTTTGAGTTCAAACATATGGACTTTTAATCTGAATTCAGGGAGTTGTAACTTCATGCGTACCCTCAGCAAATACTCTCTGCTTATACAATATAGATTATAGGAAGAGAATTTTTTTCCCAGGTGGGAATAAAAATGGTGTACTTTCCATAAAAAAATCCATTACAATGAAGAGATTATCATAGCCTTAGGTTAAACAATAAGACTTACTGTGTCTATAGGTCATAATTGTCACATATAAGCTATATCATATATAGTTCATCTCTACTGACTGATGTGTTATCAGATGATCATGATCTGAAAGAAACTCCCGTTTGGGAGAGAGATGTCAGGATGCCTCATCAGTGCACCTCACTTACATTTTGACCTATCATAACAACTATGGTTGGAATCTGAATACATTTGTGATATGTTAATAGTGAAACAGTGTTCAGAATGCGTTTTTGCAAGGACTTGTGTATGCCAAGATCTTTTAGGTTGGTTGACATCAATTTTTGTGAGAACTGTAGTCATAACAGTTGATAATGCTGGGAAATTTTTAAAAAATTTATAAAATTCAAGTATAGTTAACATACAGTATTATATTCATTTCACATGTACAATGTAACTCACCAATTCTATACATTGCTCACTGGTCATCACTATAAATATCCTCTCAATCCCCTTCACCTATTTCACCCATCCCTCCCCCTACCCCCCCTGTGGCAACCACCAGTTCTCTCTATTTGAGTCTGGGTTTTTTTTTTGTCTCCTTTTCTCTGTTTGTTTTGTTTCTTAAATTCTATGAATGAGTGAAATCATACGGTGCTTGTCTTTCTCTGACTGACTTATTTCATTTATCATTATACCCTCTAGATCCATCTGTGTTGTTGCAAATGTCAGGATTTCATTCCTTTTTATGGTTGAGTAACATTCCATTCAACAAATATACCACATACAGACGTATATAACATTCCACCATATATACCACGTCTTCTTTATCCATTCATCTATTGTTGGACACTTGGGTTGCTTCCATATCTTGGCTACTGTAAACAATGCTGTACTAAGCATAGGGGTGCATATATCTTTTCAAAATAGTGTTTTCATTTTCTTCAGGTGAATACCTAGTAATGTAATTACTGGATCTTAGGGTAATTCTAGTTTTAATTTTTTGAGGAACTTCCATACTGTTTTCCATAGTGGCTGCATTATCTTGTATCCCATCAACAGTGCACAAGTGTTCTTTCTCCTACATCCTCTCCAACACTTGTTATTTCTTGTGTTTTTGAGCTTAGCCATTCTGACAGGTGTGAGGTGATACCTCATTGTGGTTTTGATTTGCATCTCCCTGATGATTAGTGATGTTGAGCACCTTTTCATGTGTCTGTTGGCCATCTGGATGTCTTCTTTAGAAAGATGTCTGTTCATGTCTTCTGCCCATTTTTACATTGGATTTTTTTTGGTGTGTAAGTTCTTCACATATTTTGAATATTAACCTTTTATTGGATATATCATTTGCAAATGGCTTCTCTCATTTGGTAGATTGTTTTATTGATTGTTTCCTTTGTTTTGCAAAAAGTTTTTGTTTTAGTGTAGTCCCAATAGTTCAATTTTGATTTTGTTTCCCTTGCCAAAGGAGACATATCTAGAAAAAATGTTTTTGTGGCTGATGTCAGAGGGATTACTGCCTCTGTTTTCTTCTAGGAATTTTGTGGTTTCAGATCTCACATTTAATGGGTCTTTAATCCATTTTGAGTTTATTTTTATGTATGGTATAATGAAGTGGTCCAGTTTCATTCTTTTGCATGTTATTGCTTAGATTTTCAGAATATCTCTATCAGTCTTGTTTTGAAATAAAATAAAGTTTCTGTAAAAATTAAGGAAATAGAGGTTTAATACAGCCAATGGGAGACTGAAGGTCTAGAAATATGCAGCTGAAGGATCAGACAGCGGTCACTATAACATCAGTCTGAAGCCTTGGAGTGGGCGAAGAAGCTGACAGTCCTGGGGAGTCTCAGAACCTTACGCTGCAGCCAAGTGGGATTTTGCAGAATGGTCTGGAACTAGACCCCTGCCCCTCTGATTGTGATGATGTATTGAGCAATAATAGCTTCTGTTTCATTACTACCTTCCAATTTTCACAAGAGGTCCTTCCAGTAGTGAACTCTGACCTGGGTCTGTACGGTGAAGTTGATACTGAGAAACGTATTTCCGAGCCTTAGGAGGAACTGGAAGTGGTGACCGCCACCAGTCTGACACAATGACACCAGTCTCCTCCTTGATGGATTTCTTGCACTAATCACCGTGGGTAGGTGAGGATGGGCAGCTGATAATTTCACAAGATTTCACAGTATTGTTACTGTGTTTTCATAAAGACAGGTGAGGATGGGCATCTAAGTCCTCAGAAATCACAGTGTTATAACTGCCTAATCATAAGGGGATGTGAGGATGCACAGCTTAAAACCTCAGGAGATTTTATAGTGTTATAATTGCCTTATCATAAGAAATTGTCAGTGATGAAAATGAACAGGGGAAGATCATTGTCATCCTTCTTGCACTCAGACAATGAGAGGTGCCTTTTGGGACAAGGGAGACAAAGAGAGGCTTGAATAACTTACTGATCAAGAAACACCGTCTCAGGAAAGTCCTATCTCAGTGTCTTTACCACTGTTCTAATATTAAAGCAAATGGTTGGACGGAGATGTGGACATTTTATTTGTTTTTTCTCTGACTGAACCTATTTACTATCATACAGTGTTATTTTCATTTAAAGTAGAACACAGAATTTCTAAAAAAAAGCTGGCTAGACAATTATTTCATGATTAAAAATAGTTAATTCATACAGTTTCCTTCTCCATATCGTTCTGTCTCTCCCTCTCTTTTTTCTCTCTCCATAGGGAACATCTGGTTTGCAAAGGATCTACCCGGTGTCCTTCCTTCAGAGCAAAATATCTGGTGTTTAGTCCTCAATTTATTTTTGTGTCCTTCTAAGATATCCCTATTTTTGCTTTGGTATATTAGTCAGGGTAGAGTAGCTAGTATTTACCAAACTCTCAGTGGTAAAGAACCAGTTTCTATTATTTTCAATCTGTCACAGACCAATACTTTTGTAAAAAACAATACAGACAAATTACCAGAAGAGTGAAAATTTTTAAAAAAAGCCAAGAAAAACAAAATACAAACTTGGACTTGCTTTTTATTCAATCCAACAGATCTAAAATTTCTCTTTCAAATTGCCTTAAAAAAATTCTAAAAACTAACTTTGCAGACTAGAACTTCCCAGCATGGACTACATTTTGGTTAACACTGGGCTAAGCTATGCTTCAGTAATAAATAAAACATGAAATCTCAGTGACTCACAAGAATAAAAACTTACATTTTGCTTAAAGTCTCTTGTGATTATTCCTGGTCTGGACTCTACCAGGCAGCTCTTTTTCAAATAGTGATAGAAGAGTCTGTTTCCCCTCCCTCTCGTGCTTTAGTATGTAGCCTCTAATATCTGCAAGGAGAGTGTGGTAAGTACACTTAATACTAAGTCACCTGGTCCTAAAGTGATTGGCACCGCTTCTGCCAGTATCCTCTTGCCAGAACTAGTCGCAAGGCCAAACGAACTGAAAGAGTCTGGGAAATGTAAAGGGGCCCATGAATATTGGTGAATTGTAGCAGCCTCTTGCCTACATAGCGTCCTATATTCTGGGATCTCCTTGTTCCCATTTCTTTACCCTTCTCACACAATTTTCACATGTTCTCTTGAGTATTTCACATGTAACTTACAAGGTCTGTGTGAGACTCACATTACCTGTTTGAGGTCCTGACTGCCTAGATAGAGCTTATGGGTATTTCTTCTCTATGGCTGCAATACTGTTCTGGCCTTGGCAGATATCTGTGAAATTTCCCATGAGAGCTATGCATAGTCTCCTTGCTATTCAGGTTTCCGTATAGTCTAGAGAGTTTATCATCCCGCTTGGGAGTCTTGGGGGAGGATTGTGTTAGAGCAGACTTAGACCTCTTTCAGGAATACTGTTAGAGTCAAACCCTTTCACTTCCCTTCTGACTTTACTCTTTCTTAACATCATTTGGAATTCTAAAATTTAAGGCAGGAAAAGTAGTTCTTTAATCATCATCGTGCATTCTTTCTAAATTTATCCTTTATGGGATACAATTTTACTTTGGTACTCAAAAGCGCTTTATTTTCAGAGTTTGCAACACTTCAGCTGCTTTTTTTTTCCTCAACCATAGCCTGTTCTAGAAGTACAAACATCCATTTTGGTGTGCTAATCCTGCTCAGGATGTAGAAGGATGTAAACAACCATGTTGTAACAACTAGTAGAAAGTGGATACAAGAAAATAATCATACTTGCACACATCTGTAAGGCTACCGAATAACAGTCGATGCTGGAGAAGTCTTAATGGACTGAATTCCAGAGAGGGGTGAGCTCTTCACCGATGATCAAAGAGCCACAGACACTTCCATACTTGGAAGCAAGTGCCTGTGAAGAGTGTGAGTGGTCAGAGCAGTAGGTCTGATAGAGATGAGAGACTTTGAAAGACAAAGAAAATACATCTGAACTTTTAGTGATAGAGTTGGCTAGCATGACGGGTTGGAATTTGGAAGATGGAAAAATAAATCACTTGAAACTACCTTATAAAAATTTCCATTTGATGCCCTATTATGCTGAGTAAGCAGCAGAGAATGTAGTAGAGTTTGCTGTGGAGATAAGGCCAGAAAGCAGAGTTTGTATAGTGTATTACTGCTCAGATTTTTAGGGCCCTGGTGGAGGCCACCAAAAAGTCAGGCAAAGGTCAGTTAAAAACAATCAATTAAAGTTGTGAGCCAGTGCCCCCCCCCAGCTCAAATATTAATGATATGAAGGAGATTAATCCTTGAGGGTAGAACTGAAGAGCAAAAAGAAATCACATTATTTTATTTTGTAGCTAAAGTAAAATAAAGTTGCATCCTACCCTAGCTGAAATCAGTTCTTGGTGGAATCAGAATTACAAGCCCCTGATCCTATCTGCCTGTTAGGTGAAATGAGTTCCCCTTTCTTAGGAGAAAGATGAAAGAAAAGACACAAAATATTACAATTCAATCTTTTATATTCTTTTATGTATAAAGTTTGGCATGTAATACAAAATTAAGCAGGAAGATGTGATCCATATTCAGGAAATATAAAAACAACAGTCAATGGAAACAGACACACAGATGACACAGATTTACTATTAGCAGATAAGTACCTTAAAACAACCATAATATGTTAAATAATTTCTAAGAAAAGATGAAAAACAATGGGTGACAAGCTAGGATAATACAGGAGAGAGTTTAAAATTCCAGAAATAACAAAATGAAAATTCTTGAGCTAGAAAAACAAATTTCTGTATATGAAATGAAAAAAAAAAATGATCGGGCACAGTAGAAGAAAGGAACAGCAAGTTTGAGACTTCTTAGTAGAAAAATGACTCAAGAGATACCTGGGTGACTCAGCTGGTTAAGCATCTGACTTCGGATTAGGTCATGATCTCATGGTTTGTGAGTTCAAGCCCCACATCGGGCTCTGCACTGATGGTGCAATGCAGAGCCTGCTTGGGATTCATTCTCTCTTTCCTCTCTCTTCCTGCCCCTCCCCCACTTGCACGTGCACTCTCAAAAATGAATAAACTTAAAAAATGATTCAAAGTCCTCCATCATGAGAAAAAATAGAACATCAATGAGTAGGAACAATATTAAATATACTAACATATATGTAGTTGGATCTTGAGAAGGAGACAAGGACACGCAGGGCAGGTAAAATATATGAAAAGTGGCTTCAAATTTTCCAAATTTGAAAAGTAAATATCAACCTACAAATTTCAGAAAGTTCAGTAAATCCCAAGCAAGATGAATGAAAATAAAGCCAGAGGTAGACACATCATAGTGTGCTCAAAATAAAGGATAAAGTAAAAAACCCTAAAATCAGCTGAAGGAAAAAAGACTCAGTACATATAAAGGAAAGACGATAATGATAAAATACTTCTTAGGAACAGTGGGACACTAGAAGAAAATAGTGCCCAGAAGTGATTCGATTCTAGTTTCCTTTCTTTCATTCTTTAACATAGAGAAGAATGAACATGGTTTATGAGACGTCTTCCTGGTGTTTCCTTCCATTTGTGCAGCAGCTCTGTGTCAAGACAAGAAACTCCTTTCAGAGCATTCCAAACTGTAGGAGATAATTTCACTAATTTTTATTCATAGGCAAACGTGAGAATGTTACAGGATGGAAGCAGGGTGTGGTTAATTACGTTCTTCATTTGTCTTATGTTTTTAAATATTCGGGACAAAAACACAGAAGGCAGTTTTCCTTTGCTACTTACGTGAGTACCAACCAAAGCAAATGCAATAGAATCATTGTCAGCGTCACTGCTCTGTAGAACTCACCGTGAGGTGTGTGGGAACTGGTCAGGCTGGGACATACTGTTAGATATCACTTTTCTCAGTCTCACATTTCTTTTGCTTTAGGATTAAGCATAGCATCAGAATCTAGAGTCATTTCAGGCAAGAGGAAAGTTCCTGTAAATATTAGAATCTTAGAATTCAGTGCTGTAACATAGGAACTTTAGAAACAATCTGCATTTTGTGCATGCAGAAATTAAGTCACAAAGGCAGCAAGTGACCTCACTGTCTTGTGACTTGTTAGTGGTACAGTCTGCTCCCCTCCCTCAATCTGCTGTTTTTCAGCAAACTACCCCGAGTCTTTTGTCTTCAAAAACATCTTGAGAAATGTACCAGTTAGGTTTGTTTTTTTCACTTTCATTGACAAGACATCTCCATTGTGTGAGAGGGCCATTGAGTCAGCATGCTTGGAAAGTAGATCTGTCTTCGAATTATTCTTCACTATCCTGCTTCTCTCTCTCCTTTGCCCTCACTTGTCACTCCCCCCTCCTCTTCACTTCTTTCTGGTTCTTCCACTCTGTTCCCTGTCTCCTCTCCTCATCCATCTCCCTTTTCCCCATGACCATAAAAGGTTGGCATACAAAATAAATGCCACGAACAATTATCAAATTAATCTTTTATGCAACAATACCCTTCAGATAAGTATTCCTTTAGTTATTGAATTGGCCTTTATTTCAGGTTCATAGTAAATAATTGTAAATTAACTTGAATTTCATGTGTGTAATTAAAGTTTCAGAGCCTTATATTTCTTATGAGGAGTCTAGGCTCTGTCAACACCTTCCTGTGGAAATGTTTCTAAATGGAGGAATAAATAAGTCCACGAATAATCACTCATCCTTTGGACGTATAATCAGAATTAATGAATTGAAAAATTGTTTTTACTGCCAGTAACACTGGCCAATAAATATCTAAAATGGCCATAAAATTTGAGTGTGGTTGGCTCTGACTGAGACCTTCAAATGTTAGCTGAAGCAGAAATGAGAAAATGAGAATGATGTGCGAGCCATTGGCATGTTTGTTGGGGTTATCTAGTGCTGGGGGATGGCCCACCACAACGGTTAGTAGTTTAAACAATGGTAATATTTATTTTGCTCATGATGCTGCAGTTTGGGCAGGACTCGGTGGGGATAGCATGTTTCTGCTCCATGTGGCATCAGCAGGGGTGGCTTGAAGGCTGAGGTTGGAGTCATCTAAAGGTCTGTCCCTTCATTTATCTGGCCCTCAGTGCTTGCTGTCAGCTGGAATGTCGCCTGGGGCTATGATGAGACTACTTCCATGGGGCCTTTCCTCATCTCTGCTTGGCTGTTGCTGCTCCCCAGATGGACTGTCTAACCTGTATTTAATTTTTTAGCTGTTTAACAAAGTACTGTTTGAAATGGCTTCCCTGTATTAAATTCACTCTGTTGGATTATACCTCAAAGAACCTGGGTTCCAAGATGAACAGAGAGAGAGAATATGTACGGGGGAAAGGGGAGAGAAGGAGAAGGGACAAGGTGGAATGAACAAGGTGAAGGTGTATATTTTATGAATTCATTTAGTCACTTTGTAACTGCATTCTCTTCCTGAGAAGCAAGGCACTAGGCCAGCCATATTCAAGAAGAGGGGAATTAGATCCCACTCTTTGTAGCAAGAGTGCCAGAGAATTTATGAACATGCATTAATACCACTGTAGTTTCCCTCCTCTGCTCATTTGCTTGTTTGTTCAGATCCAACCCTTGCTCTTTCCCTCCTCTCATCTGCATTCTAGGCAACTTACTTCTGCACACTACTCCCTCGGGACTCCTTGCCCTCTGGCTTCTGGTTTGGGACAGCCAGTATAAGGTACCGAGAAGAGACTGGGGGATAATATAAGGGAGGAAGCCAAGATAGTTATTTCTTCTCTTTCTGCTTCAGGCAAAATCTTGAGCAGTTGATGCACTCCTATTTGGTTCCACTTCTCATTGGGATGCCCCATTCCCCTGCCTTAGTGCCTGTAGAACCCGTACTGTAATTCTTAAAATTCTTTTCAAACCACTTCATATTGCTGAATTGTTTCTATGATAAACTGAGTTCTTATGTGCTCTTTTTTTTAGGCTATCAGATGAGAAAGGACTTTATGTCCAAATAAAGAGTTTTCTCTGAACTTTCAAATAGAAAAGTTACTGTTAAAACCTTATGATTTAATTTTTTAATGTGTATTTTTTATTTTTGAGAGAGAGAGTATGAGAGAGCACAAGCAGGGGAGGGGCAGAGAGAGAGAGAGAGAGAGAGGGAGAGAAAGAGAGAGAATACAAAGCAGGCTCTAGGCTCTGAGTTGTCAGCACAGAGCCCGACATGGGGCTCAAACCTACAAACCGTGAGATCATGACTGGAGCCAAAGTTGGTTGCTTAACTGACTGAGTCACCCTTATGCCCCACAAACCTATGATTTAGAAGCAACAACAGCAAAGTGATTTTGATTTTTGGAGGAAAGTGGGAGGACAATTTGGAGGAATTTGGGTGCTCAGTAGGGCGGCATTGTAGGAGCTATGAAATTACAACTTCTTCTCCTTACATTATGGATACGGTTTATTTGTAATTTTTTACTTTAAAATTGAAGTTGCTAATCTTATGATTCCTGTACTGCCTTGATGTTGTTAATAATTAATTTCCTTTGCTTGGAATGTCTTTAATTCGCACCATAGTGTTTGAGAGTTTCCAATCTGTGGATCTGAGCAAATGCATTATTGAACATTCTTCCAACAGTTCTCTCTTCATTTTGCTCCTGTGGCCTTCTCATTACTCAGTCTCTAAAACATACCAAGCTTGTTGCTTTTCTCAGAGAGTGCATTGCTGACAGCATATTCTTTTTGTATATGCCACTCCTCTTTCCCTTTGTAAGGGAGTCTTAGGTTTTATTGATGGCGCTGTCAGCCGGGAAGGTAGATTTGTGTCAGGTGGAGAAGTGTTAGCCCTTCTCTTAAGCTTTAGCCTCTATGGTTCCAAAAGGCATCTTTTTCAAGAGGAAGAAGCAGTCACCTAATATAACATTGTATGTGCACACACTCGTGTTTCAATGGTGGAAGCTTGCACATATCAAGAGATACTGGGCATATTCTTCAAATGTGCAGCAGACTCTCTGATAAGGCCAGCGCAGCTCAGGCACAGTTCCTAAGGGATTCTCATGGTCTCTTCCTTTGCTGGCCTCAGGCAGAGCAGAGAGAACTCAGGGTAGCCCTGAGTGAGCTCTCCCTGGCCCCATAGAACACTCATGGATCAATATGAAAGAGATGGTTGAATATAAAATATATAGGGATCTAAATGTTACTTGATGCTCCTAATCCCAAATGTCTAGAGTCAAGAGATGTGAGACTCTCACATCAAAAAATCCTTACTTAGGTTTCTTCACTATTCCCTCACTGTCCATTAATCGTCATACTTCTTATTTAGTCCAACTCAGTAAAGATTGCATAGTCTACTGGTCACTTCAAAATTGATGGCGTGCTTAAATCTTAAGAGAAATAAAAGAAACATTTTTTTTACAAGGCACTAATGACCACTCATTCATTTTAACATTTGTTAAATGCCTACTGTGTGCTAGACACTGAGAATTTATAGAAAATGGGATTTAGTTTGTGTTCTCAATATATTCCTATATATTCATGGTAATTCATTCCCTACTGAAGGTACTGGGTTTATGATGTTTGTACTGTCTTGACTCTGTTAGTAATTGTAGGCTTTGTAGTAGTTATTCCTTCTGCTTGGAAGTTCCTCTCCTCTCTTCTCCATCTGTAGAATCGTGCCATATTTATTCATTGTTCAGTATCCAGCCCAAACAAGTCTTCTGTCTCCAGTGGAGATTCTATTTTCCCTCTTCGGAGCTCCACAAGCACCAGTCGTTTGTGTGTATTTGTCTTTTTATGCATTGGTTTCCGTATTAGCGGTGTGACGTTTGTCTTGTTTTCACTAGCACCTAGCACAAAGCCTGGCACATATTAGATGGTCCTTTAATGTAAACCGCATTAAGTGAAATAGCTCAAGTGCATCTTGCCTGTCTGTGGAGAGTGTTACTTTATAATAAATTGATCACCCCCTCCACCCCGTCCAGGCCCCTGAAGGGTACGAGGAAGCAAACCCTGTCCTTTTCCTAAGGAAGGTTGCTCTTCAGTGACACACCCTTGAAAGTGGTTTTGGGTCATTGTCTTCCAGCCTTGGGCTGTGTCGTCTCAGGGCTGAGAATCCCCCATGGTTGACACAGCTGACAATATTTTCATTAATTCAAATGAAGAAGCTGTTTGGCAGCAGAGCCTTGACCGATGCTGGCATGATGATCACATTGGCACTTTCTTCTGTTTTTTGGCCAAAAGGAAGAGGTTATAAGGAGATTGCTGCCAGGAAATGAGGGAAAGCAAGTCATAAAAGGCTCCATGCACAGTCAACGTGGTGTTAAAAATATAAGAGTATTGCACAGATTGCTGGGTGTCATTGTGTTCCTCCAGTGATCCACAAGAGCGAGTGCTAATCTTCTATTCAGTTTTGTGGGCATGAATTGACACAGAGGAAATATTATAGGTGAAAAAGTTAGACAGATGGGTGTTAAAAATTTTAGTTCCCAGGCTGTGTTGTTGACTTTGACTTGGAATTCAAGATTCAGTTGAGCCCACGTTAAAAAAAAAGATGAAAGTCCAGTACTAATGTGAAAACCAAAATTCTCTAACAGCTGTGGACCCAAAGAGGACTAAAAATCCTCAACAGAAATTCTTAGGTAATTAGTACCTAGCAACAAATGAACACAGGTGGCAATAATTAAACTACCAAATTATGCTAACTCGTTGACAAAAGTTGTTGGTCAAGGGATGAAAAACATGGTACTTACCTATCATAGTAATACATTTCATTGGGGCTTTGACTGTAAGTAAAGTTAAAAAGTCAGGGACATGTGATGTTCACTGTGTACCATATAGAACAGGGTCCATATTGGATTTTTGCTATTTTCCTCTCTAGGTATGTTCTCGTCTCTTCTTTTCCCTGCTCCTTGCCATAGTATTCCTATAGACCACATCAGTGGGGCTCCTCTACCATCTGTCCCCTCATTGGATTTGAGCTATCGGAGCTCTGGGAGGCTGAAGGGTTTGAAAAAGAGAAAGAGAGCAGCGTATTTATTGCTCAAGTTCCTTTCTTACGGTGTTGCTTTGCATTGGCTCTGTCCCTCAGATTATCTTCTTGAGGTACCCTCCTCTATACACTGTTCTCATGTTCTCGGTTTTAGCAACTTGTCCCTTGTTTCCTAGGCTAGTGGTGGTGACACCTCCACTGTTGCTAACCTGAGGTTATTTCCCTATCTCTTGTGGTTCCCCCTGTACCCAAACTAATCCTTTGCAGTGAGTAACCCTCTCCACCTTTTATGAGTTATTTTAATTTTAGTATGTCTTATGTTTCCTGACAAGACAAAATAAAACTGAGAACAGCAAAGCTTTGTTGAATCAAGTATCCTCAAACAACACAATAGGAGCTGGGTATACAAATGTTACTATGTGATACGGAAAACAAGCTGCCTTTAATGAAAGTCAAAAGATGAAGCTTAAAATATGTGCCAGCCTTAAAAGAGAAAATAGATTCCTATTTATAAGTAGTAAAAGGTGAGTAGAAGAACATGCAGACAGCTTAGACCAATGTCACTTTACTAACTTGTAGGGTATTAGTTTTCACAAAGAGCAGCCTCAAACATTGCACAGATCCTAAATGCACTTGAAATTTTATGATATACCCACTTAAATTAAATCATCTCGATCATTTCTTAATGAATAGTTCTCAGTGGAAATAAATACCTCATATCTAAGTAGAAAGGCATGTGCACAAGTATTCATTGTATTTTTGACATTTTGAGTTGACTTAACATTGAACAATTGGGTGTAATTGTCAAAAAGGACCAAACAGTAAGACCACAGAAGGATTTTATAAGCATAGCCCATTCTCCGAACAGTTTTACCGTGTCGGTGAAAACATAGCTACGTGAGGGGGAGATGCCAACCCCTCCCCTGACAGGGAATAGTACATCAGATGTCCCAGGCTTCCAGCAGGACAAAGACTCTCCTTCCATTATTGGGTGCTGCTCATAAAATAAAATCACTGGCAATTAGAAATCTTCATCTTCTTATAGCTTTTGAAAGTAACATTTTTAATGTTTATTTTTGTGAGAGCGAGAGAGAGAGAGAAAGTACACAAGTGGGGGAGGGGTAGAGAGAAGGAGAGAGAGAATTCCAAGCAAGTTCCACCCTGTCTCAGACAGAGCCCGACCTGGGGCTTGAACCCATGAACCGTGAGATCATGACCTGAGCCAAAATCAAGCCAGACACTCAGCCGACTGAGCCACCCAGGTACCCGTGAAGGTAACATTTTTATATTTACCCAGATGTCTTATAGAGTCCAAGTTCTCATAAATGACAAAATAAAGTATTTTCCTTCATAATTCTTTCACATTTTAACCTTAGATAATACATCTCTTTTTATGTTTTTGAAATTAAAAAAAGATGCAACATGTTAACCCTGACTGTCAGGACTGTGGAGGGGTTAACCTGCATATGTAGATTCTTCAAATTAGGGTAACAGCACAGCTTCTGTGTGGTCATAACAAAATTGTTAGACACCTTCCTTACTTGACAACTGAACCTGCATTTACTGTGCTAGAAGTCCCACTTTATACATTGCTAAATATATAAGTATTATAATTAATTTGTAAAAATCAGTACATATTGTTTAGTAATGTAAGTAGATCGAATTATGATTTAGGTATCCAGTTATGTTCATGAATTCATTAAGTTTAAATAATAGAGTTAGGCGGGCAGTGCCAATAAAACAGATAGTTATAAAGCACCCACTAGGTTCCAGATGCCGTTGGAGATAGGAAGATAACTAAAAGATAACTAAAAATGCTGCTGATCCTCAGCAACATTGTAATGAAACGGAAGGGAGAAGGCATGCATGTGATTGAATAAAATGTAAGGTGAAACATGATAAAGTCCTTCAGAAATACGTGAGAAAAAAGTGTTAGGAGTATTTACAGAAGTAGATGATACTTCGTTGACTTTCTCAGGGGCGGGATCACTGAGGGTATGTACGAAGGAAATAGACCTGAAAGGATCAATAAGATTTCAAAAGCAAAGAAATGAGACCAAAGGTGGGAATTAAAGGGAAAGAGCCTTACATGAAGAAATAGTGTAACAAAGGCGTGACAATGGGAAAACCGAGAGAATATTTAAGGGAGAGCCAAAAGTGCAGTTAACTAAGCATAAAATAGGAAGATTATATTCAGCACCCAACAGATATGTACTGTGTCCGTATTATATGAAAAAAGAATTCTGCTTGTGTCTGTGGTAAACAGTCAATAAGAATGACACAATCTTTGCCTTCAGGGAGCTCACGTTCTTGGTGGGCAGAGAAAGGCAGTAAACAAATATCTAGTTAGTTAAAATTGTAAAACCCCACATGGCCTGAAGGATGGGCGAAAAAAAGTGACAGAAAGGGATACGCCTTGGTTTTGAGGACCAGTGTGTTAGCTTATGAGCATGCACGTTCCTAGGAAGACCAAGTGGGATGGCCACATTGGAACTGTAATCCTTATCTGGAATCTCTCTAATCAGATTTTCTGATCCAATGGAGAGGACCAAGTGTGATGTAGAGAGAACAGTAGGTGTTTTCTTCCCAGTACTTTCAAAAGAAGGCATAAGTATAGATGACCATTTATCTTGTAAGAGCAAGAGAAGAGTTTCCTTTCTACCCCTAAGAGATAAATCTGTGGAAAACATTGAAGACACGATTGGGAATTTAACACTTAATATAATAACAAAAATATTGCTACTTACCAGTAGAAAAAAATTGGATATTTTTTTGAATTTTTGAAGATTGGTCATTCTTTCTAATTCCCTCTCAAACTCCTCAAATTACAGAATTCTCTATGGGACTTGTATTCTGAACATCAAAATATTCCCTCACATGAAAGGTTCTTTCAGGTTATAATACATTTCTTTTTAAAGCATTTTACTGGAAATCCACAAAACATACAGAGCATACATGCTCTATCTCTTAATGAAGAAATCAAGGTAAATATTATATATAGACCTTAGGCTGTTACATTCCTATTGGATATCAGAAAAAGAAAAGGAAAGTTTATGGTTATTCTTGTGCAGTACATTAAAATAGTTAAAATCTACGAACCTACACTGACACATCATAATCACCCAAAGTTCATACTTTACACTAGGGTTCACTCTTAGTGTCGTACATACTAGGAGTTTTAACAAATGTGTAATGTATTCACCATTGCAGAATCATAAAGGATAGTTTCACTGCCATAAAAATCCTCTTTGCGTGTTCATCCCTTCCCTGCCACCACAGTCCCTGGTAACCACTGATCTCTTTGCTGTCTCCAAAGTTTTGCCTTTTGCAGAATGTCATATAGTTGGAATCACACAGAATGTAGCCTTGTCAGATTGGCTTCTTTCACTTAAGAATATGCATTTAGGGGGGCGCCTGGGTGGCGCAGTCGGTTAAGCATCCGACTTCAGCCAGGTCACGATCTCGCGGTCCGTGAGTTCGAGCCCCGCGTCAGGCTCTGGGCTGATGGCTCAGAGCCTGGAGCCTGTTTCCGATTCTGTGTCTCCCTCTCTCTCTGCCCCTCCCCCGTTCATGCTCTGTCTCTCTCTGTCTCAAAAATAAATAAACGTTGAAAAAAAAATTAAAAAAAAAAAAAAAGAATACGCATTTAGGTTTCTCCATGTCTTTACATGGCTGGAGAGCTCACTTCTTTGTAGCACAGAGTAGCATTCTGTTGCCTGGATATACTGCAGTTTATTTATTCATTCACCTACTGAAGGCCATCTTGGTTGCCTCCAAGTTTTACCGGTTAGGAATAAAGCTGCTATCGATAGTCACGTGCAGGTTTTTGTGTAGACGTGTTTTTGGGTAAATACCAAGGAGAATGACTGTTGGATCGTATGGTAAAAGTGTGTATTTCTACATCTTCACCAGCCTTCGGTGTTGTCAGTGTTCTGGACTTTGGCCTTTCTGATAGGTGTGTAGTAGTATCTCATTGCTTTAATTTGCACTTCCCTAATGGCACATCACCTTGAACATCTTTTCATGTGCTTAGTGGTTTTTTCATATGCTTGTTTTCCATCTGTGTGCCTTCTTTGGTGAGATGCCTGTTCAGGTCTTCAGACCATTTTTAAATTTGTTTTTTTTTTTTATTGTTGAGTTTTAAGTTCTTTATATATTTCAGAGAACAGCGCTTTCTTAGATCTATCTTTTATAAATATTTCCCCCAGTCTGTGCTTTGTCTTCTTATTCTCTCGACATTATCTTTCACAGTGGAGAAGTTTTTAATCTTAATGAACTCCAGCACATCACTGATTTCTTTCATGGGATAATGCTTTTGGTGTTGTATCTAAAAAATCATCACCATACCTGAGGTCACCTATATTTTCTCTTGTGTTATCTTCTAGGAGTTTTATAGTTTTGAGTTTTACATTTAGGTCTATAACCCATTTTGAGTTGTTTTTTGTAAAGGGTATGAGGTTTGCATATAGATTAAAATTTTTTTTTTGTATGTAGATGCCCCCTTCTTCCTTCCTCCCTTTCTTCTTTGCTTTGTTGACTTTGTATTCTGGTTTATTTTTGTTTCCCCTCCTTTCTTTTCTTCTTTTTTTTACTTTTGTGGAAAGTTACAAATGTGCCAACCCCCAAAATCTCTCCACAAGATGTAGAAAAGAAAGACACAGATTTATTGAAAAAGCATTAAAGCAGATGACAATGTGTATTGTAGGAAATCAGATAAAAATAGACAAAAAGACATCCCACCCTTTTTATAAAGCCACGCAGTTAGAATTCATTTGGTACATGTTCTCCACATGAGTGGCCACTTGTCTTCTTGTAAGAGGACTTGACAGCACCCTTGCAATGCATTCTTTCATAGTTCATCCAAGTTCACCTGGTAATTGAGGCAGCCATGTTTTTGCTAATTGCTTTTATCCAAAAGAATAGGAAATTTTTTCTTATCTCTATGAGAAGCAAATAGTTTACCGCTCAGAGAAAGGCAGCTAGGCTAGATTCCCCAGGTGACAGAAAAATAGGGGGGCTCTGTCTTCTTTAATGTTTTACATTTCAAAGAGATGGTCCTCAGACCCTTAAGAAAAACACTCCTGAGTTGCAAAGCTAACAATGGGCTTACCTAGCTTTTGCAAAGATTTGCTTACATACCAAAGAGTTAGAGGAAGGTTTCACAAATTCTAGGTTCCTCCTGGTAAGGGAGAGGGGAAAGAAGTCTCTTTGCCTTTTGGCAACAAGGGGAATTTCATTTTTTCAATTCACCCTTACATTTTCAACAAATATTTGGCCCCTACTATTTGCTGGGCATGGGAGCATGTACACATTATGTGGTGGTGCAGTCATGCTACAGTAGTGTAGAAATAAATTGAGAGATTTTTTGGCGACGGGGGAGGGGGGCTGGGGCGCAGGATTCACTGTGAGAATGGTGAAGAGCCTGGAGGGCGGCGACGGTAGTCTTAGGTCTTTTCAAAAAGCACCAGCTAGACTGTCACTTCCGCATGGGGCTGACCTCTCGACTTTGCCAGGGTAGAGACACAAAGACCAAACTTGCTGTTTTCTTTGGAAGTACTGGCTGAACAAAACTGTTCCCTGTGCTGAGATGTATAGTGCATGGTTGAACTGAGAAGTCCTTACATCTGAATGGGGTATACATTCATTTCACTGACTTTATCTGCCAGGGCCTAAAAGGTGGCTTTTAACCCCTATGAATATGTTTTTTAAATTCTTAATTGAGACAGTTGCACCAGGAAACCTTCAAGGCTTCTTTCGCTTCCCTCAGCAAGGGCTACAGCCTGGCTGCTCACAGTGTGGTCCAAGGGCCAGCAGCAGCAGCATCTGGGAATTGTTAGAAATGCAGAATCTCAGGCCCACCCTGCTCCTCTCAGTCAGAATCTGCATTTTAACAAGATCCTCGGGTGCTTGTATGCACCTTAGAGTTTGAGGAACACTGGTGTCCAGTGCTGGGGGGAAAAAAAGACGGACAAAAGTGGTCCGAAATGTGGAGGAATTTCTGAAGCGTTGACTGATAGAGGAGCAAGAGCAGGAAGAGTAAAGGCAACGCCAAACAGTTGAGGAGGGTATTGATGCTTACAGAGTGAACTGTGGCTGGAGAAAGGCATAGAGCAGAACCTGGCAAACTTCTGGCCCTCAAAAACAGACCAAGGAAAAATGTGAGATGGACAAAGAAAAAATATAAGTTACTTAGGTCTGAGAGTAAAACACTCTAAAGTTTTTCAGGCCCAGAAAAATTCTGTTTTTTTTTTTTTTTTTTTTTTTTTTTAAGTTTATCCATTTATTTCGAGAAAGAGAGCGCCCTCGTGCAGGGGAGGGGGGAAGGAAGGGCAGATAGAGAGGGAGAAAGAATCCCAAGCAGGTTCTGCACTAGTGTGGAGCCCTTACACGGGGCTTGAATCAAACCCTGAGACCATGGACTGAGCCAAACCCAAGACTCGGATGCTTAACTGACTCAGCCACCCAGGTACCTCAAAAATTATTAATGATACCGGAAATCATGGGGATTCTAAGCTAAGCTTCCTGCTCCTTTCTGATAAAATGGATCATTTCCTAGAAGAATGTAAATTACCAACACCTGACTGAAGAAGACAAGGAGACAGAACGGATACGTGGCTGTAAAATACTAAGAAAGTCATATGAATAACCACCCTTCTAAAGGTAACGGGCCCACTTAGTTTCGTGGGTCAGTTCTACAAAACTCAAGAACAGAAAGTATTTTTTTCTACTTAAATTTTTGAGAGCATAAAAAATGACGGAAGGCTTCTTCCATGCATTCTACCAGGCTAGCACAACCCTGATATCCAAATCTTATAAAACCTTCTAAGCTAATCTCATGGAAATAAATGTGGAAGTGCTCAATACAATTTTTGTGCAAGAAATACTCAAGTGTAAGAATATTAAAGATTCATCCCACAATCTTTAAATTGGGTGGCTGCCACATCCCAAAAACTTTTCCTAATAAAAACTCTTAACAATCCTATTATTATAAATTTCTTAACTTGAGAGCACCTACCAGAAATGTATAGTGAACATCATAGTTAATAGGGAAACTTGAGCAACATTCTCATTATTGGTAGGAAGAAGACAAGAATGCTCATTATGTCTACAATAGTGTTCTGGAAAGCCTAGCCAGTGTAATAGGACATTAAAATGTAAGAAGTCATAAAAAATATTAGGAAAATAAAAAAAATTGTAATTTGCAGACAATATGAATCCAAGAGAACCAACCACAAAAATTATAAAACTAATCAGGAAACCCATAAAGGTGGCCACATGTACAGTAACAATACCTAAATCCTTAAAGCTTTGCTGTGCATCAGAAATAACCACTTTAAAATGCAAGGGACCCGTACCACCCATCAATAAATATTTCTTGGATGAACAACAGAAATCTCTATAAAAAGAATACCCCACTCACAGTAGCAACGAGGATGATTTTTAAAAATCTCTTATGGGGGTGCCTGAGTGCCTCAGTCAGTTAAGCATCTGACTCTTGATTTCAGCTCAGGTCATGATGTCTCAATTGTGAGATCAAGCCCCGGCTTGAGTTCCACGATGAGCATGGAGCCTGGTTAAGATTCTGTCTCTCCCTCTGCCCCTCTCCCCCACTCTCATGCGTTCTCCCTAAAATATAAAGAAAAAAACCTCCCATTAATATGTTTAAGAAGAAGTGTAAGAAAGATCTATTTTAGGAAAGAATACTGAAGGCCATAAAAGAAAATCTAAGAGTTGTACTGTGATGATGGATTTGAGAGTGAATGTTAAAAATGTATCAAATTGTACAGAGAATAGATTGGTGGCTGCCACAGGCAGGGAGGGTGGAGGGTGGGAGAAATGGGTGAAGGTTGTCAAAAGGTATAAAGTTCCACTTTTAAATAAGTCCTGGGAATATAATGCATGGCATGGTGACTCTAGTTCATAGTACCGTATTGTATATTTGGAAGTTGCTAAAAGAGTAGATCTTAAAAGTTCTCATCACAGGAAAGCATTGTAACTCTGTGTGGTGATGGATATTAAGTCGACTTATCGTGGTGAGCATTTCACAATATATACAGATATCCAATCATTATGTTGTACACCTGAAACTAATATAACATGTCAATTAAAAAATAATCTTCCAACATACATCAGGAATGTATCAAATTAATTCATGGACTCAATACCAGACAATAATCTTAAGATATTTAATAATGCATGACAAACTGAATTTCATGTTCGTGTGCATAGTTGGAAACATAGTGGCCAAAGGATAGTTGGGGGAAAAAATCAGGGAGGAATTTATCTTACCAGATTTAAAGTGTTCTTCTACTCTGATCTCCCCCTCCCCTTAGCTCCTGGCAATAACCATTCAACTCTGTGAGTCTATGAATTCAACTACTTAGGTAGCCCATGTAAGGGGAATTACATAGTATTTGTCTTTCTGTGACTGGCTTATTTCCCTTAGCATAATGTCCTCAAGGACCATCCATATTCTTGGAAACATTGCAGAATTTCCATATTTTTCAAGGCTGAGTATATTCCATTGTATGCTCATATCACATTTTCTTTTTGTCCAGGTTTTTAATATTCCAAAGTTGTCCACTCATAATCACATTGATAATCATAATCTAAGTTATCTTGGCTCTTGTGAATAGTGCTATAATGAACACAGGAGTGTAGCTATCTCTTTGCCCTTTCTTTTGGATAAATACCCAAAAGTGGGATTGCCAGATCACGTTGTTACAAGAATATATCTCAGGTCAAGTGTTCTTACCACAGTAAGTGACCACACACTTTCCCTGGACTTTATATGTTCCAGGTGTCTTAGGTCTGTGCGTCTTGCCTCATTCCTGACAGCGATGCCCTCTTCATGCCTTGTCTATGCCACTGTCCTGCACATGGGGAACATTCTGACCTCTTACCCCACTCTAGGAAAATCAGCTTCTAGACTCCACTCAAGAGCCTGAGCTGTTCTGTCACAGTACCACAGAATGGCACAGGGAATCCTATGAAACTGTCATAAGCCCAATGAATAGACCAAGAATGGAGATAACTCTTTTGCTTCCGCACACCCACCTAACCCCCACCACAAAACCAGGAGCTTCTCCACACTACTCCCCCTGAGTCAGGGGCTTGGTTGGGAGCTGGGGTGGGAGATGAGGGCTCAGGACCCTTTTTCATGTCTCACTAGCCTATGAACTCTTACCACTTCCCCTGTGGCTCTGCTCTGCCTTCAGCCTACACAGTCTAATCTACGCTTGAGTCAAAGAGGGTTCTCTCTGAGTTATCATCTTCAGTTTATGCTAGAATTAGACTTCTGATATTCCAAGAACAAGACTCTGAACCTTAAAGAGTTTTACCGTTTATGAGACCCTATATCTAGCAGAATGAAAGGGAAGGTGGGGCCAACCAGAGATACCAAGAGTGTGAAAGGTGAAATGAAATGGGGTCACTTAGGTCAAGGGTTTTAAAATGGAGCTGGGCCTTATGCGTGTCCTCACCAGGTGGATCCATGAACTTTTCAATGAGCCAAACCACAAATACTCCAAGGACTCTGCACAGACACCTGCAACTTGCTACAGTAAAAGACATTTGCTTAGTGATAGCCTTAGCAACCGGTTATGTTTAGCCAAGATTAGTTTTCTGCTGCCAGCAAGCAAAATTCTTTGTAACCAATATAAACAAACATTCCCTTTTTGTCTTGAAAAATCCTGGGCTTTTGCTACCTACTGGAACACCTAGTGAGTTGCTGCCCAAATCTGTGTACCCCAAATGGCAATTTTGACCCCACATAAATGCTTTGCTTAATTATTGCCTCCTGACAGTTTTAGGTTGACATGACTGAAAAAGATGTGGATGTAAATCCTAGAAAAAGCTTTAGGTTCTCCTCCACAACAAGTTTACATTCAGAGATGGGGTTATTGGTGAATGGATGCTTGTGCTTTTACTCATTCTTCTGAATTTTTAAATGCTTTGGAGCAGTGATTCTCAAATTTTAGCCGGAATCAGAATCACTTGGAGGTCTTACTAAAACTCTGCTGGGCCCCAACCAATAATTTATTTGCATTTCTAACAAATTCCAATGGTGATGCCAATACTGAGGGTCTGGGAACCATACTTTGAAAACCATTACTTTAGAGCAAACTTAAAGTACTTTTGGTAGCTATAAATTACATACAAATAAAAAAATTAAAGCTCGTGATTCTTTAAGAGTTCTCGGTGAGACTACGCTGAAGAATGCCCCACTCCCTGATGCAGTACAGTAGTCTCCCCCTTATCTGCGGTTCTCTTCTTGCTGTTGTAGGTGCCCGGGGTCAAGCATGGTCCTGAAGCAAGTGATCCTCCTTCTGATGAGGTGTGCGAAGGTCAGTAGTAGCCTAATGTCACAATGCCTGTGTCATTCGGCTCACTCCATCTCACCACATAGGTGTCGTATCATCTCACATCGGGACAATAAGAAAGGTGAGTGTAGTACGCTTAATTACATTCAGGTATTTTATTACATTATGTTATAATTGTTCTATTCTGTTGTCAGTTGCTAATCTCCTATGCCTAATTTATAAACTAAACTGTATCCTAGGTATATATGGGAAGGAAAAAAACAAAGTATATACAGGGCTTGGTACTATCCATGGTTTCAGGCACCCCCTGGCAGTCCCCCATGGATGACGGTGGACTACTGTAATTGTTCCCATGCTGCAGAGGGAACAGTCATGTGTGGTCTCTCTGTCCTCCACAGCAGCTCATGTATATGCTTGAACAAGCCTCCCCCATCTGGGAGGAGCCTTCTCACTGCTGCCCATGGTGACTGAACTTCGTTGTGCTTAAATTATTTCTTTTCTATATATATTTTTAAAATTTCCTCCCATGTCTTTGCAAAAGAGAAACAGAAATGTGATGAGGCAGTGAGGAGACATTAAAACTTAAAAAAGAAAATACCTGAATAGGTAGATTTCTTGCATTCCCTGGTCAATTTCATCAGTATGATCCATTTGTTCTAGATATTTCATGAACTCTTACCAGTTTTCTCTCCTTTTTTTGGAGGGGGGAAGGAGACGTGAGTCTCCTCATAGCTGGTATAACTGTAGAATGTCTTTGTAGAACTTTTCAGTGTATTTTGCAAGTGGCATTACTTTTGTCCTCAAATGTTAGTATCTTGCATTTTTCCTATAATGTGTGTAGTTCATGTTTTTTTTTTTTTTTTTTTTTTTGAAAAGTTACCTTAGAGACCTGGCCTGATTTCTATCCCTTTTGACTTTCTCATTTGCCTTTTGTGTCTCTGTACAGTGCTGGATTTGGCTACAATTCTTAAACTTCCTGTTGTTGTTGTTATTTTTTAATATTCTGGCAGATAGAATCTTGTGTTGGGGGGCAATTGCTTCAGTGGATTAATGCCTCCACCTGCTATTTTCCCTTGGCTCGGTGAACCTAACCAGTAAATTCACTCTTTTCACACAATTTTATTTCTTACATAGCCAATTGAGTATTCCAAGTATATGGAATATATTCATACCAATTTCTTCTTAGGCTTCTCTTCTAGCATGACTGGGACTTTCTGTCACAGGTATTTTCGTTCCATATTAGCTTTCATTTCTGTTTTGTCTGTTCTACTTTTGGGTATGTTCGCTTCCAGACGCCTCAAGCCTATCTCTGCCTCCTTGCTTGTTTTGCAGCAAAAGTGAATAGCAGCCCTAAAGTGCTGGAGTCTTAATGTGAATGTATTTTAATTAAGACTTCGTATGTAGGCTGATGAGAATGTCTCATTTAGACTGGCTTCTACAAACTCTTTTATTTTAATCATGGTCGTGGAGTGGCATGTTGTTTCACGCTGATGCAGATGCACTCTTTGGAGGCAAATAATAACCAAGAGGTCTTAGTATTTTAACACAGGACCTTGCATTAGTGTATTTTAACCCTTTCAAAACTGCTTTTCAGGCCCAGAATTGTCCTTAGAGGTTTATACCCAGCAGAAGTGCAAATGTGGCTTCACCAAAAGACATGTACTAGAATGTTCGGAATAGCAATATTTGTTACAATCCAAAGCCAGGGCCTGTCCAAGTGCTCATCCGCAGGAGAATGTGTAAGTCTAGTGCCATCATATAATGGAACATCACATAGCAATTCCAGTAAACCAAGGCAATAGTGTGGATAAATCTTACCACTGAAGTAGTGTGTAGAAGAAACAAGTCAGGAAGAAAACCAGTCACAAAAGACTATATGTTTTTTGGTGCCCTTTAAATTAAGTTGAAAAACAGGCCAAACTCATCGGTGGTTAGTGGTTACCCTTGGGAAGTGGTTTAGTGACTAGAAGAGAGCACACGGGAGTCTTCCGAGAGCCAGAAATTAGCCTTTTGTCAGTCTGGGTGCTGTTGACGTGGTTGTGCTGTTTTGAAAGTTGAGTGAATTGTCTAATTATGGTTCAAGCATTTTCCTGTGCACATACAATATGTATCAGTAAAAAGTGAAGAAGGATCTAAAAGAAAAACACTTCATCCTACACTATTTATTCATGGTCTGTCCTGTTTTTAAAAACCTTTTTCTTCCCCATACCCACTCTGTTTTTGTCTTTTTAGGGGACAATTCTTCATGTTTCTCTCACGTTTCTGTACATCTTGTGAATGGGCACTAGGTGCATTGGTGCATTTTGTTCTGGGCTCTCTTTTCAAGGTAGTTTGTGTAGCCAACGGTCTTAGACAGTAGAGATGGTATCCCCCTCTAGGGAAGAGGGAAGAAGATTCCTTTGCCTTTAAGAATAGTAAAGCTGCCATCTTCCTCAGGGCAAAGTTTGGGCAGGCTTGCTATCAACCTTCTGTAAAAGGTTGGAAGTTCCTAAGCCTGGGGTTCCTCCTCTGGGGTTGCCCTCTCCAAACACAGAATCCACCTGCAGTGCTCCACCTTGCCCTCAGGAGACCTGGGAGGGAGCAGGGGGACCTCACACACATATGACGCTCGTGACACCTGCTGTGCCGTAACAAAGTCCTTTGTTTCTGGTTCAGGAGTCTCCTGTCTTTTGCCAACATCCATGACACTGCATCAGGCTGCCCTGTTAGTTCACAAGGGTCCTTGACCCTCTTCTCACCCAGCAACTCATGTTGGGTTACGTGGCTGTTATTTCATAGTCCTTACTATGTTATATGGACCCGATCGTTACAATAAATCAGTTACTTATAATAAAGCCATAGTAGTCAAAATAACACGAGTTAATACTTATTGAGTACGTACTGTCTGTGAGACACCATGGTAAAAGATGTACATACATGCATTGTTACTGTACTGTCAGTGATCCATAAAATAGGTTTGTTTTCTTTTGGTTTTTGGGTGAGGAACCTGAGGTTCACAGATAAAGTAACTCATCATACATCAAGCAACTCGTTAATGACTGACCTGAGATTTAAGCCCAGTTACTCTGATGCCAGAGCCCATACTCTTAATTCTGTGGTCTAATATATAGGACAAGTTGAGGTCACTGTAGAGAGGAGTATCACATCTTAATTACCTGGTTTGGTGGAACTGGTTAAAATCACTACAAACAGGCAAGTTGAAAAGAAACTGTTTGTTAAAACCATTTTTGGAAGTGCCACAGCTTCACTGTTAAGGAAGCCTGCACTCCTACCAGCGCGTAGGTGTTCTCCCACAAAACACTGGTTCTGAAAAATATTTTCTTGTAGAAATAGTCATCTCTAATAGCTTCTTCTTCTTATGCGCTAGAGTGTTTTAATCGGAGGGGTGGTATGGACCACCAGTCCAGCATATACATGGAAGGTTCTTGTTGTTTTAGGGTCCACCTAGAACCAGAATAGACTAAATAGGCAATAATGTGCACCCAGAAAATCTCCAAGCAGAGCAAGATCTTAATCTTCACTCCTTTTTAGCACCTGGTGTTTTTCTATCACCAGGATCTAAAGAATGTGTTTTTCTTTGTAAAGAAAGAAAAAATCAAATCTAAATGTAATTCTTCTATGTCTCCATTGAGCTTTTCGACAAAAAACCTGCAAGTCAATACAAAGCAAGGGAAAATAGGATATTTGGTTGGCTGTTTTATGCTCACAATTAGTTGATGTCAGATAAATTGTGTTCTTAGACAAAAATTTATCAAAGCAAGGTAACAACTGTCTCTGTGACAGAATTAACCACATAAAAACTGAAAATACATTCTCAGTGGCCGGGGAAGGACTCTTGGTGAGGATTTCACATGCCTCAGCTGGGAACAACCAAGACAAAATCTACCACTGGGTCTTTCTTGTGTATAAGATAGATGTTCTGATAGGAGTGTAGCTGCATATACTGCAGTTCTCAGGAATCACAGACAAGAAATACACTTACCAAGGGCAAGAAACATGCTGACAGGCAAAAGCTACTTTTTCATAAAAGGTAGAACGCACAGTAAGGGAGGTTCGGGTGGTGGCAGGATTCTCTCCCACGCCCTTTCCCAGGCCCTGCTGCTTGCCAGATTCATTTAGTTCAGAGAAACCAGGCAGTTGAGGCTACGGGGAGAATCGTGGAAGTGAGACCTATTTTCAGGATGCAACCTGGCTTTATGGCAGCTGATGAGAATGACGGCACGGTGAAAACAGCTGTACGTGAATGCTGTCCCTTCCCTCCTCGCCCGCAAGGACCCTTGCAATTAGCTGGCCAGAAGAACCATACGCATTAGACAATGAAAATAAAAAAGGAAATGGCACAGCATCGAGACAAAAACAACATGAGAAAAACAAAAACAATTTTTTTAATTCTATTTTTGATATTTTTAGTTACAGACTATAGCATACTCACCAAAAAGTGCACAAAACAAGGACACGCTGCTCAATGATTGATCCCAGAACAAACGTCCACGTAACCACCTCCTTAGTCCAAGAAGTGGAACATGGCTGCAAATGAGGACACCCTCATTTTCTCTTGCTGTGACTGTCTTTCTTTCTCTCCAAGATAACTATTAACCTGCCCTGTATGGCAACTCCTTCCTTGTATTTCATCATAGTTTTTCAATCTGTTAATGAATTCTTAAACACTGTAGCATAGTTGGAAGGTTTTCTTCGGTGTTATTTAAGTGGAATTCTATGGCATTTATTGTTTCATGCTCAGCATTATGTCTGGGAGAGTCATCCACGTTGGCATGTGTAGTTGTGGTTTTTTATTTTCAAGGAGTTAAACTGCTGGGTCACAGGGAATGTGCATCCTCATCTTTAGTATATGATGCTGGGCCGTTTTCTCTGCCCGGTGGAAAACTGGTCAGTTTATCCACAGCAGTATTTGAGAATTCCAGCTTCTGCGCATCCTCACCTTCTCTTGGTGTTACCATTCTTTTTCATTTTAGCCATTCTGCTGGGTGACTAATGATAACATATCGTGTTTCCAGTGCATTCCGCTGATGATTCATGAGTCTTAATTTCTTTGATATTTTCATTGGCTATTATGTAATCCTGGTTTGTGAAGTACCCATTCACTTACCTCACTCATGTTTCTATTGGGTTGTCTCTCTTTTTCTTAATGATCTCTAGTGGCTTTTAAAATACTGTATATTCAAGATAAGAGCCTTTGTCAGTTATACGTACTGGAAATACCTTCTGCCATGACTTTGCTTGCCTTTCTACTCTCTTAACGCTCTGGGGGAACCTAGCCGCCATCCGACTATCCCAAGACTTTTGTGTTGCGAAGGAGTCCAAACAACCACATGCAAAAGGCTACGTGGACAGGTGTTTGATGAGCCTCAGCGTTCCAGCCATCCCGGTGCAGACAGCAGACATGCGAATGAAGAAGCCATCTTAGATATTCCAGCTCCAGCAGGTGTGACGTGGAGCAGAACAAGGGAACATGGCCAGCAGCCACAACAGAGACCTCAGACACAGGGCCTACACTGAGCCATTGCTGGCCTCTCTAGCCATTCAAACCACCCAGCGAAGCTCCCAGTCGCTGTGGAATGAAAACTACTTGTCCCTGCCCAAATTCGTGACCCATGAGATCTCAAGCATAGTAAGTGATGTCTGATGCCACTAAGTTTGGAGGGGGGTATTAGGGAGTGACGGATAATTGGACCAGAAGGTTCCATGGGGGCTGAAATGGAGCGAGGCCCTAAAAGATTGGAATAAAAGTGCAGGAATAGAAGCGTTCTCAGGAAAACACAGGAGCCAAGTTGGCGAATGAAGAATAAACCTCGAGTCTTTTGGTGTTAGTGATGTGACCCTGCCAACAGGGTGGAAGGATTATTTTAGTATAAATGTGGCAAGGCCTTCTTCACCCTTTCCTGGTTAGAGAAAACAAAGAGATACGAAAATGAAGATGTGGTAGTTGTCTCTCATGGTGAGAAAAATATTATAGAACTTACAGATGTTTCACTGTGAAGAATCTAAAGTCACCACTCCTGGGAGGGATCCAAAGCCCGGACTGGGGCCACCTTTAGAACGAAAAAGGAGAGACAGGAGACGGTATGACCTCCTAGATGTTTATCCTGGATATACCTAGATATACCTGGTATATAGTAAACGAGTGACTCCCTGGGAAAAGACTCTGCTTTGTTTTTATTCCTCTTGTCATAGATTCGCAACTAGTGTATATCCATTAGTAGCAAGTTAATAGTGAGACTACTCTCTGGAAATGAATTTTACCTAGAAGCTCTCCCAAGATTTACCAAGTTGCTTCACAGAGATGCATTAACTTAGCTAGTAAGAAGGATCAAGTTACGAAAGACCTTGAAATCATGGAATAGGTGTCGAGATGTAATTTTGGAAGGAAATGAGAACTTCTCGTTTGTCGAAGGGGTTGTAAGTATATGCTCTAAACATAATTCCCATTTACCTTTGGTGAGGGAAGGAAGGATTTCTCCAGATGGGTTTCTGGAGTGTAAAACTGGGTAAAAAATCTCACTGGTGAAGTTGGCAGCAGAGCATTGGCCAAGAACAGCATAAAGAGACAATGACGATGGGACAAAGTTGCTGTTTCACCGTGTCCCATCCTTTTCATTTCTCAACCTTGAAAATTGCCTCTGAAGCCGTAAGTGGAATGAGATGGTGATTTGAAGGAGAGTGTATGATAACTGCATGCTCCAACTGTGAAAAATGGCACAAAAAAATTGTGGAGCCCAAACTAGACGGTGCATATTGACTTTTGTTGTCAGCATCGTGTATGATAGCTTATCTCATAATGCTGGCATTTTGAACTCCAGTAAATAATAACTTTCTGAACCAAGAAAACTGTATTTTTATTCTTAGTGATACATAACTTCAGGTATCTTTAGAGGAAAGGAGAACATACTGGAGTTCAATAATAAAATGTTTATTATAGCACCGAATGTGAAAATGCCTCAGCAATAGTTTTAAAAAATGCATGACGAGAATGCATGGCCCTTCAGTGCACTGATAATAAATAAGTAAATTAAGCCCAGAGGCAGAAAAGCCCAACTGGATTCTGCAGTCAAGATATGACCAAAAATAATGATTCATAGAATGGAAAGTTAGACTCTAGGTCATATATATATTTCTTCCTCTGAAATCTTTAGTCCTTCTTCTTGATCAAATTAATACCTTGATACGCATGTAGAAAAAAACATTTTTTTATTTCTTTGCTAATTCTTTATTGTGACAAATAGTACGTTTCATGTATAAATGGTGGATTCTGAGCTGTCATTCTAACTAATTTTTAGCATCAGGAAATCTGGAGTTTCTGAAACTTGTTTGCTTTTTTTTCTCTTAATGTGAAAATTTCATCTCTGAAAGTGCACAGTATTCCTGATGTCGACACTGATACGGTATAATGTGTTGAAAGTGTTTTGAAAGCCATAATTTATGACATTAAAATAGTAGTGCTAATGTCATTGATGTCGATGATGATAAAAGCTTTATCGGGTACACTTAGACTTGCCTATTAAAAGCCACATATCCCTAGATGTTAAATAGAAAGAAAAACTGTCATTTTTTCTATTGAAAAAGGAAAACAAAGACTTTCCCTGGCCGTGGTCTTTTAACATAGGCTCTTTTCTTTATAATAGTATGTCAGTCCATATTTATTGAGATCTGCCGCATGTAGAATTCATATCTTGCTGTTGGGAAGAATTCAAAGAACTCGTAGTGAAGTCTTTGCACAGGAAGAATTTATCTTCTAATGGGAAAAAGAACAGTTTCATGTACCTAACATGTATGTGAAAGTGTGTGTGTGTATTAAATTATGTACATACCTCATCATACGTTTCTCACCCACGCATCCACTTTCTCAGTGATTTATTTAGTAGGGGACTGGCAAAGTATGGCCCAAGGACCAATCCAGCCAACAGCCTGTTTTTGTATGGTTCTTGAGCTAAGAAGGTGTTTTTGGTTTGTTTGTTGTTTTGTTTTGTTTTTTGTTTTTTTTACATTTTTAAAGGATTGTTTTAAAAAAAGAAACAGAATATGCAGTATATATAGTACATGTCCCACAAAGCCTTAAATAGTTACTCTCTGTCCCTTTACAGGAAAAAATTTGTTGGCCTTTGATTTAGAGTAATCTATGAAACTATGAAGTTTTGCTAAATCAGGGAGACCCGAATTCTCTGGCATTAGTGTGAGAGTGCATACAGAATGATCTTTACCCACACTGGACAAAATTTGAATAAAGATACCTCCTGTTTGTACTCCGGTGGCCTTCAAAGTCCTTCCTGTATGAGAAGCAAAACCATGTCCTGAAGTCATATTTATTACTACAGCAAGCCTTATGTGTTGATTCCCCTGCAGGTGTGTAAATCTCCTGTCATCTCTGTGGTATAGGCTATTCAAGTCAATAAGTAACTTCAGGTCTCCACTCTGTCTTTCTGTCGCTGAGCTTCTTTTCAATGTTTGCATTCTCTTTATAAAATGTGCCCATAAGGACCTTGGGTGCTCACTTGGCAACAATTTAACCTTCTGTACTCGATTCCATGGCTAATTGTGACATTCCTGCTGATTGAAGTTGCCATTGGATGTGACAGAAAAGACCTATATTTTCCCAACATTTCTTTGGTTTTTGTACTAGAAATCTGCCTTTTGATTCAGAACTGCAGCTGGAATTTGCAGTGTGTGACTCAGCCGTTTGGTTTATGTTCTTGTCAGTGCCTTTGTGGGAACGTGTCATTTCATTTCTGCTTCAAAAGCATTCTTTATGGGAGTTTCTACTGGCATTAAAAAAAATTCCTTGCATCTCGCTAGCACCCCAATCCTCCAGCAGCTTTCAGCCCAGTGATGTAATATTAACTTGTTCTCTGGTTTAGCATTTGGAGAGAGAGGGAGGGAGGGAGAGAATATGTCTGTGTGTTCATATATTTTCTTTTTCTTTTTTTTTAAATTTTTAATGTTTATTTTTTAGAGAGAGAGAGAGAGAGCTCAAGCACTAGTGGGGGAGGGGCAGAGATAGAGGGAGGCACAGAATCCAAAGCAGGTTCCAGGCTCTGAGCTGTCTGCATAGAGCCCGATGCGGGGCTTGAACCCATGAACCGTGACATCATGACCTGAGGCAAAGTCGGATGCTTAACCAACTAAGCCACCCAGGTGCCCCTCATGCATTTTCTTCATGAGTCTTTCTAGTCACTGTGCACAATTTTAAGGGATGCCACTGTTACCTAGTGGAATGGCTATCTGGGAAGTCCCTTCTTGGGTGTGGTCCATTCATGACCTTTGGTGCAGTGATTGGAATGTATGTCTTTGATTTTTATTCAACTCTAGTGGACCAAGTAGTCAAATGTATGAATAAATTACATATTATACATATCTATAAATTCTCTCTGCCTTGCTTTCCTCATATATTAAATGGGGACAGTAATAGAACCTAGCTCATAGGTGTGTTGGGAGAATCAAATGAGATAATTCATCAGTTGCCTAGCTCAGTGCTTGGCACAAAGTAAGCACTTGATAAGTGTTCATACCATTATTGTCACCATTATTATGTCTTTACTCTGACACAACATTCCCTTGAGGATTTGTTTACTCATCCCACAGATACTCAGTGACTACCATTTTGCCAGGCACTATCTTGAATGCTGGATTATCAAACATACTCTTTGAACCTTACTGAAAATTGAACAGGTTTGCATTGAACACACATGTGATCAGGTGTCTGATAGATGCCTGAGTCAGTGGTATGGAGGACATGCCAGGTCACTGAGCTGATTTAAGTCTAAGTGATTGTTCTTATCTCCGAGAGCAAACCCATGGACTGGCTGTAACTGCTTCCATTGACCTATTAGTAATCTCTCTGCAGGCAGACTCCTTATTGCAGTGTGTTATCAGTGAACCACATGTGTTCTTCTTCGGACTTTCTATATGTGCCACTCTGTCTGTGACCACAATCCCCACACCAGCTTGCCACAGATACGGGGATAAGCGTTCCAGAAATGTGAGGCGAGGTCACTTCACAGTTGCTGACACCAGAGCTGGCCTTTAGGAGTCCCTCGGGCAGCGGCTGTAGATTTCCCTTGGCATATACCCCTTTCAGGAATAGAACTGTACATGTTGGTGGTTTCAGCAGAATCCTTTGATAAATTCTATGGCTTCTACTAGTGATGTAGTCCTATGAGTGTCTCAGATTCTCCAACAAGACGTAACTCAGGTAGATGGAGGCACTTAGGGAGATACCTGACATCTTCCCATAGATGTGGTGGCCTCCTTAGGAGAACCTCCATAAAAACTTTTTTATGACTTTCATCATAGCTGTAATAGCTGATTTAAATTCCTTGTCTGCTGGAGTTGCTGGCAGCCATGTTCCTGCCACATAGAGAAACCTGAATATGTAGAGCCAGCCCACAGATACCCAGACGCCTCCCCACGTCCTGGAATCAGGAACAGGAGACAAACAGAAAGGACTCTTGGGAGGAGTGAAACCCTGCTTCTGTCTCGAGGTTCCAAGGGGTGCCAGGACCCCTGCAGTTCTCCCATTCTGTGCACCCCCCACACTGTTTGTACCTCAATCCTTACTTTGACTTAAGCTGCTTCCAGTTGTGTACCTGTGACTTAAAACCTAAAGACTTCTGTCTAAAACCCTCTCCATTATCTCTGTCTCCGTTTTTAAAAATTCCCACGACTGAATTCTTTATTTTCTGGAATAGGTTACAAACCCTAAAATTACAGTTCCCTTTTTGAATAAAAAATAAATAAATAAGAAAAGGTGAAAAAAATGCCACTTCATCAGGCGTTTGCTCACCTCCTCCCCCTGGTCAGAAGCCTGCATTCTCCACATGCACGGGGGGACATGAGGCCCAAACCTTGGCACCCTCTAAGACCCCAGATGGGATTTGGCTGACAAATGTTTTGTTTCCTCGTGATCAAAGTATTGAGGGGTGAGTCACTCATGGTAATTCTCAGTGTTGGACAAGGAGGCTCTGAGTCTAAGTCTGCCAGAGAGATACTCAGAGAAGGAGGTGTAGTTTAAAGAAATATAGGTGACAAATTTAGCTGGAAGAAGGGCCGTCTCCTTTTTTTAGAAGATGACCACGCTCCTGAAGATGACTCAGTGGATTGGAGATTGTCCTCACGGCAACCTTGGGAAGCACGTGCTGCAGATAGCAGGGCCACGTGAGGGAAAGAGCCTGGATTACTGAGTCAGCATGAGAGGAGAGTCATTCCTTTCCAGGACACTTGGACTGAACAGGGACAAACTGGCTCCACAGAAAATCCTTGAAATTTTAAGGTATTGCCAGTTCCAAATGATATCTTCTGAATTCTTATAATTGAAAACCAGGTCTCTTAGTTCCTACTGTTGGTGAGTTACTATTTTCTCCCATTACTCTGCCTTCCTTGCACTCACCAGAGACAAATGAGGGATGGAATCTTCAGGGAGGGAGATGATCCCTGTGACCTTGGTAAGCAGAGTCAGGCTTCCATGTTGCAGAAGGAGACTTAAAATCAACAGAATGAGCCTCACCCTGTCATGTGGGCACGCTAATACTCTACTGCAGTAGGCTTCACCGTTAGGCCCTGTCATACTCTTGAGCAAAGGCATATTAGTATGGGACTGATCTGATCTGTGTTTGTCGTAAGGCCAGGTGGAGTCTGTTTTCTGGCCAGAGTTCATTGGCTGAACTCCTTTGACTTTAATCAGCCCTTTCCACATCTCCAAATGCTATTTATGTAGTGAACTGAGAAAAATTAGACTGTATGAGTACCATTTCACAGAATGTAGCCGATCTCCCCTTCCTCCTGGCCCCACCGATATTCTGTCTTCTTTGCCAGGCACTTATTTGGCTTAGAACCAGAACGTTCGACAAGATTGTGTGTGGTCAGATGTGGCGTACAGGATACTGGCAATCTGAAACAGAGCTGCAGTGCCCTTTGGAGCCATGGTGGCCTGCTGGTTTCCATGAAAATGTCTTTCTAGCTGATCCTGGAGCAACTGTATGGTATTTTGATGGTGTCTCCCAAATATTTGAGTCAGACTCCATTGTATCTTTACGTTTTCCTGGGAGATTCTTGTATATGCTGCCATAATGTTTTTATGATAAAGAGAAGATATATTTTAAGGAAGAGAGAGGAGCCAACCAAGAGATTTTCTGCCAAGGTTGAAGAATGTCATGAATTCACTTTAACAATTAAACTGTTTACACAGACCTATGAAGCCTACAGGTCACCTGCAGAGGAAGCTAGTCCTCTGAAGTTACAAGCTGTATTTGGTAGCATTTCAGAAAAAATAGGAACAGGCTCACCTCTTCACTTGGGGACTTTTGCGCACACGCCTGTGCACATACATACACATACACACACGCGCGCGCGCGCGTAAGCTCCCTATACTTTGATATAGGGGGATGATAGCTTGTTTTCAAGTTTAGACACAGTTGCTCAAAGAATCATCATAATCCCTCCAATTCCAAGTTGCCGAAACCAGAAAACATCTTAAGAGCAATCAGAAGAATGTAAACCATGTTCAGAGTGAAATACTGTATGGTTAAAACTTACTCGTCTTTAGGAAAACCTAAAATTGATTTCCCAAGAAGCTGCATAATGGACTGAAAGAAACTGGGAAATGAGACACCCACACAAATTCTTGAAAACTCAGAATTTAAATTACTGAATCAGATTTTAAATAGGAGAGCCAATTAAAATCCCTGATAAGTATAGTATCTGGTCTTGTGGTCAGTCTGTATCGACTGCCTTTTCTCTCCAGTATGGGTCATATTTTTCGGTTTCTTCGTGTCTTGTACCCTGGGCATTATGAATAATAGGATGTACAGACTCTGGATTCTGTTATGTTCCCTCAAAGACTGTTGATTTTTAACTTTGGTAGGCAGTTAACTTGTCTGAATTAGAACTCCAAACTCTGCCCTGTTGTGAGAAGCAATTGAAAATTCTTATTTTCATTTTCAGGGAATCAAAGGAAGTCATGAAACTATAAAATTCTTTTATAGAATGTCATTGTCAATTAAGGGTAATACATTACATAGAGTCAGAACTACTGATGTTTGCAGATTCACTTTTGGAGGCAAATGGTACCAACTGAAAAATCAAAGTCACTTTTTCTATTCCATTAAAATGGTGAAGATACATTTTTCTTGGCAAACAAGTTAAAAATGTGAAATTATGTATACAAGTGCATTAAAAGCAGTGAAGAAAGAGGCAACTTTTTCTCAGTATAACATTTTAAAACTGCATTTTAGATACAGAATGATTAGTTACTAATAAAAGGCTAGACTACTTGAATGATTTCTATACCTGTGATAATTAACATCTTTCTCACTATGAAAAGTTGATTCCCTATAACCCATAAATAAATATATCCTCCAAAAATAGAATAATTTTAACGGATGTATGTCTGGCTGGAAAAATCTGAAGGCAGAAATAAGAACAAAAATAAACTTTAAAAAAAAAAAGCCTCACGTTTTTGTATTGGTTTAAGATTTACAAAAATGTTTCAAATACGTTATTTCTGGTGGTTTTTCATGATTATCCTATGCAATAACAGCAGCAGATACATTCTTCCAGGTAAAAATCTGAACCATAGGAAAGTTAAGTAATTTGCTTAAGCTCTAAATGCACATGGAGCGATAGGATTAAAACTCAATTCATGACCAAATTTTCAATGCTCTTCTAATAAAAAACTTAACCCATTGCTTTATCTTTTTAAGGTTTTAAACTGAAGTATAGTTGGCATATTAGTTTCAAGTAAATAACCTACCGATTCAGCAATTACATGTTACAAAATGCTCAACCATAAGTGTAGTTACCATCTGTCACCATATAAAGTCATTACAATATTATATTGACTATATGCCCTATGCTGTACCTTTCACCCCCATGACTTACTCATTTTATAAATGGAAATTTGTACCTCTTCATCCCCTTCCTATTTTTCCTAAAACATCCCCCTGTTTTCTGGCCACTGTTAGTTTTGTTCCCTATACTTTAGAGTCTGTTTCTTTTTGTGGTTGTCTTTTAGATTCCACATATAAGTGAAATCATGTGATAGCTATGTTTCTTTGTCTGACTTAATTCCCTTAGCATAATACACTCTAGGTCCATCTATGTTGTCACAAATGACAAGATTTCATTCTTCTTCATGGCTGAGTAATATTCCATTATGTATATATACAATGAATATGCATCTTTATCCAGTCATCTATCAGTAGACGGTTAGGTTAGATTTTTGTCCCCCCCCCCCCAGGACAAATACCCAGAAGTGGAATTACCAGATCCTGTTGTACTCCTATTTTTAGTTTTTGACAGTGCACGAGGCTTGCCTTTTCTCTGCAACCCCGCCAACACTTGTTTTTCTTACTTTTTGACACTAGCCATTCTCACTGGTCTGGGGTGGTATCTCATTGTGGTTTTGATTTGCATTTTCCTGATAATTCCTGATTTATCACATAGGATACAGTATTGCATCTAAGGTGAGATTCATTACCCTTCCTTGTTGAATGACCCCCCAAAGATGCTTTAAATTTGGTCATTAACATCACTTTAGCAGGGTTGAGATTAAGACCTTTTGTATATCCCCACATTTACATCACAGCTTCTTTAATGTGGTTTTAGGAGAGTAGAATTAAAGCAGGCCCATTTCTAAGGGAAATAAGCATCTTTTTAAAAAGTTTTTTTTAATTTATCCTTGAGAGAGAGAAAGTGAGAGAGTGAGAGAGTAGGGGAGTGGCAGAGAGAGAGAGAATCCCAAGCAGGCTCTGCAGGGTCAGTGCCAACTGTGATGTGGGGGCTTGAACTCATGGAATCGTGAGATCATAACCTAAGCCAAAATCAAGAATGGGATGCTTAGTCTGAGCCACCCAGATGCCCTAAGAAGCATCTTTTTTTTTTTTTTTTTTTTTACAATTACTTCATTATTTTTTATTTATCCTATTTTTAAAATTCCAGTGTAATTAGCCTACAATAGTTTTAGGTGTAAAATATAGTGGTACAACAATTCCATACGTTACTCAGTGCTCATTGCAGTAAGTGTACTCTTAATCCCTTTGCCTATTACATCCAACCCCCACTTCTCTGGCAACTACCAGTTCTCTGTATTTAAGAGTTTGTTTTTTGTTTCTCTTTTTTCTTTGTTTTGTTTCTTAAATTTCACATATGAATGAAATCCTATGGCATTTGTCTTTCTCAGAATTATTTCACTTAGCATTAAATCCCCCTAGATACATCCATGTTGCTGTAAATGGCAACATTCCATTCTCTTTTTTGGATGTGTAATATTTCATCATACACATACACACACACACACACATACATACCTGTGTGTGTGTATATATATGTGAATCTCACATCTGTATGCCACATCTTTATTGACCTATGGATGGACACTTGGGTTGCTTCCATATCTTGGCTATTGTAAACAATGCTGCAGTAAACATGGGGGTGCATATATCTCTTTGATTTATTGTTTCTGTTTTCTTTGGGTAAATACCCAGTAGTGGAATTACTGGATCCTGTGGTAATTCTATTTTTTTTTTTTTTTTGTAGAAACTCCATACTGTTTTCCACAGTGGCTGCACCAGTTTGCATTCCCATCCCCAATGCATGAGGGTTCCTTTTTTCTCTATATCCTTGCCAACACTTATTTCTTGTGTTTTTGATTTTAGCCATTCTGACAGATGTGAGGTGATATGTCATTGTGGTTTTGATTTGCATTTCGCTGATGATGAGTGATGTTGAACATCTTTTCATGTGTTTCTTGGCCACCTGTATGTCCTTTAGAGAAACAGTCTGTTCGTGTCTTCTGCCCATTTTTAATCAGATTATGTGTTTTTTGGTATTGACTTGTATAAGTTCTTTATATATTTTGGATTTCAACCTATTACTAGATATATCATTTATAAATATCTCCTCCCCTTCAATAGTTTGCCTTTTCATTTGTTCATGGTTTCCTTTGCTCTGCAAAACCAGAGAAGCTGCATCTCAAAGACCAAATCACAGTTTTGGTTACTCAAATAGATGAGGCACAGCACACTGTGAGATATTGAAAAATATCAAAGAATGCTGTGGAAAGTTTTGTGCCTTCAAGGAGATAGTGATCTATTTAAGGAATCAAGATTTTCACCACAATTAGCAAGCAATGCAGAACTGCCGTAAATTATGTGGTACAGAATTCAAGCACTATAGGAAATAAGAGCAAGGAAAATTAGTGCAGTCTAGGGAAATCGAGGAACGAAAGGTTTTACAGGGCACTAGTTGCTGCCTATGATCTCCTTCCAGCTTTAAGTTGGACGTATGTCAGACTACTCGAAATGGTTGCTCTTATATTCGTCCCAAAATACGCTTTTCTTGTTGACGTCCTTTTGATTAATAACTCAGTCTCATTGGAGTCTCTTTGGCTCCCTGTTTCACAACACTGTATTCTTAGTACAGTGAGTTTATATTATCCTTTTTGTTAAGTATACATACGCATAATTTCCATTTTCTTTTTCTGTTTGCTAAGGGTAGGAACACAATTTGTTTTTCCTATCATGTCTTCCATTGTGTTAGTATATGGTCCTCCACAAATTATCCACTGAGCTCAAGTTGTTGATTGATGGAACAAAATGTCTGGGCCATGGCATGTTTGTATCTACTCAAGTACCTGGCATACAGTAGGTACACCATAAGTATTTTAATGAAAATCCAGCTCTTCAATGCACTCATTGCCCACTTTTCATTGCTCTATTGTCAGTTTAATCAGTCAGCCAGTAAAGAGCTTTACATGTGCAAGTAATGAGGAAACAATTTAGTTGCTGTAGGTAGATGCGACTTGAAGTGGATTGTGGTAATTGGAATATATTACCTGAAAAATATACGTATATGTACGTAAACATATTGCCATTGACACAGAGTGTGAAGTCTGTTACAAGAGCTGTATCTTTGAATAGCGGTTCCTCATTTTTAGTGTAAATAACATTATATAAAGTATTTGTCCTAAAAAGTAAACACTACCCACCCATTTTTCTGTGTCTCTTTTATTGATTAATTGTCATATTGATTCATTGCTTGCTACCTTTAAAATAGAAGCCAAAAACCGGACTAGGCTTTAGAAAATGCCATGTAGGGAGCATTCTACTCCAACCAGCAAATGCTTAATGCCCATTACATTTCTTCTTTCGTTAGAAAGTGGATTTCTTTTGTTAGATTTATATTGAAATCTTGTCTCTACATCGTGGCATATTCATACAATGGAAAACTAGATAGCTTTGAGAGCAAACTGTTGAAAGCCATTCTCAATAACACGGATGAATCTTGCAGGCATGGTGTCGAGTAAAGAAGAAAAACAGAAGAGTCTCTATTCTGTGATTCTATTGTAAAATACTAAAACTGCAGAACTAATGTACACCGTTAGAAGTAAGGGTATTGGTTACCATGCAGGGGAGGGCTTTGTGATGGAAAGGAAGGAGGGTGGCCTCTGAAGTGCTGGACACATCCTTTCTCTTGATCTGCGGCTACTTTCACACTTGTGTTCACTTTGTGAAAAATCATAGATATGTGTAATTAAAACCTATTTGTGCGCCTTTATTTTTATTTTTCTAAAACAGTTAACATTAGGACTGAGTCACATGTCATTTACGAAAGTGCTCAGTGGACACTGCATTCAGTCAACTATCAGTAAACATTCTCTCCTAATACGTTTAATACTTTCACCCCCAAGTATCTTGCAGATAAGGGCTTTGCATACTCTCTGTCATACCCATTTTAATACGTGATACAATGAGGCAGTGCCCTAAGATCTCTCAGGACATGTCTGCTCGCTCTTCTTCTCCTACCCTGCAGGTATTGACAAACAACAAATAGTAGCCTGATAGAACTTCTTTCTCAGGTTGCTGTCCATGAGTTGGTCCTTGCTGAAAATGCATGCACACGTATCAACTGTGTAATAGGACCCATCATGCACCACTGATGGGTGACCAGTAGCAGGATGGAGCTCATAATAAAAAACAAACTACGATCAGAGCAAAAAGCCCTTCTGTTTTTTCACCTGCCAGGAAAAGCATTGCTTAAAATTGTGATTTGGCAGGCCCTCTCAAAGAAAATAATATGAAATGATTTCCTCCATCATCAATTTACTGATCAGGGCCCAGTGGCTATAAACATTGTGCTGAGGAGTTTTTTTTCTGCCTCTTGAACTAAACAGTGTTGAGAACTGTTATAATCCCTAGATTCTCTGAATTTGCATTTCCTGCCAATTGTCTTAAACTAAAGACTGGATAATTTTTAAAGAACAGAATCAAACGTGACTACTTTTATTTGCCAGGTTTTTGTCTAATTGTAGTCAGTCTTTTCCTCTGGTTTGCTCGCTAATGGTAGCCAATGTCTTTCTTACGTTAGTATGTATTATTTATTGCCCGACCTCCTTACCACATTGAAGTTAAAGGATGGTCATTGAAGGATTGGGTTTTCAGTGAAGGCATTATACACGGGGACTAAGCATCCCTAGTAATTATTATCATGCATATGCATTGCATGCTTGGGCCTCCATGTCTTCCTAAAAGAATTCCTGTGGCAAAGCATTTTATGGTGCCTGGAATTGCTTTGCATTTACTTTTTTATCAATACAAATAACTATATTAAGGTTTGAAGATCAATGTTGAACCTACTTTCTGAAATCGTAAATAATCAGCTTTTCCCTAGTGAAAGCAAAAACAGAAAACCTTAGAGGCCTATTGTAATTGATTTTTCTTAGAGCTGCAAAAATGTTTGTGAAACAGCAAGAGAAACAAAAGAAACAAAATCTAAAGCAATCAGGTATGACATTTCAGAAGATGGACTTGTTTATCTGGAGATGAAACCCCAATTACAGAATCCTTCTTAACTAACTTTATGATAGCACTTCCTCAAAATCAGTGATACAGCCCCTCCACGTTCATGAAATGAAAGACAGTCCTGCTGTGTTAAACACTGATGTGAGGAAGAAATGCTTATTTTGATGAAATAAATGGAACTCTAACATATTGGTACTGGTTTCCGTGATCCTCATATCCTAGTCTTGCTAACCTGCACTTGGATGCTGTACCCATCATTCATGACGGGTTTTATTAAGTAAACAATATTAGCAGCCAGAAAGGCACCTAACAGCAAGCATGTGTTATTTCTAAAAACTAATGTTTTTAAGATGAGTGATGATATGGTTGGCCTACTTATTCAAGGTTGTTCTAATGAATACTGGGCAGATTCGTTTTCTTAGAAGTGGAGGTGTTAATAGATAACATAACAAGTCACGGAGTTTCAAGAAGTTTTAGACCTTAGAAATAATTATTCTTCCAAAAAGAGTACAAAGGGTCAACAGATGTGTGAACGAATGTTCAACGTCACTAATCATAAGGGGATGTGCAAATAAGATTGCATTGAGATATCATCTCACACCCGTTAGGATGGGTGTTATTAAGAAAAACAAGAGATAAGCATTGGCCAAGATATGGAGAAATTGGAATCCGTGTACGCTACTGATGGGAATGTAAAATGGTGTAGCCGCTGTAGAAAACGAGGTTTTTCAAAAAATTTAAAAAAGACTAATGTATGATCCAGCAATCCCATTTCTATGTATATTTCCAAAGGAGTTGAAATTGGTATCTCAGACATGCGCTCTCATGTTCATTGCAGCATTATTCGTGAGAGTCACGACATCAAAACAATCTAAATATGTATCAGTGGCTGAATGGATAAAGAGAAAGTACACACATAATGTGACACTGTATTTTAATTTTACCAGAATTTAAAAATTCTAGTTAGTTAACATACAGTGTAGCATTGATAAAAATAAAGCAAATTTGAAGTACACAATTGAATATTATTCAGCCTTTAAGAAGAAGGAAATACTGCCATTTGCAGCAACGTGGACGAATGTGGCAGACACTATACTAAGTAAAGTCACTCTGACACAAATACTGCATGATCTCAATTATATGTGGAAGCTAAAGTAGTCAAATTTACAAAAGCAGAGAATAGACTGGTGGTTTCTAGTGGCCTGGAGGGAGGGGAAATGGGGTGATGTTGGTCAGAGGGTGTAAACTTCCAGACTTTTTCTGTGACTATAAATCACAGAAAGCATGCCTATGAAGCTAGTATAAAATGAATTTAATTCTGCAGAAAGAACTTAATTATCACTGTTTAGGTAATTCATCCATCTGTCTATCTTTGTATCCTTCGTTTATTCATTTAACACTTCATTCATTCACCAAATATTTAATGAGATTCTCCCATATGTCAAGCACTGTGCATATAAGTAGCTTTTAAGAAGTTGTGTTTGGGGGGAAGAAAACTGTGATGACAGTTGAGAAACCCTAAATATTTGAAAGCTGTAAGGAAATGAAGAGCTTGGAACTTTTTATCAAGCTAAGTGTCTTCAACTACTTTCCAGATGCTTTGCCGAGTAAGTGCGTTAGAGATTGCTTGCATCTTATTTTGGAGCCATTACCAATGGTGTTAGTAGTTTCATTTAGGAAGATGGCAGTGGGGTTTTTCAGTTTCCGTTTCTGTTTAAACACATAAACGATGTACTTACAGAAGACAGTGTATAACTTGCCACGATGTTTTGCGCAGTATCCTTCATTGTTGACCACGTGATTAAGAGAAATGGAAAGTATGATAGCACACCTGGAATGAGAGCATACACGTTCTCTGTGAAGTGCTGAAAATGATAGAAACAACAGAAGAAATTTCTTGACAAATGTCCATCAGGGGATGACCACTTAGGAGTCCGTGGCAGCAGCATGAGGGGGCTGTGATAAGCTCAGGCAGTATAATGTATTACCAAAGTCCTTCCTGCACCAGAAAGAATAATAGGCAGGCAAGCTCGCTGCAGGTAACCCCTGTGTAGATGCTGCTTAAGTGTCTCACTTGCAAAGCACGGTATTTTATGCAGAGCCTCATTTATTCTATAGGGGAAATGTGTGTAAATAATTAGAGGACACTGGTAAACTCAAGATCTTGATTTTTTTTTTCATCATTGGAGCTACAGGTATAGTTGTAATTTTCAAGTGTCTCAGTGGATTCAAATTTAATTTTTAAATTAAGAAGCACCATTTAAAGTGTTTTATTTTAAATCCACGTAGAGAAAAGTTCCCTGACAGATAACCTAAGAGCAGGCTGATTATTATCCTAGTTAATATGAAACTAAACATCCTTTGAGCAGTAAACATTAGTCCACTCCTTGCTGTATACATTATGCTCAGGACTCATCTTTGTTAGGACTTCTCCCTAATGGGCTGAGGAGGGCCTCGGCACCTGGACTTGTTGGGGAGCTTCGTGCTCTGGCTAGGCGAGTTCAGGATTCTCGATTCTCCTGTTGATTCTTCCTCGTTGTCTCATGTTTATGTGTCCTTTTAATAGACATTCACACAGCGACGAGGCTGTAAACCTTCTCTCCAGATGGCAGACCCCTCTTCGGAGTAGTGTTTGTAAAGGTCCCTGCCCAACCGACAACAGTTTTTTCCTTTCTAACATGCTTATTTGCTGCCATAGAGCAATGGGAGGTACCAAATTTGGGCAGTATAAACTTGGCAATTCATGTATAATTGTTGGCTCATTGAGCCAGGGGTATTTTCAGTTTTATGACTCAACTCACTTTTATACTCTTGCTGATGAGTTTTCTGGTACCTAAATGTAAACCCAAACTGCTTCCACATTCATCAGTCATTTTTCTTAGCCAGACGTGTCTTAAGCTGTCTCATGCAACATGAACAAGAAACCACTGAACCATTGGATGAGCAGCTCCTGCACTGTCAGTTTTAATTTTTTTAATGAAAATTACTTTTAAAGAAGTACACAGATCGTAAGTGCATATCACAGTGAATGTCCATAAAGTGAATGTATCTGTGTAACCAGCATTCATAGCGAGATACAGAATATTACTTAGAAGATCCACTCGTGCCCATGGAGCCACAGTCTTCTTTCCTAGTATAAACACTGTCATGACTTCTGGACCACAGATTAGTTTCTCTCAGTTTGAACTTTGTAGAAATGAAAAAAGTTCAGTTATGTATTCTTTTGTGTCAAGCTTCATTTACTCATAATTTTGTTAGCCATGTTTATCCTTGCGCTTGTGAGTCGTTATCATTTGTTCATTCTCATTGCTCTCTAATATTCTATTGCGTGAATATACCGTGATATATTTACCCATTTTGCCATTGATGGACATTTGGGCACTTTCCACTTGGTCGCTATTACAAATAGTGCTGCCATGTACATTCTTGTCCATGTCTTTGGGTGCATGTGCCTTTTGACCTGTCTCTTTCTTGCTGTAATTAGAAGAAAAATTATGAACTAAAGCATAAGTATCCATCTAAAAATAAGCTCATGGTGCTATTGTTATTTGGGAGTTGGTATGTGACTAATTGTATATTGGACATAACTCCCTCTGCCTCAATGCTTTCCCTCAGGAACCCAAACTCATTGAGTAACTTAGCAAAATGACTCCAAGGTTCTCCTGTTCTCATTTGAAAATCAACCAGAGTTTAGTTAGGGATGAAAGCAAAGTTTAGGATAAAAATATGCAAGGTTAAAGCCACATAGAATAGCACAGCCAAAAACACTCATTAAAATTACTCGTGGACAAAAGAGATTTACACTAATTAAGATGACTGGTCACTGTAAAGTGGGTTAAGAGGGAAGATCGACTTAGTACCAAATGGCTTCATTTTATGCTTTTACATCAGACCTTTGAAATATTTTCAGTTAAGGAAATGAAGGGAAGGTTAAAAAAAAACCTCATAGGGAAACAGATAAAATACCATACATAGACCTGAGGAGATCCATTATCATCATTATGGCAGCATTTCCAATCACATTTATGAATTTGGGCAATTTTTATCACACTTGTTGTTAAGGGACAATTGAGCAGGTGCCACTTTATGAGCTACTAATTCTTTAGTGATTCCCAAGTGGAGGATACACACACAAGGGTCAGTTATTATGAGTCTAATAGAAATGCTGTGATTAGGAAAAATGCAAAGTAACATTAATCTCCCCACTGCTCTCTTCAGCAGCGTTCAGCTGTCAGTTTTAGTCCTGAGGAGCTTGGAGACCAACAACATGGCCAGAGGGTTTTGGATTTGTTACATCAAGGGCAGGGTGAGCTGAATATTTTTAAAATAACTTTATAAAACTCGTTCATAATTTTAATGTTCTAGGAATATTTAAGGGGAAAGGAGATTATAAGTATGATTCCTATCATTGAAATATAGATTCTCTATGTCAGTATATTACCCTGAAATTTTCACCTTCTAGTCCAAAATCATGTTTAGTTTAGATCACAAGTCCTGATTCTTCTCATGCTTCAATTTCATTGTTAATGAGACTAAGCATGGGGCATTTTATTCAGGTGATAAGGCATTTGCATTCTTACTTCTCATGGAAATCATAACAGCCACAAGTCATTCTAAAAATTGTAATAATAAATGTGAAATAGTGCCATCATGACGCATTTGGCATTTAATAAGGTTAGGTCCCTTCTAGCCTATGTTTGTATGATATTGACATGTAACCATTATTTGCTCCATATGGGTGGGGCCGTGGAAATGGGAGGAAAAGGAAGGAAAGATGAAAGAGGCCTAGTACTTATTAATGGCTTGTTATGTGTGAGGTAACAAGCTCAGTATTTTGTATGCGGTAGCTGATTTAATCATTTCAATAATGCCACAGGATATGATTTATTAAGCTCTCTATGGATTACAAAGTTGAGATTCAGCAAGGTTAAATATCTTGACCATTGTTAGTTTCTAGCGAATGGTGGACTCTGGAATCAGAGCCTTACCTACTTTCCACCAAAACTTTTCCACTACGCTACTTGGCCTTCCCTTTTTAAGGGCTGATTCTTCATAGTTAAGATCTTTAATGTTCTTTGGGGAAGCTTGAAAGGAAAATGCTCATAGCTAACCTCCCAGTGCACCGAGCATTTCTCCACATTCAAGGTCATTATGTGTCATACCAGTTTTGATACTAGCAATCTTTTTTGAGAAATATCAAAATATGCCTACCACCTTCCAGTTATGGGGCCCAAGACAAGGAAGGCTCAGCCAGCAGCTATAGGCCAAGGTGGGCCTAGGTCAAGCTGCAAAAAAGGGACAAGACTGCTACAGTTTAATGTCTCCAGGCTGACAGTGCCTCTCACTTTAGAACAGTCTACACCCCCATTTCCATACTCCTTGCTCCCACTTGGTTTTGTTTTCTGTATCCGGTCTCTTCCAACTCCAAACCATCCTCCAGGCTGCTGCCAGAGACTTTGAGGTTCACAAAATGCCTGTCTGACCCTATCAGTCTTATTTGAAAAATGCTCGAATCCCCATGGAATGACAGAGTTTCAACTTCTTAGATTAGCACACAAGAATTGGGGCGTCTTCTTTCTTCCCTGGCCTTGCCTCTCCCATTGTCTCCCTGCACCTTCACATCTTTCTCTCTGACCATTCTGAAATAATGTGACAAGCTGCTGCTTATCTGCAAGCCTTTGTTCATGCAGTTTTACGTGCCTGGAATTTCCTTCCTTCTTTTTTCTCCTCAGTGAATCCAACCTTGTCTTTCATAGTTCAGCTCCAACCTTTAGACCTCAGTGTCTGATTTTTATGTACTACTATGTATTCCAATATAATAGCATGATGTTACTGAATTACAATAATTTGACTCTATTTCCCATTACACGGTAAGCTTGTCCAGGACATGGGCTGCAGTTTCAGGTATGTGTCTTTCTGTACATAGCATGAGAGCATGGGCTCTGTATCTTGGTTCTTGAATTCAAATCTAAAGTCTGCCCCTTGTTCACTGACTCTCTTCTCCCTTCTGAGCCTCACTTTTCTCATCTATGAAATGGAGCATTCACCACCTCGTGGGATTACTGTTGGGATTAGGTGAGATTAGCTTGTGTTGATAAAGCACGGTGTCTGCCATATCTTAAGTAGTCAATAAATGTTAGTTATTACTATGGTGAGAAGGGCAATAACTGTTTAATGAATAATCATTCTCAGAGAATGATAGGAATTAACCATTTGATAGTGGGGTTTTTTTTTTGCACACAGAGGATTCTCTACCAGTTATTTTTTTGTTGTTACTAAAGTGTAGGTGACCTACAATGTTATATTAGTTTCAGGTGTACAACGTAGTGATTTAACAGTTCTGTACATTACTTTTCACCACAATAAATGCAGTCACCATCTGTCACCGTATACTGTTATTACAAAATTAGTTTTAAAATTTGATTTTAAATTTCAGTATAGTTAATATAGTGTTATATTAGTTTCAAGGGTACAGTATAGTGATTCAGCTATTCCATAAATCACCCTGTGCTCATCACGACAAATGCACTCCTTAGTCGCCGTTACGGTATTATTGACTATATTCCTTATGCTGTATTTTTTTTTTTTTTTACCTCTGTGGCTTAGTTATTTTATAACTGGAAGATTGCACCTCTTAATCCCCTTCGCCTGTTTTGCCTCTCCGCACCACCCACATCACCTCTAACTACTACCAGTTTGCTCTCTGTGTGTATGAGTCTATTTCTGTCTGTTCATTCATTTGCTTTCTTTTTCACATTCCACATATAAGTGAAATCAAGTGGTATTTGTCTTTCTCTGACTTATTTCACTTAATATAATACCCTCTAGGTCCATTCATGTTGCTGCAAATGGCAAGATCTTGTTCTTTGTTATCGCTAATAGTCCATTATATATACAAACAATGAATATACATCTTGATCCGTTCATCTATCAGCAGACACTTAGGTTGCTCCCGTGTCTTGGCTATTGTAAATAATGCTGCAGTCGTCATAAAAGTTCACATATCTTTTCAAATTAGTGTTTTCATTTGCTTGGAATAAATACTAGTAGAATTACTGGATCATATGGTATTTCTGGTTTTAATGTTTTGAGGAACCACCATTGTATTTTCCATAGTGGTTGCACCAATTTACATTCCCACCAACAAGGCTGAGACTTCCTTTTTCCCCACATCCTCACCAGCACTTGTTATTTGTTGTCTCTGATAAAAGTCATCCTCACAGGTGTGAAGTGATGTCTCATTGTGGTTTTTATTTGCATTTCCCTGATGATTAGTGATGATGAGCATCTTTGCTTGTGTCTGTTGGCCATTTGTATGTCTTTGGAAAAAATGTCTATTATGGTCCTCTGCCCATTTTTAAGTTGGATTATTATTTTTTTGGTGCTGAATTTTGTAAATTCTTTATATATTTTGGATATTAGCACCTTGTCAGATTTTTCATTTGCAAATATCGTCTCCCCTTCAGTAGGTTGCCTTTTCATTTTGTTGATGGTTTCCTTCACTGTACAAAAGCTTTTTATTTTTGGTGTAGTTCCAATAGTTTATTTTGCTTTTGTTTCCCCTGCCTGAGGAGACATATCCAGAAAAATGTTGCTGAGGCCAGTGTCCAAGAGATTATTTCCCGTATTTTCTTCTGGAATTTTTATGGTTTGAGGTCTAACATTTAGGTCCTTAATCCATTTTGAGTTTATGTTTGTGTATGGTGTAAGAAAGTGGTGGGTTTTTTTTTTTTTTTTTTTTTTTTTGCACATAGCTGTCGAGTTTTCCCAACACCATTGATTGAAGAGATGTTCTTTCCCCCATTGTATATTGTTGCCTCCTTTGTTGTAGATTGATCATATATGCGTGGGTTTATATTTGAGCTCTCAAGTCTTCCGTTGGTTTGTTTTTGTGCCAATTCCATACTGGTTTGATTACTGTAGCTCTGTAATATAGTTTTAAATATGGCTTTGTTTTTCTTTCTTAAGATTGCTTTGGCTACTGAGGGTCTTTTAGGGTTGTAATCAAATTTTAGGATTCCTTATTGTAGCTCTGTGAAAAAATACTGTAGGTATTTTGATAGGGATTACATTGAATCTGTACATTACTTTGGATAATATGGATATTTTAGCAATATTAATTCTTCAATTCCATGAACATGATGTATCTTTCCATTAGTTTGTGTTATCGTCAATTAGTAATGTTTTGAAGGACTTCCACCTTTGTCACTCCTATTAGAGGAACTCTTAACAGGAGGTAAAATTTGCAGTATCTAATAAAGAAAGGAAACTAAGATGTCTTCTAGTATCCTTGGTCTGTTTGGCAGATGAAGTAATTGAGGCCCTGTAATATCACCTGTTATCATGTAGGGTTTGATAAGACAGGCAGGAGCCTTTTTAGTGACATGGAATGAGGGAATTTATTATAGGGATTAGACCTTGGGCAGAGCTGGCGGGGAAGTCTATGCAAAGCCATCGCTTTCATGTCTGGGGGTGAGTCTGAAGTCACAGCGGGCGAGCAGAACCAGCAAGTAAAGCCGGACGTGAGGTGGAGGAGCATGTGGACAAACGAGAACCTTCATAAACAGCTGGAACCCCTCTGGCCAAACTGGAACTCCTGTTTATCTGCCGCTGCCTCCAAGTTTGATGATTCAGGTCACCTGAAAGAAGAGACAGTGCCTTTTGCCATTGAGCCACACGTATGCCTAGTCCAAGACTTGGAGACACTGAAGAATAAGATGTGGTAGGAGCTCAAGGAGCCGCAGTCTGGTGGCTACTGGTGCCGACAGGCCGAGTCAGCACACGGTAATGTGTATGTGCGGCCACAGTACGTGGGGCCCCGTGGGGCCCTTCAGAGCAGAGAGGCTGCTGCTTCCCTTTCACCTTCTAAATCTCAGGTGAATTTCTCTTGTGGCCAACTCTAACCTGGCGAAGTGAATTATGGGACGTGCAGTTCCAGGTCACGTAAATTGGCACACCTTAAAGCTCCCACATCAAATAACAACTCCACAAATACACAATTGTAGAGCTGGCCCAAGAACCCAGTGTTCTTTTCATTAGGTTATGCTTCCACTGATAATAGTATCAACTGCAAGGCTGTTGGAAGGATTTTACTTTGGAAGGATTAAGTATGAAATTTTTGAAGATAGATGTCAAATCGCTGGATTTCTAGCAAAAGCCATCCCAGACTTGCCAGTAATTCTCATAAAATTGTATCTTGTAGCATCAAATGGTCTGTGAAATCATTTAAGCCTACTTTTCTTACTCAATAGGGTACCCTTGTTGGAAAAATTCGGCTTAACGCTGATCTATAGAGTATTCCTTCCATTTGTTGGCAGAATGGAGAAGATGGTTTGCAAAGTTCTGATGCTTGCGAGGAACTTGGGAATCATTCAGTTTTGGTCAAAATCACACAAACCTATATACCCACGAAGCTTTTTGGTTTTCCCGAGTTGGCCTCATTTAAGACCACAGAACCACACACAAGTAGCCACATGCCATTGTTTGATTTTGTGAAAACTCTTCCAGCACTCTAAACCCCAAACTTGGTGGCGAGGAAAATTTTACCCGTCGGAGAATCTAAATTTCTATGAAAACTTTGGTTTAAGCAGCTTCATCCAACTAATTACATGTTGCTCAAAAAACTGCACGAAAAATCGACTGAACAGACGCTCAACCAAGAAGCATGACTTATGAGGAACCACCTCTAGGTGGCCTCAGAGCTCTGTTTCTGCTCTGACATCTTTGGGTTCTTATTTAAAGTCTCCACTCACAGAGAAACTCTAACACATTTTGTGATAATTATTGACTTTATGCCAAGCTACATGTCCTCCCCCCTTTCGTTTCCATTTTACCTTAATCGTAACTTTTTAGAGTGCTCAGTTTTGAAAACATTTTTTCAGTTCATCCCATAGCTCTTGTTTTGCCTTTCTTATGAATGTTTTAGCTCAGAAACATGAATCAATCAAGTCTTAGAACACTCTGTAGTGTATATACTGCGCAGGGCATCTTTAAAATATCCTGATGTTTTAGTTGTCATTTGCTTTGAGGAGGAGAGTAAAGTGTGCCTGGAGCCATTTTTTCCCCATGATAAAGGGCAGATTCCAGGAATCTGAGTCCTTCATCTCTGTGGATGAACCTTCACTTAAAGGGCTTGGATTCTGCACACCAGGCTCCCCGTGGCACAGGCCGGCTGACTCACAAGGTATGTTCACCTTGGTGACACAGCTGGGTTTTCAGGGGTTTGACTGAGATATCAGAAACTACACTTTGAGGATAGAAGCTGTCTTCACAGTCTAGTTTTGGGGCAGTGGTTTTTTTGAATTGGAGACCTCGAGTTCAAAGTGACTTTCTGTATGGAGCCAGTGTCAGGAATGTTGATGCAAATCTCAGCTCACCTCCTCCCCGGTGTCTGTTTTTTTCCCCCCTTCTAGGATCAGTTCTGCCGGCTGATCTTGCTAAAGAATAAAGTTGCTAATTCCCTCTATGCTATTAAGTGAAACAGGGATATTTACTGGTAGTCGAACAGCCCTAATTCCCCAAAGACATTTTCATCTAGTAAGATGTTCTTTCGTGTTAGAATAAAGCAGTGCTTGAGACCTTGGGGTTTAGAGTTAGGGAGATGTAGACTGAGCTTTAGCTATGCCACTTAGTAGCTGTGCAGCCCGGGGAAAATCAGTTCATGTCTCTGAGCTTTGTTTCCTAAATGATACACGATAAACAATACCTCCGAGACTCGCCGCAAGGATCAACTGAAAGGTCAGTGGATATAGTGATTGGCACTGAGTAGGCATGCCAGAAGTGGTAGTGGCTCCTACTGTTTTTATTACTGTTTATATGGAAGTAAAATTACAATGGCATCTGATAGGAATCAGTTTAAAGCACAGGGTCTGGATTCATATCTCGTGTTTCTGTCTGACATTATCGTTTACGAAATGTGAGACCTTGTGAGACCTTGAGTAAGTTGTTTAACCCTTAACCCTCTATGCCTTTGTCTTCTTTTCCGATGAATGGGGAGAACAGCTACTTTTTAGGGCCATCGTGAGGAATCTATATCTATATACAGATATAGATACAAAATTTATGGAGGGCCTAGTGCGTGATAAATGCACAATACGTATTAGCTCCTGTCTGATCACCCTGCAGAATGAGCAGCTCACACAGTTTTAATCCATGTATTTTTTTAATCCATGTATTTTTAATATTTGTTAGAAAAACTTGAGGAAATAACCACTCTGATTTAGGATAATAGGCTATGAAGAATCAGCTCCTAAGCAACAAACTGGACAAGTTTGGGGAGCAGGACAGAAAAAGTGGCTCCTGTATCTTTCATACATATCTTTTCCACCTTGCTTTTCCTTTCACTCGTACCAGAAAGTTATTATAGGGGATAAAATATTTAAGGAGGGTTTATGGCATTTTAAATATCAAAAATTTCAGGAAAAGGAAAAGCTGGGAGTGGCATCAGAGATCAGTGAGTGTGCATTACACATATGAGAGCTTGTTTAAAAATACAAAGCAGAAGCGCCTGGGTGGCTCACTTGGTTGAGCATCCGAGTTCAGCTCAGGTCATGATCTCATGGCTCTTGAAGTTCCAGCCCTGAATTGGGCTCCCTGCTGTCAGTGCCGAGGCTGCTTGGGATCCTCTGTCTCCCTTCTTCTCTGCCTGTCCTCAACTGACTCTCTCTCTTTCTCTCTCTCTCTCTCAAAAATAAATAAACATTAAAGAAATAAATCATGTCAGTTCTATCCATATGATAGAATGCTGTGTAGCCATTACAATTAAGACAAGTTTTTACAAGTTCTAATTTAGTGGTGAGTGAAGAGATAGTGAAGATAATGTACACCGTCAACCCATTTTTATCAAAAATACTATGTTCATGGAGGCTATTTGCTAAAATGCTACTGTTCTTTTTTTTAATTTATTTTTTAATGTTTATTTTTAAGAGAGACACACAAAGTGTGAGTGGGGGAAGGGCAGAAAGAAAGGGAGACCCAGAATCCGAAGCAGGCTCCAGGCCCTCAGCTGTCAGCACAGAGCCCGATGTGGGGCTTGAACACATAAATCGTGAGATCGTGACCTGAGCCAAAGTCGGATGCTTAACTGACTGAGCCACCCAGGAGCCCAGTGTTCTTAACCATATAGTGGGTTATAGATATTAAAAAAATTTTTTAACATGTATTCATTTTTGAGAGACAGAGACAGTGTGAATGGAGGAGAGGTAGAGAGAGAGGGAGACATAGAATATGAAGTTGGCTCCAGGCCCTGAGCTGTCAGCACAGAGCCCATTGTGGGGCTTGAACCCCCAAACTGTGGGATCATGACCTGAGCTGAAGTGAGACGCTTAACTGACTGGGTCACCCAGGAGCCCCAGTGTTCTTAACTAGCTAGTAGATTATAGATAATTAAAAAAAAATAACATTTATTCATTTTTGAGAGACAGTATGAACAGGGGAAGAACAGAGAGAGAGGGAGACACAGAATCTGATGCAGGCTCTAGGCTCTGAACTGTCAGCACAGAGCCTGATGTGGGGCTCAAACCCACAAACTGTGAGATCATGACCTGAGCCAAAGTCGGATGCTTAACTGAGACACACAGGCGCCCCAGTAGGTTATAGATAATTTTACAATTTTCTTTGTGCTTTCCATGGTTAGGAACTTTTTAAATGTGATATTTTTAGAATTGAGAAAGTCAATATATATGTACTGCAGTGCTTAAACATTTGCCAAGAAAACTATGGTAGGCAGAATAAAGCGCCCCCCAAAGGTACCCACACTGTCATCCCCCGAAAATGAATATGTTACCATACATGGCAAAAGACACTCTGGACATGTGATTAAAGATTTGTTTGAGACTTGGTATGGAAAGATTATTCTGGATCCTCCAGTAGACCCAGTCTAATCTAATGAGTAGTTAAAAGCAGAGAACCTTCATGGGCTGTGATAAGAGAGAAATGTGATGACAGAGGGTCAAAGAGGTGTGATCTGAGACCTCACCAGCCTTTGCTGACTCTGAAGGTGGAATAATGAACCACAAGACAAAGAATGCTGATGGTCCCTAAAGTTGCAAAAGACAAGGGAACAGATTTTCCCTTGGAGGCTCCAGAGAGTTCACTTGCTGCCTGCACCTCTGCCTTAGCCCAGTGCAGTCAGTGTTGAACTTCTAAACTAAATAGCTGAAAGATCACAAATTTGTGTTGTTTTAAGCTGCTGAGTTTATAGTAATTTGTCACAGTAGCAACAGGAAACTAACACAAAAACAAAGCTAAATATTTGCCAGTGTTCAAGGTTTTTGCTAGTGTGTACACCCTCTGCCCTGATCAACAACCAAGTTGCTTTCCTTGTCTACAATGTCATTAAAATGATAAACGTTGGGGCGCCTGGGTGGCTCAGTCGGTTAAGCGTCCAACTTCAGCTCAGATCATGATCTCATGGTTCCTGAGTTTGAGCCCCGTATCGGGCTCTGTGCTGACAGCTCGGAGCCTGGAGCCTGCTTTACGCTCTGTCTCTCTGTCTCTCCTGCACTCATTCTCTCTCTCTCTCAAAATAAATATTTTTAAAAAATGATGAACGTTAATAGTGGAAAAAACTTCTGCAGTCATCTCATTGAAGACTTATATTTCATGCGTGAAGAAATCAGGGCCCACAGAGGCGTGTGACGTAGCTGTTGAAAATTAAAATGCCCAAAGTTGCAAGCCTCAGGGAAGTTTGGCTCACTCTGATGTATACATTGAGAAGTTTTATTATCTCCCCTAACAAGAAACAGGGTGGTCTTCTCCACAGGTTATCAGAACTCTGGCTGTTGGCGATTCTGTTGTCTCTGGCTCTTGGAAAGAGAAGTGTCCCAGCCCCAGGCCACACATCACACGTGAAGAATGGGGACAGTGAGGAATAGTTTGTTAGACGCTTTAGCTACATATGTTGTGATTCTGAGCATGAAGTCTAGAACCAGATTGACTGGGTTCTAATAATAATGCTGCCACGTAGTACCTGTGTAACCTTCCTTGTGTAACCCGAGTAACCTCTTTGTGTCTCATTTTCCTCCAGCACAAAATGGAATGAGTACATTTTTCCTGCCTCACTGAATTGTTGGAGGATCAAATGAGTTACTGTAGAGAGCTTAGAACATTACCTGGCATGTGGTGAATACAGTAGCTACCAATTTATTCAAGTCTCCTTATATCCACATCCTTTTTTTTTTAATAAGAAATTTATTGTCAAATTGTTTTCCGTACAACACCCAGTGCTCATCCCAAAAAGTGCCCTCCTCAATACCCATCACCCACCCTCCCCTCCCTCCCACCCCCCATCAACCCTCAGTTTATTCTCAGGTTTTAAGAGTCTCTTAGGTTTTGGCTCTCTCTCTCTCTAACCTGTTTTTTTTTTTTTCTTTCCCTCCCCCATGGTCTTCTGTTAAGTTTTTCAGAATCCACATAAGAGTGAAACCATATGGTATCTGTCTTTCTCTGTATGGCTTATTTCACTTAGCATCACACTCTCCAGTTCCATCCACGTTGCTACAAAGGGCCAGATTTCATTCTTTCTCATTGCCACGTAGTACTCCGTTGTGTATATAAACCACAATTTCTTTATCCATTCCTCAGTCGATGGACATTTAGGCTCTTTCCATAGTTTGGCTCTTGTTGAAAGTGCTGTTCTAAACATTAGGGTGCAAGTGCCCCTATGCATCAGCACTCCTGTATCCCTTGGGTAAATTCCTAGCAGTGCTATTGCTGGGTTGTAGGTAGCTCTATTTTTCATTTTTTGAGGAACCTCCACACTGTTTTCCAGAGCGGCTGCACCAGTTTGCATTCCCACCAACAGTGCAAGAGGGTCCCGTTTCTCCACATCTCCTCGCCAGCATCTGTATTCTCCTGACTTGTTCATTTTAGCCACTCTGACCGGTGTGAGGTGATACGTGAGTGTGGTTTTGATTTGTATTTCCCTGATGAGGAGTGACCTTGAGCATCTTTTCATGTGCCTGTTGGCCATCTGGATGTCCTCTTTAGAAAAGTGTCTATTCATGTTTTCTGCCCATTTCTTCACTGGATTATTTGTTTTTCGGGTTCCACATCCTTTTAAAAAAAAGTTTATTTACTTTGACAGAGAAAAAGCGTGAGTGGGGGAGGGGCAGAGAGAGAAAGAAGAGAGAGTGAGAATCCCAAGCAGGTTTTGCGCTGCCAGCCTGGAGCACATTGTGGGGCTCAAACTCAAGAACTGTGAGATCATGACCTGAGCCAGAGTCAGACGTTCATCCGAATGAGCCACCGGGCACCCCCTTATAACCACATCCTTAGGGTAGACCCCTTGTAGGCTGACTTTGGGCTCAGCCATGTAGCTTACTTTGATCCTTGAAATGATACCGGGCATGACCCAAGCAGAGATGTGAAATGCACTTGCATATTAGGGCTTGCCTCTTCTTGTTGCTCTTGAACATTGCTATCGTATATAGCAGCCCAGGGTAGCCAGCTGGAGAGGAGAAACACAGTGCTTCTGTTGCCCTGGCAACAGCTGGCCCTATGAGTGAAGCCATTCTAGATCTGTTAGTCGCCAGTCTTCCCTCCAGCTGACTACAGACACCTTTGTAAGCCCAGCACGGATCAGTGGTGTCAGCCCAGACCTGAAGAACCTGAAAACCCAACCCATAGAATCATGAGATGAATTGTAGATTAAACTCTTTCAGTTATAGGATGGTTTGTTATGTAGCAAAGGCTAGCTGATACAGTAAGAACTCAGTAAGAATTAGCTCTCCTTTGCTGCTCATGAGTCAGTCACCAAAGAGGTGATTATTTAAATGATCATAACGATGATTAGTGTAGACCAGAGACTCTCACCCTGGCTATGTCTCATTAAATGTATGTGATGCATTAGCAAGCGACAGAAGTGATTCTTGTATGCATCCAGAGTTGGGCGTAATCGTTTGATCTGGAATATTTATTGAGAAGGAATGGATGCTGGGGTGTCAGTCATCAGAATCATTACACGCATGATCACATAGCTGGTCAGTAGCAGAGAGATGATATCGACTAGTTCTCCTGAGCCCCTGCCTTGTATTTTTTTCATCACTGCATGCTGTGGGAGAGGGTGATACCCTCAGGCATTCACAACAAGTTAATTATTGGGCATATTGTCCAACAGCAGAGGCAAACTTGTTCACACTGTTTTTCTTTGAGCTGCACATATTCTGAGGCAAAATAGAAAACTTCAGATACCATTACTGAGACATTTTTTCTTTTTTGCTGCATGCCCAGCAGCTGGTGAGTGTTCAGCATCAGATATGAGAAGTTAAGCTGAATAAACTGGAGGAAAACCTTCTAGAGAAAGCAAGCTCAGCTTAAAAAAAAAATGCTACGTTTGCCGACTCCAGAGCCCAGGACAGCTTAATAAAATTGAACAGAGGAAAACCAATTAAACACTTTAAACTGCTATTCTGGGGCTCACCACAACAACACAAATCAAAAGAGGAAATATTCAATTATTAGTAGCAGCTGGGTTTTTGTGAAAGTTTTTTTTTTTTTTTTTTTTTAGTTAAGCCAAGTCTCACCTCTTGCTACTGTTTCCCAGAGGGCCAACCGATTTTTCAATCTCCAGAAAGTACTTCATTGTGAATTTGCCCACAGGGATATTCAAAGAAATCCTGATGGCCTAATGCATAGCTCTGAGCTCCTCCCTTCTTTTTTCAAAAACATTCAGGGTTCCCCATGGCTTTTCAATAACCTTGATTTGGTAGACAAAACCTTTTGTGATATGACCCCCACCCCTCACCACTCCATACCTGTCTAGCTTTCTCTATTACCCTACCTACTAGTAGCCTGGATTCTTGACAAACTGTGGGGCTGGCTCATTGTTCCCTAATTAATCCTGTTCTCTGCTGCCTCGATGTCTATGCTTATGCTTGCTCCACACTCACCTCTTTCATATATCCTCACCAGCTAAATAATCTGTTATTCAAGCCCAACCTCAAATGCTAATTTCATGAAGACTTTCCTTATTTTTTGCCAGAATTCACCAGCCAGACCACCTGAAATAAAAGTATAGTTTAAGGTTTGTTTAACTTACTGTGGCTTGGAAGAACACATATCAGAGAAACCATGGATATTTGAACTTCTGCTGGGTGACTGTAAGGAGGGTTTGAGGAGGCGAGGGTCATTTCTGGATTGGGTGCTGTCAGGAAGCAGGAGCCACTTGGTAATGGGATATTTTGATAACTTTTATAAAAGAGGCAGCATGATTAAAGCAATGTGAGGGCGGTCATTGGTGAAGAAGCTCGTATTAGAAGAGGGAGTTACTCAGTCACCTCACTTTTGCAGAGTGTTCTTGCCTTTATGGCTCTGTCAGATTATTATTTATGTACTCCATGTACACGTTTTCTTTATATTCCCTGTGTGTTGTTTATGTTCATTTGGGACATCTCAGCTCTCAGGACTGTTCGTTTGTCCTTCCTTCCTTTCTTCATCCAGAGAGGAGGAAGAGGGAGTGATCCAGGGAAGGGAAGATGCCGAGAGAGAGAGAATCTGAGGACTTGATCCCACGACCCTGGGATCATGACCTGAGCCAAAACCAAGAGTCGGTTGCCCAACTAACTGAGCCACCCAGGTGCCCCTGGTTTTAAGGTTTTTATAATATGCAACTAGTTGTGTCCATCTTGTCACAGTCTCCATCATACAGATGTGAGGGAAATATTGCACAGATACGTCAACATTGGCCATCAAAGATTGTTCCTTTTGGTTTTTAGTCAAGTCTAAATCTGTTGTATTTCACATTAAAAATACAGTTTGTTGAAAAACGCAGTGTGTTTTGCAAAAGACAAAAGCTTGGCATGACTGGGCTCGTAGACCTTCATGGAAAAAGCTGAATAGCAACTACCTCTTTAGACATGGTTTCTCCAGTCGACCCCAGTCTTGGCCGCTCATACAATTAAGGCTCGTCCACTTTTGTTGGCCTCCTGTTCGCCGCCTGTGGCCCCTAGGGTTGTCTGGCACTGTGATCTCTACTTACTCTGTTTCAGAGTTAAATAAGGGACTGTATTGAACACTGTAGGAAGATCAAACAGTGACCTGTAAACAACCAGATATTAGACATTAGGCTCTGTGGGCCAGACTGTCCATATTCAACTCTGGCATTGTGACAGGAAAATAGGCAGAGACCACATACCAATGAACGATCTAAGGTCCAATAATTTGTTATTGAAGTATAGTTGACATACAGTGTTATATTAGTTGCAGGGCCACAACATAGCAGTTTGAAAGTTTACATATTATACATTGTTTACCACAGTAAGCGTAGTTATTGTCTGTCACTAAAATTTGTTACAATATTATTGAATCTATTCCCTACGCTGTACTTTTCATCTCTGTGACTTATTTATAACTGAAATTTTGTACCTCTTAATCCCCTTCACCCACTTTGCCCATTCCCTCACCCTTTAGCTGCCAGTTTGTTCTCTGTGTTTATGAATATTTGTTGTTTTGTTTGTTCATTTGCTTTGGTTTTTAGAGTCTACATATAAGTGAAATGATAAGGTATTTGTCTTTGTCTGATTTCTTTTCTTTAGCAGGTCCATCCATTTCTTTTCTTTGGCACAGATAACAAGATTTCATTCTTTTGTATGGCTGAGTACTCTTCAATTGTGTGTGTACACACACACACACACCTACATATTCTTCATTCTTCATCTATCAGCAGGCACTTGAGTTGCTTGTAAATAATGCTACAGTAAGCATAGGGTTGCATACATCTGTTTGAATTAGTGCTTTTGTTTTGGTAAATACCCAGTAGTGGCATTACTGGATCATATGGTATTTCTGTTTTTAATTTTTTGAGAAACTTCCATACTGTTTTCCACCGTGGCTGCACTAGTTTGCATTCTCACCAACAGTGAATGAGGGTTACCCTTTTCCACATCCTTGCCAACACTTGTTATGTCTTGTCTTTTTGATAATAGCCATTCTGGCTGGTAGGAAATGATTACTTATTGTGATTTTGACTTGCATTTCCCCAATGATTAGTGATATTGAGCATGTTTTCAAGTGACTGTTGGCCATCTCTATGTCTTCTTTGGAAAAATGTACGTATTCCAGTCTTCTTCCCATTTTTAAAATGGATTATTTGTGGGTTTTTTGGTGCTATGTGAGCTATTTATATATTTTGGGTATTAATCTTCCATTGGATATATCTTCTCCCCTTCAGTAGGTTGCTTTTCATTTTGTTGATCATTTCCTTCAGTGAGCAAAAACTTTATTTTAGTATAGTCTTGATAGTTTATTTTTGCCTTTGTTTCTCTTGCCTGGGGAGACAGAGAAAAATGTTTCTAAGGCTGATGTCAGAAAATTACTACCTATGTTATGTTTTGGGGGTTTTATGGTTTTAGCTCTTTAATCCATTTTGAGTTTATTTTTGTGTCAGACAGCAGTCCAGGTCAACTCTCATGCTTGCAACTATCCAGTTTTCCCACCACCATTTAGTTGAAGAGACTGTCTTTTCCCCATTGTATATATTCTTGCCTCTTCTGTCATAGATGAATTGACAGGATAATTTATTGCAGTCCCTGTAAAAATACCGATTGCATTTTTCACAGAACTAGGACAAATAATTCTAAATTTGTATAGAACCACACAAGACTCCAATTTGCCAAAGCAATCTTGGGAAAGAAGAACAAAGCTGAAGATATCACAGTCTCAGATTTCAAGATATACTATAAAGCTATAGTAATCAAAATGGTATGGTACTGGCACAGAAATATACATAAAGATCAATGGGATAGGATAGGGAGTCCAGAAGTAAACCCAGTAAAATTTTATTTACAAAACAAAACAAAACAAAACAAAACAGGTGATGGGCTGGATTTCATCCACAGGGCTAGTGCTAAGTTTGAGGCCCATTCTTGCCATTTGATCACAAGTCAGTGACCATCTCTGGGCTTTGCAATTTTCACCTGTAAAATGATGATAATATTACTTGTTTTATGTATGAGGATTAAAATGGGATATAGTTATGTGAAAAACCTTTTAAAATACGAAGTGCTGTATACTTAAAATATATTGTTAGCTTACTCTGTTTTAGAGAAGAGAATCGTTGCTCTTTCTGCAGCGAGACTTTGGTAGATGTGAACATGTGCCATACGGATCTCCCTTCAAGGGAAGGCCTGCTGCTTAGCGGTGGGGTGTGTGCTCAGCAGGCAGCCTCCACTGTCAGCTCTTTCATGGTCAGCCTCTGCTGCTGAGAGCTGCCCCATGCATGCCATACCTCATGGTGACTGAGCACAGCAGAGGTGTACAAGTTCAGGCATTGCAGCCTCAGCTCTGATAACCAGTATCCACTGTAGAGCCCCTTGCCAGGCTGGCCAAGAACCAGTGAAGGACCTGCATGTCCGTTCACTTTCTCTGTCTTCTCAGCCATGATTCCTCCCCCTTCCCTTCAGGAGTTGGTCCTTAGTAAATACCTTGTACTCTTATGTCCATGTCAGGGTGTGCTTCTGGAGAGTGCACCGAATAACAAAGGTGGTTTCCTGAGGTACTAGTATGTGTGGTGATTTTTGTGTGTGTGGATCTCCTTTATCCATTTCAAGAACATAGCCAGGCTTTGTCTTGAGGCTATTGATGTTCTCCGAGGACAGTCGCCCTTTCTGTCCAGAATCTGTGATGGAAATATGCTTGGGCTTTAAGGGTGTAGGTGGAAAGATGGGTTGAGAGGTAAGTGGCCAATGCAGAGGGAATGGGATTACTTTGGCCTAGGGAGGAATCGGGAATTTGGGGTCTCTGTCCCACCTGTCTACCTGTCCACCATGTGTTTGTACCAAGACCTGTCCACCATCTGTTTGCAACACCTCAAGAAAACCTCAGAGGGAACAGGCAGAATTATGTAAGACAGAGAGTCTAAAACTGGGAGATTGGGGGACCGATGCCAACAAAATTCCTGGGCGCGTGGGCCCTCTTCAAGGGAACATGTAGGCTTGTATCGTGAACAGGTCATCACCAGGATGGGATTGAGAATCACATTGAATTTATGCTTCAGAAAATAAGGTGATGTGATATATCTTGTATAGTGTAGTTATTGAGGAAAATCCAATCTACTGCCTGCGTTTATATCCCTTTAAAAATATTTTCATGTATGGGGCGCCTGGGTGGCGCAGTCGGTTAAGCGTCCGACTTCAGCCAGGTCACGATCTCGCGGTCCGTGAGTTCGAGCCCCGCGTCAGGCTCTGGGCTGATGGCTCAGAGCCTGGAGCCTGTTTCCGATTCTGTGTCTCCCTCTCTCTCTGCCCCTCCCCCGTTCATGCTCTGTCTCTCTCTGTCCCAAAAATAAATAAACGTTAAAAATATTTTCATGTAAGTGAATTCATTGAGTTTTGAGAGAATTGGCAACAAGGGTCTAATCACATGTTCATTTCACAAATGTATATTAAGCATCTACTACATCCCTGGCATTCTGCTGGCTGCATCGTGATGAACAAGATAGGTATGGTCAGCAGAAAGTATACAGCCACTTTTTCTTCTGCCACTGCCATCAGCGTCTCAGGGCCAGGCAGCTAGAATCACAGGAATGTGACAGGGCCTTCAAAGACTGAAGGGATCAGTGCAGCCTCCTGCCACTTCCTACAAGACTCCAATTCATTTCACTGCAGATAGAGCACCTCAGAGGCTTCTCTTGCTGCCAGCACCTGTTACTCTCTACTTGGGGGCTTTCTCTAGCTGCATAAACATGGTCAGCTCATGTGCAAGGCAGGCCTGAGGGGTGTGTGTGTGTGTGATGGATTGTGGGTATAGTGTGGAATTGATGTATTTGGAAACAGCCCTCAACCACTGGAGATGGGAGTTGGTGGATAAACACTTCTGCTTGCTTGTTCCTTGGGTGGGAAAACTCTGAAATATGCTCTGCACCATCTCCCATAGATCCTCAGTGGGATTCACCCACAGGCGCACCCTCCCCCCAGCCCCCCGCCAATAATATGCTCATTACTGCAGTCTATCTTGGTTTCCTTCTTTTCCCTGTCTCGTTGTCTCCACTCCTGTTCCAGTGATTCCCAGAGTTACCTTGCAAGTAAACTACTGAAATCCCCATCCTTGCACCTATTTTGGGGGGAGCCTGAACTGAGATTCCCACCACCTTTAGGCTTGCTTCAGCCTAGGAGGAAGGGGCCCTGTGGCCATTACCACAGGCACCCCAGCACTATATATGCAGGAAAGCCCCATCTCTAGGTCCTTCTTGATAAATTTGTGTACTTTAGAGTAGCGGATCTCTCAGCACTTTGATTGACATATGGCTGAAAACAGCAAGCAACTAGTTTGCTTTTGTTCCTAATGAACAGAAGCCCAGTGAGGGAAGGTTTGTGTTATTTCTTCTTCCATAAGCACTAAGCATAATGTTAGGTACCAAGTAAGTGCTCAGTGATGGAACTGAATTTCATTCCTGGGGAGTTAGTCCCTACTTGTAACTAAGCAGCCAAATAGGTCTCTTAAGTGATGTTTCTAGATCTTCTTTAGAGCCTGCAGAAATGGCGTGTGTGATCTCTTGAGGGAAAGAATTGAATGTCTCCAGTATTTTTATGAAGTCTTTGGGCATTTCTATGCAAAATCTCTAAACTGGCATGATCAAGAGTAGTCTAAGGCAGGGATCAGCATACGTTTTCCGAAGGGGGCCAGATAATAAACATTTTAGGCTTTGTGGCAAGAAGTCTCATTGCCACTACCCAACTCTGCCTTTCTAGTGCAAAAACAGCCAGACCCATTCCATAAATGAATGTTCCAATTAAATATTATTTACAAAAAACACCTGGCTGGTTTTAGTCCACAGGACTTCGTTTCCTGACCTCTTGTCTAGGGCAGTGTTGTCTAGCAGGACTTTGCAAGATGAAAATATTCTGCAATCAGAGATACCCAGTTTGGTAACCAATTTGTGGCTAGTGCTACTGAGAATATGAATTTATTTTTATTTACATTTAAACAGGCCCACGTGGCTGGTGACTAACCTACTGGGCACCGCATGGTATTGTTTTGCCAATCCTGGCAAAGCCCGAACCACTTAATCATATCTCCATCAACCTTTCTGCCCCACCTGCTTCTTCATTGGGAAACACAATGATCAAAATAACGGAAGTGAAAACAACATATGCTCTGTCTTCCCAGTGAACCTGCCAACCTCCCTCTTGCTTTTGGTGTGGTTGGCTGAACATGATACACGTGGAGGAGACAAGCCTTTATTTCTTCCCGGGCACGTTGAGGCGTGAGTAAAACTCTTAGGCATGTAGTTCATGAGCTGCGGTGTCTCTGCCAATAATTCAGACATCTTCAGGTGGTCTTGGATAGTCGTACAGGCTTCATCAAGGTTGGGGCTTCCGTTTTTCATTCTCAATCAGCACTTCCACTTTACTCGCACTGTCAGCTCCAAAGTTCTGACCTTTTAGCCGCTGATGTCTCAATTTTGGCAAGCTGAGTTTCCACCCCCCTTCTCCTTTTTAAAGTTTGCTTTTCAAAACCAGCCTAACAGGGATCATTTCAGTGTGTGATGAAGTAGGCACTTATCGAGCAATAAACCTGTGGATTTATGCTTATGGGTTTCTAGAAGCAACTTTGCCACAATCCTGTGAAATCTCACTCACAGTTCATTGAGCTCTGACTGGATCTTGAATTATAGTTGATGCTCCAAACAGAAAGTAATATTTGTCACATTCTATAACTCTATGTTCTGCAGCTTTGGAATACTGTGCATTGCTTTGACAGATTCACTCGGCCAAAGCTGAAGTAACTCTTTACATCCTGGATCCCACAGTTCTAAGGTGCCACTCTGTGTTTTTACAAATAATTTACGGATAGGAAAGCACACACATCAAAACTTGATGCGTCTTCACCAGCAACACAGTCATGGAAGCAGCATTCAGGTCGTTCCCATCCTTACTTTTAGCAGCATAGGTAATTGTTTTTGGTGTTTTTTTTTTTCAGTTTACATAAATCAATTGTCTATATAGATGAATTTGTAAGAATCATTCCATCTATTTCACTATAGTTCTAGATTGTGCAGTCTCATTAACATAAGGCATTCCATTATAAGACTATTTATCCACCTAGCTCTAGATTAATATTGTGTTTTCTGAAGGTTGGAACAATTGTAGACAGCACTTCAAATGACCGTTCTAGTGCATGCCTTTGGAGCACATGTACAGAATTTCTAGATCATTGGGTATGCATATGTTCGCGTTAGGATAGCCTGCCAGTTTTCTAAACTGGTTGAACCATTTCACACTCCACTGACAGTGTATGGGAATTCTAGTTGCTCTGCAGCCTCACCAACGCATAGTGTTTTCTTGTTTCTTTTCACTGTTCCAGTTGATGGGTGGCACCATATTGTGGTTTTAATTTGCATTTCCATATTGATGAGCACTTTTGGACATCTTTATCAGCCATTTGGCTATCTGTTTTCATAAAATATCTACTAAATCTTTTGCCCAGTTTTCTGTAGGAGTAACTACTTTGCCTTATTTAATTTTTAGATTTTGTTTTTGAAAATGTGATACACTCAAAAGTCCAAAACCAAAAACACCTTTGAAAAGTTGAGCAAAATATATTCCTCCCCCTGCCTCCTTAGTCCCAGGTTCAGTCAGGTCCCACTTCTCCCTTTCCCACAAGAGACTACTTTTTATTAATATTTTTATTTATTAGTTTTATCATTTTATTAGTTTCCTGTGCTTTCAGGGCTTCTTGATGAGGGTGCTCCTGTTTAAATGTGAAACAAGGGTTCCATGGAAATTGGCAGAGTCAGGACAGTGGCCTCACTTTGAACAGCCCAGGAGGTGTTTCTTTTTTTATTTGATTTGTTTATTTTTTTTTGCAGGGCCAAAGCTACATTAACCACTGTTGAGATGATAGCTGTTATGTACAACCGTAGATCAAGAGGCATAATTTGCGAATCAGTCCAGATCTGAAAAACAGGATATGAACATGTCATCTAATGCTTCTGTTTTGTCAGGACTAAATAATAGAGTCTATTAAACGTAAGGCGTAAAAATCAAATATCTAAGTTGTAAGTCAGTCGCTTCATCCTCGAAGCTGTAAATTCTCTCAACAGAAAGATTCATCGGCATCGTAGGACTTACATAAGCAAAGATGTATGATTTGCTGTAGATTTTCTGACTTAACTGATGCTAGGCTCTTCACTCTTGGGTTTCTCACTTACTTGCTACTAGTAAGTTGGACACTTAGAGAGGTGCATTAACTCTTTTGAGCCACCGGAGTAACTTTAGCACACAGAAAATTAGTATAAAGAAGATTGCTTTCTCTATAAATGTTCCTTTTTTTGCAAGCTGGCTGAAGTGCTAAAGTTACACTTTGAAGCCAAATCAGATAACCTATTCATGAAACTTTGGAGTTCCGTGTGTGCACAGTACCCCACTGGTCGTAATTCAGACTTTAAAAGAAAAGCACCATGTGCTGTGCAAGAGTTGATTTGCCCAAGGTGAAATGATGTCAGAAGTAGCATATAGATAGACCACGTATGACCACAAGTGATCGCGTGCATATGTTTGAGACTATTTAAAAAAACCTTACAGCACAAAATGATCTTAATTGCCACTCAACCATGCTAGGAAGGCCCTCAGACTTCCCTCAGACTTTAATCTGGGAGAACCCCAGGTATGGATGTGCATCTTTGGGGAATATTGGTTGGCCTTTGGGGATAAGGCTTCTTTAAATATATTTTTTTTAATGTTTATTTATTTTTGAGAGAGAAAGTCAGACAGACAGACCGAGTGAGAGCAGGGGAGGGGCAGAGAGAGAGGGAGCCACAGAATCTGGAGCAGGCTCCAGGCTCCCCCCTGTCAGCACAGAGCCTGACACAGGGCTCGAATTCACAAACTGTGAGATCGTGACCTGAGCTGAAGTCAGATGCTTAACCGACTGAGCCACCCAGGCGCCCTGGGGATAAGGCTTCTACCTTGAGGAATGTTAGGTTCAAATTTCCCCAGGAAGCCTCTAAACACCTGTATTTCTCCTTCAGAGAGAGAGAGAGAAAAAAAAAATCTAACTAGAGCCACTGCTGAGTCAGAGAAGCAGTTGAATATAGGTGTAATCATACACCTAAGAGACATAATACATCAATGGGAGAAGAGCTTAGCTGATACCAGGTGTCATACAAAAGAAAAAAATATTTTTTTTGGTATTTAGGCATCCGAGCTAGATGCCAAGACTCTTGACTTATTTCCGATAGCATTTTAAGTAAGTACTTCCATTAATTTTAATGAAAACTAAAGCCTGATAATCATTGCACCCAGTTATCTAGACTTATAACATTATTAGATATTAACACAAATAAGAAATGAATTATGTAATATATTGAAATTTTTTTGTAACAGCTAAAAAGCCTAGTTATTGTATAAAATCATATAATTATAATATTTTTAGAACATTCCATCGTTTTCAAATCATAAACTAATTCACACATTTATTTTAACTGCCTTTATTAATTTTTTAATTATTTTTTTAAAGTTTATTTGTTTTGAGAGGGACAGAGCATGGGTGGGGGAGAGGAAAGGGGGGGGCAGAGAATCCCGAGCAGACCCCACACCATCAGCACAGGGCCTGATGTGGGGCTTAAACTCATGAAACTGTGAGATCATGACTTGAGCGAAAACCAGGAGTCAGACGCTTAACTAACTGAGCCACCCCAGTGCCTCCTAACTGCCTTTATTAAATAAGGCAGTCTGTTAGGCCAAGCAGAATATAAAATTTGTGGGTCCCAGAGAAGATGTAAATCAAGCTAGCAGAGAAATAGTGTATGTTCTGTCTTCCTACCTTGAGCAGTAAAGAAAGGGCTGGTCTCCTATTATTTCACTCATATGTGGAATTTAAGAAACAAAATAAATGAACAACAAAGAAAAAAAAAAGACAAACAAAAACCAGACTCTTGAACACAGAAAACAAACTGGTGTTTGTCAGAGTGGAGGTGGGTGGGAGGAAGGGTGAAAGAGATAATGGGATGAAGAGTACATTTATCTTGATGAGCACCGAGGAATGTATAGAATTGTTGAATCATACTGTATACCTGAGACTAATATAATGCTGTATGTTAATTATACTTCAATTGAAAAAAGAATACAAATAGTTACAACAATAAAAAAAAAAAAAAGGTTGGTCTCCATTCTGACCCGTTATCTTCTCCTCACGTTGGCTCTGTTCCAAAAGGAATCACATACATAGACACTTGCACACTCAGTCTACATGCCCAACCTCCATCTGCCTACGTCCTCTGCAAACAGCTGCTCTTAGCCAGTTCTCAGACCCAGGGCTGCACACACCAGCAGAGTGTCCACCCTCAAATGCATTGGATCAAGAGAAAGGCTTGCCCACACATTGGAAGCTGAAGTGTGTTCCAGAGTGAGTTGGGAGAGACCTGAGTTCCAGGTAAACCTCTTACCCCTAGATAGGGGCAGAGTTGGTAGAGGACCAAAGCAGGCTGTCAAGAGTACAGGAAATAGGGCAGGATCTCTTCCTATCCTGTTCTAACAGTACTACTATAGCTGGGCTGCTAGGTGCAGTGGGAATGGAAGGTAAAGAACAGCTTTCGTGCAACTTGTAATTTAATTGATGGAATGAGCTTCTTATAGGAATGAACACAAGTCTCCCACATCTCAGCAGGAACTTAAAAGAAATTGCTTAGGGCAACCTCTTTCACTATTTTGAAACAGTTCTTCATTTTTAAAGAAATATTGGCAGGCAGATTGTCTTTGGAAACTTCTCTGATGCCCGCGCCCCTGCATTACATCTCTAATGACAAAGCTCATGAAAGATGGACTTTATCACCTACATTAGGAGTTGTTCAGCTTTTTCTGTAAAGGGCCAGAGAGTAAATGTTTTAGGTTTTACAGGCTGTATCACATAGTACCTGTTGCGTATCCTCAACTCTGTCTTTGTAGAACAAAGGCATACCTGGACAGTGTGTAAACAAATTTGGAATAGCTGTGTTCCAGTAAAACCACATTTACAGAAGTAAGCAGTGGGCTGGATGTGGCCCATAGGCCCTATTTTGATTTATTAATATTATGACCAAATAAGAGAGAGAGAAAAACTCTAGGAGAAAGAGGCAAATATACATATTCAAAGGGAGAAGTATATTTTTAAAGAGAAGAAACAGTGTCATAAAACAATATACTCAAGGAATAACTGCAGATATATGGATACACAAAATACATAGCGAACAGCAGTAGGAAATAGAAGTAAACAGAGGTCCACATGATGATCCTTCTTAGTTGTATTTATATATTTTTACATATGAATATGTAGAAACCCTCTCTTTGCCTCATTTTAACTTAAAAAATTCAATTTCCTATGCTAAAAAGGAAGTAGCATTTTATTTTAGAGAAAGTAGTGATATTTTCAAATAGTATCTGATTCTTATAACCTGTAGTACTTCTTCCATCAAAAACTTGGAATGCCATTTTTAAAGTTTAAAATGTAATTCTGATAAGAGATTATCTCAGGGACTTGGTCTAACTAAACAGAAGACTAGATGGAGCCAAAGAAGTAGAACATCCTCACCTATGACCTAAACATCTAGAATGACCCTGTTTCCTCTCTTGAATCAGGGAGATAATTACTGGAAAAACACATGTTTTGATGGAGGAAAATATTATTGAAACTGAGATCACTTGAGTTTAGGATGCTTTCAATAATACCATGAACTTCAATTATTGTTTGCTTTGCATCGGCTGGCTCTCTGCAGCCAGCCACAGATGAGGTTTTCAAGGACATCTGGATTGTGGAAAACTTCAGCCAATGTATCCTTGACATTTCACTGGGGGGAGAGGGGAGGGGAAGATGTTTACTAATGTGAGAGCTTATTACACATTGCATTTTACCTTGAGATGGTGTTGATTCTGTCTGATATGTGGATAGTCCTGAAAGTTACATTTGATGATAAAACTTATGTTTTAAGTTGGCCTATTACTGGAAAAACATGCATTTCTGGATCTGTGGAAAGGACGTACTGTCTTTTTACAGTGTTTTCCTAAACAGCTGATGAGCTCACAGACCATCTCCACTAAGTGTGTGTGTGTGTGTGTGTGTGTGTGCGTGCGTGTGTATATTTGTTTCCCCTTCAGCCTCACTCCTACAATATTTAAGAACTACATAATCTGATCATTTTGGTATTCCCTTGGTCACATATCAGTTTCATTTGCTACAGGTTGTATAGATGAATGGGGTCAAAACTAGTGAAAAATTCTATTGTTGGTAAGAAAAACTTCAAAAATAAATAGAAAAATCTAACCCTAAGTCCTGGGTCCATCTTAATATTCAGTCATTGATAATTAAATCCATTGTTAGGACTCCAGATTCTCTAATCTAACATGGAAGAAGAGGAGTGAGTTGTACAAGGCCCTATGACTCGTTTGTCAAAGACAACAAATTCAAATCTTAAGACTCCAGCATCATTTCCGCCTAGCTTTTACACTGCTCCCCTTTTCCATATTGTTCTTTCCACTGTTCAATCTATGCATTCCTTTAAAAAGCATTCATTAGGGGCGCCTGGGTGGCGCAGTCGGTTAAGCGTCCGGCTTCAGCCAGGTCACGATCTCGCGGTCCGTGAGTTCGAGCCCCGCGTCAGGCTCTGGGCTGATGGCTCAGAGCCTGGAGCCTGTTTCCGATTCTGTATCTCCCTCTCTCTCTGCCCCTCCCCTGTTCATGCTCTGTCTCTGTCCCAAAAATAAATAAATAAACGTTGAAAAAAAATTAAAAAAAAAATAAAAAATAAAAAAATAAAAAGCATTCATTGCAGTGAGACATCACCTCACATATGTTAGGATAACTATTATAAAAAAGAAAGTTAAGTGTTGGAGAGGATGAAAATAGAAACTTGTACACTGTCGGTACGAATGTAAATTGGTGCAGCCACTGTGGAAAACAGTGTGGAGTTTGCTCAAAAAATTAAAAATAAAACTACCATATAATCCAGAAATCCTACTTTTAGGTATATATCCAAAGAAATTGAAGTTAGGATCTCAAAGAGATATCTGTATCCCTGTGTTCATTGCAGCGTTATTCACAACAGCCAAGATAAGGAAGCGACCTACTTGTCTGTCGAGAGATGAATGAATACGGACAATGTGGTATATACATACAATAGAATGCTAGTCAGCCTTTAGAAAGAAGGAAATCCTGCCATTTGTGACAACATGGATCAACCTGGAGGACATTAGGCTAAGTGAAATAAGCCAGACACTACAATGATTCCACTTACATGAGAAATCGAAAATAGTCACACTCATAGTATAAGAGCAGAGTGATGCTTACCAGGAGCGTTGGGGAGGGAATAATGGGGACCTCTTAGTCATAGGGTACAAAGTTTCAGTTAATCAAGATGAATAAGTCCTAGAGATCTACAGCCTAGGGCCTATAGTAAACAGTACTGCGTCGGATACCTAAACGTTTACCGAGACAGTCACAAAACTAATGTTATAATCTTGATAAAGCAATGTGCCAGGTGTTGTGGGAATATAAACGCGGGGAAGACCCATTCTTCCCGTCTTCATGAGTGATACAGTTTTCCTCAGACTGACTCATTTTAGCCGTAAACAATGAAGCCGTTTCTTTGCTTTATTCGGTGCCCTACTGATCTATGTGGTTCCTACACTTGGTAATTGTCATACGTTCAGCCTGTATTTTCTAAGTATGTACACTTTATCCTTGAAGTGATGGAATATAAGACATGGAATTCGCATTCTTTAAGCAGCTTAAAACTGAAAAGAGAGTAGACTTCAGTGTACCTTAATAAAATCTGCAAGAAAGCTAAATAAAGTAAGGCATGAAAGAGAAGAGAAGGTGGGTTGGAAGGAAGAAAGGTGTTATAAATAAGAATGTTTCTGGAAAAAGTGAAGACAGTATAAATTCTCTGAACTGAAGAAATACAACAAGTAGTTAATATTATAAATGTAAATACATTTTTTGAAGAAAATTTGGGAAAGATATAATTGAATGCAAGAGAAAATAAAAACCCCTGTAGCCCCACCATCCAGAGCTAAGCATTAATATTTTGGTATCCAGTATTTTCACAAATTTCTCTTAGGTACACAAAACACAATTTTTTAATAGAAATTGGGTTCATATTGTAGATACTATTTTGTAATCCACAGATTATACCTGATAAAATGGTGTTGGCACTTTATACTCCATTGATTTTTTTTCTTAACTGAAAAAAATCATTTACAATTAACATAGTATTATATTAGTTTCAGGTGTACAATATAATAATTGAACAATTGTGTACATTTCTCAGTGCTCACCAGAAATTAGTATACTTCTTATTACCTTTACCTGCTTCACTCCTCTCCCTGCCCACTTCTATTCTGGCAGCCACCAGTTCTCTGTATTTGAGAGTCTGGCCCTTTATTTAGGTACTGTTTTCTCTGTTCATTTCTTTTGTTTCTTAAACTTCACATAGGAGTGATATCATATGGCATTTGTCTTTCGTCTGACTTATTTCACTTAGTGTAATACCTTTGAGGCCCATCCGTGTTACTGCAAATGGCAAGATTTCATTCTTTTTATTCCTGAGTAATATTTCATTATAAATAGATGCCATATCTTTTATCCGTTCATCTGTGGATGGACGCTTGGTTTGCTTCCGTATCTTGGCTATTGTGAATAATACTGCAGTAAACATAGGGGTGTATATATCTTTTTGAATTAATGTTTTCGTTTTCTTTGGGTAAATACTCAGTAGTGGAGTTACTGTATCCTCTGGTAATTCTATTTTTAGTTTTTCAAAGAACTCCCATACTGCTTTCCACAGTGGCTTCATGAAAGTGAATTCCCACCAACGTTGTACAAGCATTCTCTATTCTCCACATCCTCACCAACACTTGTTATTTCTTGTGGTTTTGATTTTAGCCGTCCTCAACTTTTTACTATTTAATTCTCTTGTAAAATGCGATTTTATAGTAGTACATATCATATCCATAATTTATTAAGTCAGTTCCCTGTGTTCATCATGCAGGCTGATTCCAGTATTTTGTACTCTAAGTAGCACCATAATAAACACACTTGTACATATTTCTTGGTTTGAATCTTTCATTCTTTCAGATTCCTGGAACTTGAATCATTAGGCCACACTTGAAGCTTTTGATGCACACAGAGCAGTCACTTCTCAGAAAAGTATAGCCATTTTAATCCCATGAATGATTCACCCTAGACAATAGCATTACTACTTGTACAAAATCCTTTCAGAAGCAAAAATTAAATATCATTGTTAAAATTTGTGTTCCTTTGGTTTATAATTATGTTTAATAATATATTATTATTATTATCTATCTGTATTTTTCCATTGCGAGTTGTTTTTAATGTCCTGAAACCAATCACCAATTTTTATAAGTAGTGCTTGCTGCTTTTTCTTTTTCCAAAAAATCAAACCTGTATACATGAAGATACTTAAAACTATTACAAATAGTTTGTCTTTTTCTGTTAAATTTCTTTCAGATGCTTCATGACATGGGATAGAGAGGTGTTGTGTTTTTTTTTTATCCCCTTCCCCTAAATTTTAACCAGTTGTCTCAAAGCAACTTAATGATTAGTGTCCTGTTTCCTCAGTGAATATTTCCACTAAAAATTTCACAGGAATCACATACTAAATTATTTTATGTACTTGGGTTTATTGCAGAGCTTTTTATTTTATTTCACTCAAATGATTATTCTTGGATTCATTTCACTGTTAAATTATTTTTATTTAAAGGTGTTATATTGGGGCGCCTGGGTGGCTCAGTCGGTTGAGTGTCCGACTTCGGCTCAGGTCATGATCTTGCGGTCCGTGAGTTCGAGCCCCGCGTCAGGCTCTGTGCTGACAGCTCGGAGCCTGGAGCCTGCTTCAGATTCTGTGTCTCCCTCTCTCTCTGCCCCTCCCCCACTCATGCTCTCTCTCTCTCTCTCTCTCTCTCTCTCTCTCTCTCTCAGTCAAAAATAAATAAAACATTAAAAAAATTTTTTTAAATGAAATAAAATAAAGGTGTTATATTATTGGTAGAATGAACTTCACCATTCATCAGCTCAAGCATTTTGTTGTTGTGTTGGTTGTTGTTGTTTTTCAAAAATATCTTGGCCACTTATTCATTCTACAAACACTTATTTGGCTGTACCATTTGCTTTGCTCTGTTTCAGGCTCTTGTTGATGATTTGTTCTTTTGATAACATAACAGCATTTACTGTTTTGTTATAAAAATACATTTTCATTGGAGACATTTTAGAAAATGTAAAGATATACAAATTGGAAAATAAAAGTACCTACAGTCTAATTACTAGTCTTAATGCTTTGGACTACAAATTTAAGAGTGATATCTATTCAGTAGAGTGGATATATTTTTTAAACATTTGCTTAATATATGGGCCTCTTTAATTTTCATTTAAAATATGCCACGAACATGTTCACATGTAACTAAATATTTTTGACAACACTTTAATGATTTAGTTGTTTTCCCTAATATGTATCTACCATAATCTATATGTATTAGATGTTTTCAGATTCTGTTATAAAGTATGCCATGATTAATTTCCTCATACATAAGTCGTGTGTCTTAAGATTTCTTTCATATATATTCCTGGAAGTAGCTCATCTATTTGAATTTTTCAGAGGAAATTTAAAACAGTTTTGTGAAGTTTCCAAATACCTCATTGGTATTTCAATTTAAGTTCCTCAGAGAATTAAAAATAGAAATACCATATTATCCAGCAATTCCACTATTGGGTATTTACCTAGGGAAAATGAAAATATTAACTAAAAAAGATAAATGTACCCCTGTGTTTATTGCAGCATTATTTATAACATTCAAGGCATGGAGGCATTGTAAATGTCCATCAGTAGACAAATGGACGGGAAGATGTGGTATATATACACAATGGAATATTACACACCCATAAAAAGGATGAGAGTGTGCCATTTGAGACAAAATGGATAGAGTGAGAGGGTATTATGCTAAGTGAAGTAAGTCAGATTGTGAGAGACACATACCATATTATTCCGTTCATAAGTAGAATCGAAAAAAATACAAAAAGCAGATTCACAACTGTGAATACTGAGAGCGAACTCATGGTTGCCAGTGGGAGGATAGTGAGTGATTGAGCAAAATGAAGAAGAGGAACAGGAGATACAGGTATCCAGTTATGGAATGAGTAAACTATTGGAATAAAAAGCAAAGCATAAGGAATACGGGCATTGATATTTTAATAGCAAGGTAATAGGACAGATGGCAGCCCCACTTGTGAGCATAGCATAATGCGTGAACTTGTCAAATCATGAAGTTGTACACCTGAAACTAATGTGACATTGTGTGTCAACTATGCTCAGATTTTAAAAGTTGCATTTTAAATTCATACATTGTTTTCTGTCCTGTTGCCATCTTTAAATATTACGTTTTTCTTTTTTTGCTTTGGTATGTGATTCTCCATTTGTTCCATTATTCTTGCTTTAAAATATTTTAATTTGGGGGGCACCTGCGTGGCTCAGTCGGTTGAGTGTCCACCTCTTTAAAATTTTTTTTTTTAACGTTGATTCATTCTTTGATAGAGACAGAGTGTGAGTGGGGGAGGGGCACAGAGAGAGGGAGACACAGAATCAGAAGCAGGCTCCAGGCTCCAAACTGACAGCACAGAGCCCGACGCGGGGCTTGAACTCCCGAACCGCGAGATCATGACCTGAGCCGAAGTCAGAAGCCCAACCGACTTGAGTCACCCAGGCGCCCCGAGTGTCCACCTCTTGATTTTGGCTCAGGTCATGATACCAGGGTCATGGGATCAAGCCCCATGTTGGGGCTCAAATTGGGGCTCCACACATAGTGCAGAGCCTGCTTGAGATTTTCTCTCCCTCTGCCCCTCTTCCCTGCTCACATGTGCTGTCTCTCCCTGTCTCTAAAAACTAAAAACAATTTAATTTTCCTTTAAATAAGTCTTCTACTGGGGCTCCTGAATATCTAAGTCAGTTAAGCATCGGACTTCGGCTCACGTCATGATCTCATGGTTTGAGTTCAAACCCCACATTGGGCTCTCTGTTGTCAGCACAGAGGCCACTTCGGATCCTCTGTCCCTCTCTCTGCCCCTCTCTCCCTCCCTCCCCCCTCCCACCTCAAAAATAAATAAACATTAAAATAAATAAATAAATAAATGTTTTATCGATAGACATTGTACTTGGGTTTTTAATATTTGATGTTGCTACTGGAAATGGCATCTTTGGCATTATTAGGTTGTAAGACATGGTTCAGAATGCCTCCTGTTTTTCTTCCATTTTTACATTTTCACAGCTTTTCCAGTCAGGCCTTGTGTAACAAGAATAGTCACTAAGGAGAATGATACAACAGCTCTACTCGTGCACTGTATCTGTGATTCAGCTCCTCCCTCTTGGCTTCTCTGCCCGAATCTTCTTCTCCCTTTCTCATTGCCTCCCCTGCTTCTCCTCTCCCGATCAAAGTGACTCTTGTCTTTTGGCTTACACTAATTCCCTTCTCTCTTTTTTGTGTCAGCTTCTTACATGTTCTAGTGATTATGTCCTTAAGTATGTTCTTATTCATGCAGAGGATCTGACTGGTTCATAGATAATAAATAAAAATCACCTCGTTTAGGCAGGCCAGAGGCTCCTGGCTACCCTATGCGAAGCTATATCTGGGTCAGGAGCCAATCTGTGATCAATTTTCTGTGGCTGGAAAATAAATACATGTAGTATAAAGCATGGCAAACTATGCTTTGGATGCTTGCTTAGGAAGGTGGCTGTGGATACAGTGGGTACTCAGTGTTGTTAATAAAGGATTTTGTTTTATTATATTTGTACTAATTATTGTTTTACAGAAGTAGTATTAATTTTATATTATTTGTAGCCAGTTGCTTTGTTGAGATTGATTTTTATTCTAAGAGTTTTTAAAGTTTCTTCTCATAAATTTCCATGTAGATATTTTCCTTTGTATTTACAGAGTATTTACATTTCATTATTCCCTCCTTAATACATAGCATTGGTTAGAACTCCAGAAGAAAATTATAATACAGTAGGAATAGAAGACAACCTTCGTGGGATTGCCTCTGTGTTCAGTATTTCATATGGTGCTGGCTCCTGGTTTGGCATATATACACTTTGTCATGCTGTGGCAGTGTCTTTGTATTCCCATTTGGCAAATAATTATTACTAAAAACACATTGAATTTAATCATATGTCTTTTGGATACCTAATGAGTTGATCATTTGGTATTTGTCTCTAGTGACTAATTGGTATTACTCTGTGGTTATTCTTGGCTGACATTTGTGTGGCAGAGATTTGCCAGTTCCTTCAATCTTTCTGACTTTACTCTTCTCCTTGTCATTCTGTAGAAAAGGCATAGTTTTATTTTTTATCCACTGTGTTATTTTCCAGTAGAGTTTGGTCTTATCTTTCCCTTCTTGTTTAATACGTAATGATTTTCAGGCTTTCTTGAATTTAATTTTGTCATGTGTGGTAGATTTTACAATTATTTCATGCCTTTTATAGCAGAATTATACATCCCTGCCCATTGTCATGAGATTTTGGGAAATGCCTCATAAGAAGAATGTGTGTCCCTTCCCCACTGATAGAAGTTTGGGGCACATGTCTTGGTTTGACCAGTATAATGCCAGTGGGCTGGTTATACATTACACCTGAGGAGAAGCAGAAAGAAAGGCTTTGTGTGTTTCCGTCTTCTCTTTTTCCCTGTGAAATGAGAAATACATATTCTGTGTAGGGACTGATCCTTCAGAAGGGATCCTGGAATGAAGATGACACATGGATCACAGCCTGAGCCACCACAGCCTCAACTACCCTGTGATCCAGCAATTGCATTACTAGGTATTTACCCAAAGGATACAAAAATAATAATTCACGGGGACGCATGCACCCTGATGTTTGTAGCAACATTATCAACAGCCACCAAATTATGGAAGGAGCCCAAATGTCCATTGACCTGATGAATGGATAAAGAGGATGTGGCATATATACACAATGGAATATTACTCAGCCATCAAAAAGAATGAAATCTTGCCATTTGCAACAATGTGGATAGAGCTAGAGAGTGTTATGCTAAGTAAAATAGTGAGTCAGAAAAAGATAGATACCATATGATTTCATTCATGTGTGGAATTTGAGAAACGAAGCAAAGAAACATAGGGGGGAATAAAAGAGAGGCAAACCAAGAAACAAACTCTTAACTATAGAGAACCAAGTGATGGTTACCAGAGTGAAGCTGGGTGGGGAGTTGGGTGAAATAAGTGATGAGAATTAAGTAGGGCACTTGGCATGATGAGCCCCGGGTGTTTTGTGGAGGTATTGAATCCCTGTGTTGTACACCAGAAACTGATATTACACTGTATGTTAACTAAGTGGAGTTTAAATAAAAAAAATGTTTTTAATGTAGCATCGATGAAAAGTTGACATTTATTTTCATAAGACACAGAATTAGCAGTTATTTTTTACCACAGCATAATCAAATGGAAGCTGCAAACACCAACAACCTGTCTTTTAAAAAAAAAATCTGTATGGTTAGGTGGTTCATCCAGATGGCTCCGAATTGAACCAGACAAATTAAACTGAGCATTTTTTGCATCATTTTCTGACCCATTCAGAGACCAGCCTAACTGAACAGAGGCACTTAAACAGTGATCCAAGGCCTCTTTGTTAGGAGTAGATGCAAGGAAGAAAGTGACCCAAATGGCTAATTTCCCCTAATCTTGCTGCTGAGTAGAATGTTTTGAACATCTGGCCGTTCCTCTGTAGATACATATAGCGTACACGGTATGTGAATGAGGTTAGTTACGCATCTCACACCATGATTTATTTGCTGCTGCCAGTTTCTCAGTTGCTTGTTAAATAACAAGAATGACATAGGTGTCAGGTTCTGAATTAAAGCATCAGCCAAAAACATACGAGCTGAACTATAATGATATAAAGAATTTTATAATCACAGGAAGGTTTTTTCTTATTACCTTATCTATTCACAAATCCCGCTCAGATAAGCAGGATCATAACTGTTATTAGCCGTAATGTTTTAGTTTATATAGCAAATCAAAGTTTATGCTTAGAGATGAAATTTTTATCACCAGGCGTTACCAACCAATAAAAGTTTGCCTTGATTCCAGTTCATACACAACAATGCATTCCAGATCAAATGTAATCCCTGCAATGAAATGCAGTCAGTATTATTTTGAGCTTTTTTCCAAGGTGTGAAACACATTTTAGGAAATTTTCCAAATAGCTTATTCTCATTTTTGTCTAAAAATCCAAGTCTTTGTTTTTGTGGGAAAAATTCTCTCCTATTACATCTTTTATTACTGTTTCTGTTCCATTTCTTGTGATTTGATCTTCAGGTAATATGGTTATCTTCACTGCTGGATCTCTGCTTTCTGCCCTTCACATTTATGATTTCTCCTAATATTTATCTCTTTATATTTCCTTTACTTGAGGAGAGTACTCCTCAAGTTTTGTTCCACTTTAATAATTTTGCAGCATCAAGTTTCCTCATTACTCTTTCCGATACGGGCATTCAGTATGCTAAATAATTTTCATGTCTTTATTAAGCTTTCATATTTAACATTCTTCTCATTTTTACTTCCTTTCTTTCTTACCGTTATCTTATATTCTATCTCTTAATTCTTTTTTTTTTTCAATTTTTTTTTTCAACGTTTATTTATTTTTGGGACAGAGAGAGACAGAGCATGAACGGGGGAGGGGCAGAGAGAGAGGGAGACACAGAATCGGAAACAGGCTCCAGGCTCTGAGCCATCAGCCCAGAGCCCGACGCGGGGCTCGAACTCCCGGACCGCGAGATCGTGACCTGGCTGAAGTCGGACGCCAAACCGACTGCGCCACCCAGGCGCCCCTCTGTCTCTTAATTCTTATAATCATATTTCCTTAAACAGTACTGTGACCACATACCATGTGCTTTCTCATTTTTCCTTCTGTTTTTTGTAGCTAATACTTGTAAAATTGTGCTGTTCCACTGCATCTTGTAATGTGTTCTCTTGATTAACTCCGTTTTGGACTTCTGATCACTCTCTGTGCATATCCAGGTGCCTTTCCCTGGCCTACTAGGAGGTTTCCTCTTGCATCATGTCTTTGACCCTGGAAGACATTACATTTCCCTAGACACAGTTGGGACGCAGGTAGCACATGAGAGGCTGTGACGGTAGATGTTTCAAAGTTTTGGCAGCCAGAGAGACAGAGGAAATAAGAGTTGTGAGGAATGTTGTGTCTGTATAGCTGCTGCTTTCTCTGTACGTAATGATTTCTGAGATCCCCAAGTTTTCTATAGCAAATATCCATGCCCTTGTACCAAATAACTGATGTGGTCACCTCCAGCCCCCTCCTTGATGCCTTCACTGGGTGACTTCAGGATTTGACTATGAATATTTTTATTAGTATTGAATTCAGTAACAAAAACCATTCCCAGAGCTCATCCTTACCTCCGAGCCTTACCCTTCATTATTCAGGAGGTATTTGTGAGTTTCTGCCAGATCTCATCTACTCACTTCTGTCAGTGCTCAAGTGCCCTCCCAGGAAAACTGATTTTAAGCAAACATTATGTGGCCCCATAGCACTGAATCAGCATAAATATTTTAATGTCTGGCTGTCATTCTTCTCTTGGTTCCAGACTCAATATAGCAGAGAAAGAAAAAAATGTTACTCTCTTTCCTTTTACCCCAGTGTTTTTCCAAAAATCTAGTTGAAATTTTCAAAAGAATGGAGAGAATGATGATTTTAAGTGTGGTGCAGGAAGGCTTTTCATTGATGGAGAATTTTCTTTCACCTTGGGAATGAAGCCCATTGGCCAGGAACTTTTCTAGGTTTGTCTAGTCTTCTCTTCAGCTGTAATTACCCACATTTCCCACCTCATCATGATCCTCTTCATTATCCAGAGTTAAATTTACCTCTCTCTTCATGGTAAACAAAAGTAACTGGGTGAGAACCCATCCACCTTCCTGCCTCCAAACTTACACATTTACCCATTCTTTTACCGGTCCTTTTTCCTTTCCCATCATCATGGAAATCATCTCCATTTTCTGGCACTAACATTTGTCTTGTTTAGATCCCCCAAAACCCTTTGCCACACAAATAATTTAACGATAATTTATCCCATAGGCCACCTTTGCACATTCTTCTTCCTCGCTCCTGATATCTAATCCAGCAGTTCGTTTTCTCAGTCTGCTGCTATCAGCCTGTTTGAAACAACCATTGTCTCCAGGCTGAACCACTGCAGTTGCCTCTTAGTCATCCACCCTGATCCTCTCATGTATCTTCTAGTTTGTCATTACATTGCAGCCACTGTGATCTTTCACATCCTCTACAAATGCAGATCTGATCATGTCCCTCTATCACTTAAAACATTTCATTGCTTCCTATAGGAGAAAGGAGAATCCTTAACAGGTCCCTACCAACCTCTCCACCCTAATCCCTATGACCCTTCCTTCTCATCATCCAAGGCCATTTTGCATGCATTCCCTGTGCATGGAATGTTTTTGCCTTCTCCTGTCACCTTATCAATACCTACTCACTCTTGAGATTTCAGTCAAACTATCATTCCCTTGGAGAAGCCTTTCCTGACTTCCCGACTCATGGGGTCTATTCTCTGTTAGAATGTAAGTTCTAGGAGAGTAGCAACAACATATTTTTTAATCACAGTTAATTTTTTTTAATGTACTTGACACACAATATTGCATTAGTTTTAGGTGTACAACATAGTGATTCAGTAAGTTTCTGCCTTAAGCTATGCTCACAAGTGGCGCTCCTATCTTTTACCATACAAAGCTGTTACAATATCACTGACTGTATTTCTTATGCTGTCCTTTTACTCCTGTGACTTACTCATGCCATGACTGGAGGCCCACATCTCCCACTCCCCTTCACCCATTTTGCCCACCCACTGACCCCCTTCCTCTCTGGCAATCCTCAGTTTCTTCTCTGTATTTATAGGTCTGTATTGTTTTGTTTGTTTATTCGTTTGTTTTTCCTTAGATTCCACATATAAATGAAATCATATGGCATTTGTCTTTCTCAGTCTGACTTATTTCACTTATAATATTTCACAGTCCATTGATGTTGTCACGACTGGCATGGTCTCATCCTTTTTTATGGCTGTGTAATCTTTGATTGTATATATACCACATTTTCCTTCTCTGTGTATCTGTGGACACTTAGGTTGCTTCCATATCTTGCCTATTGTAAATAATACTGCAGTAAATATGGAGGTGCCTATATCTTTTCGAATTAGTGTTTTAATTTTCACTGTGTAAATACCCAGTAAAGAAATTACTGGATCATGTATATTTATATTTTTTATTTTTTGAGGAATCCCCATACTGTTTTCTATAGTGGGTATACCAATTTACATCCCCACCAGCAGAACACAAGGGTTTTTTTTATCTCCACATTCCCATAAACACTTGTTATTTCTTGTCTTTTTGATTTTCACTATTCTGACAGGTGTGAGGTGATAGCTCATTGTGGATGGGATTTGCATTTCTCTGATGTTTAGTGATGTTGAGCATCTTTTCACGTGTCCATTAGCCATCTGCATGTTGTGTTTGGAAAATGTCTATTCAGGTCTTCTGCCCATTTTTTAATTGGATTCTTTGGGTTTTTTGGTGTTATGTTGTATACATTCTTCATATATTTTGGATATTAACCCCTTATCACATAGATCATTTGCAATTATGTTCTCCCCTTCAGTAGATTGCCTTTTTGTTTTATTGATGGTATCTTTCACATTGCAGAAGCTTTTTACCTTGGTGTAGTCCCCATAGTTTAATTTTTATTTTGTTTCCCTTGCCAGAGGAGACATATCTAGAAAAATGTTTCTAGAGCTCATGTCTGTCAAAAAATTCCTGCCTATGCTTTCTTCTATGAATTTTATGGTTTCAGGTCTCACATTTAGGTCTGTAATCCATTTTTATTTATTTTGGTGTATGGTGTAAGAAAGTGGTCCAACTTTGGGGTTTTTTTGCATGTAACTGTCCAGTTTTTGCAACACCATTAGTTGAAGAGATTGCCTTTTCCCCAGTGTATATTCTTGCCTCCATTATTGTCAATTAATTGACCATAAAAGTGTTGGTTTATTTCTGGGCTCTTTATCCTGTTCTATTGATCTACGTGTTTATTTTTCTGCTAGTACCATAGTGTTTTGATGATTACAGCTTTGTAGTATATCATGGAATTTGGGATTGTGATACTTTGAGTATTGTTTTGCTTTCTCAAAATTCCTTTGTCTACTTGGGGTCCTTTGTGTTTCCATACAACTTTTATCATTTGTTGTAGTTTTTTTAAAATGCTCTTGGTATTTTGATACTGGTTGCCTTACATCTCTGTATTGATTTGGGTAGTATGGACATTTAAACAATATTGCTTCTTCTAATTCATGAGCATGGAATATCTTTCCACTTCTTTGTGTCATCTTTAACTCCTTTCATTGGTGTTTTAGAGGACAGGTCTTTCACCTTTTTGGTTGTTTATTCCTAGGTATTCTTTGTGGTGCAATTGTAAATGGAATTGTTTTCATAATTTCTCTTTCTTCTAATTCGTTACCAGTGTCTAGAAATGCTATCGATTTCTGGGTATTAATTTTGTATTTTGCAAGATGACCAAATTCATTGGTTACTTCTAGTTTTTTTTATGGGGTCTTTAAGGCTTTCTATGTATAGTATCATGTCATCTGCAAATTATAAGTTTACTTCCTTTTTATCAATACAGTTGCTTCTTATTTCTTTGTCTTATCTAATTGCTATTGCCAAGACTTCCAGTACTATGTTGAGTAAAAATGATGATGAGGGTAGATATCCTAGTCTTGTTCCTGATCTTAGAGGGAGAGAGCTCTTAATTTTTCATCATTGCGCATGATGTTAACTGTGGGTTTTTCTCATGTGACCTTTACTTTGTTGAAGTATATTACCGCTAAACCTACTCTGTTGAGAGTTTTTGTCATAAATGGATGTTGAATTTTGCCAGATGCTTTTCCTGCATCTGTTGAAATGATTATATGATTTTTATCCTTCATTTTGTTGATGTGGTGTATGATGATTAATTCACAAATATTGTATCATCCTTGTATCCTGGGAATAAATCCCACCTGACTGTGGTAAATGATCTTTTTAATGTATTGTTAGATTTGTTTTACTAATATTTTGCTGAGGATTTTTACATCTGTGTTCATCAGGGATATTGGCCCGTAGTTTTATTTTTTGTGGTGATTTTGTCTACTTTTAGTATTAAGGTAATGCTAGTCTCATAGAATGTATTTGGAAGCTGTCCTTCCTCTTCTATTTTTTGTAGTAATTTGAGGAAATTAGGTGTATAAACTCTTCTTTAAATATTTGGTAGAATTCACCTGTGAATCAATGTGGTCTTGGACTTTGATATTTTTGGGAGTTTTTTAAATTACTGATTTGATTTCATATTAGCAATTGATATGTTTAAATGTTCTCTTTCTTCCTCATTCAGTTTTGGGTAGTTTATATGTTTCTAGGAATCTGTCCATCTCTTCTAGGTTATCCAGTTTGTTGGTGTGATATTTTTCATAGTATTCTCTTACAATCCTGTGTATTTGTGTGGTGTCAGTTGTTATTTTTCCTCTTTCATTTTTGTTTTTATTTATTTAAGTCCTTTTTTTTCCATTATGAGTCTAAGGGTTTGTCAATTCTGTTTATCTTTTCAAAGAAACAGCTCTTGAGTCCATTGGGTTGTTGTTTTTTTTTTTTCCTTTTTTGTTTGTTTTTTGGTTTGTGTGTGTGTGTCTACAGCATTTATTTCTCCTCTAATGTTTATTATTTCCTTTGTTCTCCTTACCTTGAACTTCATTCTTTTTCTAATTTCTTTAAATTTTTTTTTACATTTATTTATTTTTGAGAGACAGAGGCAGAGCACAAGTCGGGGAGGGGCAGAGAGAATGAGACACAGAATCCAAAGGAGGCTCCAGGCTCTGAGCTGTCAGCACAGAGCCCAATGCGGGGCTCAAACTCACAAACCATGAGACCATGACCTGAACTCAACTTGGACGCTTAACTGACTGAGCCACCCAGGTGCCCCCGAATTCCTTTAGATGTATGGTTAGATTATTTATTTCAGGTTTTTTCTTATTTCTTGAGGTAGGCCTGTATCGCTATATACTTCCCTCTTAGAACTGCTTTTCCTATGTTCCAAAGATTTTGGACCATTGTGTTTTCATTTTCATTTTTCTCCATGTGTTTTCAAATCTCTTCTTTGATTACTTCCTTGACTTACTGGTTTTTGTGTCATGTTTTTTAGTCCCCACGTGTTTGTGTGTTTCCAGTGTTCTTCCTGTGATTTATTTGTAGTTTTATACCATTGAGATCAGAAATGATGGCTTATTTCACTCATGTTAAATATGTGATCTATTCTGGGGAATATTCTATGTGAACTTGAAAGTAATGTGTATTCTCTTGGTTTTTGATAGAGTGTTCTGTATGTATTTGTTATGTCCATCTGGTCCAGTGTGTCATTCAAAGACATTGAGTCCTTACTGATTTTCTGTGCAGATGATCTTTCCAGTGATGTAAGTCGGGTATTAAAGTTCCCTACTATTTATTTATTATCATCAGTTTCTCTTTTTCTGTCCATTAATATTTGCTTTATGTATTTAGGTGCTCTAGTGTTGGGTGTGTGTGTGTGTGTGTGTGTATGTTGTGTACGTATACAACATACACACACACACACACAGTTGTTACATCCTCTCGTTGGATTGATTCCTTTATAATTATGCAATGCCCTTCTCTTTTTTTTTTTTTTTTTAATTTTTTTTTCAACGTTTTTTATTTATTTTTTTGGGACAGAGAGAGACAGAGCATGAACGGGGGAGGGGCAGAGAGAGAGGGAGACACAGAATCGGAAACAGGCTGCAGGCTCTGAGCCATCAGCCCAGAGCCCGACGCGGGGCTCGAACTCACGGACCGCGAGATCGTGACCTGGCTGAAGTCGGATGCTCAACCGACTGCACCACCCAGGCGCCCCGAATGCCCTTCTCTTAATGCAGTCTTTGGTTTAAAGTCTTTGTTGTCTGATTTAACTATTGCTACCCTGGCTTTTTTTTTTTTTTTTTTTTTTTGCTTCTATTTGCATAGTGAATGTTTTTCCATCCCTTCACTTTCAGTCTGTAAGTATCTTTAGGTCTGAGGTGAGTCTCTTGTAAGCAGCATATAGATGGATTTTTTTTAATCCAACCTGCCACCCTGTCTTTTGATTGGATCATTTAGGCCATTTACATTTAAAGCAATTATTTATAAGTATGTACTTACTGCAATTTTAAAAACTTGTTTTCTGGTTATTTTTGTAGTCCTTCTTTGTTCCATTCTTCTTCTCCTCATCTCATTCTTTGTGATAGATGTGTGTGTATAGTGTAATATTTGGCTTTCTTTCTCTTTATTTTTTGTGTATCTGTCATAGGTTTTGTGTTTGTGGTTAACGTGAGGTTCATATATAACATCCGAAGTAAATAGCAATCTGTATTAATTTGATGATCACTTAGGTTCAAACATTCTAAAAAAGAAATCTTTCTTTTTACCTTTCTCTTCTGGTTTTTTACTCCCTTCTCCATGTTTTATGTATATGTTGTCATATTTTACATGTTTTTCTTCATAATTTTCTTATGTCTAATTATGGTCATTTCCACTTAATATTTATTTTCCACTTTAATATTTCTTGCAAGTCTGGTTTAGTGGTGATAAACCCCTTTATCTTATTTTTTTTTTTGGAAACTCTATCTCTTTTTCAAAGCTGAATGATAACCTTGCTAGTAGAGTATTCTTGCTTATAGGTTTTTTCCTTTCAGCACTTTGAAGATATCGTGCCTCTACCCTCTGGCCTACAAAATTTCTGCTGAAAACTCAGCTGATGGCTTAATAGGTTTTGTGTTATAGGTAACTTTTTGTTTCTCTCTTGCTGTTTTTAAGAGTTTCTCTTCATCTGTAACCTCTGACATTTTAATTATTATGTGCCATGGTGTGGACCTCCTTGGGTTCATCTTGTTTGGAATTCTCTGTGCTTCTTAGACTCAGATGTCTGTTCCCTTCCCTTTGTTAGGGAAGTTTTTAGTTATTATTTCTTCAAATACATTTTCTACACCTTTCTTTCTCTTCTGAGACCCCTATAATGCAAATATTTGCTTAATATTGTCCAAGACATCTCTTATTAATCTATTCTCATTTTTTAAAAAAAAAATTCTTTTCCCTTTTTGCTCTTCAGCTTCAATGCTTTCTATTACCCTTTCTTCCAGATCACTGGTACATTCTTATGCATCTTCTAATCTTTCGTTGGTTCCCTTTAGGGTGTTTTTCTTTCAATTTCAGTTATTGTATTCTTCAACTTTAATTGGTGCTTTTTAGTATTTTCTGCCCTTTTATTGGAGGTCTTGCTGAGTTCTTGCACTCTTTTTTCCAACCCAGTGAGTATCTTTATGATCATTACTTTAGATTTTTTATCAGGCGTATTGCTTATTTCTGTTGCATTTAGTTCTTTATCTGAGTTTTTTTCTTGTTCTTTCTTTGGCGACATATTCATCTGTCTCCCCATTTTGCTTGACTTCCTGTGTTTGTTTCAGTGGATTAGGTGAAACGGCTACTTCTCCTAAACTTGAACGAGTGGTCTTGGGTATGGTGTTGTCCATGCAGACTGTGTATGATTGGTGACTTTGGCTGGCTGGCTGGAGCTGTCACTGTATATGCTAGAAAATAATAAAAGAAGAAAAAAGAGAACAAACAAGAAAAGAAGAAAACAAAAACCAAAAGAAAAAAAGTAAAAACAAAGCAATACAGATTTTAAATGTTTAATTTTTTTAAATGTTTATTTTCTTTTTTTGATTTTTTAATTTTAATTTATTTTTTAAAATATAATTTATTGTGAAGTTAGTTGACATACAGTGTATCCAGTGTGCTTTTGGTCTCGGGGATAGATTCCTGCACTGATAGGAATTTACCCAAAGGATACAGGAATGCTGATGCATAGGGGCACTTGTACCCCAATGTTTATAGCAGCGCTCTCAACAATAGCCAAATTATGGAAAGAGCTTAAATGTCCATCAACTGATGAATGGATAAAGAAGGTGTGGTTTATATATACAATGGAATACCGCTTGGCAATGAGAAAGAACAAAATCCTGCCATTTATTTATTTTCTGAGAGTGAACTCGGGCAGGGGAGGGGCAGCGAGAAAGGGATACAGAGAATCCCAAGCAGTCTCTGCATTTCCAGTGTGGAGTCAGATGTGGGGCTCAAACCCATGAACTGTGAGATCATGACCTGAGCCAAAACCCAGAGTTAGACGCTTAACCAACTGAGCCGCCCAGCTGCCCCAAAGCAAGACACTTTAAAAAAAAATTAAAATATTACAGTAAATTCTTTAATTATAAAAACCTTCAGCTTCTTTTCCATACCCTAGTCCCACAGGAGCTGGTGAAGGCTCGCAGACCCTTAGCTCACTGAGGTCACAAGCTTACTCTGAGCCAGACCCTTTTCCGATCTGGGCTTGTAATGTGGACAGGAAGAGAGTGTTCCCACAGCCCTTTGGCCCTTTTACTTTTTTATTTTTTTATTTTTTTATTTTTAAATATAATTTATTGTCAAGTTAGCTAACATACAGTGTATATAGTGTGCTCTTGGCTTCAGGAGTAGATTCCCATGATTCATCCTCCACTGCTTGGCAGAGTTCTAGTATTGTCTCTATTAAAGGCTAGTTGCTCTGTTAAACCACATCATTTTTTTCTGTGCCCAAGGTCAGAGGAATCTGTTCCTGGACCCTCAGCATTGTCCCTCCCCACTGCTTTATGCAGCATAGAGAGTGGGGATTCCCTTTGTTACTCTATCTCCGTGTCTCTTGCTGTTCTTTGGTTGTTTAGTTCACTCAGCTCTCAGTTCTTCTTCAGAAGGAATCGTTCCATTAACAGATAAAATTTGATGTGTTCCACAGAGGAGGAGAGTTCAGAGCCTTCCTATGTTGCCATCTTAAACTGGAATTCCCAATGTCAGTTGGTTTTTTTCATCAGTTTTATTCCCATCAGCTAGCACAGCACAAAGAACAGAGTATGCCTCAGTAAATATCTATTAAATTAATGAGGACTGAACATTGGAAAAGGAATTTATACCCAGTGGAAGCTGAGAAAAAACAAGTGTGGAAGTTAGAAGAAACTCAGTAGAGCCTTTAGCTTCAGAAGTTGGGGGTAGAGGGAGTGAATTTCACAAAGGAATGGAACAGTAGACACATCAAATACTGGTAGAAAGTCCTTCAGACCCATGGAGTTAACCAATATGTAGGTAAATTGATGACTTTAGGGGAAGTGGTTTCAGTGGAATTATGAAGGTAGAATCTGAACTATAGAAGGGTTGAGGAGTAACATAGAGAAAAGGAGATAAATAGTATTTATAAACAGATCTTAAAACATATTTGTCTTTGGAGAAAAGGAGAGAACTAGGGTGGCATATGTAACAGCACATGGGTTAAAAGGAGAGTCTTTTACTTTACTGTGGAAGGAAGATGCTTACATTTAAATATTGGTTAAAAAAGAGCCAGCTGAGAGAAAGAGTAAAGTTACATAATTTAAATATCTGTAGAGTAAAACTGATACTAGTTTTGTTAAGAGAAATGAAGGCTGTTCCCTTGAAATGAGGTTTGCTTCCAGCCACCCAAGACAGACCTTTAAAATCAAAAGCAATTCAAATTTTAGTATAAAGTATGAAAATGAAAATAAGGTAATTACAAAGACTATTACGGGTAACAGAGTATGATCTGTACCCCCTTGCCACCTTCCCACTCGGGATGTCACCAAAGACTTAGCACTCATTGGGAATTTATGTGTTCAGACTTTTGAAAGTGAAATGAAACCTGAATACTAGTATCTCCTTTTTCAAAGTTACTTTAATAGGCTTAGTTTTTAAAACAAGGCTAATTCCTCTGTTGGAAATTTCTGAAGCATATTCCTACTTGTTGTTTTATTCTGGTTTACAAATTGATTACTGTTGAGTAGTGTGAAAATGATACAGAAGAGACAAGGAATGGGGATCAGAAGGACTCAGTGACAGCTCTAGCTCTGTTGCTAATGAGCTCTGGGACGTTGCCATACTCTTTAATCTTTCCTGCCTTACTTTCTCCATCTACAAAATGAGCATAATGAGGTCTTTCATACTTTTCTCACAGGGCGTATATTAGGAGGATCAAATGTGTTCATGTGTATGAAAGCCTTTTTATTCATATAAAATACTGTTCAAAGGAGCTGGACGAGAAGACCCGAAACCTCAGTGCAAAATGTTGCTTCCTCCCTTTCCAGGCATGTGACTTCAGACAGGCTCCTTAACACTTTGATTCCTCAGTCCCCCACCCAGGAAATGGGGTTGATATTCCCTAGTTCTAGAAATTGTTATTAAGATTAAATGAGTTGTGAATGAAACGAGAGAGCATATATGTTAAAAGTGCCTTGATTCGAGGTTTATTTTGCCTTTGAGTTTGTTGTTTTATTTTCAGTGTAGGGGAAGATGACTCTGAATGGTTTGACCTTATATAGGACTTAGCCTCTAATGGGTCAAAGTCGTTCACACCTTTGCCATTTGAGGGGTGGTCCTCAGGCCAGCACCAGCAGCAACACTTGGGAGCTTATCAGGAATGTGGAATCTCAGGCTCCACTCCAGACATAGTCAAAATACACATTTTAGCAAGATGCCCAGATGAGGTCCACACAAGTAATTTTGGAAATTAGTGTTTAACAAGCCATCTGGTTGGGAGAAGCGGGTTCAAAGAGCATGGTGTACATACTTGGAGCCTGTGATGCCATTTCCTCCCCTTCGTTTTTCCTCTGTCTTCGGTTCCCCACGTGTGTTTTATTATGAAAATGAAACGAACCAAAGATGAGAAAAAAGGAGCAAGAAGTTGAAGAAGGGTTAAATATGTCTGTGAAGTGATTTTACACTAGGTTCAGAAGTAGCTTCAGAGCCGTTCTGTGCCTCTCTCTTTGTCCCTCATTAGACGTCTCTGCCCCCACTGTCAAAGTGGGGCCCTTCTTGTCCTCCCTGCCCATCTGTTCGGTAACTCGCCACCACTGTCAGAGGCACCGTCACAACGCTCTGTGCTAGGAGAGTGTCCAAGTTACTGCTTAGTAAGAAACAACGTAGCTTTGGTTCTACAGATTCTGCTAGTTGTTTCTCACAGGTGAAGGTGAGATGTAGAAAAATATTTAAGCGCTAAGTTTGTAGCTTTTGAAAAGGCGTTTAGAGATCCATCATTTTTCAAAAAGGAGAATAAATTTGAGTCTGTTGGAATAAATTTCAGTAACAGACTGCAAAGTCTGAGTTTATCATGAGTAAAAATTGCATTGTTGCTTTTTAAGAATTCTTTTACTTTGTGAAATGACCAATTGGAATACCGGCAAAGCTGGTTACCATTGATACAGATGACATTTCAGCAATGTAGTAAGTTTGCACATTGCTGATGAAGGTGAAGTAAGTCTGCTTTAGTTTAATCCCAGATCTATAGCTTTTGCTAAATATCAAGAGAGTCATCTTGTCAGTGCATCAGAGGAAAGATATTTACAAGTTATCCAAAATAGGTTAGCAGCATCTCCTGGGATGAGAAGATAAGTCATGAGAATAAATGTATGGTGAGGTTATCAGGGGAGTGTTTCTAGATGCCCACGATTTTTGAAATTACTCTATTTTCTTCATTAAAATTCTTCCTTTAAACAGCAAATGACCCCTTAAACATAGCATCTAAATTTTTGATTTATGGAAAACCAGGTGTTAGTGCAGTTTGACTTAAATGTCTTTGGGGGTAGCTATGATATTAGAAGCAGTATATATTGCGTTTATGTGGAGACCTCCCACACAACATTTAAAGATTTGTACATCCCTTGGAGGTACAGGTGAGGGAATTGTTGCTCTTAATTTATGCTAACAGGCTCAATTTTTCAATTTGTAATTAAATAGCCCATAGTCATCTTGAGGGGCTGCTAGAATTGGTGCTTCTCAAGCAAACCTTGAGGAAGTTATGGCAAAGACTAAGAAGATGATCGCCTGAGAAATCAAGATGATAAAATAGTCGAACCCACCAGGGCTCTCACAATGCAGTTAGCAGTGATTGTGAGCATTTGTAACAAGCACAGATCCAGTCATTGCTAAATAAAACCAAGGTCGAATAATGAATTCTGCTCTTACGGTCTTGCGGCAAAATTTAGAAAGGGAATCTTTGCAAAATGTGTGAAAGACAGGGAAAGAGAACTTCAAACAAGGAAGCAAGTTTGCTGTAAACATTAGCTCGAATATTATATGATTCACATACGTGTTCTTGTTCTACGTATAAGGGTATGTTCAGGTTCAAGGAAAAATAGACCTATTGATAATCTTTTAAGTTCTTGTTTTGCTAACCTTCTCGCTTCTGGTTGTCGGGAAAGCAAAACCCCAATGAATGAGATTCTTCTGCACTTTACACCCTTCGGAAACAATAAGAAGATTAAAAGAAACAAGAAGATATTAAACACGTCATTGTTGAAACAAACGAAGGAAAGGAGGAAGGAAGGAAGAAACACAGGCAGGAAGACAGGAAAGCAGCCAGGCAGACAACTTTCATGGCCTGATGAGGTCCATTAAAATTCAGCCTGCACCTTGCAGAGTATCATTTCCAATGAAGATAGATCAGTTTACTATGACACAATGTGGGGCAGCTATCTTGGTATTATGATTTGATTGGATCTGCAAATTGCTATCCTACCTCAAAGTAACTTTTTTTTTTTTTTTGGTATCTGAGCATAGCTGGCACACATAGTTTCAAGTGTACAACGTAGTGATTCGATAAATCTATACATCATGCTGTGCTCACCGCAAGTGTACTATCCGCTGTCAGCGTACAACACTCTTACAATACCATTGCCTGTATTCCCCATGCTGTACCTTTTGTCTCTATAACTCACTCTTCCATAACTGGAAGCTCTATATCCCACTCCTCTTCATCCATTTTGCCAGTCTCTCCACCCCTCCCCCCTCTGGCATCCATCAGATTATTCTCTGTATTTATAGGTCTGACTCTGCTTTTTCTTTTTTTCTTTTTTAATATATGAAATTTATTGTCAAATTGGTTTCCATACAACACCCAGTGCTCATCCCAAAAAGTGCCCTCCTCAATACCCATCACCCACCCTCCCCTCCCTCCCACCCCCCATCAACCCTCAGTTTGTTCTCAGTTTTTAACAGTCTCTTATGCTTTGGCTCTCTCCCACACTAACCTCTTTTTTTTTTTTTTTTTTCCTTCCCCTCCCCCATGGATTTCTGTTAAGTTTCTCAGGATCCACATAAGAGTGAAACCATATGGTATCTGTCTTTCTCTGTATGGCTTATTTCACTTAGCATCACACTCTCCAGTTCCATCCACGTTGCTACAAAAGGCCATATTTCATTTTTTCTCATTGCCACGTAGTATTCCATTGTGTATATAAACCACAATTTCTTTATCCATTCATCAGTTGATGGACATTTAGGCTCTTTCCATAATTTGGCTATTGTTGAGAGTGCTGCTATAAACATTGGGGTACAAGTGCCCCTATGCATCAGTACTCCTGTATCCCTTGGGTAAATTCCTAGCAGTGCTATTGCTGGGTCATAGGGTAGGTCTATTTTTAATTTTCTGAGGAACCTCCATACTATTTTCCAGAGTGGCTGCACCAATTTGCATTCCCACCAACAGTGCAAGAGGGTTCCCATTTCTCCACATCCTCTCCAGCATCTATAGTCTCCTGATTTGTTCATTTTGGCCACTCTGGCGTGAGGTGATATCTGACTGTGGTTTTGATTTGTATTTCCCTGATAAGGAGCGACGTTGAACATCTTTTCATGTGCCTGTTGGCCATCCGGATGTCTTCTTTAGAGAAGTGTCTATTCATGTTTTGTGCCCATTTCTTCACTGGGTTATTTGTTTTTTGGGTGTGGAGTTTGGTGAGCTCTTTATAGATTTTGGATACTAGCCCTTTGTCTGATACGTCATTTGCAAATATCTTTTCCCATTCCGTTGGTTGCCTTTTAGTTTTATTGGTTGTTTCCTTTGCAGTGCAGAAGCTTTTTATCTTCATAAGGTCCCAGTAATTCACTTTTGCTTTTTAATTTCCTTGCCTTTGGGGATGTGTCGAGTAAGAGATTGCTACGGCTGAGGTCAGAGAGGTCTTTTCCTGCTTTCTCCTCTAAGGTTTTGATGGTTTCCTGTCTCACATTCAGGTCCTTTATCCATTTTGAGTTTATTTTTGTGAATGGTGTGAGAAAGTGGTCTAGTTTCAACCTTCTGCATGTTGCTGTCCAGTTCTCCCAGCACCATTTGTTAAAGAGACTGTCTTTTTTCCATTGGATGTTCTTTCCTGCTTTGTCAAAGATGAGTTGGCCATACGTTTGTGGGTCTAGTTCTGGGGTTTCTATTCTATTCCATTGGTCTATGTGTCTGTTTTTGTGCCAACACCATGCTGTCTTGATGATGACAGCTTTGTAGTAGAGGCTAAAGTCTGGGATTATGATGCCTCCTGCTTTGGTCTTCTTTTTCAAAATTCCTTTGGCTATTCGGGGCCTTTTGCGGTTCCATATGAATTTTAGGATTGCTTGTTCTAGTTTCGAGAAGAATGCTGGTGCAATTTTGATTGGGATTGCATTGAATGCGTAGATAGCTTTGGGTAGTATTGACATTTTGACAATATTTATTCTTCCAATCCATGAGCAGGGAATGTCTTTCCATTTCTTTAAATCTTCTTCAATTACCTTCATAAGCTTTCTATAGTTTTCAGCATACAGATCTTGTACATCTTTGGTTAGATTTATTCCTAGGTATTTTATGCTTCTTGGTGCAATTGTGAATGGGATCAGTTTCTTTATTTGTCTTTCTGTTGCTTCATTGTTAGTGTATAAGAATGCAACTGATTTCTGTACATTGATTTTATATCCTGCAACTTTGCTGAATTCATGTATCAGTTCTAGCAGACTTTTGGTGGAGTCTATCGGATTTTCCATGTATAATATCATGTCATCTGCAAAAAGCGAAAGCTTGACTTCATCTTTGCCAGTTTTGATGCCTTTGATTTCCTTTTGTTGTCTGATTGCTGATGCTAGCACTTCCAGCACTATGTTAAACAACAGCGGTGAGACTGGGCATCCCTGTCGTGTTCCTGATCTCAGGGAAAAAGCTCTCAGTTTTTCCCCATTGAGGATGATGTTAACTGTGGGCTTTTCATAAATGGCTTTTATGATCTTTAAGTATGTTCCTTCTATCCCGACTTTCTCGAGGGTTTTTATTAAGAAAGGGTGCTGGATTTTGTCAAAGGCCTTTTCTGCATCGATTGACAGGATCATATGGTTCTTCTCTTTTTTTTTTGTTAATGTGATGTATCATGTTGACTGATTTGCGAATGTTGAACCAGCCCTGCATCCCAGGAATGAATCCCACTTGATCATGGTGAATAATTCTTTTTATATGCCACTGAATTCGATTTGCTAGTATCTTATTGAGAATTTTTGCATCCATATTCATCAGGGATATTGGCCTGTAGTTCTCTTTTTTTTACTGGGTCTCTGTCTGGTTTAGGAATCAAAGTAATACTGGCTTCATAGAATGAGTCTGGAAGTTTTCCTTCCCTTTCTATTTCTTGGAATAGCTTGAGAAGGATAGGTATTATCTCTGCTTTAAACGTCTGGTAGAACTCCCCTGGGAAGCCATCTGGTCCTGGACTCTTATTTGTTGGGAGATTTTTGATAACCGATTCAATTTCTTCGCTGGTTGTGGGTCTGTTCAAGCTTTCTATTTCCTCCTGATTGAGTTTTGGAAGCGTGTGGGTGTTTAGGAATTTGTCCATTTCTTCCAGGTTGTCCAATTTGTTGGCATATAATTTTTCATAGTATTCCCTGATAATTGTTTGTATCTCTGAGGGATTGGTTGTAATAATTCCATTTTCATTCATGATTTTATCTATTTGGGTCATCTCCCTTTTCTTTTTGAGAAGCCTGGCTAGAGGTTTGTCAATTTTGTTTATTTTTTCAAAAAACCAACTCTTGGTTTCGTTGATCTGCTCTACAGTTTTTTTAGATTCTATATTGTTTATTTCTGCTCTGATCTTTATTATTTCTCTTCTTCTGCTGGGTTTAGGCTGCCTTTGCTGTTCTGCTTCTATTTCCTTTAGGTGTGCTGTTAGATTTTGTATTTGGGATTTTTCTTGTTTCTTGAGATAGGCCTGGATTGCAATGTATTTTCCTCTCAGGACTGCCTTCGCTGCGTCCCAAAGCGTTTGGATTGTTGTATTTTCATTTTCGTTTTTTTCCATATATTTTTTAATTTCTTCTCTAATTGCCTGGTTGACCCACTCATTCGTTAGTAGGGTGTTCTTTAACCTCCATGCTTTTGGAGGTTTTCCAGACTTTTTTCTGTGGTTGATTTCAAGCTTCATAGCATTGTGGTCTGAAAGTATGCATGCTATAATTTCAATTCTGGTAAACTTATGAAGGGCTGTTTTGTGACCCAGTATATGATCTATCTTGGAGAATGTTCCATGTGCACTGGGGAAGAAAGTATATTCTGTTGCTTTGGGATGCAGAGTTCTAAATATATCTGTCAAGTCCATCTGATCCAATGTCTCATTCAGGGCCCTTGTTTCTTTATTGACCGTGTGTCTAGATGATCTATCCATTTCTGTAAGTGGGGTGTTAAAGTCCCCTGCAATTACCACATTCTTATCAATAAGGTTGCTTATGTTTATGAGTAATTGTTTTATACATTTGGGGGCTCCAGTATTCGGCGCATAGACATTGATAATTGTTAGCTCTTCCTGATGGATAGACCCTGTAATTATTATATAATGCCCTTCTTCATCTCTTGTTCCAGCCTTTAATTTAAAGTCTAGTTTGTCTGATATAAGTATGGCTACTCCAGCTTTCTTTTGGCTTCCAGTAGCATGATAAATAGTTCTCCATCCCCTCACTCTCAATCTAAAGGTGTCCTCAGGTCTAAAATGAGTCTCTTGTAGACAGCAAATAGATGGGTCTTGTTTTTTTATCCATTCTGATACCCTATGTCTTTTGGTTGGCGCATTTAATCCATTTACATTCAGTGTTACTATAGAAAGATACGGGTTTAGAGTCATTGTGATGTCTGTATGTTTTATGCTTGTAGTGATGTCTCTGGTATTTTGTCTCACAGGATCCCCCTTAGGATCTCTTGTAGGGCTGGTTTAGTGGTGACAAATTCCTTCAGTTTTTGTTTGTTTGGGAAGACCTTTATCTCTCCCTCTATTCTAAATGACAGACTTGCTGGATAAAGGATTCTCGGCTGCATATTTTTTCTGTTTAGCACACTGAAGATATCGTGCCATTTCTTTCTGGCCTGCCAAGTTTCAAAAGAGAGATCAGTCATGAGTCTTATAGGTCTCCCTTTATATGTGAGGGCACGTTCATCCCTTGCTGCTTTCAGAATTTTCTCTTTATCCTTGTATTTTGCCAGTTTCACTATGATATGGCATGCAGAAGATCGATTCAAGTTACGTCTGAAGGGAGTTCTCTGTGCCTCTTGGATTTCAATGCCTTTTTCTTTCCCCAGTTCAGGGAAGTTCTCAGCTATAATTTCTTCAAGTACCCCTTCAGCACCTTTCCCTCTCTCTTCCTCCTCTGGGATACCAATTATGCGTATATTATTTCTTTTTAGTGTATCACTTAGTTCTCTAATTTTCCCCTCATACTCCTGAATTTTTTTATCTCTCTTTCTCTCATCTTCCTCTTTTTCCATAACTTTATCTTCTAGTTCACCTATTCCCTCCTCTGCCTCTTCAATCTGAGCTGTCGTCGTTTCCATTTTGTTTTGCATTTCGTTTAAAGCGCTTTCCAGCTCCTCGTGACTGTTCCTTAGTCCCTTGATCTCTGTAGCAAGAGATTCTCTGCTGTCCTCTATACTGTTTTCAAGCCCAGCGATTAATTTTATGAATATTATTCTAAATTCACTTTCTGTTATATTATTTAAATCCTTTTTGATCAGCTCATTAGCTGTTGTTATTTCCTGGAGATTCTTCTGAGGGGAATTCTTCTGCTTGGTCATTTTGGATAGTCCCTGGAGTGGTGAGGACCTGCAGGGCACTTCCCCTGTGCTGTGGTGTATAACTGGAGTTGGTGGGCGGGGCTGCAGTCCGACCTGATGTCTGCCCCAGCCCACCGCTGGGGCCACAGTCAGACTGGTGTGTGCCTTCTCTTCCCCTCTCCTAGGGGCGGGATTCACTGTGGGGTGGCGTGGCCCGTCTGGGCTACTTGCACACTGCCAGGCTTGTGATGCTGGGGATCTGGCGTATTAGGTGGGGTGGGTAGGCAAGGTGCAGGGGGGCAGGAGGGGCAGGCTTAGCTCGCTTCTCCTTAGGTGATCCACTTCAGGAGGGGCCCTGTGGCAGCGGGAGGGAGTCAGATCCGCTGCCGGAGGTTTGGCTCCTCCGCAGAAGCACAGAGTTGGGTGTTTGCGCAGAGCGAGGAAGTTCCCTGGCAGGAACTGGATCCCTTTGGGATTTTGGCTGGGGGATGGGCGGGGAAGATGGCGCTGGCTAGCGCCTTTGTTCCCCACCAAACTGAGCTCTGTCGTCCGGGGGCTCAGCAGCTCTTCCTCCCTTTGTCCTCCAGCCTTCCCGCTTTCTGAGCAGAGCTGTTAACTTAGGACCTCCCAGACGCTAAGTCGCGCTTGCTGTCGGAACACAGTCCGTCAGGCCCCTCCGCTTTTGCCCGCCAGACTCGGGGGCTCTGCTTGGCCGGTGAGCCGCCCCTCCGCCCCAGCTCCCTCCCGCCAGTCCTTGGAGCGCGCACCGCCTCTCTGCCCTTCCTACCCTCTTCCGTGGGCCTCTCGTCTGTGCTTGGCTCCAGAGACTCTGTTCTGCTAGTCTTCTGGCGGTTTTCTGGGTTATTTAGGCAGGTGTAGGTGGAATCTAAGTGATCAGCAGGACGCGCGGTGAGCCCAGCGTCCTCCTACGCCGCCATCTTCCCTCTCCTTCTCTGCTTTTTCTTTAATTGTTTATTAACTTGATTTTTAGATTCCACATATGAATGAAATCATATAGTATTTGTCTTTCTCTGACTTTTTTTTCTTTCCATAACATGCTCTAGATCCATCTGTGTTATCGCCAATGGCAAGAGTTCATCCTTTTTCATGACTAATATTGCACTGCATGCATATGTTTGTGTATGAGTGCACACACACACACACGTACACACCCCACATCTTCTTTGTCCATTTATCTGTTGGCGGACGCTTGAGTTGACTCCTTATCTTGGCTGTTGTAAATCATGCTGCAATAAACATGGGGTGCGTATATATTTTTGGATTAGTGTTGTCATTTTATTACAGTTAAAAGTAGCTCTTTCTGGGGCGCCTGGGTGGCGCAGTCGGTTAAGCGTCCGACTTCGGCCAGGTCACGATCTCGCGGTCCGTGAGTTCGAGCCCCGCGTCAGGCTCTGGGCTGATGGCTCAGAGCCTGGAGCCTGTTTCCGATTCTGTGTCTCCCTCTCTCTCTGCCCCTCCCCCGGTCATGCTCTGTCTCTCTCTGTCCCAAAAAAATAAATAAACGTTGAAAAAAAAAAAAAAGTAGCTCTTTCTCTTTAAAATCTTTGGGAAATTATTTTTCAAGTTGCTCTTTTAAAAGGCAACAACAGTACATACTTGTTTGTATTTTTATCATGAAGGTAATGTACTGTTACTGCAGAATGTTTTAAAATGTAGATAAACCAAGCAGAACAAATAGTTCTGACTTCACCACCTGAAGAGAGAATTGTTTACATTTGTCCATTAAGTATTTTTTCAGTACATACACAAATTATAAACAATAATGTTTTGTTATACAACGTTTTCCCTTAACAATATGTGGGAAAGATCTTCCTGAACACTCCATATTCTTCTGTGACTTAATTTTTTAAAGATTGAATAGTATTCCACCTTGTGAATCTGTAGTTACTTGTTAATCAGTACCTGTTTGGGAAAGCTTGTATTATTTGTAATTTTTTAGTTCTTAAAAAAGTATTGAAATCGACATTATTTTTGGTTAGCGATTCTCAGAGGTGATTTTGCCCCCAAGCAAACATCTGGCAACATCTGTAGATATTTTTGGTTGTCTTAATGAAGAGGAAGGGGGAGATGTCATTGCCATCTAGTGAGTAGAAAAATATATTTCACAAAATTGTTGAAACCTGAATGAGATCCCTGGATATGTTTATGAAATTAAGATGTTAATTTCCACTTATTAACCATAATACTTTTAACTTTATCTACCAAATAGTTCAAAGTTGCTGTTAAAAATGGTTTATAATTTTATTTTGTATTCAAACATAATTCAAGTAATTACAATATTGTATTAGTTTCAAGTGTACAGTGTAATGATTCAGCAATTCTATACATTTCTCAATGCTCATCAAGTTACATGTCCTCTTAATCTCCTTTTATCCATTTCATCCATCTCCACAGCCACCTCCCCTCCAGCAACTACCAGTTCTCTGTGTTTAAGACTCTGTGTTTTTTGTCTCTTTTTTATTTGTTCATTTGTGTTGTTTCTTTTTTTAATGTTAATTATTTTTGAGAGAGAGAGAGCGAGAGAGCAGAGGAGGGGCAGAGAGAGGGAGACACAATCCGAAGCAGACTCCAGGCTCTGTGCTGTCAGCACAGAGCTGGACACGGAGCTCGAACTCACAAACTGCAAGATCATGACCTCATCAGAAGTGGTCACTTACCCAACTGAGCCACCCAGGTGCCCCAGTTTTCATCTCATTCTTCAAAGCTGTTTGCCCTGGATACAATTTTAGGCTAGCAGTTCATTTCTTTTAACACATAGAAAATATCATTCCACTTTTTCTGTCTTCTGTGTTTTCTTTATAGAAGTCAGTCCATTATGTCTTTGATGATCTTTCCTATATGTTGCTCTTAATGTTTTCCCTTTGTCTTGAGTGGTCTGCATTTGTACTCTAATGTGTCCATTTGTGGTTTCCAACATTTGTCCTGTGAGGAATTCCTCAACCTTCTTAAGTTTGTGGAATAATGTCTTTATTCTGTTCCAGAATTTGTTCTGTCTTTAAATCTTTCACATATTGCCCCTGCCACTTTCTCTTCCTTCTCTCTTCTTGATAATGTGATCAAATGTATGTTAAACCTTCACACCCAACCTTACATGCCCTTCAACCTCTCTTTCATATTTTACACCTAAATAGAAAAGTCTGTCTCACAAATGTATCCTGTACCTGTATAATTTCTTTGCAATTATCCACAATTTACTAGTTTTCTCTTTACTCATGTCTGCTGATGAGCTTGTTCATGAAGTTCTTAAACTTGGTTATATTGTTTTTCTTTTTCAAAAGTTGTACTTGATTATTTTTAAAAATTTGCTAGCTATTTTTAAGTCTATTGTTATATATATTTTAAAATTAGAGATTTTTAAAAATACAGTAAGCATCATCACGCTTACATTTATGGCAAATTTATCCTCCCAGCTTATATGAAATAGAAGGATATCCTCCACAAAATATATGAAACTACAGTTGTCAGATATTGTGCAACAGGCGGTACAGCAAGTGATCTCTGAGAGAAGAGGAATAAATGAAGTTGCTCAAACTCATAGCCTGCCAAGGATTTCAAGGCCACAGGGCAAGGAGGGAAAGCCCAAACAATGCCTCTGTTCTCTTCTGAGGAGACATGGTTAAAAATCAAGGGAGGTCAAGGTGGCCAGAATTTGCAGGGCAGAGAAACAAAAAGGAGATAACTGCTAAATAGAGAGAGCTCCACAAATCTATGAGGGTTCCCCTCCAGTTTTCATCTGAACCCTCGTGAGCACGTGCGCATGAAGAGCTACTCCAGGCCAAGAAAAGAACCGTCAGGACCTGGAATCGTTTATGTGCCCACCAAGAGTGGAAAATGTCATTATTCCCAGGGCATCAGGTAAAGTACTCAAGGTAACTTATTACCTTATTAGTGGAAAAAAATTAGCCCCAGAGTAAATATTTGTCTGTTTCTACCTAGCAAAGCTTTAAAACAAGCCTTAAGAGAATTAACCTATTTTGAAATAATTTAACTGTGCTCCAGAAAAAACAAACCTCAAGAATATTTATAGGATATATATATATATATATATATATATACAGTGTGTATGGGTATATATATATACGTATATATATATACCCATACACACTGTATATGTACATATATGCTATATGTATATATACATATGTACACACATGTATATGTATGTAGTATGTAGAGATACATATATATTCTTCTTGGGATCTATTATATATATGTATATATATATATATATATATACACACACACACACATAATATATAATATATATACATAATATATATTATATATAATATATAGCTCCTATGAAGATAAAATCAGTCTGTATCCAGTTAAAAATTATTAGACATGCAAAAAATCAGAAAAATATGACTCATAATGAGAAAAATCGTCCAATAGAAGCAGAAGCAAAAATGACACTGCTGACAGAATTAGTAAATAAGTACAATAAAATGGTTAGGATAACTATATCATATATTTTAGAAGGTAGAGCAAAGTATTAGTATGATAAGGAGAGACAGAGTCTTTTTTCAGTTTTTTTAAGTTTTTAATTCCAGTTCATTAATATACAGTGTTATATTAGTTTCAGCTCTACAGTATAGTGATTCAGCACTTCCATACATCACCCAGCGCTCATCACAACTTTTCTCCTGAATGCCCATCACCTGTTTCACACCCCCCCCCCCAACTCCCTTCTGGTAACCGTCAGTTCCCTATAGTTAAGAGTCTTTTTCTTGGTTTGTCTGTTTCTTTCTCTTTTTTTTCCCCTTTGTTCATTTGTTTTGTTTCTTAAATTCCACATATGATTGAAATCGTATGGTATTCTCCTTTCTCTGACTCACTTATACTCTGTAGCTCCATCTGTGTCATTGCAAATGGCAAGATTTCTTTCCTTTTTATGGCTGAATAATATTCCTTTGCATATCACATCTTCTTTATCCATTCATCAATCATTGGACACTTGGGTTATTTCCATAATTTGGCTATTGTAAATAATGCTGCTTTAAACATAGGGGTGCATCTATTCTTTGAATTAGTGCTTTTGTATCCTTTGGGTAAATACCCAGTAGTGTAATTGCTGAACGATAGGGTAGTTCTATTTTTGACTTTTGCAGAGCCTCTGTACAATTTTCCGCAGTGGAAAACATCAGGTCCAGTGTTTCCCACTAACTGCATGATGTTCCTTTTTCTCCACATTCTCACCAGCACCTGTTGTTAATTCTGTGACTGCTTTTAGCTATTCAGACAGGTGTGAGGTGATATCTGCTGAAGGGTTAGTATCCAAGATATATATAGGACTTATAAAACACCTAAAAAACCAATACAGTTGAAAAATGGGTAGGAGATATGAACACTTTCCCCGAAGAAGACATACATATGGCCAACAGACGCATAAAAAAGATGTTCATCATCAGTTACCAGCAGGGGATTGCAAATCAAAACTAAAATGGAATATATTTTTTAAAGGTCAAAATTGAACCTTATTTTTTATAAATTAAAAAAACAGTTTTTGAGATGAAAAATATATTAAATGGAATCAACAGCAGATTAGGCGCTCAATGCAGAAGTAAAAGTTAGTGATCATGAAGACCTAGCAACAGAAATTATCCAGAATTAAACACACAGAGAAAAAGAGACTTAAAAAAAAAAACAGAGCATCGGTGAACTATGGATAACTTCCAAGTAGCCAAATATGTGTGTAATTAGATTCCCCAAAGGACTGGAAGGTGGGTGGGAGAAATATTTTAGAAACTAATGGCCAAAATTTTTCCAAATTTTAATTAACAAAAGAAAAACTTAGAAACCACAGATCCAAAAATCTCTATGAACCCCAGAGACAAGAATTATTAAAATACCAAGGCTCATGATAGTTACATTATTCAAAACTAGAAATGAAGATTAAAATCTTAAAGCAGCCACAGAAAAAAGTATAGATGAGCAAAGATAATGATAGATGATTCTTCATAAAACAGTACAAGCCAGAATATAGTGTATCTCTGTCCTTAAAATACTGCAGAACAACAAACTTTAAAAAAAAATTTTTTTTTAATGTTTATGTATTTTTTGAGAGCGAGAGAGAGACAGAGTGTGAGTGGGGGAGGGGCAGAGAGAGAGGGAGACACAGAATCTGAAGCAGGCTTCAGGCTCTGAGCTGTCAGCACAGAGCCCCATGCAGGGCTCAAACCCACAAGCCGTGAGATCATGACCTGAGCCAAAGTAAGACACTTAACTGACTGAGCCACCCAGACACCCCCAGCAGAACAAACTTTTAAAAGGTCAACCATTGTGGGATTGCAATGAGGGGAACCAGCTTACTCTTACCCTGAGTAAAATGGTCTCAGTTCAACATAGAGAAAATGTCTTTTTTAATTCTGACCTATGGTGAGCACCAAATTTTGTGGGTTTTGTCCCCTTTTCCCTATTTAGTTATTAAAAGGAAAGCTGAAGTTAGCCTATACTCGCAAGTGGTACTATATTGATAAGTGCCAAAAGGAAATTCAGTGCTGTGATTGGCTCTCTGGATATCCCTTGTTTCTTTAGATTTTTTTTTCCTGGTAATTCCTGCTCCCTTTCACCCATTTTGTTCATTCTCTCACTCCCTTCCCCTCTGACAGTCATCAGTTTGTTCTCTGCATTTAGGGATTTGTTTTTACTTTTTTATTTGTGTGTTTGTTCATTTGTTTTGTTTTCTTAGAAGCCATATATAGGTGAAATTAAGCACTATTTGTTTTTCTCTGACTTATTTCACTTAGCATTGTACCCTCTAGCTCCATCCATGTCGTTACAAATATCACTCTTTTTTATGGCTGCACATGCATGCCTATCACATCTTCTTTATCCATTCATCAATCAGTGGACACTTGGGCTGCTTCTTTATCTTGGCTGTTAGAAATAATGCTGCAGTAGGGGTGCCTGAGTGGCTCAGTCGGTTATGCGTCTGGCTCTTGATTTCAGCTCACGTCATGATCTCACGGTTTGTGGCTTCAAGCCCCATGTAAGGCTCAGTGCTCTGTGCTTGGGATTCTTTCTCCCTCTCTCTGTGCCCATCCCCGGTGCTCGTGCTCACCTGCTCTCTCTCACTCTCAAAATAAATAAATAAACTTTTAAAATAATAAATAAATAATGTTGGAATAAACATAATGGTGCATATATTTTTTTGAATTAATTTTCTTATATTCTTTAGGTGAATACCCAGCAGTGGAATTACTGGCTTATATGATATCTCTATTTTGAACTTTTTGAGGAACCTCCATACTGTGTTCCACAGTAGCTTCTCTGTTTTACATTCCCACTAATGGTACACAAAGCTTCCCTTTCCTCCGCATCCTCACCAGCACTTGGTATTTCTTGTCTTTTACATAGTAGCCATTCTGACAGCTGTGCGGGGATAGCTCATTGTGGTTTTGATGTATATTTCCCTGATAATGAGTGATGTTGAGGATCTTTCGATGTGTCTGTTGGCCATCTGTATGTCATCTTTAGAAAAATGTCTTTTCAGGCCCTTGGCCCATTTTTTAATGTGATTGTTTGTTTTTTTGGTATTGAATTGTATAAATTCTCCATATATTTTGGATGTGAATCCCTTATTAGATTTACAAATCTCTTCCCTCGTTCACTCAGTTACCTTTTCGTTTGGTTGATGGTTTCCTCCACTATGGAAAAACTTCTTATTTTGGTGTAGTCTTAATATTTATTTTTGATTTTGTTTCCCTTGCCTGAGGAGACATAGCTAGAAAAATGTTGGTAAGGGGAAGTCAAAAAGATCCTTTAGATTTTTGTGTGGTAATTTTGTATCCTCTTAACAGCCCTTTGATATCTGTAGTTTGTTTTCAGTGGGAGGATGGTTTGAATAATCTAGCCTCTCCATATTTACGGAAAAGGAATTAATAACTTTCATGGTCATTCTCTATTTCATTTTCCACCAAGGGGCACCTGGGTAGCTCAGTCAGTTAAGCATCCCACTCTTGATTTTGCCTCAGGTCATGATCTCCCAGTTTGTGAGTTTGAGGCCTGTGTCAGGCTCTGAGCTGATGTCCTGGAGCTTGCTTGGGATTTTCTCTCTCCCTCTTTTTCTGTCCTCCCCTCCACCCCCCGCCATATGTGTGCATGCATACACTCTCAAAATCAGTAAACATTTTTAAAAATAAATAAATAAAAACTCCATAAAGCTTAACTTACTCATTTAAAAAAAATTTTTTTTAACATTTATTTATTTTCAAGAGACAGAGGGACACAGAGTACGAGTGGGGGAGGGGCAGAGAGGGAGGGAGACAAAGAATCCGAAGCAGGCTCCAGGCTCTGAGCTGTCAGTGCAGAGCCCAACGTGGGGCTCAAACCCACCAACCACGAGATCGTGACCTGAGCTGAAGTTGGACGCTTAACCGACTGAGCCACCAGGCGCCCCCTTAACTTACTCATTTTAAGTTAAAATAAGCTTTCATAGGATTTCTAATATTTTCTACTGACTTCAGTGGATTATGTTGTTGAAAGTTGAGCCATATAAGATTGTAATTTTATGTAAAAGTGATCAAAGATTGGCAATTGCATATGGGTCGATTTAATTCGTCCCATTTCAGAGGCTGTTGATATAGCCAAAAGAGCATACAGTTGGGAGACAGAACTTAGATTCCACAATTTAGGTATCCATGAAGCTTTTGAGACTTGACTTAGTGCCTCTGAACCTCTGGAATATTGTGAGGTTTAAACCACATGACTTTCCTAAGATGATTACCAAATTCTAGCGTGGCGGGAAATGATTTGAGCACAACGGTTAATAAAGTGGTCCAGGCATCCATCACCTGTGGGATTAAACTCTGATTCTATCATTTAGGTGAGTCACCTTGGTAAAATGTCTTAAACTTTCTCTGCCTCAGTTTCCTTATCCATGAAACTGGGATTTAAAAAAATACCCACACCACAGTGTTGCAATAAGGATTAAATGCCTGTGTTTATAAAATGCGTGGAAAAGCACCTGGCACATAGAAAGTGAATAGGTATTCACTTTTATTATAGCATGATATCATTAAAAATTAATAGCTTCCCTCCACCTTCAAGTGGACACAATCAAGAAATGCAAGCAGAAGCAAAACTAGTGCAAATGAGAATCATTATTCATCTAGATGCCAATAGCATTATAGAAAAGGACAGACATCTGCAATTCCAAGCATGATGGACAAAAGGTTCATGGTCCTAAGATGGCAAAAGAATAGAAAGGTGAAAATGATTTGCGGCTGTTGGAAATGGCCACGTGGAAGAGCGAAGGCCACCTTAATCATTGCCTCTTGCAGCACATGGAGAGTGGAGCAGCTGCTTGAGTTCCTTGCAGTTGTTCAGGCAAGCGCTTCACTTTGCCAGTGTCAACATTTGGTGCATTGAATTGTTGAAATCCTCTATATTCTTTCTCCACACGGCTTCTGCTCTGAGGAAAGTGTGGCAGAAGGGGTTCACAGCTAGAGTTACTATCAAAAGCTAGGCAAGCAGAGAAATATTCATGCTCCTATGGGATGCTGCAATTATGGACTACAATAGCAACTTCAGGGCAAATGTTGAGTCCTACAGGGATCAGTTCGAAATGTTTGCCCCAAGTTGGTCTTATACCACATATATTGTGCAGTTTTGTAGCTTTTCTAACAGAAGCTCAAATTTTCTTCGTTCGTGGCGCCCTTAGTTTCTCAGTAATTTTTTCATGGCTCCCTAGGCCGAAACAAATACTTAATAGTTCTGTTCTTTTAAGTAGTTAGGTCCAGACAACTTAATAAGTATTTATATGCCAACAACTTAGTAGCCGTTTGAAATAATATCTATATTTGTACTTTATGGTACTTACACATGTAAAAAATTAACTTAAAATTATCACAATTATTTACCAATGGGATATATGTATCTGTTAGTCACTATATTTCCCAAACCTTGCAATCAGATTGGACCCTGTTCCACATTGGTTTTTGAATACCATCTGCTTTTTTATCACAACTACCAGAATGCCAACTTGGCAAAGACATGGCATCATCAAAATGGATGTAACCCACCCAGCATCCCACAGGTGTCAATGACTTTACCTTGAAAACTTAAACTTTCCTGTGATGCTCCCATAAGTTTGCTGTGACACCCCCGTGACACCTTGGCACACAGTTTGGGAACCACAGCCCTATACCATTTCCTGTATGTTTGAAGTGATTTCAAATATGTGTTCATTAAGGACAGGTTGCTGTATGGATCTAAATACCACTTTCTACCTTTCAGAGTGCGTTTATTGATCAGGAGGCTGGGCGATGGTATTTGAATGAGTAAATGTAAGGAGTTACATCATCATAAAATATTTATTGAAACTTTATTGAATGTAAAGGATGATGAGGGAGGCAAACAATTATATGTTCCTCAACAAATTTATTGTATTTGACTAAGTAGTTTATATAAATGTGATGTGATTGTATCATTTTCTCAGTGAACTTTGTTACTGTGTCCCCTATATCTCTGCCATGGAGTCCTTCACTGTTTGGGTTCCCTTTCTTTTTCCAGCTCATTCGCTGTCTCTTTCTGATGCGACTTCTCTCCCCCTGCCTCTCAGCTGCCCACAGTAAGGTATAGAAAGATGATAGACAGACATGGGATTTCATAAAGGGATTTGACTTCCCATGATTGTTGCAGGACTAGGTTAAACACTCTGTGTAAAGTAGTTATTTCTGTGTCTGGAGCTTGAAGTCTGCAGAGAAGTCAGTCAGAAGAGAGGACAATTGGAAAGCAAGGCTAAAGTGGAATCTACAAAACTGAGTCTGAACCAATGGGAACTTACTAGAACCTAGATTGATCTCTCACTCCCTCAAGCTTCCACCTTTGACAATGGGAGCCTCTTGCAGGAGAAGTGGTTCCCGTCATCATGCAGCTAACTATTCATCTGGCCGGAGAGCCAGAGAAGTTGAAGGAGAAGCTTGAAGAGCTGTGGTCCCAGCTGGCTCCCACACCAACCCTGGCAGCTCACAGAAGTTTGCATGAGCTGCAGCAGGGTCTCCTGCCCTACAGCAGTCTTTAAAGCATGAAACAACAGTGGTGAGAGTGGACATCCCTGTCGTATTCCTGATCTCAGGGGGAAAGCTCTCAGTTTTTCCCCATTGAGGATGATATTTGCTGTGGGCTTTTCATACATGGCTTTGATGATGTTTAAGTATGTTCCCTCCATCCCGACTTTCTCAAGGGTTTTTATTAAGAAAGGATGCTGAATTTTGTCAAATGCTTTTTCTGCATCTATTGACAGGATCATATGGTTCTTATCCTTTCTTTTATTAATGTGATGTATCACATTGATTGATTTGTGAATATTTAACCAGCCCTGCAGCCCAGGAATGAATCCCACTTGGTCATGATGAATAATTCTTTTTATGTGCTGTTCGGTTTGCTAGTATCTTGTTGAGAATTTTTGCATCCATGTCCATCAGGGATATTGGCCTGTAGTTCTTCTTTTTTGTTGGGTCTCTGGTTTGGGAATCAAAGTAATGCTGGCTTTGTAGAATGAGTCTGGATGTTTTCCTTTCATTCCTATTTTTTGGGACAGCTTGACAAGGATAGGTATTTTCTCTGCTTTAAATATCTGGTAGAATTCCCCAGGGAAGCCCTCTGGTCCAGGACTCTTATTTGTTGCGACATTTTTGATAACTGATTCAATTTCTTCACTAGTTATGGTACTGTTCAAATTTTCTATTTCTTCCCGTTTGAGTTTTGGTAGTGTGTGGGTGTTTAGGAATTTGTCCATTTCTTCTATGTTGTCCAATTTGTTGGCATATCATTTTTCATAGTATTCCCTGATAATTGCTTGTATTTCTGAGGGATCAGTTAAAATATATCCATTTTCATTCATGATTTTATCTCTGTGGGTCCTCTCTCTTTTCTTTTTCAGAAGCCTGGCTAGAGGTTTATCAGTTTTGTTTATTGTTTCAAAAAACCAACTCTTAGTTTCACTGATCTGTTCTACTGGTTTTTTGGATACTATATTGTTTATTTCTGCTCTGATCTTTATTATTTCTCTTGTTCTGCTGGGTTTGGGGTGTCTTTGCTGCCCTGCTTCTATTTCCTTTAGGTGTGCTGTGAGATTTTATATTTGGGATTTTTCTTGTTTCTTGAGACAAGTTTCAAGTTTCTTGAAAATACTTGCAATGTATTTTCCTCTTAGGACTGCCTTTGCTGCATCCCAAAGGGTTTGGATTGTTGTGTTTTCCTTTTCATTTGTTTCCATTTTTTTATTGATTTTTTTAATTTTTAATTTTATTTTTTTTAATTTACATCCAAATTAAATTAGCATGTAGTGCAACAATGATTTCAGGAGTAGATTCCTTAGTGCCCCTTACCCATTTAGCCCATCCCCCCTCCAACACCCTCTCCAGTACCCCTCTGTTTGTTCTCCATATTTATGAGTCTCTTATTTATGAGGGAGTTGTGTCCCCCTCCCTGTTTTTATATTATTTTTGTTTCCCTTCCCCTATGTTCATCTGTTTTGTCTCTTAAAGTCCTCATATGGGTGAAGTCAGAGGATATTTGTCTTTCTCTGACTAATTTCACCCAGCATAATACCCTCCAGTTCCATCCACATAGTTGCAAATGGCAAGATGTCATTCTTTGTGATTGCCAAGGAATACTCCATTGTATATATACCACATCTTCTTTATCCATTCATCCATTGATGGACATTTGGGCTCTTTCCATACTTTAGCTCTTGTTGATAGTGCTGCTATAAACATGGGGATGCATGTGTCCCTTCGAAAGAGCATATCTGTATCCCTTGGATAAATACCTAGTAGAGCCATTGCTGGGTCATAGGGTAGTTCTATTTTTAGTTTTTTGAGGAACCTCCATACTGTTTTCCAGAGTGGCTGCCCCAGCTTGCATTCCCACCAGCAATGCCAAAGACATCCTGTTTGTAGGCATCCTGGCCAATATCTGTTTTTGCCTGAGTTGTTAATGTTAGCCGTTCTGACAGGTGTAAGGTGGCATCTCATTGTGGGTTTGATTTGTATTTCCCTGATGAAGAGTGAAGTTGAGCATTTTTTCATGTGTCAGTTGGCCATCTGGATATTTTCTTTGGAGAAGTGTCTATTCATATCTTTTGCCCATTTCTTCACTGAATTATTTGTTTTTTGGGTGTTGAGTTTGATAAGTTCTTTCTAGATTTTGGATACTAACCCTTTATCTGATATGTCATTTGCAAATATCTTCTTCCATTCCATCAGTTGCCTTTTGGTTTTGCTGATTGTTTCCTCTGCTGTGCAGAAGCTTTTTATTTTGATGAGGTCCCAGTAATTCATTTTTGCTTTTGTTTCCCTTGCCTCTGGAGACGTGTTGAGTAAGAAGTTGCTGTGGCCAAGATCAAAGAGGTTTTTGCCTGCTTTCTCCTCGAGGATTTTGATGGCTTCCTGTCTTACATTGAGGTCTTTCATCCATTTTGAGTTTGTTTTTGTGTATGGTGTAAGAAAGTGGTCCAGGTTCATTGTTCTGCATGTTGCTGTCCAGTTTTTCTAGCACCACTTGCTGAAGAGACTGTCTTTATTCCACTGGATATTCTTTCCTGCTTTGTCAAAGATTAGTTGCCCATACGCTTGTGGGTCCATTTCTGGGTTGTCAATTCTGTTTCATTGATCTGAGTGTGTGTTCTTGTGCCACTACCATACTGTCTTGATGATTATAGCTTTGTACTATAGCTTGAAGTCTGGGATTGTGATGCCTCCTGCTTTGGTTTTCTTTTTCAAGATTGCTTTGGCTATTCGGGGTCTTTTATGGTCCCATACAAATTTTGGGATCATTTGTTCTCGTTCTATGAAGAATGCTGGTGTTATTTTGATAGGGATTGCATTGAGTGTGTAGATTCCTTTGAGTAGTATAGACATTTTAAGAATATTTGTTCTTCCTATCCAGGAACATGGAATCTTTGTCCATTTTTTTGTGTCTGCTTCCATTTCTTTCATAAGCTTTCTATAGTTTTCAGTGTATAGATTTTTCACCTCTTTGGTTAGATTTATTCCTGGGTATTTTATGGTCTTTGGTACATTTGTAAGTGGGATAGATTCCTTGATTTCTCTTTCTCTGGCTTCATTGTTGGTGTATAGGAATACAACCAATTTCTGTGCATTGATTTTATATCCTGCAACTTTGCTGAATTTATGAATCAGTTCTAGCAGTTTTTGGTGGAATCTTTTGGGTTTTCCATATAGAGTATCATGTCATCTGTGAAGAGTGAAAGTTTGACCTCCTACTGGCCTATTCGGATGCCTTTTATTTCTTTGTGTTGTCTGATTGCAGAGGCTAAGACTTCCAATACTATGGTGAGAGTGGACATCCCTGTCTTGTTCTTGATCTGAGAGCTTTCCCCCTTTGAGGATGATATTAGCATTGGGTCGTTCATATATGGCTTTTATGATCTTGAGGTATGCTCCTTCTATCCCTACTTTCTTGAGAGTTTTTATCAAGAAAGGATGCTGTATTTTGTCAAATGCTTTCTCTGCATCTAGTGAGAGGATCATATGGTTCTTGCCCTTCCTTTTATTAATGTGATGAATCACACTAATTGTTTTGTAGATATGAAACCAGCCCTGCATGCCAGATATAAATCCCGCTTAGTCGTGGTGAATAATTTTTTTAATGTATTGTTGGATTCAGTTGGCTACTATCTTCTTGAGGATTTTTCCATCCATGTTCATCAGAGAAATTGTTCTGTAGTTCTCCTTTTTAGTGGGGGTCTCTGTCTGGTTTTGGAATCAAGGTAATGCTGGCTTCATAGAAAGAATTTGGAAATTTTCCTTCCATTTCTACTTTTTGGAACAGCTTCAAGAAAATAGGTGTTAACTCTTCCTTAAATGTTTGGTAGAATTCCTCTGGAAGGCCACCTGGCCCTGGACTCCTGTTTTTTGGGAGATTTTTGATTATTTATTCGATTTCCTTACTGGTTATGGGTCTGTTCAAATTTTCTGTTTCTTCCTGTTTCAGTTTTGGTAGTGTATATGTTTCTAGGAATTTGTCCATTTCTTCCAGATTGCACATTTTGTTAGCATATAATTGCTCATAATATTCTCTTATTATTGTTTTTATTTCTGCTGTGTTGGTTGTGATCTCTCCTCTTTCATTCTTGATTTTATTTATTTGGGTCCTTTTTCTTTTTGATCAAACTGGCTAGTGGTTTATCAATTTTGTTAACTCTTTCAAAGAACCAGATTCTGGTTTCATTGATCTGTTGTAGTGTTTTCTTTGGTTTCGATAGTATTAATTTGTGCTCTAATCTTTATTATTTCCTGTCTTCTGCTGGTTTGGGGTTTTATTTGCTGTTCTTTTTCCAGCTCTTTAAGGCGTAAGGTTAGGTTGTGTATCTGAGCTCTTTCTTCCTTCTTTAGGAAGGCCTGGGATTGCTATATACTTTCCTCGTAGGACTGCCTTTGCTTCGTCCCAGAGGATTTGGGTTGTGGTGTTATCATTTTCATTGGCTTCTATGTACTCTTTAATTTCCTCTTTAACTTCTTGTTTGGCCCATTTATTCTTTAGTAGGATGTTCTTCAGTCTCCGAGTGTTTGTTACCCTTCCAAATTTTTTCTTGTGGTTGATTTCGAGTTTCATAGCATTGTGATCTGAAAATATGCAGATATTGATCGAGATGTATGATCTCGATCTTTTTGTACTTGCTGAGGGCTGATTTGTGTCCCAGTATGTGGTCTATTCTGGAGAACATTGCATGTGCTCTGGAGAAGAATGTATATTCTGCTTTAGGATGAAATGTTCTGAATATATCTGTTTAAGTCCATCTGGTCCAGTGTGTCATTCAAAGCCATTGTTTCCTTGTTAATTTTTTGATTAGATGATCTGTCCATTGCTGTGAGTGGGGTGTTGAAGTCTCCTACTGTTATGGTATTATTATTGATGAGTTTCTTTATGTTTGTGATGAATTGATTTATATATTTGGGTGCTTTCACATTTGGCGCATAAATGTCTACAATTGTTAGGACTTATTGGTGGATAGACCCCTTGATTATGTTATAATGCCCTTCTGCATCTCTTGATACAGTCTTTATTTTAAAGTCTAGGTTGTCTGACAGAAGTATGGCTACTCCGGCTTTCTTTTGTTGACCATTAGCATGATAGATGGTTCTCCATCCCCTTACTTTCAATCTGAAGGTGTCTTTAGGTCTAAAGTGGGTCTCTTCTAAACAGCATATAGATGGATCTTGTTTTCTTATCCATTCTCCTACCCTTTGTCTTTTGATTGGAGCATTGAGTCTACTGATGTTTAGAGTGAGTACTGAAAGATATGAATTTATTGCCATTATGTTGCTTGTAGAGTTGGAGTTTCTGGTGGTGGTCTCTGGTCCTTTCTAATCTTTGTTGCTTTTGTTCTTTCCTTCTTTATTTATTTATATTTTCATCTTTTCTCCCCTCAGAGAGTCCCCCTTACAATATCTTGCAGGGCTGGTTTAGTGGTCACAAACTCCTTTAGTTTTTGTTTGTCTGGGAAACTTTTTATCTCTCCTTCTATTTTGAATGACAGCCTTTCTGGATAAAGAATTCTTGGCTCCATATTTTTTCTGAATCAGTACATTGAATATATCCTGCCATTCCTTTCTGGCCTTCCAAGATTCTGTGGATAGGTCTATTGCAAACCTGATCTGTCTTCCCATGTATGTTAGGGACTTTTTTTCCCTTGCTGCTTTCATGATTCTCTCCTTGCCTGAGTATTTTGTGATTTTGACTATGATATACCTTGTTGATGGTCGGTTTTTGTTGAATCTAATGGGGTTCCTCTGTGCTTCCTGGATTTTGATGTCTGTGTCTTTCCCCAGGTTAGGAAATTTTCTGCTATGATTTGCTCATATAACCCTTCTACCCCTATCTCTCTCTCTTCCTCTTCCGGGACCCCTATGATTATGATGTTGTTCCTTTGTAATGAGCCACAGATTTCTCTCATTCTGAAATCGTGCTCTTTTGCCTTAATCTCACTCTTTTTTTTCTGCTTCATTATTCTCTGTAAGTTTGTCTTCTGTATCATTGATTCTCTGTTCTGCCTCATCCATCCTTGCTGCCACGGCATCCATCCATGATTGCAGCTCAGTTACAACATTTTTTATTTCATCCTGACTAAAAAAAAGAAGTTTTTACTTCTTTTATCTCCGCAGAAAGGGATTCTAATCTATTTTCGACTCCAGCTAATATTCTTATTATCGTGATTCTAAATTCTGGTTCAGACATCTTGCTTGTGTCTGTGTTGGTTAAATCCCTCCTGTTGTTTCTTCCTGCTCTTTCTTTTGGGGGTGAATTCCTTCCTTTTGTCATTTTGAAGGGAGAAAAGGAATTAATGCAGTAGAAAAAATTAAAATTAAAAAATTAAAAACACACAAAAAATCGAATAAATGATGCTAGATCCTAGGTGTGTTTTGGTCTGGGTGTTGAAACTGGCTTGATAGATGAGAGAAAAAAGCAGGGGGAAAAGGAAATTCAGAATTTGAAAAAAGGAATACACTGAAGTAGACTAAAATGAAATGATGGAAGTAAAATAGAATTTGAAAAAATTTACAAAAAAGTAAAAAATATAGTAGAAAAAAATTAAAGAAAAATATTTTTAATAAAAATTAAAAATAAAAATGAATTTTTTCTCTTTATTCAAGAAGAAGAAAAGAAATGGAAAAGAAAAAAAGGAAATCCTTTGAAAATTTGGAATAGTGAATACACTGTAGTAGACTAAAATAAAATGATGGAAATAAAAGAGAATTCGAAAAAAATTACATAAAAGTAAAAAATATAGTGAAAACAAGTAAAAATTTTTTAATAAAAATTGAAAATAAAAATGAATTTTTTCTTTCTGTATTCAAGAAAAAGAAAAGAAACGAAAAAGAGAAAAAAAGGAAATCATTTGAAAATTTGAAAAAGTGAATACATTGAATTAGACTAAAATAAAATGAAGTAAAATAGAATTTGAAAAAAATTACACAAAAGTAAAAAATAGAGTAAAAAATGAAAGAAAAATATTTTTAATAAAAATTGAACATAAAAATGAATTTTTCTCTTTCTGTATTCAAGAAAAAAGTAAAAAGAGAATAAAGAAAAAAAAGAAAAAAAATTGAATAGATGGACCTGCTAACAGATTGAAATATGACTGAAATTACTTTGTCTTCCCCTAGAAGGTCAGACTATGAAAAGCTTTATAGTCCATAAACTAAGCAGGTGGTGAGACTTGGGTTCCTGAAGAATGAGGTTGGCCCAGGTGGGCAGGGCTTAGTGTAATGGCTCTGTTCTCCACTAGATGGTGCTGCTAGCCTGCTGGGGTGGATTGTTGTGGCACTTGTAGGTGCATATGCTCACGTGTGGGAGGGGTGAAATGGCATCACCCAGCTACCCAATCTCTAGTATCAGAACTCTGTTCTCCCCGGTCAGCAATCGTGCACCCGTCCTTTGTCTTCAGCTTTCGTCCACTCCCCACTTTTTCACTGTCCATGACCAAGCCCCAGGTAGTATCTCTCTCCCGAGTTTTGTCTCACATGGAGCTGTTTTCCCCAGCCCCTTACTTCTGAGGGACTGTGGCTTTCACCCGTTCTGCCCCTCTGCGGAGGGTCTCATTGAGCAGTGACCGAATGCTGGCTGCACCAAGGAAAGTTCGTGAGACCATGCTGTTGCCGGTGCCCAGAGACCGCAGCCAGGTACCAGCCTGCCCCAGAAAAAGTGCGTGAGATAGTGTAGCAGGAGCATTTCAGGGATTATGGAAAATTACAACACACATCTGTCACCAGGCTTCACCCTTAACGACCTTGTTCCAGCACCAGCGAATGTGGCTGTTCTCTGGGGTCTGCTGGGGTCAGGTGGCTTCAACAGTCTCTACCAAATGTACTTCCAGCATTGGAACCACTTCTCCCCGTGTGGCCCAAGAACCTCCTGGACCCCACTCTGCTCCTGGGGATTTGCCCTTCCCACCAGAACACTGCCAGGTATCGAGCTGCAGAGTTGCAGACTCTCTGTACTCCCCCTATTTACAGTCTTAATGGAATTTAAACCCTCTCCTTTTTCATTTTTCCTTTCTCCTTTCTCCTTTCTCCTCCTTTCTCCTTTCTCCTCCTTTCTCCTTTCTCCTTTCTCCTTTCTCCTTTCTCCTTTCTCCTCCTCTCTCCTTTCTCCTTTCTCCTTTCTCCCTTCTCCCTTCTCCCTTCTCCCTTCTCCCTTCTCTCTTCTCCCTTCTCCCTTCTCCCTTTTTAGTTTAGTCCCTGCAGCTGTTTCCAATTTTCTACTTTCTCTCCAGCTGCTTTTGGGGAGGGTTGCTTTTCTCATATTCATCCCCCAGCCTCCATCCTCTCTCCTCCCGCAAAAGCAGCTCCATGCCCTCTATGGCTTCTCTGTCCCCAAGTTCACCTCTCTGCACCATGTACCTGCTGAATTCTGTGGTTCAGGTTGTGCAGATTGTTGTGTTAATCCTCAGATCATTTTTCTAGGTGTGCAGTATGCTTTAGTGTTGGTCTGGCTGTATTTCATGGACGTGAGACACACAAAAAACTTCCATGCTGTTCTGCCATCTTGGATCCCTCCCTGTTTCCATATACTTTTTAAATTTCTTCTGTAATTGCCTGGTTGACCCATTTGTTCTTTAGTAGGATGTTCTGTAACCTCCATGCATTTGGAGGTTTTCCAAACTTTTTCCTGTGGTTGATTTCAAGTTTCATAGCATTGTGATCTGAAATTGTGCATGGTGTGATCTCAGTTCTTTTACATTTATTGAAGGCTGTTTTGTGAGCCAGTATGTGATCTATCTTGGAGAATGTTCCATGTGCACGCAAGAAGAAAGTATATTCTGCTGCTTTAGTGTTGGAAGTCCTAGCCTCAGCAGTCAGACAACAAAATGAAATAAAAGCCGTCAAAATTGACAAAGAAAAAGTCGATCTTTCACTTTTCAGAGACATGATACTCTGCATGGAAAACTCGACAGACTCCACTAAAAGTCTGCTAGCTGATACATAAAGTCAGCAAAGTCGCAGGGTACAAAATCAATGTACAGAAATCGGTTGCATTTTTATACACCAATAATGAAGCAACAGAAAGAGAAATAAAGAAACTGATTCCATTTACAATTGTACTGAGAACCATAAAATACCTAGGAATAAACCTAACCAAAGATGTCAAAGATCTGTATGCTGAAAACTATAGAAAGCTTATGACGGAAATTGAAAAAGACACAAAGAAATGGAAAAACATTCCATGCTCATGGATTGGAAGAATAAATGTTGTTAAAATATCAATACTACCCAAAGCAATCTACACATTCAGTGCAATCCCAATCAAAATTGCACCAGCATTATTCTCAAAGCTAGAACAAACAATCCTAAAATTTGTATGGAACCACAAAAGACCCTGGATAGCCAAAGTAATACTGAAGAAGAAAACCAAAGAGGGAGGCATCACAATCCCAAACTTTAGCTTCTCCTACAAATCTGTGATCATCAAGACAGTACAGTACTGGCACAAAAACAGACACATAGACCAATGGGATAGAAGAGAGACCCCAGAATTGGACCCACAAATGTATGGCCAACTAATCTTTGACAAAGCAGAAAAAAGTATCCAATGGAAAAAAGACGGTCTCTTTAACAAATGGTGCTGGGAGAATGCGACAGCAACTTGGAGGAGAATGAAACTAGACCACTTTCTTACACCATACACGAAAATAAACTCAAAATGGATGAAGGACCTGAAAGTGAGACAGGAAATCATCAAAACCCTACAGGAGAAAGCAGGCAACAACCTCTGTGACCTCAGCCACAGCAATTTCCAACTCAACACATCTCCAAAGGCAAGAGAATTAAAAGCAAAAATGAACTATTGGGACCTCATCGAGATAAAAAGCTTCTGACTGCAAAGGAAGCAGTCAACAAAACTAAAAGGCAACTGACGGAATGGGAAAAGATATTTGCAAATGACATATCAGATAAAGGGCTAGTATCCAAAATCTATAAAGAATTCATCAAAACTCCAAACCCGAAAAATAATCCAATGAAGAAATGGGTGGAATACATGAATAGTCACTTCTCCAAAGAAGATATTCAAATGGCCACAGACACATGAAACCATGCTCAATATGGCTCATCATCAGGGAAAAAAAAAGATGAAGCCACACTGAGATACCACCTCACTCCAGTCAGAGTGGCTAAAATGAACAAATCAGGAGACTATAGATGCTGGCGAGGATGTGGAGAAACGGGAACCCTCTCGCACTGTTAGTGGGAATGCAAACTGGTGCAGCCACTCTGGAAAACAGTGTGGAGGTTCCTGAAAAAATTAAAAATAGAGCTACCCTATCACCCAGCAATGGCACTGCTAGGAATTTCCCCAAGGGATACAGGAGTGCTAATGCATAGGGGCACATGTACCCCAGTGTTAATAGCAGTGCTTTCAACAGTAGCCAAATTATGGAAAGAGCTTAAATTTCCATCAACTGATGAATGGATAAAGAAGATGTGGTTTATATATACAATGGCATACTACTTGGCAATGAGAAAGAATGAAATCTGGCCATTTGCAGCAATGTGGATATTTGCAGAACTGGAGGATATTATGCTAAGTGAAATACGTCAGTCAGAGAAAGACAGATACTATATGTTGTCACTCATATGTGGATCTTGAGAAAATTAATAGAAGACCATCAGGGAAGGGAAGTGGAAAAAAAATAGTTAAAAACAGAGAGGGAGGGAGGCAAACCCTAAGAGACTCTTAAATACGGAGAACAAACTGAAGGTTTAAGGGGGGTGAGGGAGAGGGGAAAGTGGGTGATGGGCATTGAGGAGGGTACTTGTTGGGATGAGCACTGGGTATTGTGTGGAAGCCAATTTGACAATAAATTATATGAAATGAAAAAAATTTTAAAAATCATGAAACAAAGCTAGCAGGTACTTTAGTTCTGCCTTCTAAATTTCACATACACCTCTTATAATCCACATTAACCTGGACCTACACAGAGAAGGAGATTCTGAGAGACATAGTTTTAACTTCACTAAGTAGATTCAACACCAATACACCACAGCCTTTCAGATAGTTGTCTCACTGTGGTCAGTTGTTGAAGTGCCTGCCTCTGCCTCTAGAATGTGGCCTCCTGGAGGGCCCGGACCACATCCTACTTACGATGTGTCTTTTGTGCTTCATGTAATACCTGACACATAGTAGGGACTCCCAGATTTTTGTTGAGTGATGAACAACTGAATGAATGAACACACAAATGAATAGGAAAAGATGTCTGACACCATCAGACAGTACAATGTAGATACTCAATATTTGGTCATATAGCAAAGTAATAAGCAGGAAGAATCACTTGCTTTCAAAAGCAAATATTCACCATACCTTATGTAGCCTAATCCCTTTAGGGTGAGGTAAATAGATTTAAGCCTTTCAAAATTTTATCATTGACATTGAGCTTTCAAATTTACAAATTGTGTTCATAGAGGTTATTTCATTTGATGACTTACTTAGTTTAGGTTTGACTGAATCACCACGTTTCTGCATATACGTGACAAAAATATTCTTAAAACGAGCTTCAATTAAAGAAAAAATGCAGATTTACTAGTTAAATTCCAATTTGTATTCAGTTTTTTAAAAAACTTGTACGTCATATTTCCAGTAGCAAAGAACCAACTGAAGATAACTATCACCAACCTATCTCTGCATAAAAGTACTACATGACCATACTATAATTTCCAATCTTCGAAGGCATCATCATCTAAGCTTATTGCTGTCTGTAAACACATGGTTAATAGGCTACAACAGGAAAGAACCCCAACTCGACATAGAACTCCATCGTTCATAGAGAGGCTTTAAGAGTAAGCATCTAAGGTAAACTGACTCTGATCCTTACGGAAGCAAAGTAATGCCTTGCCTTACTGCCATTTTGGCTAAATTGCATGTCATGCCCCCCATTGATCGTTGCCAGAATATAAGTCACCTTTAGCTTTTGCTATATGCTATTGACTCCTCACAAAATAATAAAAATGGAAAACAACCAAACACATGTTCCTTGACTTATGTTAATATCACAGAGTATGTGAAAACTTTTGAAGATATGATAATTATATGAGAAAGATGTTATTTAACTATGAACAGACCAACTGTAACCTTGGTAACCATAGAATATTTTTTTGTTTTTCTGGAAGCCTGTTGTGTTTTTAATTAGATGAATCAGTCCTTCTAACCTCAGAACACTTTTCAGAATTCTTTGCGAGTAAACTTCTTTTCTAAAAGTTTTGTCTCTGCATCTTCAAATAACAAGAGGGAACTAAAATTTAATGAGTGACAACTATGTAATACATAAAGGTTATGAGGCAGTCTTTCATATTCCCATTTACAGATGAGAACGTTTAGGTCAGAAATATTAAATATTTCCTTAGGACTAAAGAGTTAATAAATTTCAAAGCCAGGATTTTAACGTAGGATTTTAACCAGTTAAAAATGGGAAAGCGTTTACTCCATTATGTCTTAATTCTTCCCAGTCTACCATTACTGCACAGTGGTTTCAGGATTTAGGGTAAATTGTAGAGGTGCATAGCAATTCCTCTCCAGGTGTTTTGCATTATGATTCATTTATTCTTTGATTTGCCAAATCGTTATTGAGCGTCCAATATATATGAGGCCTTTCTCAAGGTGCTAGAGACATGATGATGAACAAGATAGGCTCCCTCTTCTTATTGAGTTTCCATTCTGTTGGGGAAGACAGATATAAACACAGCAATAAAAAATAGAATATGGCGTTAGGTAACTAAAGGAAAATGTCCCAGGATCAAGGGATGAAAGGTGATGTAGGTTAAGAGTCAAATTGTGCTTTATAAATAAGGGGTGAGGGAGGTGCCTGTAATATGAATACAGGTCTAATATTAAGCTTCTTCAATTATAGAGAACTAAGATAAAAAGGATATTCCAAACAATGTACTTATCAATGCTTATTGGCTTTAAAAACAGGAATTAATTTGTGTTACTTTGAAACAATCATCGAGAAAGACAGGAAAAGAGCCTGACTTCACAGCAGTAATAATAATAAAAAGTCTTTCAAGGCTTGTATTGACCTGTCAGTATTCTGCCTCTTGTATCATCTTAGCTCATATTTTAGTGTAAAAACTCTGGCCTTCCAAGTTCAGAGATCCTCACTCTCCATCTTTACAACGGTCTTTCACGTTGATCCTGTCCTAAAATATGATTCCCCTTAAAAAATTTAAAGACTCTTTCTTTCTACTTCTGTTACAGACAACAGGCTCCTAAAAAGTCAGACACATTTTTATTTTCCTTTTTTCTTTCCATAGCATTCTAAATATTAACACAGAGAACCACACATGAATTAAACATTATTTTCATCACGACTGGGTTTAAAAGGGATCAGCAAGAAAAAGAAAAACACAACCTTGACACTGGAGCGGAAATGAGATTGAAGACAATTCTTATTTTAATGTTGTTTACCCAGAAGTCAGCATAGCAAAGTGATCAAAAGTCAAGTGAGTTCTAGAGTCAAACCCCAGATCTGGTGACCTGCTGTAGGATTTGAACAAATTACTAGGCCTTTTGGATTTTGGGATTCTTCATATGTGAAAAAGCATCAAGATTGTACATTCCTCATGTTTGTATTAAAGAATAAGATAAAAAGGTACTATTGGTACAGCACCAAGAACTTAATTACACACTGCAGATAGATATTAGTTATTATTTTTACCATTGTTGAATAGATTGGTTTAAAGACAAAAGATCTTTCCCATTTCATCTTGGTAAACTCCTTCAAATATTTAAAAACTCATCTTTCACATCACCTTTCCTGTGTTTCTTGGATTCCCCAGGAAGACTTAGGTGCCCTTTTCTTATGCCCGTAGTACTTTGTTCCTAATTATATGTTAGAATTGTGAAGGAAAAACATATACGGAAGCAGTCCAAATGTCCCATCGATTGATGAATGGATAACGAAGATGCAGTGTATATATGCAGTGGAGTATTATTCAGTCATAAAAAAATCATGCAGTCTTGCCATTTGCAGCAACGTGGATGGAGCTAGGCATAATAAGGCAAAGAAAGGCAAATACCATATGATTGCATTTATAAGTGGAATTTAAGGAACAAAACAAATGAGCAAAGGGAAAAATAGACAAACCAAGAAACAGACCCTTAACTATAGAGAATGAACTGATAGTTGCCAGAGGGAAGAGGGGTAAGGGGATGGGTGAAATAGGTGATGGGGATTCAGGAGTGCGCTTGTGATGAGCACCGGGTGACGTATGGGAGTGTTGAATCATTGTATTGTACACCTGAAACTAACATAACACTGTATGTTAACCAGCTGGATTTTTTTTTTTTTAAGGAAAAACAACGTAACAATTAAAAATAGTTTTTGGAAGGGAAACAGCATTGTAACGGGGTATAGGCAACTCTCTCTCCAGTAGCTACTAAGTCAATGGTCTTAAGTGAAGTTTTCTAAGTGCAAACCCTAAGATAAGGATTGAGGTGCAACTCATTTATTTAGGAAGCGCTCCTGAGTGAAACTGGAAAGGATAAGAGGGAGACCAGAACGGACAAAGCCAAACAAAGGTGTGATTCCAGGTGAAGGCCCCCTCTCGGTCTGATCCCATGGGGAGCTCCGGAGCATATTTTGTACTCCGAGTTTGTCATTCCATCAGGTGAAGAAACTACCCCATCAGTCAGTCATTGGCCAAGGGGGTGGGATGTGGCATAAATGTGCAGGCGCTTCCAGCTCTCTTCAGCCGGTGCTTGGAAGATCTCAGATGGAAGCCAGTAAAAACACAGCACCCAGCAGATGGGCCATAGGGGCACACAGATCAAGGATTAGGGGAGGAATCTGTGTGTCACCACCAACAGTGTCTGACCCCCAGTCCTCAGTGAACCCCTACATTTTTTCTGGTCGTATCATCAGGTGCAGTAGTTCCTGTGAGCTAAATGGCTAGAAGAACAGTAGCCGCCGTTGACAAATAAGCCGTTCCTTTGGAAATAGACACGGTCACACAGCCCCAGGGCGTGGTTTGCTAATTATTGATGGCCATAAGATGGCTGACATCCAGGACTTTCACAGTGTCTACTTGACTGGCTACCGGAACTCCTACTATTTTAGTGACTTTATTCCCCGCTCCCCTACGCTGCCGTATTGCTTCTGGTGCCTGGCTCAGTGCCAAGAGAGGTTGGCCTCAGAAGTTCCTTTCTGTAGTAAATAGCATCCTAACTTACGGCAGTAACCAGAGTGCCTTCTGGTCTCAGCCTGGAATGGTGTTGACACACCCCGCATGACCCTCTCATGGCTGACATCTCTGCTGCTGCTGCCAGGGCAGCTGCCACAGCCTAGAGTTCTTGCCACAGAGTGCCCCAGTCCTGAGGCAGGCTCGTAACCACCCGTCCTGTACCGCCGCAGCACCTTTTCACCATCTCTGGCTGATGTTGGGGTATCCGCTGTCTCTTCCGATCTATAGTAGCTTCTCCTGGGTTGCAAATCTGACTGCCTTCGACCCTAGTAACCAGAGATGCCTAGGTGGCCACTTGCCTCATCTTTCATTCGAAGACTCGCCGCCAAGTGCTTCTGCCTAAATCATAATATCTATTCCACTGTAGTGGTTCCACTCAGGAAAGAGAAATTGCCTTTGTCCTTTCTAATTAAAATTGTAAAACTCGGTCTCTTTTTCTGATGTTCCTGACGTTCTCCATGCAGTTGCATCATCAATATCTCAGCGTACCGAAATCTGTCACCCATGCCTTCTGTTTCACAGTTGGAATCTGTCTTATAAATAGAATATTTCCATTGTTAGGAAACATCCCGAAATTGAAAAAAAAAATATGTTCAAAATTCATGAATTTCATCTAAAATGTATCCATATTTTTTTAAGTTTCTGTGCATACTACATAGGATTCAGTGATCATTTTTCCGTTATACATCATTCTCTATTATAACACGTAGAGATCCTCTCTGATGGTATACAGGAAGAAAACAACTGTTCCATGATGAAATGTATCATGTAATTAAAAAAAAAATGAACATTTGTTCATTCATTTATTCATTTTTGAGAGAGTGTGAGTGAGGGAGAGGCAGAGACAGAGGGACACCCAGAATCTGAAGCAGGCTCCAGGCTCTGAGCTGTCAGTACAGACCCCGACATGGGGCTCGCACTCACGGACCGAGAGATCATGACTTGAGCTGAAGTCGAATGCTTAACCGACTGAGCCACCCAGGCGCCCCTCACGTAATTTTTAAAATGCTAAAAGGAAAAGTCATGACTGTCTAGTCAGAAACAGGTTCCCACAGATAGGTAGGTAGGCAGATAATTTATAGCATCGGTTATAATAATCTCTTTCTACTTTGTTGGTCATTTATTCTGTAATAATTCATTGAGACCTTACTACTGGAGTGGGCCCCAGGAATAAAAGATGATAGATCAGAACTTCCATTAAGGCCTCATAATCTAGTAAGGAGGATAGACATGAAAAAAATAATTCTAATACAATGTTGAAGTTACCATAAACGAAACAAGGGCAAGAAGTAAAAACGCCAAAGTTTTGTAATAACTAACTTTGTCTTCCATTTGCATCCTGCTCTTTTGAGTTAGGAAACTAATGATTGGTTTTGACTCAGCTCAGCCCACCCAGGCTGAGTCCCATTCTTTCTGCTTGTGACTACCTTAGAATTCATCACATAATCCTGTAGTTCTTTATTGGTCTGTCTCCTGGACTCAAGTCTGAGCTTTGTGTATATAGGATTTTGTCTAATTGTCTTTATATCCAAAGTGTCCACTTTAATTCTGGGCACATAGTTGCTTCTCGGTAAATGTTTGGTAACTGAATGAATGAATACACTGAACAAAGGACAGAGAAGGAAGAATTTCTTTGAAATCCTTATGTATGCTTTTCTGTTTAAACTACTAAGGATCATACACTGTTGAGGTCAAATTCTGAAACGCCCAAGTGAAGGTGAGAGAATCACCTAAGGTCACAAGCTCCAGTTTTGTTTTCTTGTCCAAAGCTCCTGACTTTGCAAATTTGGCCAACCTGTCTCCTGTCCACCATGCTAAGGTAGAGCTCCTTGGGGTCGGAAACAGCTGTACCTTCCAGAGCGTCTTGTAAGATGTACCAGAAAGAACTGAGTATTTCCTGTATCGAGAACTTGGGCTTTTAAATGCTGGTTGGATCCAGTTCTGGTAATGTTTGGTTTTTAAAAAATCATCTAGAAGGTTATTATTTGCTGTCCCTGCAGTGCTGTTATGTGATTGCTGCCTCAGCTCTTTGCAAGCAATTATGGCAAGTTTTAAAATCAAGTAGCAGTGCAGGGGTGCAGTTCTCCTGGTTCTCTCCAGCAATTGGAGTTCATGCCTTATTATCGTCGAATCCATTGTTGTGATTCCTCTGGGCTTTCTAAAGAGTATTTAGGATTAAGAGTGTTCTGTTGAGGGTTAGGTATTCAAATATTTTGTCCCTTTTTTGAAATGCAGTCTAAAAATTCTGGCTGCCTGTTAGAATTCACTCTAATAACCTAAGTATTCCCATCACAGAGGTTAGCTATATAGATAATCATCCTATCCCGCTAAGTTCCATAAACTGTATTTGCCCCAAATGCCTTTTCACAAGGTTCTAGGAAAGTGTTGGTTCAGAAGACGGATGCTTTTCTAAAATTTTGCCTAATGACTCTACAGGAATCACTTAGGTTGAGAACAACCAGATAACCCCTTTTTCCTTCTCCCCAGTAATCAGAATTTGGGTTCCCAAAGTGTGAAGTTTCAGTACTCTCGACTGGAGATACACATGCCTCGAGTTTGTTGTTCAGAAGCCACTCCTGATCAACTCATCTGTTAGGATAGCAATCGGAGTAGAAATTCAGCTCACTTGTCCTCTCCTTATTCTGCTTTCGCTTCTTTCTTAAAACTTAAATTTGTAAAATTATTTTTGATTACTTAAGTATACTTGACCTTCATTGGTACATTCGTTTCAGACATTCAACACAGTGACCCTACACGTCTGTATCTCACTCAGTGCTCACCACCTCTTTTCACTTCTGAGTCCTTCATCCCTTCTCTCTTCCTCTGTAATCTTGAGCACCTCTGTTTGACCCTGCCACTCTCTGTGTTACCAGGCTCTTGCTTTCTGGGCAAAAGCTTGCCTGACTTCGTCAATCCTTCTTTGCAGAAGAACTTCGAAATGTTCAAAAGAAACAGTGGTCTAACTTACCTAAGAGGTTACATTTGATCATCCCACTGGTGAAAGTGACCTGCTGTGAGTGTATTCCAATCTGCTAGGGTATCTCCCATAGAAGAGGGTTCAAAGTTAGTGGTGGTGGTAGTTGTAGTAGTAGTAGTAGTAGTAGTAGTAGTAGTAGTAGTAGTAGTAATAGACCCAAAAGTTGTACTGAGACTAAGTTATTTCAGAACAACTACTGTTCCCACAGGGGTTTGAAATACAATTAATACCTCTCTCCTAAGTATCTACTAAGCATATATTGAAGTGTGTATCTCATAAGCTGTAAAACGGCCAGTTGCTTTTTGCGAGTAGAAATATAATCATACAAATGGAGAAGAATTACTCAGTGATAATATTCTCTATTGGCTTTTTGAGTAGAAACATAACATGTAATGTGTTTTACTAAAAGGGGCCTAAGAGATAATTTAGTCATGTCCTCATTTTGTAAAGAAGGAAGTGGTCTTCTGAGAGACTGTGGTATCTTTTCATGGTGACACAGCTGAGCTGGGAGAAGTGCAGCTGCGTCTCAGGATTCCTGGTTCCTACTGTATTCTTCTCCCTTTAAGAGTCACGGCAGTGAATTTGCGGGCTATTTCCTAAATTAGGGGTCCTTAACACTGGGATCTTTGGAAGGGATTCCTAGATCTTCTTGTAATTTCAGGTAAATTTCAGTGTGCATGTTCCCTCTGGGGGGGAGCATAGTTCTCAAAAGATTCAGAATCGCCCATACACCTTCTGCCCCAAAAAACGAGGTGTAAAAACTTCTAAACTAAATAAATACTTGTTTTCTCTTAATATAAAAATCATAGATAAATGTTTCAGTGGTGTGTCCTCCTTATTTCTCACACCTCTCCACACGGGAGATTAGTCTAGTTTCAGTTCTAGTTCACCCATCCATGGAGAAGGCAAAGTGCCATGGAGTGAAAAAAAAAAATGATTGCATGCACCTTGAGCCTACATAATCGTTCTGTTAAGACATCTTCTTTTACACATTTTTCCTATATATGTGGTGTCCATTTCCCTACCACTTATCCCACTGACCTCCCCCCTCACCCCTTCCAACTCCTTCCTGAACTGTCAAAAGTCTAACTTATCAGTGTACCATGTCACAGTAAGGCAACTCTCTTAGGTGACTAAAGACCTCTTGGAAAAAAGAGTAAAGGGTTTTTTTGTTGTTGTTTGCTAGTTTTATTTCTCCATCTAATTTCCTTTGTTATATATTGTTCATTCTTATAGCGTGGTTGCCTTTTTTCCCCCATAATTGTCTTTTCTCAGCTAGTATAACACTCTTCTACCTTCAGCTGGCTCTTTCTTCTCTCTCTTTTCCCACCTGTTAATTCCAGATATCCCAACATCTTGAGTTCTCAACCTTCTTCATATACATAATACATTATATACATTCTCTCAGGGGCTCATCCATTCTGAAAATTTACATGTGTTCTATCTACCAAGGAATCCCAAATCTGCCTTTCCTGCCCCCTTTCCTAATATCTTATTTCCACCCAGTCAGATTTAAGCTCAGCTTATTAGATACTCTTCCATTAAGTACGGACCATCTCCGTATATCCCCAAAGGCGTTGAATCTTCCGTCTGTGTTCTCTGTGTCTGACAGCAGCGCCAACTTTTCAGTCTCCAAATTTAAACATTCAGACTGTTTGCTGGCCTCCCATTCTTTTTCAGTGACAGCACCCAAGAACTGTTTGTTGTTTCTCACTGTATATCATTTACTTCCATTTGTCTCTTTAATGAACAAATGATTTTTATGGGGCACTTCGGTGGCTCAGTCGGTTGCATTGTCCGACTGTTGATTTCAGCTCAGGTCATGATCTCACGGTCACGACACTGAACGCTGCTTCAGTCTCTGCGCTGGGTGTGGAGCCTGCTTGGGATTCTCTCTCTTTCTCCCTCTCCCCCTCTCAAAAAACAAAAACTAAAATAAACAAATGATTTTTGAGAGTCAACTAGGTGCCAGATGATTTTCTTGATGCCATGGGGGAACCAAGATGAATGAGACTCTGGCTTATCCCTCTAAGAAGTTGCTTTCTAACAGGGAGTGTGAAGAATATTTACAAATCGCCATAATGCGAGGCCTCGCTAGAGTTGGCAGTGGCCGTCCCTGGCTTCATTATGCCTCAACTAAGCCTTTCTGTCAGTGACCCTTGCCCAAATCCATACCCATGTATAGGGTTTATTTCAGATTTTTGCATTCTACATACCTTACTTTATTTTTATTTTTGACTCATGGTCCTTTCAAATTACATCATTTGATTTTTTTCTCTCTTCTGGGCCGGTGGTGTTAGAAGGATATGACTCCACAATCCTCCTGTTGATCCAGTGGAGTTTTTTGTGAACCGTGCCCTTTGACAGTCAGCATCAACCAGAGGAGAGCCTGGACATGGGCTTCCCTACTTGAGAAGCTGATTTTAATTAACTGGAGCTCCTTTTCTCCATCCCTCTTTGCCTCTGAAAAGCTGAGATCCTTTACTGCCTTAGCTTTGGCTGTGCTTCTCTCCCTGGGGAAGGTCTCTGTCTTTTCAACTTAGGCCGAGTTTGACCTTCTAGGCCTCATAAGATACCCAAGTCACTTCTGAGTATCATTCTCTTCCCACCTGAAACACTTTGGTATGCTACACGTTGCGATAAAGTACTCCATACGCCCACATTAACAAAAGGGACATGACGGTGCAACGAACAAAAAACTGGGCCCCTTGTTAGGTAGTCCAGCACAAGGAGGAAAACTGCCGAAACCCTAGCACCCATGCTCATGATTACTTGTTCTTTCAGCATCCATAGTCTACTTCACGTATCGTAATTGAGTGCTTGGCTTGCCCAAATTCCTGTACTCCTGTCATGAATGTTTTATACAGCATCCCATCCTGTGTGTTAACTGCTGTGTCATGCAATTGAATGGAGAGAGGACAAGGAATCACTCATGCCTAGTTTTTGAGCTTTTGCCAATTCCAGGTCTCAGGCAAAAGGCTGCCAAACCAAGAACCTATTCTTAAAACCAGGCATATTTGTCTGTATTTCTTCTACCATTAAGTAATCCACGAAAGCATCATTTTCACAATCTTTTTTTTAAACAAGAAATCCATTTTATTCAACTCCTCTAATACCTTGTGAGAAAACGGTCATTGAAACATGATTCTGTTTATTTTAGGCTAAGACTTTACAGATCATTTAAAAATATACAACAAGGGGCACCTGGGTGGCTTAGTCGGTTAGGCATCTGACTTCAGCTCAGGTCATGATCTCAATGGTTGGTGGGTTCCAGCCCCGCGTCGGGTTCTGTGCTGACAGCTCAGAGCCTGGAGCCCGCTTCGGATTCTGTGCCTCCCTTTCCCTCTTCCCCTCCCCCACTTGTGCTCTGTCTCTCTCTCACTCGCTCTCTCTCAAAAATAAACATTAAAAAAAATTTTAAATAAAAATATACAACAAACGAGAAGTAATAGCCACATTCTTGGTTGGATCTTGTTTTTAACCTGAAAGGTTATCAAGTTGACTAATGAAACAAAGGTAGTAAATATAATTATCTACTTTTGAAAGCACTCCTGGTCTGTGTGTTACTGATTTGCGATTTTATATTTTATATTCTGGGAAACCTTACCTTTTAGTTTTCTGTTTGGAAAACAGAATTTCACCATTCCTTCAAATATTTCTCTGACTGTTGTAGGGGCTTGATGTGGAGTTTAGGTCACTGAGAAGAATTATAAGGGTATAGTGACATCTACAGGTAGCATGTATATTGTTAAAAAGGATGTGATTATGATCAGCTGAGGAATGGACTGTTCTAACAAGCCTCTCTGCCTTACATTCATTCAAATATACCTTGCCTATGGTAATCAACAGCAAAGATTAGACCAGTCACGCTGGAAGGGCTGAGTTAAGAGATCTTGCTAAAATTAAAATTCCTGTAATAACGAGCTTTGCTTTTTTACCTTGTTTCTATACATAGATTATCTTCATTTTTGAAATGTGAATAGCAGTTTGATTGGCATTTCATTTCGAAAAGCTGTGTAAGGCATACATATATACCTGGTAAAAGCAGTCACTGAAACCTCATGGAAATCACAGAGAAAGAATATGCCAATTAAAAACTCACAAATTCATTTTTGGCTCTCGATGACAAAGAGCCAAAATACAACCATTCTATTCCAGTAGTAACCAGTAGTAATAACTTAGGTTAACAGTATGTCAGGAGGTATTCCTACATTCTCTTAATGATAACAGGACTGGAAAGAACAGAAGTGTGTGTTGGGGGTTGGGGTTGAATGATTAAACTATAATCAAATCAGGCTCATGAGCATCAGTTATTTTCCTGTCTGGGTAAAAAGAACAAATCGGGGAAAGGAAAATAAAGTTGAAGCTCCTTGTGGGGTGAGAATGTTAAAACTTTTGTATTTCTCATGGTGGCTAGATATACACTGACCAATTAGAAAAAAATTAAAAAGATGTAAATTTGCTTTACAGAACTCTTTAATCTATGGATTTAGTAGAAAAGAATGAGAAGTTTCAGCATAATTGGGATTTAGCAGTCAAGCTGCTAAGACATATTTATCAGTATCCAGTTTGTGCAAAGTGTTACACAGACCTACTTAAAGTGGAAAAATCCAGCTGCTTAATTAATTCTTTCTACTCCATGTCTTCCTTCCCCTGTATGTTTCTGCTTCCAGTATTAACATCAAAGAGAGATACCTTAAGAAGGTATCTTTTCCCCAACAATTTCAAGTGATTTTCCATTTCTGTGCCATTGTTTTGTAATGTAGAATATCTTTTCTTTGTCTGATACATAAATCCTACCCAGCCCAAGTGTCCTGTCCTCTAAGTCTTTCCTGGGTGAGTCAAAATAGAGTTTTTCTTGCTTTTTGAATTCTCACAACACTCTCTTATGTCACCTGTCATCTTTTACCTTCTTGATATTAAAAATACTTAGGGGCGACTGGGTGGCTTAGTTGGTTGGGCATCCAACTTTGGCCCAGGTCATGATCTCACAGTTCGTGGGCTTAAGCCCCGCGTCGGGGTCTGTGCTGACAGCTCAGAGACTGGAGCCTGCTTCAGATTCTGTATCTCCCTCTCTCTGCCCCTCCCGCGCTCGTGCTCTGTCTTTCTGTCTCTCTATCAGAAATAAACATTAAAAAACTATGTAGCTATATTAACTCTCCTGAAGTATCTGAGGGCAGAGAGAATTCTGGAAAATTTTATTTATGTGCCCTGTATACTTTGGGTGCTCAGTAAATGCTTGTTGAACGAAGTCAAAGATTCATCCCATGGAAATTGAATAACAATTCAAGAATTAGAGAATAAGATTTACAAAGACGAGTTCTCAAGGTCATTAGTTCTTGTTTTAAGGAGTCCATTTTATTTCTAAAGACCTGCTCTTTTGACATAAATTAAAATGGTAAACACAGTGTAGGATTTCACCTGTGTGCATATCTGAGAAGGAGGAATAGGGTTAAACAGATAGGGATGATTGCAGAGAGAGGGAAGCAGTGGAAAAATCTGAATTCCCTCCTTTGGGCATGGGGAAAATGTATGAATTTCCAGTGATCCCTGCCAAGATTACCTGGCGAGAGCAATTTTGCTAATAGCCCAATCAGGGAGGCTGGCTCCTAGCTGAGACACCTCATCAGCAAGAGCCTGGAGGATGTTCTGCTACATGGGGGCCTGTACTGTCCAGGGAACAGCATATTAGAGAGGCTCCTCGGAGACCTATGAAGAATTCTATGTGTGTCCCATGAAAAGATGAGTAATTTGGGCACTGCCACACAGATTGCCTCTTAAGCCTGTCGATACTACAGAAGCAAGAATAGCCTCAGAGAGGTTAAGCTTCAGAGAGAGAGGAAAGCATTGCCTCACAGCCAGACCCTGCCCGCACCATCCAGCTCAGATCCAGCAGTCAGGACTGCCACTCAAACCTGACCTGAGGATAAGGAAAAAAAGATGAAGTTTAAAACAAGTTTGAAATCAATGCTTTAATTTGAACTAAATTTTAATAGCCAAAAGTAGCCACAAAGCTATGGAATCTTCAGAAGATCATATTGCAGTACTGGAAAGGGAAATACAACAATGCATGAGAGAAGACAGTAATTGGAAACACTAGTCACTTTATCTTTCGATACCAGCAAACTAGGACTTCTCCATAAACCAAGTTACATTACTCAACAAAGGATTGGTGCTGTCTCCTAGGGCTGCCATAACAAAATACCAAAGACTGGGTGGGTTAAAGACCAGAAATTGATTTCCTTAACACTTGTAGAGGCTAGAAAGTCCAAGATCAAGGTTCTAGTAGGGTTCAGTTTCTGCTGAGAGATGTTAGGACTTTCTGAGTCCCCACATGGTGAAGAGAAAGAGGGAAAGGGAGAGGGCAAGGGGGAAGGAAAAAACGGATCTTGGGTATTTCTTCCTCTTTTATAAGGACACCAGTTCTGTCAGATGAGAGTTCCACCCTTATGACCTCATTTGACCTTAATTACCTTTCTCGAGGATTTATCTCCAGTATAGTCACCTGGGGGTTAGGATTTCAACATATGAATGTTAGGCACAGTGCAGCTCATAGTTAGGACCCGTTGACATGTGGCACACCTGTTTCAAGATATGACAGGCTGGAGAAAAGCAGGCTAGAAAATAACTTTCTGTTCTGTGCCAAGGTCAGAGCATTGCAATTTCAAATGGAAGCAAGAACTCTGAGGCCTTCATTAGGTCTTGATTATGAGCAGAAGCCCACAACCAGAACCAGAATAGCAGAAAACTTTACATTGAAATTGATGAATTGCTGCAGGCTCAGTGTCGACAAGCTTGAGAGTTCAAAACTCCCAGGGGGCCCAATGCTAGGAGCACCCCCACCCCAATCCTTTCCTGTGTTTTACCTTCAGGAGCCCCATCAAGTTGTCAGTATAAAGATCAGAGAAAAATCCCTTCATACTTTAGGGAGAGAAAGGGGGGAAGTAACACTTTAAAAACACCCGCAGAGTCCTCTGTTCTCCTTAAGTAGACCTTTCCTCAAGGGAAATTACTTTACGAGAGCACTGTCAACTAGAGTTTTACCAAAGCCTAAGTGACATGGGGGAAGAGTACTGAACCCAGCTCTCTCTAGCCTTCCATATGGTGGAAGGGAAATACCCACTTAGGCTCACTGAAAGACTAAGAACTCAGGGTTCCTGGGTGACTTCGGCTCAGGTCACTATCTCATGGTTCGTGGGTTCGAGCCCCACATCAGGCTTTATGCTGTCAGCGCAGGGCCCGCTTTGGATTCTGTTTCCCTCTCTCTGTGCCCCTCCCCCACCCACACTCTCTCAAAAATAAACATTAAAAAAAAGACTAAGACCTAGCCATAGAACTATAGAATGCTCCCCCTCCCCCACACCACCGTCAGTAGGGCTCATGTATAATAAAGGAGATAACAGTTAAAAGAACTGGATGCCCTCACACCCTATTTAAGAAGTTGCTAGGAAAACTCAAAGGCAATAGGGGGAGAAAAAACAAGGACACTAAAGGAAATTACAGCCTCTGACACCGCAATTACAGCAAGCAGTAAACATAGTCTAAGTACCAGGCAGATAAACCTAAAACTCTCACTATCTCAGTTCCTTTTATCTGGTATATCATGTTTGGCTTTCAGCAAAAAGACTGTAAGGCATTCTAAAAGGCAAAGAAGCACAATCTGAATGGACAAAGTAGCATCAGAATTAGAGTCATATATAACAAAGAGTGTGTAATTATCAGACTGGGAATTTAAAATAATTATGATTAATATTCTGAGGACTATCATAGAAAAAGTGAACAACATGCAAGAAAACATAGGTAATATAAGCAGGGGGGTGTAAGCTCTAAGAAAGAATTAAAAGAAAATTCTAGAAATCAAAAACACCAACAGAAATGAAAAATGTCTTTCATGGATTTATTTGTAGACTATACCCAGCCAAGGAAAGAAGCAATGAGCTTGAGGATATATCAGTAGAAACTTCCAAGACTGAAATACGAAGAGAAAAAAAGGATGAAAAAGACTGAACAGAGTATTCAAGAACGCTGGGACAATTTCAGAAGGTGTAACATATATGTAATATCGCAGTCAGAAGTAGAGGAAGGAGAGGAATAGAAGTATGTGAAGCTTTAATGGCTGACAGTTTTCCAGAATTAAACACAGACACCAAACCATAGGTCCAGAAAGCTCAGAGCAGAAGCAGGATAAATATATTTAAAAAAAATCAGCATGTAGGCATATCCAAACTGCATAAAATTCAGAAACAGAGAAAATCCTGAAGTAAGCCAGTGGAAGAAACTGCCTTCCCTATAGAGGAACAAGGACAAGAATTAAGTTGTACTTCTCTTCAGAAACCATACAAGCAAAAATAGAATGAAATGAAATATTTAAAGTAATGAAAAAACCAACCACTATCCTAGAATTCCATATCTAGCAAAACTCCTTCAAAAGTAAAGGAGAAAAAAGACTTTCTCAGACAAACAGAAGTTGAGGAACTTTTCACCAGTTGACCTACTTGCAAGAAATGTTAGAAGTTCTTCAGACAGGAGGTAAATGATGGAGGTCAGAAACACACAAAGTGTTAGAGAAGGAATTAATAAAAGTAAAATAAAGCCTTTTATTTTTCTTATTCTTAACTGATCTAGCATAATTTGTTCAAAATAATAATAGCAACAGTGTTTCCAATGAATGTAGTTTATAAGTGAAATGAATGATAGCTATGTAATAAGGGGTGGAAGAAGGAGTTGGGAATACTCTGTTGTAAGTTACATGCACTACCTGTGAAACCATATAATATTATTTGAATGTGGACTTAGATTTGTTGTATATTTCAAACTTGAGGACAACTGCTAAAAAGGTTTTCTTTTTAAAGGTATAATTGATAAGCTAAGATAGCAGAGAAAATGGAGTCATGTAAAACAGTCAGAACCAGAGAAGACAGAAAAAGAGTGGAAGACAAAAACAGACACAAAGAAAACAGGGCAATGAATAGACAACAGTTACAAATACAGTAGATATTATTAATCCAGATATGTCAGTAATCACTTTCAATGTGAATGCTCCAAATAGACTAATTAAAAGAGACTTTAAGAGTGAATAAAAACAAGGCCAAACTAGATGCCTGCAAGAAACCCACATTAAACATAAAGACAGATGAATTTAATGTAAAAGGACAGAGAAAGATACATCTGGCAGGCACTCATCAAAAGAAGGGTGGAGTAGCTGTAGTAATTTTAGGCAAAGCAGCCTCATAGCAAGGAAGATGATCACTGATAAAGAGGTGCATTACATAATGATAAAAGGGTTGATTTTCTAATAAAACATGACAGTCTTTAATGTGTACTTAATAAAAGAGCATCAAAATACATGAGACAGAAAGTGATAAATGCAGGGAAAAATAGATAAATCTCCTGTTATAACTGGAGACTTCAACACCTATCAGTGGTTGACAGATCCAGCAGGCAGAAAATCAGTAAGGACTTAGTTGAACTGAAGAGTACCATCAATCAACTGGATCCAATTGACATTTATAGAACACTTGGTCCAACAGTGATAGAATATGCATTCCTCTCCAGCTCACATGAAACATTCACCAAGGTAGATCACATTCTGGGCTATAAAACACACTTTAACAAGTATGAAAGAATAGACACCATAAAAGTATGCTCTCAGACCACAATGGATTTAAAATAGAAATCAGTAATTGATAGCTGGGAAATCATAAGATATTTAGAGATTAAACAATACAATTCTAAATTACACATAAAGAACTCAAGAAAAATGAAAAATATGTTTAAATGAAAAAGAAAATCTGTCAAAATTAATGGGATGTGGCAAACCCACTGTTAGAGGGAAATTTGTAGCATTGAATGCATGTATTAGAAGATTGATCTAAAATCAATAATGTATGTTCCACCTTAGGAAAACTAGAAAAAGGAGGACACATTAAATTCAAGGTGAGCAAGAAAAAAATACAGAATTAAAAGCAAAAAATCATTGACATTGGAAAAAAGGAGGGGTGCCTGGGTGAGCCAGTCAGTTACGCGTATAACTTTGGCTCAGATCATGATCTCATAGCTTGTGAGTTCAAGCCCTACGTCGGGCTCTGTGCTGACAGCTCAGAGCCTGGAGCCTGCTTCGGATTCTGTGTCTCCCTCTCTCTCTGCCCCTCCCCTGTTCACACTCTGTCCCTCTCTTCTTCAAAAATAAATAAACATTAAAAAAATTAATTTTAAAAAGGGAAATCAATAGCAAAAAGTCAATGAAAACAAAACTTGGCACTTTGAAAATATCAAAACTAAGTTGATAACTTAGATGAAATGGACCAATTCTTTGAAAGGCATATCTTCTAAAACCCATACAGGGAGAAATAATCTGAATAAGCCCATAACTGTTAAATTGAAACCAGTAATTCATAACTTTTTAAAGCAGAAAGCACCAGGCCCAAGTGGTTTCATTAGTGAATTTTACCAAGAATCTAAGGAACAAATCACACTAATTCTCTCCAAACTGTTCCAAAAAGTAGAAGTCAAATAGATACCTCCTAACTCATTCTCTGAGGCCAGCATTACTCTAATACCCAAACAGGCAAAGAAATTACAAGAAAGAAAAACTACCAACCAATATGTCTCAGGATGATAGATGTGAAAATTCTCAGCAAAATATTTGCAAATCAAATCCAACAATGTATATAAAGGATTATATACCCCAACCAAATGTGATTTATTTCAGGGATGCAAGGTGTAGTTCCACCTATGACAATCAATTAATATAACCCCTTATAGGGGCGCCTGGGTGGCGCAGTCGGTTAAGCATCCGACTTCGGCCAGGTCACGATCTCGCAGTCCGTGAGTTCGAGCCCCGCGTCAGGCTCTGGGCTGATGGCTCAGAGCCTGGAGCCTGTTTCCGATTCTGTGTCTCCCTCTCTCTCTGCCCCTCCCCCGTTCATGCTCTGTCTCTCTCTGTCCCAAAAAATAAAAAATAAACGTTGAAAAAAAATATATATATAACCCCTTATATCAACAGGCTAAAGAAGAAAATAATAATATCATATCAATAGATATAGATATATATAAATATATATTATATATTATATATTATATATTATATTATATATTGTATATATGTATTATATATTATATAATTATATATAATATATATATAAATATATTTAATACATATTAATATATATCTATATATAGATAGATATAAAATATATAGATATAGATATTCAGATAACTCTGAATATTCTGGATATTAAAGAAGAAGAATATGTGGTCCTCCTCTTGGAAATTCATTTGACAGAGAAGAAAAATGCTTATTGAACAGTTAATCAACACCTGAAATGTGACCTTTATACAAGCTGTAGACCGACTTTCAACTGTAAGGCTACTTTCAATTGTAAATCTAAGGCTATGAAGAATTCTAAGTATAGAAATGAAAAGAAGTTAATAAATACATGGAGAAGTCTTAAAAGGGAATGGAAAAAGAAAATTATATGTGACCTAAACTCTGTTTTTATTCTTACCTACAAAAAAAAAATTTTCAAAATACTAATGGTGCCTTAGCAAGGTCTCAAGTAACATTTTGAGCTATTCTTATTTTATCCGTCCTGATACATTCTGGACAGTTTGAGGCCTATATTTGAATAGATGTCCACAGCCAGCTAAGAAAAATGCTCATTACTGAAGGAATGACTCAGCAGTTGAAAATGATCAGCAAACATTTTCGTAGAAGTTCGAAGGTATCGATGGACTTCGATTAGTATTTTTGTATTTAAATAGAAAACACTTTTTTTTTTTTTCTGAAAAAGCCTTATTTTCCAAGAGTTTAACACTTTGTAGTGAAGTGCTAGCAAGACATCAGTGTGGGTAACAGTGTGGTTCCAAATTTGGCCTCTCATCAGAATCAGTGACTGAGGCTTCTTTTTTTAAAAGCTGCATTACAACGTTCCTCTTGATTCTGGGGGGGGGGGGGGTGCAGCAGGCCTGGAAATCTGTATTCTTCCTGAAGTCCCCAAGTGATTTTTCTTACCACGGGGAATGGAGCCCACTGCCTTTGAAGAACTCACGAGTTCTTTTGTCCATTGCTCTCCCTCAGCGAAAATAGATACAATTTACTACATGCATTCACTTTTCCCCTGCGTCATTTTTGGGCCTCTCTGCGGCATTATTGTGTACTCCAGATACATGAATGGACTCTGAATTTAACACGGATCTCCCCTGATTTAAATAGAGCTCTTTTAAGTTCACCAACACTTAGTTATTAACTTACACTGTAATAGCTTTTGTACCTTTTGCTGACTGTTTGATGTGGTTCTGGATTTTAAATACTTTGTGGTTTTTGTCATTAAAGAAAGATGGTCTTGGGGCACCTGTGTGGCTCAGTCGGTTGAGTGTCTGACTCTTGATTTCAGCTCAGGTCATGATCCCAGCACTGTGAGATCGAGACCCATGTTGGGCTCCCTGCTGAGCATGGAGCCGGTTTAAGATTAATTTTCTCTCTCTGTCTCTGCCTCTCTGTGTCTCTGTCTCTCGCTACCCCACTCATGCACTCTGTTTCTCTCTCTGTCTCTCTCAACAAAAGCAAAAGAGATGGTCTTGATCACTCTTAGTGTGGAGTCCATTTTATTCTCCCCATAGTATACCTGTGTCATCTTCAGTCAGGAACTGGAAGCCAGGGAAATCTTAGTTCTACCGATTTGGACTTGGAAACACATTTGAGATAATTGAAGAACTTCAGGCCCCATCTCTCTGTCACAGACACTTGATCTGGACCTCTAGCTTTCAGTCACAAGTACCACATCAAATCCAACTCATTAAAGAAATACATAACATATGTAGGCCACCTGGTGATTGAATGTTTAGTAGACTGAAGTTTGGGGGAAAGTGTCATTCTCTGTTAGGTGTTGTCTGTCCATCACTGACAAAGCCTAAAGTTCACATCCTGATGGTGGATCTTTGTCTCCCTTTATTCCTGCTCTCTGAATATCCTATGCAGTTTTTAAGCTATTTTCTCCCTGGGGTTCTTTTTTAAAGGAAAAATCATTGTCAACAGCGTAAGCAAAGCCCTGCGGTAATCAAAGCAGTATAGAGTCACTGGAGGAAGAAAAGTAGGGAGGAATCATTTAAAAAGCAGCATTCTTTTCTTGGGGCTGAGCTTCTTTACCCATCTGCAAACTGAAAAGAACTAACTGGGTGGTAGGATTCTGCCATTGTTCGCTAGGTGGTTTGGGTATGCCAAGCTGAGATTTGTTTTTCAGATCCTTCCACAGTTGCCTAAGAACAAGTAAGAAAATAGTTTGATAGCAGCAGATGTCCCCGAGTAGTGGAGATGATATTGTTATTGTTGTTTTCCCCCACGCCTTTGCTATTTTCCTACCTCTTGACAATGACCCTTTTAAAGATTACACGTTAATACTTTTAAATAGGCTTTCATAATAAAATGGACAAACCAGTTAGAAGAAACATAAGAGTGATTCTCTAAAACAAAACTGGCACTTCGAAAGTCTGGTAGTCTGGTTAAACCCACTTCAACATTGATTAAGATGTTTTTATTTTGTTCTGGGTTTCTTGCTCTACAATAAAAGAGTGGTATGTGGTAGCACAGAATTATAAAACTTGAAGTCATCTTTCACTAGTGCTGGCTACTCGAAGGGCATGTTTTCAACTGAAAAGATTTTTCGTAAAGCCCCACAGCCCTGCTCCAATTCCCTCATAAAGAATTTTATAATATAAAATCATACACCTGTCCACATATAGAGGGAAATACGTAAACACTAAAGTCTCATTGAAGAGGTATTGCTAAAATATATGCCGGAGGCACAGGTTTTAGACATGGTTATATCTAATATCTTTATTAATTAGCCTGTATGTGACTAAACAGTATATTAATGACACTCATGAGTTTTGTTCCACTGGGAGTTGAAGGCACTAATGAATACTAAAATTACCCAGGAGATGCGATAAATATAGCTCTAAATATGTTACTCACATGCTATTTTTCGAATGTCACTTATCTTGAGCCACCACCTTGTGTCTCTTTTTTTTTTTGAAAATGCTTTGAAATACAGGATTTAAGAAATTAACTTGGTCACATCAGTACACTTTGAATTACCTGTGTCCATTAAGTCCAAATCCCAAGATAAGGGCCGAATTTGTTTTCCGTTTTTGCCTAGGAAATTGCTTTAGTTAGAAAATGTATCTGAACTGTAAAAAGGAAAGCGGATGTGTGTTTCGAGAGTACGCATCTAGACTTCCGCAGGCATCTCTGGGTCATTGCTCCGAGTCCGTCTCCATTCCGTGCCTTTGTCTTTCTCAGATATATCTACCATATATGTCCTCTAAGGAGTGTGGCTTGCTCTGATTTCAGAGCTAATCAGTATCAGAGTAGCAGAAAGAATATCAATAACCTCAGTCCCAGCATCCAGAGAGGCCCAGAATTACGTCTCTTGAAAGATGCAGTACCCAGTACCACTTGGATGAACTGTAGACGCTTGCGTAGCTTTCCACATTCCCACATTCCTATTCTGCTCACGCTGTGTAAAGCCACTTCATAAGATGGGATTTTCCCTTGTGGTTTCCAGACATTCCCATTCACCGCTGAGGCTGAACGTGTACCCTGTACTTATGCCTGTTTTTGATGAGGTCCCTTACAGGTGGCCGGCTCTAGCCGATTTCCCTCCTTGGAGGCTTGGGGGCCGGGGAAATGTGCATCCACTCTCCTTTTAGTAGCCCTAATACAGTATCGTTGCCTGGGAAATTGAGGGTGACCTATATTTAACGCAAACCTTAGACTGTGTCTGTCAGTGGTCAGGCATCTCAAGCAAGCTGTGAATGTGGTTAACTCTAGGTCCTGTTAACTCTAAGTTAAAATTCGGAAAAGTACCCGAAGAGCTCATATTTTGTGTCACTTACTAAGAGATGGCCGTGTGCTTTAGGTATCATCCTTATAGGCACTAAAGCAGATTATTTTATTTTGAAAATGTCCCTGGCCTATATTCTTGCCCTACCCAAGGGCCGCTGCACTTTGACCAAAAACATCCAAGAAAATAAGCTGAGGGTCTGCCAGGAGCATGATAGACGGCATCTCCAAAATATTCTGTGTTGAAATCTTGAGGTTCAATGTGAGGGAAAAAATGGTAGGAGGGCACATTTTCCACAGTCAAATATATTAAGAAAACTCATTATGCTATATTATCCCCCTTGGAGTTTCTCAGTACATACTGGTATATTGAGGGCTCTGGGAAGTCTTGCAGTGAAAACAAAACCAGAAACTAAAACCTACTCAACTTTGTAAAAGCCAGCTTACTCTAAAATGATTTCACTTTTTTTCAGTGGCACCTAATATTACCTCACAGGCCCTATTTTTGGCAGTGCTGATGTAAACACCCTTGCAGCACTGACCGGGAGGTATATTTGATTCCCTGGAACAGTGTCTCAGCAAGATGCGCAGGTGCAGGTGTGGTCTGTTGTTCCACCCTTCATTACTGTCACCCCCTCTGCAACAGGTCCCTTGCAGGCCCTCGAACTTGATTTTCTCTGAGTACAGTGATTTCGCAGAGGACCTCCCATATGAATAGAGAAGAATAATATAACTCCAGAAGACAGGGACCTCAGGGTCCTGTCCCACCCATGCTGTGAGACCCGGGAGGTTCAGGCAGAATTGCAAAGGACCTTTATTTCCCCCTCAAGTAGTTTTGCCAGATGTGTGTGTGTGCGCGTGCGTGTGCGTGTGTATCAACAGTCCTATATTACTTTGTCTTGTGTTATTTTCTCCTCAGGGGACTCATGGAGGTGAGGTCCTTTGTCTGAAAGAAGTGATCCCAGTTTGGCAGAGGGAGGAAGTCCAGACTCTGCTAGGAATCAAGGTAAGGAATCAGAATGAGTGGTGAGACCACCCACTGCAGGAGGGAGGGGCCTTGCCATCAACCCTAGGAGGTCTCACGCAAGGACAGTGATGTGAGACGTCCCCTCGCTTCCCCATAAGGGTCTCAGAGAGGGCAAAGGCCTTGGTGTGAAGGGAGATGGCCGCAGGCAAGGACAGCCGGTGTCCTAGGAGTTGCCAGGAGTCGTGGTGAAGGCCCTGAGTGAGGCCTAGAATGGCAAACTGCCCTTAAAGTTACTTTGGGGTTGTGGGGAAACCAGAGAGAAATCCCCCAGAGTGGGGATGCAATGTGTCGTGTGCTCTTCTGTGAGTGCGGGTAAAAGCAGTGTCCAAATTCTCTGTTTTAACCACATTGTCTCTAGGCAGTTTCTGACACATAAAGGTGATTCTGTCGAGGTGAGATGTTAAGAAGCCACTAGGCATTCTTTGTACCTGGCCTGGATTGTCAGAGCCCACTCCATCAAAAGGGCATTCGGGGTGCCTGTGTGGCTCAGGCGGTTAAGCGCACGATTTCATCTTGGGTCACAATTTCACGGTTCTTGAGTTCGAACCGGTTCATCGTTCTTGAGCTCCTTGCTGTCAGCACAGGGCCCACTTCAGATCCTCTGTCTCCCTCTCTCTGTTTCTGTCTCCCTCTCTCTGTCTCATTGCCTCTCCCCCACTCATGCTCTCCCTTTCTGTCCAAAATAAATAAACAAAAAAATATTTTTAGGGATGCCTGGGTGGGTCAGTAGGCTAAGTGTCTGACTTCGGCTCAGGTTGTGATCTTGCAGTCCATGAGTTCGAGCCCCACATCGGGCTCTGTGCAGACAGCTCAGAGCCTGGAGCCTGCTTTGGGTTCTGTGTCTCCCTCTGTCTCTGCTCCTCCTCCGCCCTCACTCTGTCTGTGTGTCTGTCTGTCTCCTTCTCTTTCTCTCAAAAATAAATAAAAACTGACAAAAAAAATTTAAGGCATTCAAGTTAACTTATAGTGTGTTCTAGGTTTTTAGTGCAGGTTAAATTAATGAAAACAAGGATGGTTTAGATGAAAGGGCCCCTGGGAGGGCAGAAAGTTATTGATCCTTGACGCACATTTTTGGAGGTTTGTGTTGCATCTAACTGGGGAACTATACCTTATACCTGTGTTGAATGATTTATCGTGTAATAGGGAAATATTACTTAGTTTTCCTTGCTAATCAACATTTTGGCTGATTTGATTTTATTTGTTCTAGAATGGTACATATTTGCTGACAGCTGCTGGATTAAAAAAAAATCCCAGCAGGGTGGGGTGGTATTATTAGGGTTCAAATTAATCATACTAATAAATACCATGTAGAATTGTCAGTAGGCCATGTACTGTGCCAGGCACTTCACACATATGAACTACAGTCCACCATCCTGTAAGACAGAGCTTATCCAACCCACTTCACAGAATCAGAGTCTGATGCTCTCTAAGGTTAGTCATGTGCCTGGATTCGCGCAGCTGTTAAGGGACAGGGTTGAAACTAGACCTCTAATCTGGACTAGTCTAGAGTCCACACTGTTCTACTTCTACCCTGAGGTCCACCTTGTGTCTCTTAATTCGGTTTGCCCCTTTCTTCTTAAAAATGTATCTCTGGGGGCGCCTGGGTGGCGCAGTCGGTTAAGCGTCCAACTTCAGCCAGGTCACAATCTCGCGGTCCGTGAGTTCGAGCCCCGCATCAGGCTCTGGGCTGATGGCTCAGAGCCTGGAGCCTGTTTCCGATTCTGTGTCTCCCTCTCTCTCTGCCCCTCCTCCGTTCATGCTCTGTCTCTCTCTGTCCCAAAAAAAAATAAATAAACGTTGAAAAAAAAATTAAAAAAAAAATGTATCTCTGGGGCGCCTGGGTGGCTCAGTTGGTTAGGCGTCCGACTTCAGCTCAGGTCATGATCTCACAGTCTGTGAGTTTGAGCCCCGCGTTGGGCTCTGTGCTGTCAGTTCAGAGCCTGGAACCTGCTTTGGAGTCTGTGTCTCCCTCTCTCTCTGCCCCTCCCCCACTCACGCTCTGTCTCTATCAAAAAATGAATAAACGTTAAAAAAAAAAATGTATCTCAGGCGGCCAGAAGAAGGACTCTGTGCTCATACCACCCGGTTGGAATACATTCCCAGAGTAGTATGAATACCCAAGTAAATGAGAGGCATGAATAAAGAAAAGAATACATAGTGACAGTATGATCATCTATACATGAAGTTTCAGATGGCCTTAAAAGATGAGGGGCTTTCAAAGTCATCCTGGACAGCCCCTTCCCTGGAGAGTATAAATCTATATGAACAGAATGTACATGAGACTCAATGTTGCTGATGAAGAGAAGGAAAATAACAGCATATTTCACCCCTCACAGACCATCGCCTTCCTGGGACTGCCGTCACTCCCAGGACAGGGACTGAGGTTTGCAGAGCGGAAACTGCTCATGGGCTGGCAAGGATGTGGCATTTCCCGGAAAGCTTTTAACCGAAGATGCCGGGGCCAAGAGGAATAGCCCGAGGTTAGAGGGCCTGAGAGACCAATACCCCAGAACGTGGGGGATCACAGTAGGCTGCCACCTGCTCTCAGACTTAGAGGCCTCAGACAGAGCTGGCAGGCTGAGCATACCCCTCACTTACTCTTCAGGCCACTCAAGGACTTAAGAATTTTGGCCCAAGACAGACAGTCCCAGGTCAGTAGAAGGAGGAGTCCCGGCCTATGGCAGGTACGGACATGAGGACCCCAAATGAGGAATGATGGAAGGACTCAGCCAGAACAGTGGGCTTCCATGAAGCCTGGCTTAGGTCCTCAACTGTAGGAAATCCAGAACAGCATGTCTGGATGTGGCTTATTCTGACTTCCACGCCAGAGGTCCCCAGAAGGTGAATACTTGGACTTCATGGGAGCAGCCTCAGTGCAACAAGGAGTTCCAAGACTGGTCAGGTGTCAGGGTGAGGACTCTGAATCAGAATGAGGGACTCACCCCAGAACAGAATATCCCCACAAATGCCCCCAGTGCTGTCCTGGGATGCCCAGGACAGAATTGTGAGGTGGAAGAACCCCCTCATTCTCCCTGTAGTGTCTCATATAGGTGAGGATCTTGGGCTAGCGGGGACAGCCCTAGATGTGCAGAGAGAGAAAACCCAGGCCTTAGGAGTCATGGTAAGGACCCTGACTATTAGGCAGGGATCCTCCTACCAGCAGAGGCTGTCAAACAGATCTCCACCCTCTTCTTAGCCCCGGGAGGCCCCAGAAGAGCTATCAGTTCTTCTTCAGCCCGTTTGGCCACAGGAGGAGTCCTGGCCTTAATTGAAGATGAGGACCCTGCGTCAGCTGATGAGGGAAAAACTCCCTTAGAAAAAGCTTCCCAGGGCCCTGTTCGTGCTTCCAGGCTTGTGCAGCCCAGGAAGGGGTAGCCACGCACCGCACCGCGGGACCAGAGATTCCCCTCTGGCAAGTCAGGAGAGTGGAGCTTGGGAGGCCAGCAGGGGGAGGAGCCCCAGGCCCTGACGGAAGTGGGGAGGACCCTGGGCCAGGACGCGCGGGGACCACCGAGTTCTCGGCGGTGGGGTCCTCGAGCGCCCCACCCCTGCTTTCAGCCCTCGGAGACCCCGGGCGGCCGCCGCCGAGGGCCGGATGCGGCTGCGCCGACTTCTTTTCGGGCCCGGACCTCAAGGCGCAGGGCGCGCGGCGTTTGTTCGGCGGCGGCCGGATTCCCGGGACCGGGCTGAAAGTGAGGTGAGGACTCCCCGCGCCCCTGTAACAGAGGGGACCCCTCCCCGCCATGGGCCCGTTTGGCCCCGGCTCCAGGCGGTCCCGGCGGAATGTGAGGTGGAATTCGGCCTAGAAGTTCTCAGAGACCAGGCCTCCGTCTCGGGAGTAGTCCCGATACTACCGAGGGAGGCGGTCCTAACTAGATTCAAGATGAGGGCCCCAAGTGCTAACAAGCGGACCTTGACCCAACAGAGGGGGCTACTCTGGGAAGCACCCCTGCACTCAGCTCTAGGAGGCTCCATGCCCGGTAGACAGATGCCGAGGGAGCTGCCTTCTTTTCTAGCAGCTAAGGGGATTCAGGGTTATACCGACAGCTCGCATACTCAGCCTAGGAGGCCCGGGGCAGAGCTGGCAAGCTGAGGTGCCCCCTCATTTCCTCTCGAGGTGGTGATCTCAGGGAAGTGACGGCCTGTATCTAGTGGCATAAGCCCCATTCAGCGAAAGGATCCCAGTCCCTAAACAGGAATCGACGTTGTGGTACTGAGTGATGATGGGGGAATCCCTCCAGGAAAGAAGGGGGCCGCATGAAGCCCAAACCCTGTTTTCACACTTGGGAAACTTGGGCATGGTGACATGATACATTACACTCACTTCTTCCCAGAACATCTCAGGGAAGTGAAGAATCAGGTCAAAGGGGGCAGCCTCAGGCCAGCAGAGGGAGGATATGGGGTCATGCCACGTGTCATGGTTCATGAGTTGGAGCCCTGCGTGCGTCTCTGCACTCATGGCCCAGAGCCTGCTTGGATTCTTTCTCTCTGCTCCTCCCCCCTCCTTCTTCCTTACTCTTGCAAAAGCAATAAATAAATAAAGTCCTGCCTAGTATTATCTCTGGGAGACCTCCAAGGTAGATGCCATATGAAGTGCTCATCAGTTTCCACTCCATGGTAACAGGAAAGTGAGAGTCTTGGTCCAAGGGGAGTGGTTCTAGATCAGCAGAGGCAGAAATCTTAGACCCTGTTGTGAGCCAGATTTAGACCTTGAGTTGGGATCCTATGGAGAACCACCTGCCATAGGACATCAACCTGCCTGCAATAGCTTTTACTCTTGAGAGACCACGTTTGGTCAGTTAAGGTTGTCTTCGCTTCTTCCTCTTGGAACTTATGCTCTTAATATGAGGACTCTAGGGATCATCCAATCCTGAATAGAGGGGACATCAAAGCATCCATCTTAACCCTTTGATTTCAGCCCAAGAATCCTCAGGGGAGAGCCATCATGTTGAGCATCCCCTGACTTCTTTATATCAGGTCTAAAGGAGGTGATATTCTTAGTCTGAAGGTTAAACCAAAGTTAACAAGGGAGAGTGGTTCTGAGCCTTTTAAGGAACCAAAGTGAAGGCCTTAAATGAGGCTGAGGATCCCAGCGAACTCAGGACAGAATGGACCCTGCTGAGCTCTCAGCACTGGGCAGGGAAGTAGACTGAGGTGCCCCTTCACTTCCTTCTCCTGGGTCCCTGGGAGCTTTGAGGTGTGAAATAACAGGTAGCAGAGGGAAGGGTGCCCCATCTCTGCCAAGACTTGATATGATAACACTAAAGATAAATGGAGAGGGCCCAACATGCCAGAACACAGAGGCCTCTACTGCAGACATCTGCTCTCACCTCAGTAAACCCGAGGCAGGGCTAGTAGGATGCAAATAAGACTCACTGTGAGGGTTCTGTGGTTCTCTGTAAGATTCTTAGGGGATAGGATGACCGAGAGAACAGGAGCCTTTGTCGGGTCCTAGAGCAGTATCCTCAAGTATCCTGCCGAGGTCACCTTTGATAAATCCCGAGTGGAATCTACCTGTTGAAGGTGATGACATCATCTTATTTTCACTTCTGCAGTTGCCCATATCACCTCTCCACTGGCTCACACCCTTGCCTGCTATCTCTGAGCACAGCCATTATGCCTCGTGGTCAGAAGAGTAAGCTCCGTGCTCGTGAGAAACGCCGCCTTAACAGAGCCGAGACCCAAGGTCTTAAGAGTGCTCAGGCAACTACAGCAGAGGAAGAAGAGGCTACTCCTTCCTCCTCTCCTGTTCTTGGGGGTGCTTCCTCAAGCTCCCCTATTGCTGGCACTTCCCAGGAGCCTCAAAAAGCCCCAGCCACCACCAGGGCTGCTGCACGTGCTTCACAGCGAAGATCTAAGGCAGGTGCCAAGAGCCAGGATGAGGAAAGTAAAAATTCCTCTCTGGCCTCAACTTCCACCGGGAAAGCTCAAAATGATCCTCTAACCAGGAAGGTGGGGATGTTGGTACAGTTTCTGCTGTATAAGTATAAATTGAAGGAGCCCATTAAGAAGATAGACATGATGAAGATCGTCCACAAAAGGAACAGGGAGCAGTTCGCTGAGATCCTCAGGAGAGCCACTGAGCGCATGGATCTGGTCTTCGGCCTCGAATTAAAGGAAGTCAAGCCTGGCAGTAACTCCTACACCCTCACCAGCAACCTAGACCTCACCGACGATGGCACTATGAATAATCTCTGGGGCTTTCCGAAGAATGGGCTTCTCATGCCTCTCCTAGGTGTCATCTACTTGAATGGCAACTGCACCTCTGAGGAGCAGATCTGGGAATTCCTGAAGATTTTGGGCGTCTATGATGGAAGGAGGCACTTCATCTTCGGGGAGCCCAGGAAGCTCATCACCCAAGATTTCGTGCAGGAAAAGTACCTGGAGTACCGCCAGGTGCCCGGCAGCAATCCTCCACACTATCAGTTCCTATGGGGCCCCAAAGCCCATGCTGAAACCAGCAAGATGAAAGTCCTCGAGTTTTTGGCCAAGGTCCACAATACCATCCCCAGTGCCTTCCTGCCCCATTATGAAGAGGCTCTGCGAGATGAGGAAGAGAGAGCCCAAGCCAGAGCTGCAACCAAGCATGCTTCTACTGCCAAGGCCACTGCATGTTCCCAGGCCACATCTGGCCACTCTTCTCCCTAGAGAGGGCTGAGGCAGATTCTTCGCTTTGTCATGGGAAGGCCCGTTAAGTAGTGTTTGTCATGGGCACAAATAATTTGTTGATTACCTTTTTTTAAATATATTCTTCAGGCACTGTTCCTTTCAATAGAAAGTTTATGTAGATTCAGAATATAAGTTTTTGGATGACACAGATCACACATTTATTGCTGTTTATCAGTTTTAGGTGTAAGAGTTTATTTTTTTTGAAATACAGATCAGAAATTGTTAAATCACTTTTGTGATCCAGAGCAAGATAAGATGGCTTTACGATAGGATATCCTTGGAAATGTGAAAGAATTCCACACTAAAATAGTTAGGATGAGAAGATAGATAGATAGATAGATAGATAGATAGATAGATAGATAGATAGATAGATAACTAGATACATAGAAACCTAGATTCGTAGATAGATGGATAGGTACATAGGTACACAGATACATAGATTACATAGATACGCAGATAGGTACATTGATATAGTAATAATTGGTTAATTCTTTGTTTGCCTTACTCTTATTCTTTTTCTAAATTTAAAAGACATATACCTGCATTTGTTTATGTTTGTTAAGAATGTTTGATAATATATGATCATAATGAATCAAACCTCTTTATACATGTCTCTTATTTTACACAAACATTGAGCATCTGCTCTTGGGAAGTCTTCATCCTTGTACTGGGGGTGTTTAGTCAAAGAAGACCCAGCCCCTGCCCCTGCGATTATAGATTATAGGAGCAGCTGTCACTATGGGAAGAAGGTGAGATAGTAGTACTCCATAAAGAACAAGGGAAGGGGCACCTGTGTGGCTCAGTCAGTTAAGCATTTGACTTCGGCTCAGGTCATGATCTTGCGGTTCGTGGGTTCGATGCCCACATTGGTCTCTGTGCTGACAGCTCAGAGCCTGGAGCCTGCTTTGGATTTTTGTGTCTCCCTCTCTCTCTGCCCCTCCCCCACTGGCTCTCTCTCTATCTCACGTGTTCGCTCACTCTCTCTCAAAAATAAACATTTAAAAAAAAAGAACAAGTGAAAATCTTGGTAAAGAGGGGGCCGAGAGAACATACTACTTAGTTTTCATTCCTAAGCAGAATTTTGGCTGATGGGGAGGTTTTTCTTGGCCAGAGCACTGCATATTTTCTGACCTGTCTTAGATGTAAAATGAAACAAAACAAAATTCAGCTGCACAGATGGTAATGTCTGAGGTCAAGATAATCATAGTAATACCTGCCATTCCCAAATGTCTCAGTATAGATGCTTTCTGTACATTATACAGTCCTAAAAGATAGGGTTTATCAAACTTACTTCACAGGGGAAGCCTGAGGCTCATAGAATTAAGAGTTTGTCAGCGTGCCAAAAGGCATAGGGCTAGTAAATGACAAGGCTGGGCCTAGGCTCCCCGCCAGAATTACTACAGAGGCTACATTGTTTTACTCCTCGCACCCTGAGACACACCCTGTGTTTATTTCAGTTTTCTTTTCAGTACTTCAAAATTCGTCTTAGGTGCTAAAAAAGAATGGCCTTGTGTCCAAACTGCTGGGCTGGAATATATAGCCAGAGCAAAAAGAATGCCAGAATAGCTGAAAGGGATAAATAAAGGACACTATTAGGTGACAGTATGATTACATTTGCAATGCTAAATAATCTCAAAAGATCAGTGGCTCTCAAAATTAGCCTGGACAATCTCTTACCGGTAGAAAGGAAATCTAGCAGAACAGAAGTTACATGAGAATCTTCATCAGGCTGATAAACAGAAGGAATAGATCAATGTGTGTTTTCCCCTGACACCCCATCACCTGCCTGGGACTCCTGCCTTGTGCTAGTGCTTGCCCATTTCACATCACTCCCAGGACAGAGTCGCATTCTCTGCGAGGATTGTAAAGCAGCAACTGCTCCAGGGTTTGCAGAGATGTGCACTTTCCCAGGAAGCCTTAAATCCAAGAGACAGAAACCGAGGCAAGGGCCCCATGTAGGAGGACTGGGGAGACCAATGCCCCAGAATATAGGGAATGCCAAGGACTTCGGTCCCGTCTGTTCTTGCACACACAAGGTCTCAGACACAGTTGTTAGACTGAGCATACCCTCCCTTATTCTGCAGGCTTTTCACTGGCGTAAAAACCTTGGTCTGAGACCCAAGTTCTCCTATCACTAGAGAAGGGGTATTGGTCTCTCATAGATGTAATGGAGATAAACCTGAATGAGGGTGGTGGAAGGACCTAGCCAGAACAGTAGGATCCCATAAAATCCTGTCCCACTGTCAGCTCTGTGAGTCCAGAAGAGTCGTGGCTGCTTGTGGCTAACATTGATTTTTCAACTCCGGTCCCAGAAAGTTGAGACCTTTGTCTGATGGCTGTATCTTCAAATTAGCAGAGAGGGTGGGGTTCCAGGAAGGATACAGGGTCAGAGTGAAGATGCTGTGTGGGGACATGGGGGTCCCCCCACCCACATCTGACAGGGCTGCACCTAACCCCTTCTCTGCTGCTAGCCTAGGAGGCACAGGCGAGAGCTGCCACGCTCACGTGCCCCCTACCTCCGCCTTGTGCCTGGAGGGAATCAAGGAAACGAGGGCCTTGGTTTTATAGGCTGGCTATTAAGTGGAATCCCAGCCGTGACGGTGTCAAGGTGAGAACTCCGTATGAGGAATGGGGCAACCAACTACTCCGTACCAGGTATATTATGACATACTAGAACAATAATAATATTAAAATCAATGTGGGGTATGAATAAGGGGAAAAAAGATGATTTTTGCAGGCAATAGGATCATCTGCATATGTGATTTCAGATAACCTTAAAAGATCAGGGACTCAAAAAATTATTTGACTCAGGATCTTCCCTACAAAAAGCAAATCTATGAGAACAGTGGTTACACGAGACCTTAAGCCTGTACAGGAAAGAGAAGGACAAGGACCCATTCTTTGCAAGGTTTGGAGTAGGGAAGCTGCTCGAGAGTTTTCAGGGATGTGAAGCCCTTATTGGAAGTGACAAGGGCCTTTGGGAGGATACCCGTGAGTCAGGACTGGTGAAAGGGGAAAGCAGCGTTCCAGAGTGTCGGCTGTTCCAGAGGGAGCAGCCCCTGCCTTCTCTCAGAGCTAGAAGGCCCCAGGCAGAGCTGGCAGGCCAAGAATCTCCTCACTTTTTCATCACACTTGTCAAGGATTTGAGACTTTAGTCTGAGGAAGACTATCTCAGGTCAGTAGAGAGAGTTGTCAGATACAAATGTGAGTTTTCTTAAAAGGAGTGAAGGAAGCATCTACCCGGAACACTGGTGGCTCATAGAGTCCAGTTCCTGCCAGCAGCTCTTGGAGGTCCTGAATTCCATCGCATGATGAAGCATAAAGAGGCTTTGAGCGGCACCTGGGTGGCTCAGTCAGTTTAAGTGTCTGATTCTTCGTTTCAGGTCATGATCCCACGGCTCGTGGGATTGAGACCCACGTCCAGCTCTGTGCTGACTGTGTGGAGTCTTCTTGGGATCCGATGTCTACGTTTCTGTCTGCCCCTCCTATGCATGCTCTTGGACTTTCCCTCTTTCTCTCTCTCTCTCTCTGTCTCTGTCTCTCACACAAAGAAAGCAAGAAAGGGAAGGAAAAGAAAAGAAAGGGAAGAAGGGAGGGAGGGAAGGAGGGAGGGAGGGAGGGAGGAAGGAAGGAAGGAAGGAAGGAAGGAAGGAAGGAAGGAAGGAAGGAAGGAAGGAAAGAGGCTCTAAGAGGTGAGAAGAAGAGAACCTGCTGCCGTGGCCAAGGTGTGTGCCAGGGCCGTGAACCGGCAGTGCCTCCCACATATAGTGAAGTCTGGGGTGGGGAGATTGGTCATCTAGTGATGGAAATGAGAGGTCAGCATTTTAAGTAGTGAAGCACCTAGGTGGACGTGGAGGGGACCCATTGTAAGTCTTCTTTTTGTCCTTGCTTTGCTTGAGTGGGAGATTTATCTGTTTTTATCTTGGGGGTTCTTTTTGGCACTTTTAAAATACTGTTCCTTGTAATAGAAGGTTTATTTGATTTCAGTATCTGTGTTTATGAATAATATGTATCACACATATGTTGCTGTTGATCAGTAGAAGTATAAATGCTTTGGTATTTTGTACAACAAATTAAAAAATCCTTGCCGCTCTTCTCTTGGTCCAGAGCAAGATAACTTGTCACATGAGCAGGGGTTGTCTTGCAAATGTGAATGAACCCTGTGGTAGAATTGTTGGGATCAAGAGATAAAAGAAAAGGTTTTGTCTGAGTGGCATCAGCAACATGGTAGAATCAGAATTTCCAGCCCTTATTTGCCCACAGAAGCACAGAACTGACAATAACATAAGTAATAAAATACCTTTATGAAAGGTCCAGAATCTAATTAATAAGTTGCAGTACTATATGTGAGCATAAAACTGAGATCAGCTGCTCTTGAAATGGATAAGAAAAGTAATTAGACTTTACTGGCATCAGCCTCTCCCTCAAGTTGACACAATTTAGCCCTAAGAGAGATTGTGACTCCTCTCTGTGTTACGGGTAGGGGAGATTGGGGTGAAAATCCCATGCACCCAAAAAACTATTAAAGCTAATAAATGTATTCAATTGCAGGATGTAAAGTCAACACACAAAAATCAGTTGTGTTTCTACACACTAACAAGAAACTATTGGAAAATAATTAAGAAAATTCTATTTAAAATAGTTGGGACGCCTGGGTGACTCAGTTGGTTGACTGGCCAGACTCCTGATTTCGGCTCAGGTTATGATCCCAGGGTTGTGGGATCGAGCCCTGCGGTGAGCTCCTTGCAGAGTGTGGATCCTATTTGAGATTCCCTCTCCTTCCCTCTCCCTTCCTCTCTCCCCCCCCTCTCCTTCTCTCTCTCTCTCTCTCTCTCTCTCTCTCTCTCTCTCTCTCTCTCCCCCCCTCTCTCTCTCCCTCTCCCTCCCTCCCTCCCTCCCTGTCTCCCTCACTCACTCACACACACACTCTCTAAAAATAAAAAAAATAAAGTGTCAAAAATAAAATAGGAATAAATTTAACCAAGGAGGGGAAAGATCTATACACTGAAAACAGTGAGACATTGATGGAAGAAATTGAAGAATAATAAATAAAAGGAAAAATATCCAATGTTCACTGATTGAAAGAATTAATATTTTTTTTAAATTTTTTTTTCAATGTTTATTTATTTTTGGGACAGAGAGAGAGCATGAACGGAGGAGGGGCAGAGAGAGAGGGAGACACAGAATCGGAAACAGGCTCCAGGCTCCGAGCCATCAGCCCAGAGCCTGACGCGGGGCTCGAACTCACGGACCGCGAGATCGTGACCTGGCTGAAGTCGGACGCTTAACCGACTGCGCCACCCAGGCGCCCCGAAAGAATTAATATTTTTAAAAATATTCTTACTAGTCAAAATGATCTACAGATTCAGTGCAATACCTATCATAATTCCAATGGAAGTTTTCACAGAAATAGAAAAAAACCTGGAAATTCATCTGAAACCACAAGAAGCCCTGAATACTAAAGTAATGTTGAGAAAGAGGAACAGAGATGGAGGCATCACACTTCTTGAGTTTGAAATATATTGCAAAACCATATTCACCATAACGGTGTTATACTAGTATAAAAACGGACGCACAGACCAATGGAACAAAATAGAGCCCAGAAATAAACCCATGCATAAATTGTCAAGTGATCTTTGACAAGTCCACCAAAAAATACATGATCGGGAAAGGATAGTCTCTTCAGTAAATGGTGTTGGAAAAACTGAATATCCACATGGAAAAGAATTAAATTGGATGCTACTTATACTCAAAAATTAGTGAAAAATGGATTAAAGACTTAAAAATGAGATTGAAAGCCGTAAAACTCCTAGAAAAAAAGCATAGGGAAAAAGCTCCTTGACCTTCATCTTGGAAAAGATTTTTTTGAATATGACAACAGAAGCATAGGCAAGAAAAGCAAAAATGGTGAACAAGTGGGACTACATCAAACTGAAAGGCATCTATACAGCAGTGGAAAAATGAAAAAGCAGTCTGTGGAGAGGGAGAAAGTATTAGCAAACCATGTATCTGAGGGACTAATATCCACATTATATAAGGAATTCATACAACTCAATAGCAAACAAATAACTGAGTTTTAAAAATGAGTAAAGAACTTGAATATTTTTCTGAAGAAGACACACAAATGGCCAATAGGTATATGAAAGGTGCTCAACACCATTAATCCCCAGGGAAATGCGAATCAAAACCGTGATATCACTTCATACTTGTTAGGATGGCTACTATTAAAAAGGCAAAAAATAACAAGTGTTGGTGAGAGTAAGGAGAAAAGGGAGCCCTTGTGCTGTTGGTGGGAATGTAAATTGGTAGAGCCATTATGGAGAAACTGTTTGGAGGTTCCTTAGAAAAGTAAAATTAGAACTGCATGATTCAGCGAGCCCACTTGTGAGTGTATACCCAAAGGAAATGAAACCAGTATCTTAAAGAGATACTTGCACTCCTATGTTCATTACACCATTATTCACAATATCAAAGATACGGAAACAACGCAAATGTCCATCAGTAGATAAAAGGATAAAGAAAATGTGGTGTATACATACAATGGAATATTATTTAGCCTTAAAAATGAAGGAAGTCTTGGGGCGCCTGGGTGGCGCAGTCGGTTAAGCGTCCGACTTCAGCCAGGTCACGATCTCGCGGCCTGGGAGTTCGAGCCCCGCGTCAGGCTCTGGGCTGATGGCTCAGAGCCTGGAGCCTGTTTCCGATCCTGTGTCTCCCTCTCTCTCTGCCCCTCCCCCGTTCATGCTCTGTCTCTCTCTGTCCCAAAAATAAATAAACGTTGAAAAAAAAAAAAATGAAGGAAGTCCTATTACATGGGACAACATGGATGAATCTGGGGAACATTATTCTAAATGAAATAAATCAGTCACAGAAGGATAAATACTGCATGATTCTATTTGTAGGAGTTATCCAAAATAGTCAAACACATAGAAACACAGAGTAGAATGGTGGTGGCCAGGGGTTGGGGAATAGGGAAAATAAGAAGTTGTTGAAGTGGTATAGTTTCAGTTGTGCAAGATGAATAGGTTCCAGAGAGAGATCTGCTGTAAAGCATTGTGCCTATATGTAACAATGCTTTATTGTTGGTACACTTACAGATATCATATATTTTCACTCATATGTGGATCTTGCTAAACTTTACAGAAGATCATGGGGGAAGGGGGAAAAAAATGGAGGGAGGCAAACCATAAGAGACTCCTAAATACAGAGAACAAACTGAGGGTTGATGGGGGATGGGGGAGGGGCAAAGTGGGTGATGGGCAGGGAGGAGGGGCACTTATTGGGATGAGCACTGGGTGCTGTATGTAAGCCAATTTGGCAATAGACTATATTTAAAAGATTTTTTTTAAATTGTTAAGAGAGTAGTTCTCACATTGTGTTCATAGCACACCAATTAAAATGTGTGTTGTCTTTCCATCTCCCCAAGTAGAGAGTAAGCTGTTTAAGTACAAGTATTTGGGAAAGACCTTGCTTTTACACCCTTGATGGGAATGTAAATTGATGTAGCCATTATGGAGCAGTATGGCGGTTCCTCAAAAAATTAAAAATAGAGCTATCAAATGATCCAGCAATTCTATTTCTGTGTATATATGAAAAGGAATTGAAATCAGGATCTTGAAGAGCTATTTGCAGTTCATTGTAGCATTATTCATAATAGCCAAGACATGGATGCAACCTAAATGTTCACTGATGAATGAATGGATACAGAAAATATGGTATATGCGTACAATGAGATATTATTCAACCTGAAAAAGAAGGAAACCTTGCCATTTGCAACAACAGAGATGAACCTGAAAGACATTATGTTAAGTGGAATAAGCCAGACACAAAAGGACAGATACATGTTATATAAGGAATCTAAAATAGTCAAACTGATAGAAGCAGAATAGTATGGTGGTTGCCAGATGCTGGGAGGAGAGGTATTGGAGAGGTGTTGGTCAGAGTGTACACAGTTTGAGTTCTATAAGGCGAATAAGTCCTAGAAATGTATAGCAGAGAGCCTATAGTTAATGTCATAGTGGATATTTAAAAAGCTGCTGAGAGGGTAAATGTTATGTTAATTGTTATTGTACTCCTAAAATATAATAAAGAGGACAGGAGAAGACTATTGGAGGTCACGGATATGTTTATGGCATAGATTGTTATGGTAGTTCGCAGGTGTATACTTATCTCCAAGCTTGTATACATTACATGTGTACAGCTTTTGGTATGTCAATCATACCTCACTATAGTAGTTTTTGAAGAAGCAAATGTTTTGTCTTATTTGGAGTTGTAGTCTCAGCACAGTGTCTAGTATACAGTAGGCAATTTGTAAATATTTAATCAGTAAGAGAAAAAAAGTATAAATAAAAATATTGTCAATTCTTGGTTTGCCTAATTCCTTCTACTGTTTCTTTTTATAAAAGTAAAATTATATACCTGGATTTCTTTCGATTATTCAAGTATTTAAAAGAGAAATTAAATGTTGATGAGCTCACTCTCTTGTTTATTTCCAGTCATTAATTGAGAATGAGCTCTTTAGAAGCCTTCAGGTTATTACTGGGGATGCTTTTATTTGTTTTTGTTTTTAAATGTTTGTGTCTTTTTGAGAGAGAGAGAGAAAGTGTAGGGGAGGGGCAGAGAGGGAGACAGAGAATCCAAAGCGGTCTCTGCACTGATAGCAGAAAGCCTGATGCAGGGCTCAAACTCATGAGCTGTGAAATCGTGACCTGAGCTGAAGTTGGACACTTAACTGACTGAGCCATCCATGTGCCCCCTGGGGATGCTTTTAAAACAAACCGTCAAAACAGCAACAATAAGTTCTGGCCCCTGCCCATTGAATTTTAGAGTCTGGATGCTGCTATCATGTAAAAAGAGATGGTTATATATTCACTGTGACCTAAAGAACAAGTAAAAAAAAAAAGGGGGGGAGGGGGCTGAAGAGGGAAGGTGGTTTGAGTTGTACGCAGTCAAGTGTCAAAGTTCTCGGGCCAGGCAGTGTGGAGCCTTAGGAAACTGCAAACCCTTCAGTGAGGGATAACTTTAAGTAGGATTGCATCGTGGACTAGATGACGCTGTGGGAGTGGTGAGCAGGGGCCAGATCCTCAAATGGAGGGCCTCGGAGATGAAAGACTAAGCCTGTGATGGAAATTTGTCCTTAACATGGCCTTTGGGATTATGGCTAAACCAAAGAAAATCTCCAGGTGGTGTAGGAATGAAAGGTGTCTGTGCTCTTGCCCAGGGCAGCTGAACACGATGCACAGACTAGATGGTCTATGTACAACATCACCAGGGAGTTTCTGAGCAATAAGGATTATACTTCTTTGAGGTGGAGTGTTCAGAACCCACTGGACTGCACTTTTCACTCTGGGTTGGGGGAGCCACAGACCACTCTATTAAAAGGGTCTCTTTTACTCAGTTACTTCATCCTGCATGTAATACGGCAAATTCTAGGCAAGGTCTAGATTTTTGCTGATGGTTAAATGAGTGAAAATAATGGTGATTTAGATTGAAGGGTAGCTGGAAGTTAGGGAAAATATTGGTCATTGACAAAAATTTTGAGAACTTTGAGTTGTATCCAACGGGGAAAGACTCTCCCACAAACACACTGTATATTATAACCTTGAATGAGGATATATTACATAACTAGCGTTGCTAAGCAGCATTTTGGTTGTGAGTTCTTTGTCTTGGAGTTTGGTAATGCACTCAAGTTCACAGGGCTACTAAGTGACAGGGCTGGGACTAGACTCCTGGTCTGAATTCGGCTAGAACACATGCTGATCATTCCACTCTTCTCTGCCTAAAGCAAACCGTTATGTTCCGTAATACTCCAAAATGTCTCTCAGGGGGTAAAAATGAGGATTCCGTGTCCAAAGAACTGGATTGGAATACGTAACCAAAGCAGTTAAGAATACCACAGTAAATCAAAGGCATGAACAAAGAGGAGAAGCAGAAAATGTCCAGTGACAGTATGATTATCTACATAAGCATTGTCAAATGACCTCAAGATTGTGGAATCACAAAACCATCCTGGACGACTCCTTCCCATTAGGAAGTAAATCATTTAAAACAAATCACATAAGGGGCGCCTGGGTGGCGCAGTCGGTTAAGCGTCCGACTTCAGCCAGGTCACGATCTCGCGGTCCGTGAGTTCAAGCCCCGCGTCGGGCTCTGGGCTGATGGCTCAGAGCCTGGAGCCTGTTTCCGATTCTGTGTCTCCCTCTCTCTCTCTGCCCCTCCCCCATTCATGCTCTGTCTCTCTCTGTCCCAAAAATAAATAAACGTTAAAAAAAAAAATTAAAAAAAAAAAATCACATAAGAGGCTCACTGACTACTGTGAAGAGGGATAGATCAGTGTCATTTTTCTTTGACACCCCATCTCTGTCCCGAATCCCCTGCCTTATGTTGCAGTTTCCCCATTTAACATGAAGCCAGGCACTGGAACCTGCAAAGTTTGCATTAGGGACACTGCTCAAGTTTGCATGGATGTGGAGTTTCCCAGGAATCCTTTAGTTATACAGGACCCCCATTAATGAAGATTGGGGAGATAACCACCCTACTTTATAGGGGGTCCTTCAGAGACCTGCCAAACCAGCTGTGAGGCCTGGAATGCCCAGGCAGGGCAATCAGAGTGGACATTCTTCTTTCACTCCTCATATTTCTTAGCAAGGTCAAAGTCTTAGCCTAAGAAAGGGGCCACACTTCAGTAGAAGGAGGCTCCTGGGTTGTATCGATAGATAGATATCAAGTTGAGGACCCTAGATGATGAATGTAGAGACCACTGACTCCAGAGCAGTGGTATTCCACAGAGACTCAAATCTGCTGTATACCTCTCAGGACCCAAGCATCCTTGGCCTAGTGTGGCTCACTCTTCCACCTGGGAGGTCTCAAGAAGGAGCAGTCCTTGATCTGAGCAGAGTAACCTCATGTCAGGGAAGATGGAGTCACACGATTGAACAGGAGCAATGTCAGGTCCCTGAGTGAGCAAAGAGGACATCACTAGACCCACAAATGAGGGAGCTTTACAAACCCCTGCACCCATCTTAACCGTGGAGAGGGCTCAGGTGGAGCTGTGAGCCTGAGAAGCCTCATTTCTGCCTGGTGAGTCTCAGGATGAGAGCCTTGTCTGACAGGGTGCAGGCCCCAGTTCTGCAGAGGGAGACGTCTTGGCTGTAACCGGAGTGAGGGAGGCTCACAGAATCCTGCCCTCTTTTCAAGCCTATGGGGCCCCAGGCAGAGGTAGTCGGAAACGGGGCATCCTGACTCCTCGCCAGGGACTCGGAAAGGTGAGGGTTCGCTTTGGGGGCTGGCAGACTTGGGTCAGTAGGGGGAGGAATCCCAGGCTCTGATAAACACCAAGGTGAGGACACCGAATGACAACCTAAAGACCACTGACTTCAGAACACTGCAATCGCATAGAACCATGTCCTTGCTGTCAGCCCTCAGAACCCCACGTGGCCATGGCCGGATATGATGTATCTGAACTTCCGCTTTGGAACCGCGGGCCTCGCCCAGTGTTAGCAGCATTTCTTCTGCTGAGGAACGGAAGATTACTTCCCAGGAGTTCTTTGAAGTCAAGGTGAGGACCTGAATGTAAAATGAAGGGACCACACCGCCCCCCCCCCCACTCCTGTAACAAAGGTGGCGCCACAAAGTACTGCCCCTGGGGTCTAAAATGGAATGTCCTGACAGGACCGTTAGGCCGAGTTTTGTCTGGAAAGTCTCAGGGAGGAAGGCGTCGGTCTAAGATAGTAGCCCTGGTTCTGGTGATCAAGGAAACCTAGGCCCTAAGTAGAGTCAAGAGGAGGGTCCTGAGTAGCTAATGAGGGGATCTTTTCCCAGTAGAGATGGCGATAGAAACCGGTACGCCTGCTTTGGTTCTGGGAGGCTCCAGGCAGGGGCAGTTTTATTTGGTAGGCTCTGACTACCGCCGCCTCGCCCGCTACTCCCGCCATCCCCCACCCCTAACCGTGAGAGCGCGCGCGCGTGCGCGCGCTCATGCGGACACACGCCTCTCTCTCTCGCTCTCGCTCTCTCTCGCTCTCTCGCTTTCTTTCTTTCTGTCTGTCTCTGTCTGTCTGTCTCTCTCTCTCTCTCTCTCTCTCTCTCTCTCGGGGCTCCAAGAAGTAAAGGCTAAAGCCAAATAAATTTGGATTTTGGTGAACTGAATTTAGTAGAGGGAGGAGTCCCAGGTCCTGATATCAAAGTGAAGACCCTGAGTCAGGACGTAGGGATCACCAACTCCAGAACACTGGGATCCCATGGAGCCCTTTCCCTGCTTTTAGCCTTTGGAGACCCTGAACGGTTGTGGCCAGTTATGACTCATCCTTCTGTCCTCTCCAGAGTTTCCAGGAAGTGAGGTCATTTGTGGGGGAGTGGGGGTGGGGGTGGGGTGGTGAGGCCACTGGCCAGCTGAGGGTGGAGTCCCAGTACTGGCCTGGAGCCAAGGTGAGGACCTTGAGTGGGGACTGAGAGGACCACCTTGACCCATAACACAGGGTGCTCTCCTAGGTCCCGCTGCTGCCCTTGGCCCTGGGAGGCCTGGCAGACCTATCAGACTTTCTGCCTGGAAACTCTCAGATAAGGAGGGCCTTCATCTAAAGGAGTAGCCTGGATCCTGCAGATGGAGGAGGCCTAGGCCCTAAGTGCCATGAAGGTGAAGCCCTGGAGTGCTAATGAGGGGACCTCTCCCCATTTAGGGAAAGCAGCATCCCTATAGCTTGTTTCTGGAAGGCTCTTGGTAAGGGTAATCCTATATGGAGGTCCCTGAATTTCCCCCCTAGGGGCACAGGGAATTGAGGGATTTGCTGTAAGGCAGGAGGCCCAAGTCCTACCAGCGTATTGGCGGCCAGCGGCCTAAATCCAACCTGTAGTTAAGGTCAGAGACCTAAGGGAGGACTAAGGGGAACACCAACTCTAAAAAGGGGGTCTCACAAATTCTGGCCCTTCTCTGATAAAAAAGAATGTAATCTGGCCATTTGCAACGACATGGATGGAACTAGAGAGTATTATGCTAAGTGAAATGAGTCAGAGAAAGACAAATATCATGTGATTTCACTCATGTGGAATTTAAGATACAAAACAGATGAAAGTAAGAGAAAGGAAGCAAAAATATAAAAACATGGAGACAAACCATAAGAGACTCTTAAATACAGAGAACAAACTGAGGGTTGCTGGAGGGGAAGTGGGTGGGGCGAATGGCTAAATGGGTGATGGAATTAAGGAGGGCACTTGCTGGGGTGAGCACTGGGTATTGTATGTAACTGATGAATCACTAAATTATATTCCTGAAATTATTATTACACTATATGTTAACTAACTTGGATGTACATTTAATAAAACAAAATAAAATAAATAAAATGAAATGAAATGAAATAAAAATTCTGGCCCTTCCCTCAGCCCTGGGGAAACCCTGAATATTTGTTAGGCTGAGGAACCCGCCTCCCCCCCCCCCCCGCCTCATTTCTGTCTGGAGAGTCCCAGAGATATGAGCATGTTGGACTTATTGGCCTCAGTTCTGCAGAGGGAGGAGACCCAGGGCTCCACAGGAATCAGAGTGAGGAATAAAGAGTGATGGTTCCACTCACCCCCCCCCAAAAAGAGACAATAGAGGGCCCCCCTTGCTTGTAGCACTGAGGAGCCCAGGTGTGGAAGTCAAATGTATGTGAACCCAACTTTATTTCTTATGTCATCAGGTTGGTGAGAGCCTTTGTTTGAGGGGAGAAACATCAGATCAGCAGAAGAAGGTGTCCCAGGCCCTACCTAGAGCCAAGGTGAGGAAGGTGAATGCGGACTGAGGACCCCATTGACCCCAGAGCAGATTCCCTCAGAACTGTCAGCAGTGGGTCACAGTAGTGGGCTGAGATGCCCCTTTAGTTCCCCTTGAGGGGTCTCAAGATGATGAGGACCTGGGTTTGAGATGTCAATTTAGAGCAGCACCGAGGAGGGGGGCCCGGCCCTGCCCAAAGCCGTTATCACGGTCCTGAATGTGAACTGGGAGGATCCCCATTCTCCATACCAGAGAAGATTCTGCAAAGACTCGGCCTACCCAGCACCGCTCTCAGCCCGAGTAAGCACCAAGCAGGGCTGGCAGGCTGCAGCCTGAGGCTCACTTTAATTACTTCCACGTGGTTCTCAGAGGACAGGTTGGTCATAACAGGAGCCCTGTGGTTGGTTTCCTAGGGCAGTGCCCTCACAGAACCTGAGAGGCAGCCTTGGTTAAAGCCAAGGTGGTCTCTCCCAGCTGAAGGTACTCCTTCTCATCCTCTCTTCTCTCATGCCCAGATCACCTGCTGTCCCTGACTACAGTCATCATGCCTCGGGCACAGAAGAGTAAGCTCTGCACCGGGGAGAAGCGCCACCAAGCCCAAGGTGGGACCCAGCCTCAGAGGGGTGCTCAGGCCCCTGCGGCCACAGAACAAGCATTCCCTTCCTCGGCCTCTCCTCCCTTTGAAGTTCTTACTCAGAGAAATCCTGCTGCCAGGTCACGTAGCGCTCCCAAGAGGTCTCAGAGGGCCGTGTCCGCCACCACAAAGTCTGCAGGTGTTTCTCGCACAAGATCATACAAAGGAGCCGACTGCCAAGTTGAGAAAAAGCAAAGTTCCGTCCAGTCCCCACTCTCCATTGTGCAGTCTCAGGGGGACCCTGTAAGCAAAACAGCGAGTGTTTTGGTAGAGTTCCTGTTGCACATGAGCAGAAGGAAAAGGCCCATTATGAAAGCTGATATGCTGAAGTTTATCAATAAAAAGCATAAACATCGCTTCGTTGAGATCCTCAAAAGAGCCTCTTTCAGCTTGGAAGTGGTTTTTGGTGTTGACTTAAAAGAAGTCGATCCTACCAAGCATTCCTATGTCCTTGTCAGCAAAATGAACCTCCCCAACAACGGGACTATAAACCGTGGCCGGGGGTTTCCCAAGACCGGCCTCCTGATGAATCTCCTGGGCGTGATCTTCCTGAAGGGCAACTGTGCCGCCGAAGAGAAGATCTGGGAGTTCCTGAATAAAATGAGAGTCTATGCGGGGAAGAGGCACTTCATATTTGGGGAGCCCAAGAAGCTCATCACCCAAGATTTGGTGAAGCTCAAGTACCTGGAGTACCGGCAGGTGCCCAACAGCGATCCTCCACGCTATGAGTTCCTGTGGGGCCCCAGAGCCCACGCCGAGACCAGCAAGATGAGAGTGCTCGAGTTTTGGGCCAAGATTAACCAAACAGTCCCAAGTGCCTTCCACCCTTGGTATGAAGAAGCTTTGAGAGATGAGCAAGAAAGAGCCGAAGCCACAGTCCCACTCCAGGCTGAGACCGATGCTACGGCCAGTGCATGTTCCAGGGCATGTCCAGCAGCTCCTCCCACACCTAGTGAGGTCGAGCCTGATCCTTCACATTGTGACTGAAGAGAGCAGTCAGTGTTCTAAGTAGTGGAGGCCTGGGTGTGACTGAGGGAACAGCATGTAATCCTTGGTGCTCCTGTTCTGTATAGGTAATTTGGAGATTTATCAGCAGTTTGAGGTTTTGCTACTTTTCAAATGTTGCTATTTTGAAATGAAATCTTACCTAGCCTTATAGTGTAAATTTATGGATTATTTTGGCTTCACTTGTTATCAGTTTAAAAGAGTGTTGCTGTTTCATAAAACAAACTGGGAAATTGCCCATCTTATTTAGTGTTCTGGTACAAAGTAGCATGGCATTGAAATATGCATTTCCTTGAAAATGTAAAAGGACTTAAGCAGTGAAATATATGGAGTCAAGAAGTGGAGGAGAAGAGTAAGATGGTCTGTATTTGGTTTCCTAATTCCTTTCACTCTGTATTTTGTAACGTTGTAAATAACGGCATGTGTTTGACTAATGGAAGAATGTAGCATCACATTTTAATGAATTAGACTCACTGCTCACAGGCTCGTTTATTCCCCAAACATTGATGGAGCGTACGCTCTTAGAAGGCTTCATGTTAGCCCTGGGAGAGCTGACAAAAAGATCAAGACACTGACCATGAAATCACAGAGGCGAGAAGCATCTGTCATATAAGGAAGAATGGTGATCTGCACTCTCAGACCAGAAGGACACATGACAAGACAGGAGAAAACAGGAGAGAGGTGGTTCCAGATGAGAGGAGTTAAGTGTCAGTGCCTGAAGCAGGGCAGTGCTGAGTCTTCAGAGACTGCAGTTCCCTCAGGGGGAGGTAATTCTAAGTTAGCTGCATGGGGGGCTCCAGGAGGCTGTGATCACAGGGAGCTGGGCCCAGACCCTCCCGTGGCGGGCTTCAGAATTGAAAGACTAAGCCCAGAATGGCAAACTGCCCTTAACACTTACTTTGGGATTGTGCAGAAAGCAGAGGGAAATCACCCCAAGCAGGGATCAAGTGCGTCCTATGCTCTTCTGCCAGTGCAGGTGAACGCAGTGTGCAGATTGGAGGTTTTATTTACAACATGTCCACAGAGTTTCTGCGAAATAAGAGCATGCTCTCTTGTCATGGGTGCCCAGAATCCCCTGGACTGGCACGCGTTGCCCTTGGTTGGGGGAGCCAAAGCACATGCCACTAAAGCATCATCCACATTAGGTCACCTTGCATGGCATTTGGCAAACTCCAGGCAAGGTCTAGATTTTTGTTGGCGGGTGAAAGAATGAGAGCCAGGGTGGTTTAGGAAGAAGGGTGGCTGAGGGGCGCCTGGGTGGCTCAGTCCGTTAAGCGTCCAACTCTTGGTTTCGGCTCAGGTCATGGTCTCACAGTTTTGTGGGTTCAAGCCCCGCGACACGCTTTGCACTGACAGTGCAGAGCCTGCTTGGGATTCTCTCACTCTCACTCTCTCTCTGCCCCTTCCCCACTTGCACGGTCTCTGTCTCTAAATAAATAAGTAAATAAATAAGCAATCAAACAAACAAATGGCAGCTGAGAGGAAGGTAAGTTTTGGGGCCTTGAAACACATTCTAGGAGCTCTGTGTTGCATCTACTAAGGAAGTCTACCTTATGCCAACATTGAATGACATACTTTAATGGGAGAGATACTACTTAGTGTTCCTTGCCAAGCACAATTTTGTATGATAGAGTTGTCTTTGTTCTGGAGCACTGCATGGTTTCTGACATCCCCTGAATTAAAAATGATTTAATTGAGATCATTGTAATGGGTTGAAACTCCAAGGGACCAATTAATCCTAGTAAGAACTGGCATCCTTTAAAGCTCAACACAGGCCACACAATGTGCCATGCACTTTACATGCATTATGGACATCCTACCAGTCCCCAAACAGAGCTCATCAAACCCATTTCACAGATGAAAAGACCGCCTCACAGAGTCTGGTATCGCTGTCCAATTTCACGTGGGTGCTAAGTGACAGGGTTGGAACTAGGCCCTTGGCCTGAATTAGTCTGCAGCCCAAACTTCCACTGCTCTGCACCTCAGGCTGATGTCGTGGTCCTTAACTCCCCTTTTTTCTCACTACTACAGAAAGTATCTCAGGTACTAAAAAGGACTCTTTTTGCCCAAGACACTGGAGTGGAATACATAACCATAGCAATTACCATATCAAAATAATTGAGAAGTGTGAATAAGGGAGAGAAAGAGATAACATTCAGTGACAATAGGATCATCTATATATTCAAAGTCAGCCTCGAAGATCAGGAGCTCACAAAATCATTTTGGACGACCCGTCCCATAAAGAAAGTTACATTCATTCAAACAGAACTTACATAAATACATGAAACACTAAGTGTGATTGCTCAAGAAGTGGATTATTTTTTTTTCTTTGACAGCACATCTGTTCTGGGGTCTCTGCTTTGTGCTATCGCTTCCTACCTCGCATCACTCCTGGGACACGGACCCAATCTCTGAACGATTTGCTATAGGGAAATAGTCCAGAGTTTGCAGGGATGTGACCTTTCACAGGAAGCCTTGCGTCAAGAAACAGGAGCCGTACGTGAGGGGATGCTCCTGCTAGGCGAAGCGTGAGCATCCCCTCACTTAGTCCTCAGGGTTCTCAAGGACAGGTGAGTCCTGCCGTAGGAGGGTGGCCTCAGGTCACTAGAGTCGCTGACACGTATGAGATTGAGGACCCTGAATGAGGAATGCCAAAAGCACCCACCCAGAACAGTGTGGCCCATAGATGCCTGTCCCCTGCTGTCAGCCCTTAGGGTCCCCAAACAGCCTTGGAAGGACGTGGCTGAAACTGGTTTCCACGTAACAGGCCGAGAAGGTGAAGAGCTCGGCCTGAGCTTGGTTGACTCTGGTCAGGAGAGGTAGGATTCCCAAGGTATGCCAGGAGGAAGGCCAGTATCCTGAAGAGGTCTGGGACCACTGTGTATCAGTGGAGACCTCACAGAATCCTTCCTACTGTCATGAGAGATCCAGGCATAATTGTCAGTCAGAGATGGCTTCCTATCCTTCTCAGGGCTAATAGAAAAGTTGGGAGGTGCCAGGTCAGAGAGAGGAGTCTTGGGACATCACATAAGGCAGATTTAGGACACTGACTTTGAAACCTGAGTGGGAGCACCATATCCTAGGTGCCTGCCATAGCCGTCACCTGCGGGACACCATGGCACATGTGGCCAAATAAAGGCCAAATATAAGCCTTCCTCTGAGGAAATGCCCTCAGATCAAGAAAGAGAGGAACCTCGGGCCCTGCCAGGAGTCAGGTCAAGGAAACTGAGTGAGAACGGATGGACCACCCATCCCTGAAAACGGGAAAACAAACCGGGTGGCCCTGCCCTTGCACTCCAGACTTAAAGCCCCAGGGCAGGGTGTGAACCTGAGCGCCCCCAACATCACTTACTTTTCAAACAGCGACCTCATTTTCTAGAGCAATTTTACATTCACAGCAAAACTGAGCAGAAAGTACAGAGAACTCCCAGGTACCCTCTTCCTGACGCACACAGCCTCCCCCACTTTCCGCGTCCTGCCCCAGAGTGCTACCTGTGGCGCAACCTGTGAACTCGCACCACCACGTCATTAGCTCCGCAAAGCCCATAGTTACATCAGGCTTTGGTCTTGCTGTTGTACGTTCTGTCCCGATCATCCCTCCCTCCCCCACCCGTAACCCTTGGCAACCACTGATCTTCTTACTTTTCCAGCAGTTTTGCCTTTTCGAGAATGTTATACATTTGGAATCATGCTGTATGTAGCCTTTTCAGATTGGCTTCTTTCACTGAGTACTACGCATCTAAAGTTCTTCCCTGTCTTTCTGTGGCTCGATTAGCTCATTTCTTTTCACACCGAACAATACAGACCTAACTCAGTGATACGCAGGTTTGGTTCCAGACCTCAGCAATAGAGTGAGTATCACAATAAAGTGAGTCAAATGAATGTTCTGGTTTCCCGGTGCATATAAAGGTTATGTTTATACTCTACCGTAGTCTATTAAGTGTGCTATAGTATTATGTGTAAACAAAAAACAACATGCATACGTTAATTTTAAAATGCTTCATTGCTAAAAAAGTGTTAGCCATCGTCTGAGCTTTCAGAAAATCACCTCTTTGCCGGTGGAGGGCCTTGCCTTGATGTTGAGGGCTGCCGACTGATCAAGGTGGTGGTTGCTGAAGGTTGGGGTGGCTGTGGCAATTCCTTAAAATAGGGCAATACTGAAGTTCGCCACCTTGATCGACTCTTCCTCACACAGATAATTTCTCCATAGCATGTGATGCTGTTTGATAGTTTTTTTTTTACCCACCCCAGAACTTCTTTCACGTTGGAGTCAATCGTCTCAAACTCTGCTGCTGATTTATCAGCTAGGTTTATGTAATATTCTAAATCCTTTGTTGTCATGTCAACACTCTTTCAAGCGTTTTCACCAAGAATAGTTTTTAGCTCAAGAAACTACCTTTTTTTTTTTTTGTTCATCCATTAGAAGCAGCTTCTCATCCATTAAACTCCTCATCTCTTTTATTATGAGATTGCATCAGTGCAGTCCCATCTTTAGGCTCCAATCATAATTCTAGTTCTCATGCTAATTCCAGTTCTCTCCACTCATTTGGTAAATGAGCTTTGGCTTCAACTTTAAGTCTCCAACTGCATTAACCCCTAACAAGAGAGTCAGCCTGTCCTTTGAAGCTTTGAAGCTGGGCATTGACTTCTCCTATCTAGTTATGAAAGCCCTACGTGGCATCTTCTTGCAGCATCAAGCTGTTTTATTTACACTGAAAATCTGTTGAGTGCAGCCACCTTCACGAATGCTCTTAGCTAGATCTTCTGGGTAACGTGCCGCAGCTTCTCCATCAGCACGTGCCGCTTCACCTCGCGTGCTCATGTTACGGGAAGAACTTTCTCCTTAAACCTCATGAACCAACCTCTGCCGGCTTCACACTTTCCTTACGTGGCTGCCTCACCTCTCTCAGCCTTCACAGAAATGAGAGAGCCTAAAGCTATGGATTAGGCTTTGGCTTAAAAGAATGTCGGGGCTGGTTTTGATCTTCTATCCAGACCACTTGAACTTTCTCGATATCCACAAGAAGGCTCTTGTGCTTTCTTATCATGTGTGTGCTCACTGGAATAGCACTTTGAATTTCTTTCAAGAACTTTTACTTTGCATCCACAACCTAGATAACTTCAGTGCAAGAGGCCTAGCTTTTGGCTTTCTCGACTTTGGACATGCCTTCCTCACTAAGCTTAATTAATCATTTCTAGCGTTTGATTTAAAGTGGGAGATGTATGACTCTTCCTATCACTTGAATGTTGAGAGGCCAGAGTAGGGTTGGTTATTAATTGGCCAAATTTCAACATCTTTGTGCCTTAGGCAATAAGGAGGCCTGAGGAGAGGGAAACATATGGGGAATGGCCGGTCAGTGGAGCAATCAGCAGTTATCAACTAAACTCACCCTCATATATGGGTGTGATTTGTGGCGCCCCAAAACAATTGCAAGAGTGACATCACTGATCACAGATCACGGTAACAAATAACAATGAAAAAGTTTGAGATACTGCAAGTTTTACCAAAATGTGGCACAGAGATACAAAGTGAGCACATGCTTTTGGAAAAATGGTGCCAAGAGAATTGCTCGGTACAGGCTTGCCACAAAACTTCAATTTAATAAATGCAATATGTGCAAAGTGCAGTAAAGTGAAGCACAATAAAACAAGGTATGCTTGTATTCCATTGTTGGGATGTACCATAGTTTATCCATTTACCTGCTGAAAGACGTCTTGGTTGCTTTCAAGTTTTGGCAACTATGAATAATGCTGCTATAAACATCCATGTGCAGGTTTGGTTTTGTTTTTGTTCTTGTTTTTGTTTTGAGGATGTAAGATTTCAACTCATTTGGGTAAATACCAAGAAGCATGATTGTTAGGTGGTATAGTATGTTTAGTTGTTGTTTTATTTAAAAGAACACTCTTTTGAGGTATGATAGACAAAAAGCTGTGCAAATTTAATGTGTACCAATTGATGAATTTGCAGATAAGTACGTACTCATGAAAGTGCCTCCACAATTTGTTTTAAAAATATCCATCACCAAGGGGCGCCTGGGTGGCGCAGTCGGTTAAGCGTCCGACTTCAGCCAGGTCACGATCTCGCGGTCCGTGAGTTCGAGCCCCGCATCAGGCTCTGGGCTGACGGCTCAGAGCCTGGAGCCTGTTTCCGATTCTGTGTCTCCCTCTCTCTCTGCCCCTCCCCCGTTCATGCTCTGTCTCTCTCTGTCCCAAAAAAAATAAATAAACGTTGAAAAAAAATTTTTTTAAAAATATCCATCACCTACAAAGGTTTCCTCCCACCTTATTTATTTATGTATTCTAAGAACAGTCCTTATAAGATCTATCCTCTTAGCCAAATTTTAAGTGTACAATGCAGTATTTTTAACTATAGGCTCTATGCTGTCCAGTAGATCTCTAGGATTTATGTATCTTCTATAACTGAAACTTTGTAACCTTTGATTAATACTTCCCCATTTCACCCTTCTCCCAGACCCTGGCAAGCACCATTCCACTCTCTGCTTCTGTCAGTCTGACTATTTTAGATTCCTCATATAAGTGGTATCTGTCCTTTTGTGTCAGCCTTATTTCATTTAGCATAATGCCCTCCAGGTTCATCTATACTGTTGCAACTGGCAAGGTTTCCTCCTTTCTAAGGGTGAATGATATTTCTTTGTATGTATGTTTCATATTTTCTTTATCCATTTGTCCATCAATAGACATTTAGACTGTTTCTATATCCTAGCTGTTGTGAGTAACACTGCAATGAACATAGGAGTGCAGACATATCTTCAAAATCCTCATTTCAGTCCCTTTGGATATATGACCAGAAGGATTGCTGAATCATATGGTAGTTCTATTTTTAATTTTTTGGTGAACCTCCATACTGTTTTCCAAGTGGCTGTACCAATTTACATTCCCACCAACAGTGTAGATACGTTTGGTGCAGTAAGAAATTTCCAAACCATCTTGCAGAGTGGCTGTGCCATTTTGCATCCCCACCAACAGTGAATGAGAGTTCTTCTTGTTCCATATCCTCACCAGCATTTGCTGTTGTCAGTGCTTTGAATTTTGGCCACTCTCAAAAGCATGCAGTGGTAATTCATTTTTATTTTTTCAAGTTTATTTATTTTGAGAGAGAGAGAAAGAGAAAGCGATTGTGCAAGCAGGGGAAGAGGAGAGAGTGAGGGAGAGAGAGAGAGAATCCCAAGCAAGCTCGGCACTGTCAGAGCAGAGCTGGATGTGGGGCTCAAACTCATGAACCCATGAGATCATGACCTGAGCTGAAATCAAGAGTCAGACGTTTAACCAACTCAGACACTGAGGTGCCCCTCATTTTTATTTTAATGTGCCACTTTCTAATGACAGATGATGCTAAGCATGTTTTCATATGATTATTTGCCATCTACATATCTTCCTTGAGGTATCTGTTCATATATTTTGCCCATTTTTTGATTGGGTTGTTGGTTTTCTTCTTGAGTTTTAAGTGTTCTTTGTTTATTTTGGATAACAGCATTCATCGGTATTTTTTTTTGTAAACATTTTCTCCCAGTATGTGGCTCATCTTCTTGTTCTCGTGATGTTTTTTTGCAGGGCAAAAGCTTTAATTATAGTAAAGGCTAGCTTATCAATTATTTCTTTCATGGATTCCCATCACTTTTTATATCAGATCTAGAGGAAGTGAGATTCTTGGTCTGAAGGTCCAGTGGCCAGTCATCAGAAGGCGGGGTGAGGGAGGAGTCCACAGCCCTGTGTGGTGTCCAGATGAGGACCCTGAGTGGATATTTAGGACCTAGCAAGCCCAATACAAAGAGGTTCCCACAGAGCCATAAGCACTGAGTGCCTCCTGGTAAGGGTGGTTAACTAAGGTGCCTTTCTCACTTTTTTTTTTTTTTTTATGAGTCCCAGGGAACCTTGAGGTATCAATTGCAGTGTAATTGAGAGGAGGGTTTTGCAGCTTTACCGAAAGTCATCATGATAATTTTGAAGGTAAACGTAGAGGATCCCTTGCCATGTTGGAACATGTGGCCCCACTGCCAGCCATGCTGTCACACTAGTCAGTAAAAGGGCTGACAGGCTATAGCCTAAGGCTCACTCTGTCTCCAGTAGGTTCTCAGAGACAGGCTGACTAGGAGAACGATAGCCTCATAAGTTAGAGAGTGTCCTCAATAAAACCTGCAGGAGTGGCTTTGTTTAACACCAAGGTGGAATATCCCTGCTGAAGGTGCATCTCATTGTCCCTCCTCCAGGGGCCCACAGTACTTACTGTTCTGCCTGCTGTTGATGACCACAGAGTCATCATTCCTCAGTATCAGAAGAGGAGGTTCATCCACATGAGAAATGCCACCAGGCCTGAGGATCTCAAGGGAGCTCAGACCACCACAACAGAAAAGGGTCCCCCTTCTCCTCTCCTGTTTTGGGGATGCTCCCTCAGATTTTCTTATTGCTGGCATTCCTAGGAGCCTCAGAGAACTCTATCCACCAGCATTACTTCTGCAGTCATTTCATGCACGAGGTCTGAACAAGGTGTCAAGAGCCAAGATGAGAACGTTCAAACTGCTCTGGAGCCCCATTCTCCACTGAGAACTCACTGAAATATTCCCGAACCAGAAAGGCGAGCATGTTGATGCACTTTCTACTGGGGAAGCATGCAGGGAGGGAGCCCATGATGCAGGCAGCACTGCTAAAGGTTGTGAACAAAAAGTATAAGGGCACTTCCCTGAGATCCTCAAGAGGACCTCTGAGCACTTGGAGCTGGTCTTTGGCCTCGAATTGAAGGAAGTCAAACCCAGTGGCCACTCCTACACCCTTTCCAGCCACCTAGACCTCACCAACGATGGCAGCGTGAACAGTGGCTGAGACTTTCCTAAGAATGGGCTTCTCATGCCTCTCCTGGGTGTCATCTTCTTGAATGGCAGGTATGACAATGAGGAGGACATCTGGAGATTCCTAAATGCCTTTGAGAATCTGTGTTGAGTTGAAGCATTTAATCTTTGGAGAGCCCAGGGAGCTCATCACAGAAAATTGAGAGCAGGAAAGGTACCCGGAGTACAGACAGGTGCCCAACAGTGATCCTCCACGCTATAAATTCCTGTCGGGCCCAAGAACCCACGCTGAACCCAGCAAGATGAAAGTGCTGGAGTTTTAAGCAGTCGACATATTCAATGCGGTCCACATCAGAATAACACCAGCATTCTTCACAGAGCTAGAACAAAGAATCCTAAAATTTGTATGGAACCAGAAAAGACCCCGAATAGCCAAAGCAATCTTGAAAAAGAAAAAAAGCAGGAGGCATCACATCCCAGACTTCAAGCTACACTAGAAATCTGTAATCATCAAGACAGTATGGTACTGGCACAAAAACAGACACTCAGATCAATGGAACAGAATAGAGAGCCCAGAAAGGGACCCACAAATGTTTGCCCAACTAATCTTTGACAAAGGAGGAAATCCAATGGAAAAAAGAGTCTCTTCAGCAGACGGTGCTGGGAAAACTGTACAGCGACATGCAGAAGAATGAACTTAGACCACATTCTTAACATCATACACAAAACTAAACTCACAATGGATGAAAGACCTAAATGTAGGGCAGGAAGCCATCAAAATCCGAGAGGAGAAAATAGGCAACAACCTCTTTGACCTCAGCCACAGCAAAGTGTTACTTGACATGTCTCCAGAGACAAGGAAACAAAACCAGAAATGAACTATCAGGAGGGACCTCATTAAGATAAAAGGCTTCTGCACAGTGAAGGAAACAATCAGCAAAACTAAAAGGCAACCGATGGAATGGGACGAGATATTTGCAAACGACATATCAGATGAAGGGTTAGTATCCAAAATCTGTAAAGAACTTTTCAAACTCCACACCCAAAAATCAAAAATCCAGTGAATAAATGGGCAAAAAGACATGACTAGACACTTTTCCAAAGAAGACATCCAGGTGGCTAACAGACACATGAGAAAATGCTCAACATCACCCATCATCAGGGAAATACAAATCAAAACCACAATGAGATACCACCTCACAGCTGTCAGAATGGCTAAAATGAACAACTCACAAAACAACAGATGTTGGCGAGGGTGCGGCAGAAGAGGAACACGTTTGCACTGCTGGTGGAATACAAACTGATGCAGCCACTGTGGAAACAGTATGGAGGTTTCTCAGAAACTTAGAACTACCATACGACCCAGCAATTGTGCTACTAGGTATTAATCCAAAGGATAAAAAAATGCCGATTCGAAGGGGCATGTGCACCCCAATGTTTGTAGTAGCACTATGAACAATAGCTCAAGTATGGAAAGAGCCCAAATGTCTATCGACTGATGAATGGATAAAAAAGATGTGGTATGTATATACAATGGAATATTACTCGGTAGTCAAAATCTTGCCATTTGCAACAAGTGGATGGTTCGAACTAGAGTATTATGCTAAGCAAAATAAGTCAGTCAGAACAAATATATGATTTCACTTATATGGGGAATTTAAGATACAAAATGGATGAACATACAGGAAGGGAAGCAAAAATAATATAAAAACAGAGAGGGAGACAAACCATAAGAGACTGTTAAATACAGAGAACAAATTGAGGGTTGCCAGAGGGGTGTTGGGTCGGGGGATGGGCTAAATGGGTGATGGGCATTAAGGAGGACACTTGTTGGGATGACCACTGGGTGTTATATGTAAGTGATGAATCACTAAATTCTATTCCTGAAGTTGTTATTACACTATATGTTAACTAACTTGGATAAATTAAAGAAATAAAAAAGGAAAGTAAAAACAAAACAAAAAAAAAAAAGTGTTGGCATTTTTGCCAACATCACGGCCTTCCCATGCCATTAGGAAGAGGCTGCAAGATGAGGAAGAGAGAGCCCGAGCCGCAGCCAGGGCAGCCTCCACTGCCAAGACCAGTGCACGTTCCCGGGCCATGTCCAGCAGCTACTCTCCTCCCTAGGGATGGCTGAGGCAGATTATTCGTGGTTAAGGAAAGCAGTTGATCTTGAAACTAGCGGAGGGCCCTGGTGCGGCTCATGAGAACACAGTGTAATACATTTGTGTTTTTGTACATTTTGTTTAAATTGGAGATTTAGCTTTTTCTTCCTAGTTTCAAATGTCTTTCCTTTCAATTAAAGTTTTATTTAGCTTCAGAATCCAAGTTTGTGAATGACATGGATCATACATTTATTGGAGTTTATCAGGCTGAAAAATAAGAATTTGGGTACTTTGTAAAACAAATTGAAACCCTTGAAACATTTCTTGTCACATAGAACTAGGTGCTGTGATGTTGGAGTATGGATTTTTTTTGTGAAAAAGGAAACTACTCCACAGTAAAGTCTGTGTGATCATGAGATCCAGAAAAAAAAAAAAAAAGTGAAATGTAGTCGCTTCTTGGTTTGTTTTCTTCCTTTTAGTCTTTATAAAATTGAAGTATACGTACCTGGATTTGCTTAGCTTAGTCAAAATGAAATTAAATCATAACAAATTTGACTTGCACACTTGCTCTTTAATTGCTCAAATGTTAATTTAGCACCTGCTCTTTGGAAGGCTCCTGGCTAGTACCGGGGATGATAAGAAAAATAGACCCAACCCGTGCCTCTAAAACTGTGGAGTCTAAGAGCAGCTCTCATATAAAGTAGGTGGTGAGTTATTTCCTAAGATGGAAAGGACTAGTAAAAATAAAGGGTAGAAAGGAGGGAGGGGCTCCAGATGAAGAGTACTAGTGTAAAATGCCCTGAGGCAAGGCAGCTTTGGACTTTGGGCAGCTAAAAGCCCTATGATGGGAAGTAATTTGAAGTCATAGCTGTACGGTGGGCTAAATGCGGCTGTGTAACTGGGGAACAGGAGCCAGGTGATGGGGCTCCAAGTGGAGAGATTTAAGTCTGGAATGGAAAACTCCCTTTAGCAGTTCCTTTGGGATTGTGAGTAAACCAGAGGGGATCTCCACCCCAGGCAGGGATGGAACGTGTCGGTGCTTCTGACCCCAGTGCAGGTGAATAGAGCACAAACCAGGTGTTTTATGTAAATCATCTTCAGGGAGTTTCTGAGACATAAGGGTGGTGCTCTTTTGAGGTTGGAAACTCAGAAGCCACTGGGCGGGCACTCTTTGCTGTAAGTTGGGGAGTCAGAGCCCATTTTGTTAAAAGCACTCAAATTCAGTGTTTTCGGCTTTTTTTTGTTTTGTGCTTCTAATTCTGCAAACTTGAAGGGAGGTATGGATTTTAGGTGATGGTGAAATTAATGAAGATTGGGGTGTTTGGGTAAATGGGCAGCTGAGAGGAAGGAATTAGTCTTTGAATCCAGTTCTAGAAATTTGAGTTGCATTCAACTCGAAAAGATTCCCCCACATATGAAATATGATTTATTGGGGAGAGGGTTTACTTAGTGTCTTTAGAAGCAGCATTTTGAACTGATTTAGTGTTCCATGTCCTAAAAGGCATATATTCTCTGATATCTCCTAGACTAAAACAAATATCCCATCAGGGTGGGGGTGGTATCCTCTGGGGTCAAAATAATCCGAATCAATGTAATAACAGGTATTGTGTAAAGTCTCAATGCATTCCGGGCATCTTTCCAGTTACTTTGCATACATTAACCATGTTCCACCAGCCTGTGAGACAGGATTTAACAAACCCACTTCACAGACGCAGGGCCTGAGGCTCACTGAACTTCATGATGCACCTGGTTCACAGAGCTAATAAGTGATGGGGCTAGGACTAGACCCTTGGTCTGAATTTGTCCAGAGCTCACACTTTTCCGCTTCTCCCAGCCTGAGGCTGGCCCTGGATCACTGAATTCACTTTCTTCAACTCCAAAATGTTTCTCAAGTGAGGAAAAGAAAAACGCTGTGACCAAAATACTGGATTGGAATACATAACCAGAGCAATAAGAATATCAAAATAAATAAGAGATATGAATAAAGGAGAGAGACAGTGACAGTATGATCATCTACCTGTGAAAAATCAGATATCCTCAAAAGATCAGGGGCTCACAAAATCATCTGGTTCCATCCTTCTCTGTAAAAAGTAAATCTTTTAGAGCCACCCTAAGTGTGGTTGGGGAAGAGAAGGAATATATCAGTGGTGGGTTTTTTTTGTTTCTTTCCTCAGCATACACCTGTCCTGGGCTCCCTGATGTATGCTGCACTTTCCTTATCTTGCAGCACTGTTGGGACCCAGACTCATGTTCTGCAAGATTTGCAATAGAGAAACTAGTCAAGTGTTTACAGGTACATGTCGTTTCCCAGGAAGCCTTTAATTAAGAGACAGGCAAAGATGAGAACCCCCATGAATGAGTACTGAAGAAACAGCTCTCCCAACATATTGGGGTCATCCAAAGACTTAAAGATGGTGACTTGAGCTCAGTGGAAAGAATCCCAGTCTCTGAAAGATATTGTGAGGACCATGAATGAGAAATGATGAGAGACCCCAGCCAGAAGTGGTTAGCATCGCATCCCTACTGTCTGTTCTTGGAGGCACTGAAGGACCATGCTCAGGCCAGGATCACCCTCACTTCCAACTTGGAATTCTCAGGAAAGGAGGACCTTGATGTAACATGAGCAGCTACAGGAAAGCAGAGAGTGAAGTTACCTGGATGGGTCTTCCATCAAGGTGAGGACCCAAATGTGGACTAAGAGCAGCACCCACCGCACAAACAGAGGCCCCAAATATCTCCTCTGATGCCGACCCTGGGAAGCCCCGGGCAGAAATGTCAGTCTGATTTCAGCCTCGAAGGTCTCAGGGGGGTGAGGGCCTCCGTTTAATGGAAGATGCCTCGCTGTTGCAGAGAGAGGGACCTGGACCGTAACAAGAATTCACGTGAAGACCATGAGTGTTCTGAGGGGACCCCCAAAGCCGAGGGGGCTAAATAGAGTCCCGCGCCTTTCTTAGCACTGGGGAACCCAGAAGAGCTCCAATTGAGGAGTCGCCTCATTCTACCTCGTGAGTCTCAGGGAAGGAATAGCCTTGTCTCACAGGTCATAAGTGGAGTCAGGGTGTGGCCCTTGAATGCAAGTGAATCTCTCCCGAAAGAAGGAGGCTCGTAGAGCGCCGCGCCTCTCGCCAGGCTTGTGCAGCCCAGGAAGGGGTAGCCACGCGCCGCGGGACCAGGGATTCCCCTCTGGCAAGTCAGGAGAGTGGAACTTTGGAGGCCGGCAGGGGGAGGAGCCCCAGGCCCTGACGGACGTGGGGACCACCGAGTTCTCGGCGGCGGGGTCCTAGAGCGCCCCACCCCTGCTTTCGGCCCTCGGAGACCCCGGGCGGCCGCCGCCGAGGGCCGGATGCGGCTGCGCCGACTTCCTTTTGGGCCCGGACCTCAAGGCGCAGGGCGCGCGGCGTTTGTTCGGCGGCGGCCGGATTCCCGGGACCGGGCTGAAAGTGAGGTGAGGACGCCGAGTGGGACCCGAGGAGACGACTCCCCGCGCCCCCGTAACAGAGGGGTCCCCTCCCCGCCATGGGCCCGTTTGGCCCCGGCTCCGGGCGGTCCCGGCGGAATGTGAGGCCTAGCAGTCCCGTAGCCGTGGTCCTCGTAGCCACCGGGACGGCCTCAGGGACGGGAGGGCCTTTGTCTAAAGGGAACGACCTCTTTAGGCAAAGGGGGTGGTCTGGGACCTCACAGGGGACAAGGCGGGACCCTTGGAACTCATGAGGGTACGCCCCTCCGGGTGACTGCGCAGACCCCCACTCCTGCTGGCAGTTTTAGAATGCCTAGAGTAGCTCGGCTAAGAGAACCCCCCGGTTTTGCCTAGGGGGTGGCTCAGGGAGGGAAAGGCCTTCCCTAAGGAAGGCGGCCCGGTTGGCGGAGGGAGGAGGCTTGGCCCTAAAAGGAGTGAGGGTAGGGCCGCCCGTACTAACGAGGGGACCTCTCCTCAAAACACGGAGCCGCGGGCGCGCCTGCATGCCTCAGTTGGGTGAGCGGCTGACGCTTGATTTCTGTTCAGGTCACGATCTCAAGGCTGGTGAGTTCGAGCCCCGCATCCGGCTCCGCAGCCGACAGCGTGGAGCCCGCTGGGGATTCTCTCCCTCCCTCTCTTTCTGCCCCTCCCCAGCTCCCGCGCTCTGTTTCTCTGGCTCAAAAATAAATATTTTTTTAAAAAATAGGGAAATGCACAGAACTGCACCCCCACTCTCAGATATGGAAGTGTCCAGATAAGGCACCCAGATGTGCAGCACACTAACTTTTCTTCTAGCTACTCACGGACGTGAGGCCTTTGCTTTGAGGCTTATAGACTCACATAGAGGGAGGAATCCCAAAAGACTCCATCTTTTACTGGTATATGTATTGTTTTTGTTGTTATTGTTAGTGCCCTTGTGATGTCATTTGTACTTTTTAAATGTTTGCTTCCTGGTGAGCCGGTTACACAAAGGCACAGTCTCCTCTGAAGCAGGTCTCGGGCGTGAGCCGTAGTTTAAGGGTTGGCTGCCCAGTTTAGCAGAGGAAGAGGAGTCCCATGTCATGCCATATGTCAGGGTACAAATCCTGTAGAAATGAGACAACTACCCCAGAACAGAGGAGGCCACAGAAACTCCACCTGTGCAGTCAGCCTCAGGAAGCCAGCCTCTCTGGCTGAAGTACCCCCTCATTTCCTTTAAGGAAACGTTTGGTCTAATTGGAGAGGCCCCATTCAGCAAAAGAAGGAGACCTGGTTCCTAATAGGAGTCAAGGTAGTGACACTGATTACAGATGAGCGGACCATTCCCAGAAAAAGGTGAACCACTTAGAGCCTTCTCAGACCAGGGAGACTCAGACATAGTGACATGATAAGTGTTACTCACTTCTTCCAGGGAATCTCAGGAAAGTGAGGAATCTTATTGGTGGGGGAAGCATCAAGTCAGTGTATAGAAGATTTTCAGGGGGCGCCTGGGTGGCGCAGTCGGTTAAGCGTCCGACTTCAGCCAGGTCACGATCTCGCGGTCCGTGAGTTCGAGCCCTGCGTCAGGCTCTGGGCTGATGGCTCAGAGCCTGGAGCCTGTTTCCGATTCTGTGTCTCCCTCTCTCTCTCTGCCCCTCCCCCGTTCATGCTCTGTCTGTCTCTGTCCCAAAAATAAAAATAAACGTTGAAAAAAAAATTTTTTTTAAATAAATAAATAAATAAATAAAAAGATTTTCAGGTACTGCCAGGACCCAAGGAAAAGACCTAAGAATTGAGGGGACCACCTACACCACAGCATTGAGGACAACAGAATCCCTTCCTTGGAAGTCCACACACAGTTGTAGCTAGATCAGGAAACTTTACTTCTGTCTAGGGGGTCTCAGGGAGGCAGGGGCCTTAGAATGATGGGATAGTCCTTAAGCCAAGACACAAAAGATTTCCAGGTCCTTCCTGAGGTGAGGATGAAGGCACTGATGGATGACTGAGATGAGCACCCACCCAAAGCTCTGGGGCCCACGAAGTTCTGCCCCCTCCAGCCCTGGGAAACCTCAGGTAGAGGTAGCCAGATGCGTCAGCCCTCCCTTCCACATCATAAGCCTCAGGGAGATAAGGGCCTTGGTCCTAACCTAGAAGACCCAGGTGGGCTGAGGGAGGAACCTAGATCCTGTGTCCAAATTAGGACTAAAGAGGTAAGTGATGTCAGAAGGGCGAAGTATGTGGAATCTAACCCCTGCTACCAATCCAGGGAGTCCATGGATAGGGTGACTGGAAGTGGCTCACTGTTTCTTTCATCCTGGGGTTTTCAGGATGGCGAGAATCTTAATACCACCTGAGGGAGCTCAGGTCAACAAAGGGAGGATCTCCAGGTTTCACCAGGACTCACGGAGAGGGCCTTGAGGACTGTGTGCAACTCCGCCCCATACCAGCAGGGCGCCCCCCCCCCCCCCCCCCCGTGATCTCTCTCCTTCTCCTCAGTCCTAGGAGTCTCCAGGAATAGTTGTTCATTAGAGGTGCCCATCAGGTCCCACTCAGAGATAACGGGAGTGAGAAGATTGTTCTGATGGGTCAGTAGCAGGAAGAATCCCAGGCCATCTTTTGAGTAAAAAGTGAGGACTACACATAATAGGGCCTCAGCCCACCTGCTATAGCTTTCAGCCTCTAGAGACTATGGGCACCGTGGCCAAATACGGCCACCCCTCACTTCTACCACTGGGTCTCAGTGACTTGTGGACTTTATTATGAGGAGAATTCCTCAGGTCCTGAGAGGGGGAGTCCCAGATCCTCCCAAGAGGCAAAGTGAGCACAGCTGAAGCTACCACCACCACTGCCCTCCACCGAGTAGAGGGAACAGAATCTTTGCAAGTCCCCATGCTCAGCCCCTGAAGGCCCAAAGCTGGATTATTAGGCTGAGACTCCTTCTCATTTCTTTGCATCAAGTCTAAGGGAGGTGAGATCCTGTGTTGAGGGTGTAACACCTGTCAGTAGAAGGGAGGGTCCCAAACTCTAGGCGTAGAAAAGGTGAGGATTGAGGACCATCAAGTCCCGCAGCGAGAGGGCCCCACAGTGCTGTCAGCACTTCTCAGTTCCTGCTTGTGGGTCCCAGGGAGCTTCGACATGTCAATTTCATGGAAGCACGGGTAAGAGGTCCTGGGCCCTACCAAGAGTTGATGTGATAATCATGGATTATCCTTGAACACAGAGAAGGTACATGCTACCAGTCCCACTTGTCACCTCAGTGAGCCACAGGCAGGGCTGGCAAGCTGGAACCTGGGGCTCACTTAATCTGGCTTCCTCCACTGGGTTCACAGGGGACAGGCTGACCGAGTGCAAGAGCCCTGGGGGGTCCCAGAGCCGTGCCTCTCAGAAAACCTGCAGAGGTGGTCTCTCCCTGCTGAGGGGCTCACACTCTCCTCTTCCCTGCTCCAGGTGTCGGTAGCTCCTGCCCACACTGCCTGCTGTCTCTGAGCCAGCCATGCCGCGGGGCCATAAGAGTAAGCTCCGTGCCCGCGAGAAACGCCGCCAGGCCCGAAGTGGATCGCAGGGTCTTGCGGATGCTCAGGCTGCCGCAACAGAGGTTGAAGAGTCCACCTCCTCTCCTGTTTCTGGGGCTGCTCCCCTGAGCTCCCCTGCTGCTGGCACTTCCCAGGAGCCTCAAAAAGGCCAAGCCACCACCAAGCCTGCTGGGCGTGTTTCACGGCGAAGATCTAAGGCAGGTGCCAAGAGCCAGGTTAAGGAAAGTAAAAATTCGTCCCAGGCCTCTGCTGAGAAAGCTCAAAATGATCCTCTAACCAGGAAGGTGGGGATGCTGATTGAATTCCTGCTAGAGAAGCATAACATGAAAGAGCCCATTATGAGGGCAAGTATGCTGAAGATTGTCACCAGAAGGCTTAAGGAGCACTTCCCTGAGATCCTCAAGAGAGCTTCTGAGCACTTGGAGCTGGTGTTTGGCCTCGAGTTAAAGGAAGTCAAGCCCAACGGTCTCGCCTACACCCTCGTCAGCATCCTAGATACCACCGATGACGGCAGTGTGAGCACTGGCTCTGGCTTACATAAGAGCGGGCTGCTCATTCCTCTCTTGGGTGTCATCTTCTTGAGTGGCAATCAAGCCTCTGAAGAAGACATCTGGGAATTCCTGAATATCTTGGGCATCTATGATGGAAGGAAGCATTCAGTCTTTGGGGATCCCAGGAAGCTCATCACCCAAGATTTGGTGAAGGAAAAGTACCTGGAGTACCGCCAGGTGCCCGGCAGCAATCCTCCAGTCTATGAGTTCCTGTGGGGCCAGAGAGCCCATGCTGAAACCAGCAAGATGAAGATCCTCGAGTTTTTGGCCAAGGTCCACGACACCGTCCCCAGTGCCTTCCCGTACCATTATGCAGAGGCTCTGCGAGATGAGGAAGAGAGAGCCCGAGTCCGGGCCGCATCTGGCCGCTCTGCTCCTCCTTAGAGAGGGCTGAGGCAGATTCTTCGCTTTGTGTTTGATGAGGTCTGCCAACCTTTTAAGTAGTGAGAGGTTAAGGTGGGGTTGGAGAGACCATAATATATCTTCTTTGTTTTCCTGTTGTGCATTGAGTAGCTTACAAATGTTTTAAAAGAATGTTTAAAGAGAATGTTTCAGAAGAATCTAATAAGATTCAGAATCCAAGTTTATAAATGACATGGATCACATATTGCCGTTTATCAGGTTTAAGAGTAAGGTTTAAGAATAAGATTTAAGAGTAAGAGTTTTGGTATTGTGTAATGTAGCTTGAAAATCCTTGTGTTTTCTTTGAGTTCCAGAACAAGATAATATGGCTTTGGAATGGGGATTTTTTTCAGAAATAGGAAAGAACCAGCAAAAATATAGCTTTAGTTTTAAAATAGAAACAAAGTAAAATGTAGTTACATCTTGGTTTGTCTTATTTTTGTCTGTCTCTTTGTGAAATTTAAGGATATATACCTCAATGTCCTTAATTTATTGAAGAGTTCGGAGAAAATTAAAGAATAATAAATTACGTTCCTCACTCAGTGCCCAGTTTATTCTCACCATTAATTGAGTGTCTGCTCTTTGGAAGGTTATATATTAGTAGCGATGATGCTGACGATACAGAAGACCCTGCACCTGGCATAGATTTTTAACGGCAGTTACTATATAAGGAAGATGGTGTGATGAATTCTAATATGTAAAAGACAAGTTAAAAAAAAAAAAAACGAGGAAGGGGGTCAGGTGAAAGTACTAAAGTGTAAATTCTCTGAGCCAGGACACTTTGGGGTCTGGGGCTTTGGAGATTCCTTGCCGCAAAGTAATTTTAAGTGAGCTGCTTGCTGGGCTAGGTGGGGCTGTGATTGTCGTGAGCAGGGGCCAGACCTTCGGATGGGGAGCCTCAGGGTTGAGAGACAACTCTGGAGTGAGACACTGTCCTTAACAGTTACTTTGAGATTGTCGGTAAACCACAGAGCATCACCAACTGGGGAAGGACTAGAAGGTGGTTGGTGCTTTTGTGCAGGTGCGGGTAAGCTTGGTGCGCACAGTGTTTTATGAATGTTGTCTTTGGGAATTTCTCAGAGATAAGGGCGATATTCCCTTAGCAGGATGCCAAGGAGCGCTGTGCTGGCACTCTTTGACCTGGGGGAACCAGACCCTACTCTGCTAAATAGGTTATGTTGAATGTAACTTGACAAAATGTCAAAATAGGACTAGATTTTGGTGGTGGTGAGGCAAATGAAAATAGCATTGTTTTTGTTGGGAGGGCAGTTGGGAGGGAGGGGAATTCTTGGTGCTTGACGTAAATTATACAAGCTTTGGGTTGAATCCCGGTGAAATCCCTGCATCCAAATTAAAGAACATACTCTATAATGGGGAAATTTTACTTAGTGTTACTTGCTAAGCAGCAGTTAGGCCGACGTGGTTTTCTTTGTCCTAGAGTACTACAGTCTCTGAAATCTCCTGAACAAAAACAAAAAAATTCCCAGAGATGAGGGAAGTTTCTTCTGGTGTGAAAAAAGGATAATAATAACTACCATTTATTAAAGACCCGCTATTTGCCAGTCACTGTGCGAGATACTTCACATACATTACATATGTTCTAGCACTCCTGCAGGACAGGGCTTATCCAACACTTGGCAGACGAAGAACTTGAAATATTCCCAAGTTCATATGGCTGGTGAAGTGACAGAACCAGGACTAGAGCTCAGTCTGATTGCTCTGGAGCCCACACTGTGCCACTCCTCCCAGCCTGAGGCCTACCTGTTCCTTGATTACCTTCTCTTTTCGCTATGCCGTGATGTCTCTCAGGCAATGAAAGAAGGACCCTGTGGCCAAAAGAAGAAAGATAAAAATGAGAATCGGGCACGATTTGGGGATTGTCCCCGGGGTTCATGTCCCTAGGATCTCCTGGCCCCTCGCCCCAGGGTCACCCTGACAGCTGGCTCTGCCCTGGTCTCAGCACAAATGTCCGCTCCCGGCACTTTCCTGCATGATGGCTCCCTTCCCTGGGACTTCCCCAGTGGGCCCTCATGTCCATACCTGGACCTGACCTTCAGGCCAGCTCTCTCCTGGGTCCTCCCCTGGAGGCTGCACCCTGCTCTTGGGGGAACAGACAGCTCTCAGGCCTCACCCTCCCCTGATTTAGAGCATTCCAACTCCCTGCAGCTCCCATCCCGCACCCTGGCCCCCCTCTGACAGCAACTGCCCTTCTGTGTAATTCTGACAGGTCTAGACACCTCCTCATCTCCCCTGGGTGCCTCCACCTCACTAAAAAGTTCGCTGCCAAATCAGCTGGTAAGTACACTCTGATTTGACATCGAATCTCTAGGGCCTTTGTTTGTAACTCTGAGGCTGGAGAAGACTTTTTTGGAAACAACTTGATATTTGCAGTAGAATTTTAATGAAGTGTCTTATTTGAATGTGGTCATTGAATCTGTACACTGATGAGTGAACTTAACTACGTGGTCAAGAACCAAAGCCTCCTGCCTAAGTGGTAGATGAGGAAGGACCCAGGAAACCACTGTGTAAGCAAATGTCTGCTGAGGCTCAATTCCCAAAAACTCATCTTGGCAGACATGCTAAGTTTCAATAAAAAGGAAAAAGGATTCACTGTTCTTCCAGTGAATCTTGTCTGTATCTGTCCCAGGGAAAATGTTGTTTTCATACTGTACTTAATGGCACCTGTTCACATCAGGTGGTGGGTAGCCATGATTTTGACCATGCACCTAAAAAAGTAGGGGAAAATTCTCAGCCTACTGAGATTATACAGGTTATTGCAAATGGCCATGCAGGAAGGTGCTGTTGAGGGGCAAGGGGTAAGCCCTCCCTGCTGAGATTTATAGGACCCTTTTGAAAATTAGATGGTAATTCTATATTTGAAAACATCAGTTACGTTGTATGCAAGAGAAGAATAATTGATGAATTTCAAGGTAAATTTGGCCTTCTCAGAAACTCCTCCAACTTCCTCAAGAAGGTTGAGGGTACTTGGGTGGGTCAGTCGGTTGAGCATCCAACTCTTGATTTCACTTCATGTCATGATCTCATGGTTTGTTGAGTCGAGCCCCACATCTGGCTCTGTGCTGACATTGGCAAAGCCTGCTAGGGATTATCTCCCTCCCTCTCCCTCTGCCCCTCCCCTCCTCAAAACAATAAACATTTTTGAAAAAGGGAAGAATGTTGTTGTTATAACCAATTGCAACAGTTGCTCCTGATTGAGTACCTACAATGCAGAAGCCATCAATTGCCATCCCACTCATAGTTGGGAGGGTCATGTGACTAACCCCTACCACTGACCTATGAGCAGAAGCATGTTTATCACCTCCAGGCCAAAGCACATTAGAGCCAGTATGCCACCTCCAGGCTCTCTCTTCCATTCAGCAGCAATCCTGGGGAGCCCGTGTTGACATGTGGAGCCACGTGATGGATACAGCCTGGATCTCTGGGTCGCCTCATAGCAGTGAGTCTCTTGCCAACCCCCATCAGGTAGTATGTACGCAAGAAATAAGTGCTGATTGCATTAAGCCATTCAGCTTTCAGGTTTCCTCTATCGCATCAGTTAGCAATAACTTCATCTGAGTCATGTGCAACTGGTATTTCTGTTGTTAGCCTCATTTAAACATTTTAATGGCAAAGCTAATAGTAGTTTATATATTCTTGTTATAAAAAATTCTAACACAGGTCAATCAGAGTCTCCCCCCCCCCCAATAACATTCCAAAATTCAACCCCCTTTTCAAAAGGAACCACAATGAACAGTCTGATGTGTGTCATTTTAAAACTGATTTGAGGCTTTTTCATCCATAGATGTGCCATAAGAAGATAGCGTTTTTAGGCATACATAGGCAACAGTGTGCATATTGTCCTGTAACTTGCTCTTCTAACTTAATGAAGTGAATGCAGGATCTTTCCATGACAGCTCATATGACATCTGTCTCACTTTTTATAACTGCCATCACCATTAGAAAAAGTCCCAACCATCCCTCTCTCTGGTTCTGGCAACTTACAGCATGAAGCAGAGCCACCTCAACCAGCCTATAGGTCCCTGAGAACTCAGGGCCTCTGTGTTAAGATGCTGAGTTTTGCGGCTATTCATCAGGCACAAGGCGTTTACTAATATGTACGTTAAGGATTAGCAATGGTTACAAGCAATTCAGATTTGAATTTTTCATCTTTGTATTCCACAGGTAGCACATAGGACTCTTAAAAATATTTTAGGGGCGCCTGGGTGGTTCAGTTGGTTGGGCATCTGACTTTGGCTTAGGTCATGATCTCATAATCCATGGGTTCAAGCTCTGCGTCGGGCTCTGTGCTGACAGCTCAGAGCCTGGAGCCTGCTTCAGATTCTGTGTCTCCCTCTCTCTCTGCCCCTCTCCTTTTCACGCTCTCTCTCTCCCAAAAATGAATAAACATTAAAAAAAAAATTAAAGGTTAAGAAAAACTTTAAAAGGCATGAGAAATGCCAATTATAGATATTAGGGAAACCTTTAAAATGGGAAAAATAATTTATAAAGGAAGAAGTAAATGATCTATAATAATTTCACCTATAAAATACAAAAAATGTATTACTCATAAACTGTTCTCTCTCAAGATGGCAGATTAACAGAAAATTTGTATCAGAGGATAAATTCCTGATGGTTCATGGCTTTCTACTTAGTTCATGGGGCATATTTATCTCACACTATCTAGAAAGACAACACGCAGTACTTAGGAGCATGGGATTCTGGAGCTAGACATTTGGTGTTTGAATCCCAGCTCTACCATTTATTAGCTGTGTGATCTTGGATAAATTAGCCCCTCTGTGCCTCTTTTCTCATCTGTAAAATTGGGTACCTAAGTATAAAATGATATTGAGGATTAAACATAAGGCATTCATAGCAGAGCCCACAAATTCATAAGCATTATATATGCATTAACTATTATTTTATTATCAAAGCTTTTTGCTGAATTTTGATCTTGTGTGTTAACTAACCTCTAATACAGTAAAAATATGAACCCTATAGATAACCTTAACAACAAACCAAAGTGTAGAGAGGCACCTGGGTGGCTCAGTTGGTTAAGCGTCCAACTCTTGGTTTCGGCTCATGTCATGATCTTAGGGTTTGTGGGTTCAAGCCCCAGGTCAGGCTCCAGACTGTCAGCATGGAGCCTCCTTGGGATTCTCTCTCTCTCTCTCTCTCTCTCTCTCTCAAAACAAATAAACTTACAAAAAAAAGTAGAAATATAACCTCTGAGAACTGTCATGTCTGTAGTCCCTAAAACACTATAGGAGAATTCTCATTAAGTTGATAAAAAATTATTTTATAATGTTTAAATACTAGCCACGGTTATCAGAAAAAGTTATTAACCTTAGTACTTCATTCCTCATTTATATAGGATAAATGAGGTGCTTTATTTTCTGTCATTAGTAAATAGCTACTTAAAGAAGAACTGAGGAACTTGGCTTTGACCACATCTTGGACTAAGACTTAAGGAGAGTTTGGTATCCAAGGATACCTCTTTTTTTTTCAGCCCAATCTTGCTTTAATCTAGTCTTTTTTTTTTCTTTTTTAATTTACATCCAAGTTAGTTAGCATATAGTGCTATAATGATTTCAGGAATAGATTCCACTGACTCATCCCCCCTGTATAACACCCAGTGCTCATCCCAACAAGTGTGTTCCCTAATGCCCCTTACCCATTTAGCCCATCCCTGCACCCACAACCCCTCCAGCAACCCTCAGTTTGTTCTTTGTATTTGAGAGTCTCTTATGTTTTGTCCTCCTTCTTTTTCTATTATTTTTGTTTCCCTTCCCTTATGTTCATCTGTTTTGTATCTTAAAGTCTTCCTATGAGTGAAGTCATATCATTTTTGTCTTCCTCTGACTGGCTCATTTCACTTAGCATAATACCCTCTAGTTCCATCCACATCGTTGCAAATGAAAGATTTCATTCTTTTTGATTGCAGAGTAATATTCCATTGTATAGGTATACCACATCTTCTTTATTCATCCATCGATGGACATTTGGGCTCTTTGCGTACTTTGGCTAGTGTCAATAGCACTGCTATAAACATTGGGGTGCATGTGCCCCTTTGAAACAGCACACCTGTATCCCTTGGATTAATACCTGGTAGTGCAATTGCTGGGTCAGAGGGTACTTCTATTTTTAATTTTTTGAGGAACCTCCATACTGTTTTCCAGAGTGGCTGCATCGGTTTGCATTCCCACCAGCAGTGCAAAAGAGATCCTCTTTCTCTGCATCCTCACCAACATATGTTGGTGCCTGAGTTGTTTATTTTAGCTATTATGACGGCTGTGAGGTGGTATCTCATTGTGGTTTTAATTTGTATTTTCCTGATGGTGAGTGATACTGAGCATTTTTTCATGTGTCAGTTAGCCATCTGCACGTCTTCTTTGGAGACGTGTCTATTCATGTCTTTTGTCCATTTCTTCACTGGATTATTTGTTTTTTGGGTCTTGAGTTTGATAGGTTCTTTATAGATTTTGGATGCTAACCCTTTATCTGATATGTCATTTGCAAATATCTTCTCTCATTCTGTCGATTGCCTTTTAGTTTTGTTGATTGTTTCTTTTGCTATGCAGAAGCTCTTTATTTTTTGATGGGATCCCAGTAGCTCATTTCTGCTTTTGTTTTTCTTGCCTCTGGAGATGTGTTGAGGAAGATGTTGCTGTGGCTGACGTCAAAGTCTGAGGCCTGCTTTCTCCTCTAGGATTTTGATGGCTTCCTGTCTTATATTTTGGTTTTGAGTTAATTTTTGTGTATGGTGTAAGAAAGTCATCTAGGTTCATTTTTCTGCATGTTGTTGTCCAGTTTCCCCAGCACCATTTGTTGAAGAGACTGTCTTTATTGCATTCGATATTCTTTCCTGCTTTATCAAAGATCAGTTGGCCATATGTTTGTAGGTCCATTTCTGGCTTCTCTATTCTGTTCCATTGATCTAAATGTCTGTTTTTGTGTCAGTACCATACTGTCTTGATGATGACAGCTTTGTAATACAGCTTGAAGTCTGGTCTGGAATTGTGATGCCTACAGCTTTGATTCTCTTTTTCAGGATTTCTTTGGATATTCAGGGTCTTTTCTGGTTCTGTACTAATTTTAGGATTGTTTGTTCTAGCTCTGTGAAGAATGCTGGTGTTATTTTGATGGGGATTGCATTGAATCTGTAGATTGCTTTCTGTAGTGTTGACATTTTAACAATATTTTTTCTTCCAATCCATGAGCACGGAATATTTTTCCATTTTTTTGTGTCTTCTTCAATTTCTTTCATAAGCTTTCTATTGTTTTCAGTATTTAGACTTTTCACCTCTTTGGTTAGGTTTATTCCTAGATATTTTATGAGTTTTGGTGCAGCTGTAAATGGGATTGATTCCTGGATTTCTCTTCCTGTTGTTTCATCATTGGTGTATAGGAATGCAACTGATTTCTGTGCATTGATTTTATATCCTGTGACTTTGCTGAATTTATGAATCAGTTCTAGCAATTTTCTGGTGGAATCTTTTGGGTATTCTATGTAGAGTATCGTGTCGTCTTCAAAGAGTGAAAGTTTGACTTCCTCCTTGCCGATTTGGATGCCTTTTATTTCCAAGGATACCTCTTAATGTGTCTTTTACAAATCTGAGAAGTTTCTGGTGATCCCATCTGAGAGTAATATGAAAGAAGAACTGGAATACATTGGAAATCCTACATACTCAGAGCATTGCTTTCATGCATATTATATGTATATGTAATATATATATTATGTAATATATATGTAGTATATATATTTTGTAATATGTAGTATATATAGTATACCATATGTATATATATCTAGTATATATATAGATATATACTAGATATATATATCTATATATATATCTAGTATATATCTAGTGTGTGTGTATATATATATATATATATATATATATATATATATATATATATATTAGAGAGAGCAAGGGAAGGGCAAAGGGAAAAGGAGAGAGAGAATCTTAAGCAGGTTCCATGCTCAGCATGGAGCCCAACATGGAGCTCGATCTCACGACTGAGATCATGACCTGAGACAAAATCAGAGTCAGTTGCTTAACCACTGAGCCACCCAGGCACCCCCATGCATATTGTATATTTTTAAGTGATTTTTAAACTTACCAGCTGGAACATTTTATGTCATGATTATTAGCCTCATAAGATATTTCATTTTTATTTATACAAATATTTGGAATCTTTGATTAGATGTGTGCATTTGGGTCAGGTGGACTTCTTTTATTTTGCATCAATGCACTTCTGGAATTTCCTTTTTCCAGTTCTCCTGGAATTTCTCCAATTTTCTGGCATTCTCCTTTTTCTAATAAAAAGCATAAATACCTGGCACAGCTTCCTGCTTGACTCTATTATTGTGCCTTATGTAATTAATGTAAGTCATATTTATGTCATGGAATGATACATATTTCTTGTCTAGCCACATTGCAGATTAAATAGGCTGTGGGATCTGGCCTGAGAAACTAATCACCCTTTGTTATTTCTTTCCAGTCGGGAAAGAGCGGCCAGAATTCTAAGCCAGTTAACGTAAGAACTAAATATATAGGATGAAAGTTGTTTATAAATCGAGATTTCTTGTACTAAGGGGAAAACATTAAGACCACTATTCTTGCAAAACATAAATGGAGAAGTCAGGCAAAGACAATTCAATCAGCATTTATGTCATTATCTCAATATTTCAAGCCAAACTACAAGTATAATATAGTGTGATGTGTGTTTGTATTGTGATATCAGTTTCCAGTTATGGTATCTATTGGCTTTATTAATCTGACAAACGCATTTCTTAGCTAAAGCCGAAAGACACTGCAGAATCTCTGTCAGACTGTTATAACGCACATCCTCTAAAGTGTTTGGTGTTGCTGGCTCAGTAATTCTACATCTGGAAATCTAAGGAAAGGTCTCTTTTCTGGAGCTCTGATGCATACGACGCTGTTGTGACCGTTCTCTCCTTTGCCAAATGTGCTACTGCCTTGGCTTTTGTGTTAGTCACAATAAGCTATGTTAGAGGGTTAAATTAATACTGAAAGCTCAGTGTTTTCCCACAACAAAGGTATATTTCCCGAGGTTGCTACACGTTCAGTGGGTATGAGGGAGGAAAGCATATTAATGGTTTGTCCTGGCGCTTGTCTCTTCACTGAGGCAGGGAAGAGTGGCCAGAAAGTTGCTAAAGGGCTTTTCTCTGATTCAGGCAAACCTATTATTTCCTTTCCCATTCCATTGGCTGAAACTAGGCATATGTCCTTGGTTAGCCTCAAAAGGTCTGAAAAATGGGGCTTTCTGGGTGCCCATGAAAGAAAAATATGGAATTGGATTTGGTGAGCATAGCATTGTCTGCTAGAGTTTTCAAGACACTACCCTGTCCTTGTTCCTTCTACCTCTCAGACTTTTTTTCTCCATGTGTTCAGTGGACTTCTCCTTCTCCACATCACTACTTACACATTGGTGTTCCTCGCATTACCATTTTGAGTTCACTATTTCTTGTCTCCCCAATGCTATCCACAGGTAATTTCATTTACTATGGCAGTTCTAACTACCAACTATGTGATGCTAACTTCCAGATCTATTATCCCAAGTTCTGACCTGCACACAAAGCCTTTAACACAGATCTACTATGATTGGTTCAGAGAGATCTCATTTTCAGTGTGAAAAAAATATATAAACTCATTATTTTCTCCCAAAACTCTTTTGTCCTCTTCCTATATTCTTTGTCCCAGGTACTGGCAGCACCATATTTCCCGAGTCTAGATTCCTCCCTATCATTCCCACCTCTTAATTTTATATGCCAACTTGGGGGACGCCTGGGTGGCTCAGTCGGTTAAGCGTCCGACTTCAGCTCAGGTCATGATCTCACGGTCCGTGAGTTTGAGCCCCGCGTCGGGCTCTGGGCTGATGGCTCAGAGCCTGGAGCCTGCTTCCGATTCTGTGTCTCCCTCTCTCTCTGCCCCTCCCCCGTTCATGCTCTGTCTCTCTCTGTCTCAAAAATAAATAAACGTTAAAAAAAAAATTTATATGCCACTTGGCTAGACTGTGGTTCCCAGCTGTTTGGCCAAACATCATTCTAGATGTCACTGTGAAGGTATTTTTTAGATATGACTAATATTTAAATCAGTAGGCTTTGAGTAAAGCAGATTACCATTCATAGTGTGGGTGGGCCTCGTCTAATCAGTTGAAGGCCCCAAGAGCAAAGACTGATGTTTCCCAAGATTCAAGACTGCAACACAGAAACACTTTCCGAATTTCCAGACTGCCTGCCCTGCTCTACGAATTTCAGACTCAAGACTGTAACATCTGAGTTTCTAGGCTACTGGCTTGCCCTATGGATTTCTGATTTGCCAGGAACAGAAATATATATATATATATATATAATAAATTATAATATATAATAAATTATATATATATAATTTGTATATTTTATATACATATAAAATGTATACATATATATATAATTTATATATATAATTATATATAGATTTTATATAATTTATATATATTATAAAAATAAATATATATATAAATATATTATATATATATATATATCTTTACTGACTTGCCCTACTGTATGTATCTCTCTTATTGGCTCTGTTTCTTGGAGAACCCTGACTAATACCCCACCATACACACTATGTGCACTTCAAACCCATTATGTTAAAAAGAACTTATGGGGGCTCTCCCCCAAACCAGAGGCCTTCAGTAGATGTTCCTACTATCTACCCGGTTGCTGATGTCAGAAACGTAGGCATCATTCTCTTCCTCATTACCCTCCCAAACTATATCAAGAATCTAGGCCTGTTGATTCTACTGTTAAATATTAGTTACAGTCTTCTAAAGTCTCTTGACAGCTTCACTAAACTTCCTCACCCTCATCTGTCTTTGATTTCTTCGTCTGCCTTCTCACTACTGATTCCCCTGCATCTGCTTTTTATGCATCCTTTACAATTCTTTCTTCCTCAAGCTTTAATACCTGCATTACAGCACCACTCCTGTGATGCAATTTTGGGCTTCATTTGCATGAATTGTGAATGGTGGTGTGGATGATCCTTGAGATAGTTTCCAATTACCCCATTCATGTTTTGTGCCCTAGCACTCTGTATTATTGAGGATATGATAGGAATCTTCAGAATTCCAGAAATCCACTTCGAGAATCCTGAAATCTGGAAGTAGATTGAATGTCTGGAGGATTTGGTTAGAAAAGGAAAGAAAGCATCAGCATCATTTCTTGATCTTTCACAGCCAGGTGGCAGTGTTGCCTCTTGGAAGATAGTCATCAGAGGTTTCTAGGTTTGGAACTGGGTTTAGGGCTTGACCCTTGGCATTTATTTCATTATTCTGGTGGATCCAATCTACCTGCAACTTAATTCTCCCCAGTCATGTCACTGGAGCAGCAACACAAGCTTTATTCCTTACTTCTTTCAAGTATCTTTATTTTTTTTTAGCACCCCTCTGATTCCCTGGATGAAAAATATTTGTCTAAAAGAATGATATGAAGAAGAATTAAAATACAGTTCCCAGTTGTCCTTCCTACAGAAAGACTCATTGTCAGCCAAACAATTATAGTGCCGTTGCAACAGATTTGTGAAAACGATTTGAAACTTATAGCAAAAGAACATGTAAAGCGGTCCAGTTCAATCCATGTGGCTGCAGGGTAATTAGTTGAAATCTAGATTAATCAGAAACTTGGTAGGCAGCAGGGTGATTTGACTAACAGCCTGGAAAGGTACAAAATAACTGGGTAATGAAGTGGATCTGACTATAATGTGCAAGATTGCTCCTGGGATTGTACTGAAATCCATTATTCACACAGACGCTGTATCTTGTGGACAAGAGATCTTTAAAACTGGAAATACTGGATTTTCCCCCATCTTATTCTGCTTCACACCCCCCATGGACCAAGGATTGCAGGGCAGCTTTAGAGAGGGAAATATTTTAGTAGATTACTTCTAGGTCCTCTCTGACATGTCCTCGAAGGTGGAGGATGTGTTCTGTGTTTCTCTAGGGCTCTGTCACACATCATCTTATCTGACCCTATAAAAAAGAAACCCTATTATTCCAAGGAAGAATAATAGTTACCACTCCCATTTTTGTATTGGTGATGAACTTGAAGCTCCAAGATATACATAAAGAATGTAGTTTGAATGTAGTTACCCACAGCACGTTTACATTTCTTTCATCAGTGATGCCTATGGGAGTTGCCAGGTACCCATAGCCAGGCTGTGGCTGAAAAATCCTCTCTGATTTTTCTCAGGCAGAGGGGAAAACTACCCGCACACATTATTGGAGAAATCATCAGCTTCACAGGTGACATGAGCACATTTTTGTCCAGGTGAAGTTTTCAGAGATAAATAAGTGCAAACAGCATCCCCTGCTTATTAAAAATGAGAAGTTTCACCCTAACAAGAAGAGTTAGCCTTAGGCATGAGGAAAATCGGTATCTGCCTGTGCGGCAACATTCAGGAAGCATCTGAACAGCTTCTCACTCTGTCCTGCTACAAATCCAAATAAATCCCTCTGCCTATTTTTGCCATTCTCCCGGGTGGGGGAGCCCACAGAGGTATGCAATGAAGCACCTATAGTGAAGTGTGGGCGTGCTGGACCAAATCAATGTGTGGGATGTTGGCAAAAGGACAGATAAAGAGGCAGAAAGCAAATTTCTAGGCTGTGAGGCTCGAAACATAAGCAGAGTCTAGTTCAACTTCCCTGTGTGAAATTCACAAGTAGACCACAATCAACAAGATCAACAATAATAAAATCAGTTCCTTAGGAATCGCAAGGCTCTGTGATGGGTAATAGGAAGGATAGAAATAAACACTTTGTCCTAACCTCAGGGGGGTGTCAGTTTACCTTGAGAGAAAACAAGTGTGCAAATACAACCACACCTAACTGTCCAAGGCAGTACACCGCACTTGTGAAATGACTGATCTCAGAGCGAAGGGCTTGCACCTGGTGCCAAAAGAGAATTCTTTATTCCTTTGTTTCCTCTATGCTTATATTGCACTTTTGGGGCTTGTGGGAATTTTTCTGCAGTTAGAATTTAATATTGCAGAAGAGGATAGATGAACGATGAAAGGTGTCATTTATTTCTTAAAACCAAAGCAAAGATATAAAAATAGTCTGACTCCCCTCTCGTTTCTCCATTCCTAACTAAAAACCGTGTCAATCAGCAAGAATTGATTGAATGCCAGCTGTGGGTGAGATGCCCTATATTTGTGAAGCATTTAAGTAAGGACAAAAGCACGTGCATGTTTATATTTTCCGTGCATCCTCATAATTTCTCTGCACAGGTTAGTGCGGCAGAGATTTCTCTGGCACTTGTGGTTGAGAGCTCTGAACACACTGTCAAAGTCAAAGACGCACCTGACCACACTGATACAGTCAGTGGATTGTTCTGCCGTTAAAGGCCCTTGCCCCAGTAGTGGTGGAAACATGAGTCATACCTATGACAAGAAAGGAAGCTAGAGGGAGACCATAAAATTAAAAGGTATGTGGCTATTAATCAGAAGATTCTGATTTGTGCCCTGATGCTGATGACACCGAGCGAATCTAAGGCAAGTTACTTGACTTCTTGGAACCCTATGTTTTCATCCATAAAACTAGGCGCAATAGCTTGTTTCAAACGGTTGTTCAGAGGTTCACATCAAATGTATGTAGACAGGCTTTAGAAAGAGTAAAGTTCTATATAAATATGTAGCATTGAAAGGGAAGAAAGAATGAAAAAGTATGAAGGGAAATGTTAGATGAAATTGTAATAATAACAATAAACATGCATTGATTGCTTACTGTTTCCAAGAGCTGTCATCAGTAATATGTATATATCAGTTTATATATTTTAGAAATTTTATACTTTATATATATAAAAGCATATGTTTTATGTATAAAATATATTTATGATATATAATATACAAATATATACAATTCTGGTTAGTCTCCATAAAACTTCTCAAGTAGGCATTATTATTCCATTTTACAGATGGAGAAAACTGAGGTTTAAAGAGATTGAATCAGTTGTCCAAGTTTACATGCTAGTAAATAGGAGGGCCTGTATTCACACTAAGACATTTTTACTTGCAATTCTCCATGCTTTCTTTTTTTTTTTCAATTTTATTTTTTATTTTTTAAAATTTACATCCTATTTAGTTAGCATATAGTGCCACAATGATTTCAGGAGTAGATTCCTTACTGCCCCTTACCCATTTAGCCCATCCCCCCTCCCACAACACCTCCAGTAACCCTCAGTTTGTTCTCCATATTTATCTCCATGCTTTCTTCTGCTTATGTGCTTCCTTTTAAAACATACCATAATTATTAGATCCTATTTAATTCTATTTTCAGTTTTCTGGGGAACCTCTGTACTGATTTCCACAGTGCCACCCTAGCTTGCATTCCCACCAAAGGTCTATCTATGAGGGTTCCTTGTTCTCCACATCCTCACCAACACTTGTTATTTCTTGTTTTTGGTTTTTGCCATTCTGACAGGCAAGAGGTGATAACTCGTCGTGGTTTTGATTTGTATTTCCCTGATGGTAAGTGATGTTGAGCATTTTTTCATGTGTTGGCCATCTGTGTGTTTCCTTTGGATAAATGTCTGTTCAGGTCCTCTACCCATTTTTAATTGGATTATTGGGGGGGGGCTGTTTTTGCTGTTGGCTTATATGATTTATTTATATAATTTGGATATTAACCCCTTATCTGATGTATTTTCCAAATACTTTCTCCCATTCAGTAGGTTGTCTTTTTGTTTTGTTGATGGTTTCCTTCACCACGCAAAAGCTTTTTAGCTTGGTGTAGTCTCAGTAGTTTAATTTTGCTTTTGCTTCCCTTACCTGAGCAGACATATCTAGAAAAAATGTTTCTACAGCTAATGTCAGAGGAATTGCTACCTATTTTTTCTTCTAGGACTTTTGTAGTTTCAGGTATCACATTTAGGTCTATAATCCATTTTGAGTTTATTTTTGTGTGTGGTGTGAAAGAGTGGTCCAGTTTCATTCTTTTGCATGTAACTGTCCAGTTTTCCCAACACCATTTATTGAAGAGACTGTCTTTTCCTCCATTGTATATTTTTTCCTCATCTGTAATTGATTAACTAACCATATTAGTGTAGGTTTATTTTGGGGCTCTCGCTTCTCTTCCATTGATCTCTGTGTCTGTTTTGGGGCCAGTGCCATATTGTTTTGATGACTACAGCTTTGTAGTTTATCTTGAAATCTGTAATTGTGATACCTACAGCTTCTTTTTGTTCTTCTTTTTCACAATTACTTTGGCTATTCAGTACATCTGAAGCTAATATAACACTGTATGTTAATTGTTATATATATATATATATATACATATATATATATATATATATATAGTACAATTGGGGGAAACTAGAAGTCATGGGCACTCAGAAGACCTACATTCCAATTCTAGCTCTGTCAGGAAACCACTTACCTATTTATAACTTACTTTGTTTAGTCACCAAGATGCTCTGTTTTGAGGTCAGCAAATTGAGAAAGTTGATCTAGATAATTTCTAGGATCTTTTCTAGCTCTTGAGTGACTGACGTGTCTCATTTTGCCTGGGATTGCCCCAGTTTTAACACTGAAAGTCCCATGTCCCAGGATATCCCTCAGTCCTGGGGTTTCTGTTAACATTCTATGATTCCATGTTAGGGGAAAGCTTTGTGTAAGAGGTGAAGGATGAGCTAAACCCTGCAGTATTTAAATAGGCAGAAAATAAAGAATTCTCATCAAAATAGATGGACCCCAGCAACATGCAGAGGTAGTGATTAGCAAGCTACATAGACAAAACGACACAAGAGATGACAGGGGAAACAAAGACAGCATAGGGCCATGTTAGGGGGAATTAAACACTGAAATTCCGACTCCATGTGAATCTCAATGCAGAGTCTTTATAGATCCAAGGATTCTTTGTAAGAACAATGATGATAGCAAATATTTGTTGACTGCTTACTATATACCAGACACTATGCTAAGCCCTTAATATGTATTATCACTTCTACTTCTCCCTGTAGGCTTACCCAGCAGTACACTTATTACTTCCACTTTAATGATAAAAAAGTAAGGATTATACAGTTTAGGGGAACTGCTGAAGGTGACCCAGCTAGCATGTAGCTGGGCTAGGATTTGGACTCTGTCCATTTCAGGCCAAGCCCTTAACATTGACACTCCACTCTCCCTCAATACCTGCACTTCCCTATTATGTGTGCTCAAATAATACCTCGCTTCCTCCTCACTGTATTTAATTCTAAAAGGGGGACTTAATTTTTAGCAACTTATATTATTCTTTGAGCCAACCGCAGTGCTATGGCAATTGATGGCAACATGAAGTAGAGTTTTGAGTCAATATGGGAATCAGTAATCCCATGCAGGTGTATATACCCCTCTGGAAAGGTCATCATTGGCCACTGCCTACCGTTTGCAAACAATAGTGCCCAGTTATGCTCTCTCCAATTCTCCCACATTCTCTGTATAAAACCAAATAAGAGAAGATTCACCCGGTTTCAACACTGTGTAAGCATTTAGAATATAATTTTCTATTTCTTTATCTTTGGCCCAGGAAATAAAGGATCAAGAAACCAATGTATCTCCTTCTGGCTGTTGATGATAACCCACAGAACTGGGAAGATAGCCGGGTTTAAGGAATGTAATAAAGTTATAAAATGGGATCGAGCCAAATTGAATGTAATTTAATTTAATGTTAATTTAAACATTCATCTTCCTGGGAAAGGAGCTATGTATTCCATTACAGATACCTCTATCACATCCATTTCAACGAGGAAGAAGAATGTAGAAAAGAAGGAGGCCTTTAGGACAGTACATTTACTTTAACAACGGTGGGGTAATGTATGAAGGGAGAAAAATTACAAATAAATGTGATAACCATGATGAGGCTTAAGAAATGGTCATTTTTACAATGAATGAACTGATATTTTTCCTATAACAACATTAGCTTAGTGAAGTTTGATATTTAAGTGTAAGCTATACTTTATATTTCATAACCCTTTTAGCAAGTTAATATATATTTATTCTTGATTTTTCTCTCTATTAAGCACTCAATTGTGGAGAGATGATAGTGTAGAGTAATTGATAGTTTAAAGTCATTCTGTTCTACATTTAAGTATGTCTGATACTAAAACAGGGAAAAAAATAACGACACACCGGAGCAATTTACAAAAAAATTCCATGCCCGTGGAAACGAAATAATGTGCTCCAGTAACTGAATACCATTCTACCAATTGCATTAAGTTCACACAGAAGTCTTGAAGTGATGAAATTAATTTTACCCACTTATTCTGAAGATGGTTATAATTAAAAGTATACTTCATTTTTGAAGTTAGGCTCTGGCTTTGTGTCTTATTTAGAAGTTTCAATGTCTCTTAAAAGTGTCAACTTTAAAAAGCTAGCTTCTATCTTCAAAATATGTTAGGTTAAAAACTACTAAAATCGGGGCGCCTGGGTGGCGCAGTCGGTTAAGCGTCCGACTTCAGCCAGGTCACGATCTCGCGGTCCGGGAGTTCGAGCCCCGCGTCAGGCTCTGGGCTGATGGCTCAGAGCCTGGAGCCTGTTTCTGATTCTGTGTCTCCCTCTCTCTCTGCCCCTCCCCCGTTCATGCTCTGTCTCTCTCTGTCCCAAAAATAAATAAACGTTGAAAAAAAAATTAAAAAAAAAAAACTACTAAAATCAAGAATCTGATCCCTGAATTCAGGGTGTATGTTCTTCAGAATTTCTCTGAGATTTATGGTCCCTGAGCCCCACTGACTGTCTTCTCTCACTTCTTCTATATCCTGGAGAGGGGAGATCAGCTAAGGGACCATTAGACCCTTTTTTCGCACCCAATTTCCCAGCAAGTCCTGTAAAGAGGGTCTCTTCTCAGAAGCAAAATATTAGAGCAGGAAAATCCCCATCTAATAGTGTTCTATTAAAATTTTAATTAGATTAGTTGTTTAATCGTGCAAATGTAGAAATTGAGTGATTGGGAGTGTGAAGGATCTTAATGCGGTTCAGAGACCTGGAGATCGTTGATTTAGAAGGAAGAATCAAGGAGGATGTAATATGTGTGTTCTGGAATTTGAATAGCTGTCAAGTCAGAAGAGAGAGGCAAAGAAATGTGGCTTATTCATCTTTGTATGCCAGCACCTACCTCAGTCCCTGACAGAGCTACTCTATGATACTTACTAATTGAACTGATTTGAATTAAACTATTGCTTTGAAGCTTCAGAGAGCAAAACTTAGATCAAAAAATAAGTCACAGGGAGGTACAGTCTAGTTAAGCAGAAGGCAAAGCTTCCTATGAATTACAGCTGTACAAAATAGACTTCTTACAGAAACAGTAAGATACTACACCTGTTCAAGCAGAAGGTGTCTGGCCATCTGTGAGTGATACAGCAAAAACAAGTCTTACATTGGATGGGGGTAGGAAGTAAGCCGTAAATATTTCTTCTCTGCTAGTTCTAAGATGCTGTAGTTATTTTTGTGTACTCTGGTTTTATTTTTTAATATAAATAAGTTGGTTTGGTGGGTTGGTTATCATCATTGTAGGTTATCTATGCTATGCAAAGTTAAATTGTATTTGTAATTTTCAATGTACCATTGCTACAATTTTGATCATACACATTTACTTAGTCATTGAAACCTACTCATTTTCCTCATATCTCATAATTTTAAGGTAAGTAGGTCTCCAAAACAGTGGTAGTATATGTGTCTTGAAATACTTTGAATTCAGTCTTTCTGAATATTTGCCTCACACTCAGTTTCTATCAGCGCATCAAAATGGCAAACATGGTCTCTATGGGCTGTTGTATTTTGCAAGTTTCTGCCAAATTCGTATAGCCATTTCATTTCCTCTTGAGCCGATTCTGGTATTTAGTATTTTTTTTTGCCCCCACTTTTCACTTTTGAGGATTCACATAACTTGATGCATTACTTCAAAGACCATGAGATACATTTTATTGTTGATACTGAGCAAGTCTTGCATCAAAATCTACATAAATTTAATATCATACTTTGGCTAATGTTTGTTGTTACCCAAAAGTAGATGCACCAAATAAGGAATTCCAGGGAAATGTAATAATTGGTTGTAGTATCTCATACATTATTATTAAATTGCATGAGGATTACAAGAGGCCCTTTGCATGCTCCAGAAAACTCTCCTCCTTTCCAGTAATAATAAAAACTTAAAAGTTTATGAATGGTGTTATGTAGAATAACAAATCCAAATCACACTCAAAATGCTTCCTAGGGTTCTAGTATATCTTCCTTTACTTCCCATAGTCCCATATTCTGCAGAATCTTCCAGACCCCCACCAAGGTCTACTTTTTCTGAAAAGCCATCCTGGTGGGCCCAATTCTCAGATATGAAGATCCCACTCCAATATCCACTGTTTTGATAGTTTTTGCATGGCCAGCAATTACTAAATAATGATTGAATTGAAATTAAACAAAAATTCTTAATAAATAATACCTTGTACTCTAGCTAAATGATATAGTGTATTGTGTTGTTATCTAATGGTTTCCTCTATCTCATCGGGGTAGGATGCTGTAGGTAAGACTAACTTATCTGCTGAGAACTTGGAAGAAAACCTTGGTGTCCTGCCTTGGCATGCATTTCAGCATGTTTTAAGAATTAGTAATTCTTAATAATTTTTAATTATTTAAAATCAAGAATTTTAGAATTAAGATAAAATTAAGAACTTTAAGATTTATTAATTCAACACGCTTGATTTGTCTGACTGAGCATTCAAAGAACAAGAAACCATTTCCAGGCACAGATTTGATCCAGGGACCCATTCAGCCATTGCTGAATTGTATGAGCATTTATCTTCTTTGTGGAGTTTTGTTTCCCTGTGTCTCCCAGGCAGCAGCTTTCATTACAGAGTAGCTGTCTCAGACATTGACTGAAGTGAAGGCTTTTCCTTCCTCACAGGATTCTGAGTGTTTACTCTTTGTGTGTAATTCCCACACCCAAGAGTCTGCATCTGACCACTCACGGTTGTCACATACTCACCATTTGCTCATCCACAGTGATTACGGACTTCGGCTATTGGCATTTGTTTGGCTCATCTGCTTGGTTTTTTTTCTAGTTCCTCACGACCTTTTTTTCTTTAATGCTCCTTGCCCATCTTGATTTTCAGAGTGGATTTTGAGCTCACAGTTTATTGGATTTCTCTTTTCCTATGTCATTTAACAGTATTCTTCAGGTTTCACAGAATTCTTACACAAAGGTCAGTCATTATTATACTTCCTAAAACTTGTCAACCTTTGGATAAACATCCAAGAACCTATATAAATTGTCTGATTAAGCTAATATTCAGGTCATGTGAACAGTCAGAACCAATCAGTCCTGGGTTAGTAGAAACATTTGTCAATTAAAGGTTAGTGTGGTTTTTTTTTTTTTGTTTTTTTTTTTTTAATTTTTTTTTTTCAACGTTTATTTATTTTTTTGGGGACAGAGAGAGACAGAGCATGAACGGGGGAGGGGCAGAGAGAGAGTGAGACACAGAATCGGAAACAGGCTCCAAGCCATCAGCCCAGAGCCTGACGCGGGGCTCGAACTCACGGACCGCGAGATCGTGACCTGGCTGAAGTCGGACGCCTAACCGACTGCGCCACCCAGGCGCCCCAAAGGTTGGTGTTTTATGCGACCATTTAGTGAGCATTAGCTGGAGTGTGCCCAAGAAAACTAGCCCCTGCTACTCCTTGAGGAAAGAATCCAGAATGTTTGATACAGGTATACCATGATGGTTCTTTTGAAATAGTAATGTTTTCCGCATACTTTTCTCTTCCTTCATTTCAAACAGTTGGTCACATTTTGTGATTTGCCTAATGGATTTTTACAGAGCACATAGAGACAGGATGGCTAAAGTCATTGGCTCTCCCTGCCCCTTACGTGACATTTGGCCTGTCCCAAAACTCACATGAGGAGAGAGGGAGATGGCTTTTGAAGAGGGGGAGAAAAGGTGAGCGAGAAGAATTAAGATTGGCACTGTGATTGGGGAGACCAGAAGCTGAGGGTCCTGGGGAAAGCAAGGACGCACACATAATTCAGAGGCAGCCCCACAGGGATATGACTGCCCTTAGAGACGTGGCTTTTGATTGGCTCAAGGAGACTGGGTGTCATGCAAACGGGCTTTGAGACTCACTAGGTGAGCCCCAAACATGACCGGGAAGCAGAATTGCCAGACTCAAAGAGACTATGTAGAAGCCTTAATAAAAGCAGCCTGGTGGGATAGAGCTTGGGTTTGGATTCAAGTTTACTTTTATTTAAATAAGATACCAAGTGAATATTTCTTATACATCTAGGCTTGTTGAATAAGGTTCTTATCTACCACACACGGACGTTAGTCAGAAACTGCTCAGAATCCTCATGTTGCACCTATCTGCATCCTCGTCTGATTTTAATTTCCATCTTCCAAAATTGGCTTCCACGACAATTGCATCTGCATCAAGCTAGCAGAAGGAGAAAAAGCATAGAGGATGCCAAGGATACGGTATGCAGGCATCAGCTTAGAAATGGCACATATCACTTCTGTCTACATCTCGTTGGCTAGAACCCCATCACATGCCCACACCTTGCTGTAAAGTAAGAAATTATACTCAGTGGTGTAGTCTATCTGCGAGTCCAGGAAGAAAAAGACCTCAATTAGAGCAGCCAGCCAGCCTCTTCCAGTGTTGATCCTTCCGGTCACTGAATATCCATTTTGCTCTTTCACATAGGGAAAACATTAACTCCCGTCCTCAAGCAAGATAACCCCAAGAGCAACCCAGTCACTGAATACAGCTGAACGTCCAGGAGCTCGGGGTGATCTGCATTCTTGTTCGGAAGATCAGATGTTCCTTTTGTGGTCCCAGATATACATTGGATATGCGATGATAAATCAGGTACAGGACAAATACCATAAAAACTTTCATTCAGAATAGAGAAGAATGAAAAACACCCAGCAGTCACTGATCTACAGAAACCATGAAGTCCTGCTGGGGTCTAAGATGTTTCTTATCTCTCTCAAAAGGAGCGAGAAATTGCTGCTATTCGGAGAGTAGCCGGAGCTCAGAATCTCTCTCTATTTTTGACTTTTTCAAACATTCAGAATTCTCTCACTGGCATGTAGGATCGGGACACTATTTGGCAGCAGTTTTCCAGGATTTGGCAAGGTCGCAGATGACGCCAGACTTGAACTACATGGTTTCCAGCTTGGCTGGAGATTCCTGTGTTTCAGGCATGGCAAGGAGTTACAGGGAGGGGCGTTAGGACCACGAGCAGCTCAGGGGTCATCATTAGACCCAAGATTGGGAGAGGGGAAGTCTGAAGAATGATTAGGGTTGAATATCGCGCTGGCCCTGCGGATTTACTGTTAGGGTCAGTTTGATTTGATTTAAAGAAATAAACAACCGGTATCTCTCAAACAACTACATTTTAGGTTGAGATTCATACCTGTTCCATAGGAAGGATTGTCCTCCAAGCACGAAGATTTGGAAAGGCATGTTAAAGGGACACGTATCCCAGGACAGCAAAAGATAATGAGTATCATATTGATGTTACCGAGTTTGAGGAAATGTGATTGGCAACAAAAATTGTAGGTAAAGGGTAGGGGCAAAGGGTAGGGGCAATACTGTCCGGGAAAAGAACAGCCCAGACTTTTTAAAAAGAGTCTATGTAACGGAGATAATACCCACTTTTCAGGATTAAATTTGATCACGTTCGTTAAGAACCTTGCACATTATCTACTATTATTGGTTAACTAACCAACTTTGGATGGCAGTCAAATTACCAGCTGATTACCAGCTAATAAAATAAACCACAAGATGGAGTTATAAACCACAGTAAAGCACCATAAAACGGGCTTTCGTTGAGTTAATGTCTGTCTTGAGGATTAGTCACTCGTCTGTAGTAGAGTCTTGTCTACCATATGTGTGGCTTTTGAGAAGTCAGCTGGCCCAGCACTCAATGTGTGGAAAATTCTAGCTCTGTTAACCCTGGGAGGTAGCCTGAGATGAGACAGGTGGATCTCTCTCACGGTCTGCATCCCAGTAGTTCTGACAGTGGGATCATCTTGCCTCAATGGATGTGGTCCCGCTGTTTTATAAAAGCCGTTTTTTATGTTTTGCCAAACGTGAGCCTGAAGCATGAGAAAACCGTTTAATCCGGTGCCCGCCTACGAAGCGCAGTCTGTGGGACACTGCAGGACACCTTCCCTCAAGAATCTCTGAGGGTAACATTTAATATAGTTGCCTTCCATTGTGTGGGCTTATGTTGTGATGCCACCATATCCTCAACATGGTTTATTTATTGTTTTTTTTTCTCTTTTGTTGAAACAGCAGAGAAACTTCAGTCCTAAAGCGCTAGAACCTCTTATAGAGAAACACACTGGCATTGAAACTTCTGCATGACAAGGTACATTAATAAGTGAATCAGTCCAGAATTGCTGGCTTATATTGTTTTATCATGTATAAATGTTTTAAAAGAAATGATCTTTTCACAGCACTACAGATTCTCCAACTAATGGTATAAATTTTACATGGGAACAAATTGTTCTAGCTTTCCATTCAGACAATGTACAGTTGACTACATCCCTGACTATACTAGTATTTATTACTGCAAGCAATCTTACGTAAAAGAGACGAGGAGGAATTCATGTTTTCATCATTCAGTTTGTTGACGCCTGAGGTTTAGAACCTCTCCAAAGCACTGTTTGTCAGCTCTCTTTGAAGCATCCAAAATATTTTCATAAGCTACACATTTTTTTCCGCGAAGTGCACAGAATCACGCAGATCCCCTTCCACGCTTAATGTTGATACACTTGGTGCTTAGTCTCCTTACGCTGTCAGGCAAACCATGGAGCAGGTAATAAGGGCCCGAGACACCTGAGACACCAGTTGTTGTTCTATCGCTAATTTTTCTCAGTTATACCATTATATAGTCAAACAGAATAGCGTGGAAAACTATCAGAGGCTAGGTTTTTCATTGGGCCAGGCCCAAAGGTTGTCTTACAAGCTGCCAAGCAGGAATCAGCAGTTGGGACAGTCAGAACAGCCCTCCCTCGATCTCCCACCCGAGGGAGGAATGAAATTCCAACCACTGTCAATCTTTCTTTCTCTGGCCAAGATTTACACGGGTTTGGATCGGGTCACTTGCCACCCTCTTAGCTGGGATAGGACGGAGCCTGTGTTGACAACCCACCAGACTGCTGTCAAGGAAGAAGTAATTCCTCAAAGCCAGCTGGTGAGTGTTTTTAGGGAAAGTAAGTGGATGCTGGCCTGCCAAACCCGACCCATTCCTGCTCCAACCATAGGATTTTTTTTTCACAGAAGAAATTTTACTAAATCATCATTTACTTAGTTCCTCCTCCTGTCCCTGGCGTCAACGTCCTAATAGGCTGAAAGTTTCCTTCTGTTCTCCATGAGGTAGCTTAACTTTTACTGTAAATCTTCATACTTGGAGAAAAGAAAATTACATAAATTCGGGGGTGGAGAACCTCTTCCAGGCCCTTGAGTTTCGATAGGAAGTTGAGAGGAGTTACTGCAGGGGCCCCTAGAGAGGAGGAAAACCACCCCACTTTGCAGAGATGTCATCTTGAACTTGAAGAAGGACCTCAGAGAACCTCTGTTCGCCCACCACAGCCACTGCTTTCGCTTTCCAGCCAATGAGGCTACCTGTGCTGTCTCCCAAAGCAAGGAAATGTCCCCACCGAACTGCTTTAAGCTGCTGCCTGCCCTGGGGCTCTGAAGAGACTGGGAAAGAGGTTTCCCGAAGCAGCCACTATTCAGAAGCCTCGAGGATTGCAGGAGCACCTATTCAATACATTCTGAGTTGGGATTCCAGACACAGGTACTCAAGCAGGGCTGGAGGCAGGGCGATATTTTGCATGGAAATCTTTGAGGTTTTTCACTTTCCTTTTGTAATTTTCCAATGGTGAAGTTAGTTTGGGCCTCAGTAGTGGAGTAATTTAACCGGAAAAATATATTTGTCTTTTAGGAAGTGTAATTCGAGTAATCTTCCTGCCCCCTCACATTAATGAAAATAAAACAATATGATATCTTCCTGACACAGTAATAAAAACAAAACATCATAGAGGAATGAGGTTTTTCACTCTTATGGTATTCTTTGATGTTATAAAACTTAAAAAAAAAAAACCCAAATGTTAAGGAAGTATTGTGGAGAAGAGGAGATTATACTGGTTTGACAGATAAAATAGTTTCCTGGAGAAAGGATTGGAATGGCCTTGAAAAGTAGACAGGATTTTAAAACCCTCAGGTGGAACTTTAGGAAGATGGAGGCAACATGAGAAAAGACTCAGGTATGATGGTTCTTGAGAACAGTGCTAGACCTTTTAAAATATTCCAGCAAACTTGGTGGCGCCTGGGTGGCTCCGTTGGTTAAGCATCCAACTTTGGCTCATGTCATGATCTTGCGGTTGGTGAGTTGGAGCCCTGCGTCAGGTTTTGTGCTGTCACCGTGGAGCCTGCAGCCTGCCTCACATTCTGTGTCTCCCTTTCTCTGCCCCTCCCCCGCTCAGGCTCGGTCTCTCTCTCTCTCTCTCTCTCAAAAATAAATCAACATAAAAAAATATATTTCAAAAAAGTGAGCTCACCTGCCACAAATGGCAAATGGTTGCAGACATTGGCTGATTTGTGTTTTGACTTAGTGTTTTTTTTTGTAGACAAAAAACTGCATGTTTTTGTTTTGTTTTGGTTTTTAAGTTTTATGTATTTATTTTGAGAGAGAGAAAGCCCACACATGAGCAGGGGAGGGGCAGAGAGAGGGAGAGAGAGAGAATCCCAAGCAGGCTGTGTGCCTGACATGGAACTTGAACCCATGAACCAGAAGATCATGACCTAAGCCAAAACCAAGAGTCGTATACCTAACTGACTGAGCCACCAGGTGTCCCCATTTTTTTTATTTTTAATGTATAATTAATTTAATTTATACATTAATTTTTAATTTATACATTTTCAATGTACACGGTTTGATGAGTCCAGGCATATGCCTATACCTGTGAAACCATTACCCAAATCAAGGTAAGAGACATATCCATCACCTCCCAAAGTTTTCCTGTGTCCCTTTGGGGGTTTTTCTGGTCTGTTTTGTTTTTTGTGGTAAGAACACGTAGCTTGAGATCTATCCTCTTGACACAGTGTTAAGTGCCCAATACAGCAGGCCCTCTAGAACTAATTCATTTCGCATAACTGAACCTTTATGCCAACTAAACAACTCCTTCTTACCTCCTCTCCCCGGTTCCTGGTAACCATTATGGTACTCTCTGCTCCTAGCAGTCGACTATTTGGGGTACCCGTAAGTAGGATCATGCAGTAATTGTCCTTCTGTGACTGGCTTATTTCACTTAGCATAATGTCCTCCAGGTTTATACACGTAATAACAAATGGCAGGATTTCCATTTTTAAGGCCGAATAGGATTCCATTGTATGTATATACTACCTCTTTATCCATTCATCTGTTGATGGACAGTTGTCTGGCTAGCTCAGCAGATAGAGTATGAGACTCACTTCTTTCTGTGATTGGGTTCAGATCGCTAAAGTGAAGGCAGGCTTTTTTTTCTTATGATCTGAATTGGTGGCTCATACATTTCCAGAAGAAGAGACCTTAATACCTTGCCCTTCCTAAAGTCCCTAAAACACTAAAGGCCTCTAATTTATATTTTAATTTGTTAAATGAAATGAATACCTTTGAGGGGCGCCTGGGTGGCTTAGTCGGTGAGGCGTCGGACTTCAGCTCAGGTCATGAAATCGCGGTTTGTCGGTTCGAGCCCTGCATTGGGCTCTGTGCTGACAGCTCGGGGCCTGGAGCCTGCTTCGGGTTCTGTGTCCCGCTTTCCGTCTGCCTGTCTCTCTCTCTCTCTCTCTGTCAAAAATAAACATTAAAAAAATTAAAATGAATACCTTTGGAATAATGTGGGAGCAGTGCAGGGCACCTTCACTTAACCTTTTGGAAATCTGTATTTTGAGAGAGAGATTAACTAGCAGAAAGGCCTCTCACGGGATTTTGCCTCCTCAGATTTGGGCAAATGGTCTAGCTTTCGTTTTGTTGATATGTTTGGCATATGTGGAAAGTAAATGTTTATTAAATAAATAGATGTCCTCTATGAGGAAGGAGCTGATGATGGTGCAAACGCCATCAACACAGCATGGTCAAAATTATTCTGCCTAAATGGCTCGGCACTGACGAGTGCGCCTTTCACAGATTTGCCAGTTTCCTGTTCATGAAGGGCATCTACTAGAGCAACAAAGATGGGTACGAGACAATTACCTAAATATTTTGAAACAAAGAGTCAAACTTTCGTTTACACGATTTCAGAATTATTCCACTTCCTGCTTTGCTTCGCCCTTAGCTAGAGTAAAATCACTGACAAAAATGGGAGGTGCACTGCAGAGGGCAGAATAATGGCGGCATAAAGGAACGGGTTTATTTCTCTCCCAACCACAGTCAAAATGCAGGAGCTGGGGTTACTGTTTAGGTGTGAAGCATTAGTAGTGGAATACTTCAGGGTCAACCATCTGCTTCTTCTGTGTTAAGCCTCTTGAAGGTGTAGTAGGTTGCACGTTACAGAGATTCGGGGTGTGTATTACTTGGATGGAATTGAACTCTAAAGCTACTTGCTCTAATTACTTGCTCACTGCAAACCCTTGCCTGAGAGGCCACAACCCCTACCATTTTGAGGGAGGACATACCTCGTATAAATGGCTCTCTCAATATGGAGAGCAATTTTACTATCTGTTAAATTTTGTTTATATCTTTGGTCTTATTAATGGAAATTTTCTAGGCAAGTCTTCATGTGAACTGTCAGCAGATGAGTTCACAGGGCTGGGTTACAGGTGTCCTTGTAGCATACGTTCAACTTCTCCCTCGATGCCCTCCCCAAACGAAAAGTATGGGGGTACTCTCGTGTCGAGCCAGGCTCAAGTTTCCTAGTACCACCTAATTTGTAACTTTGCCTTTCTTTGACATTCACATCTTGATGGAATTAAAGGCTGAGGGTTTTCATAATTTAACTTGCCATCAGCATGCACTGAAACCACAGCAGAAGAACAAATACACAGTGGCATCAGAGCCCAAAGCCTTGTGCATAACTCAGAGGAACTCAAGCAGAGAATGTAATTGCATGCTGAAATCAAAATGATTATTGATCTGCAAATCCTCAACTATATACAAAGAGAAGAAAATGTTCTGAGAACAAAGGATACCCAATGCATCTCAGTGTAATTTCCTGACATTTTGTTGGCACGTGGATTAGATGATAACTGAGGGAAGGGCCCCAACTACGTGACTTTCTCTAAGCCTTACGTGTATCCCTGGAGGTTGATTTTTCCTCAAATTCTTCCTTAGCCGAACTTCAGATATCTTAGGCTGAAAATTCATGTCCCTGTTTCTCAGCTTCCTCTCGATGAGAAAGACAGCTATTGCCATTAGCACTTATTAAAGTGTGCTGATATTAAACAACATTCAAAGAAGTAGACCTTTGTGTGTATAGAACTGAAACTTGGCATACGGTAGATCACGCTTCAATTTCTTTTTCCTGGAACACTTTGTTAACCTTGTGTCTAAGAGTTTTTGGTGTCTTTTATCTAGAATAAAATTCTCTAGACCTCAGTTGCTCATGGTATCAGTCTGGGTCTGTTGAGGAAACAGAAACAGCACTATAATTTGAATAGAGAAGATTAACATAAAGAATTCATAATGAATGAAAGGGAATTAAACACTAAATGGGTTAAAGAAGACTCTGAGGGTCTACGGATAGCAAGTTCTAATACAACCACAATATCTAGGCTGAGGAGAGTTGGCAGAGAAAGTGCAATAACTTAGCAGAGGGTCCCCCGAAGACTGAACTTCAGACCTCTTCAAAGAGCGCGGGAATGGTCATCCTCCAGGATCAAAGAAGCTTGCCAGAGGACACAGATTACAGCTGGTGGGGAGGGGGGTGGCCTGAGAGTGTGGCTGGCTGGCGCTGATCTATGAGGACTGGTGGGCTCCTTTGCTGAGTAATAAGAAAGGGGGACCGGAACCCGGAAGGAAAGTGTCTTCTGTGCTATTGCCTGGCAGCATCTCTTAAATTTTTTCTGTTGTTGAAACCAACATACATTGCACCACTGGCAAAGAGGAGTGTTTATGGGGTGTGCCTCGGATATCACAAAGCAAGGCAAAAAATGGACGATTTGGGGCTAAGAGTCAAGAAATGAATAATTGGAGCGCGCACACATATTTATCTAGCTTAGGTGTCCAAGGTTTTATTTTTTAATATAATAGCCAATATAACATTTATGTTTCTTTCATTATCTCAATCAAGAGTAATGAACTCACATGATCCCTAGAAGTCCAGAAGATAACCCAAATGAATAAAAATAGGATAGGATACACACACACACACACACACACACACACACATATATATGCATGTATACATGCATATATATATATATATCTGGGTGGCTCAGTCGGTTGAGCGTCCGACTTTGGCTCAGGTCATGATCTCGCAGTTCCTAAGTTCGAGCCCCGCGTCAGGCTCTGTGCTGACAGCTCGAGCCTGCTTCGGATTCTGTGTCCCCCTCTCTCTCCACCCCACCCCTACTTGTGCTCTGTCTCTCTCTGTCTTTCAATAGTGAATAAACATAAAAAAAATTTTTTAAAGTGATCCAGTTCGCACGTGAGCATCTGTAGTCTGCATACACACCCCTTCATACTGTGTTAGCAATTATAAAACTAAATAATGAACCTGTCTATAAACCAGAGGATTTAGTTTCAATTTTTTTTTTTTTGGCATGGCCAATGAGAAATGCCATTCTCAGGTTAGCCATGGAACCACAGATGCAACCATGCAATTGATTAGACTAGATTTATCATTTTTCCACTGTTTAAATGTTGTCTGCTATAAGACCGCCAAATAAACAATTCACAGTATTTAACCAGATATATGTGTGAGTGGGTTTGGGGCTAATTAAAAGTAATCATTTTTATTTTGTATTGGAAAGAAAGGAAACGAAGGAGGCAAGGCTCCTTGTATTTTGCTATTCTACATGTTATGCCTAATTTAAATTAGGATGCATTTTCCACATTGGCAATTCCCTTGTTTATAATTTAAAGAGCAGTGATAATAGTAGCATCAGACTCTATTACAATTACTTTGTGGAGGTAAGAAAAGAAATAGCCACTTAAAGCATTGTAATTACATCAATGTTATTAAATCCTCTGCGTGTGTTTTTAAATGTCAAAATCCCAACATTAATTACCTTTCTGCATTGAAGCGTGAAATGGCTTCAAAGTCCCTAGCTAAACAAAGGAGAGAAGTATGTTTCACAGAACCGTATGTTTGGTATTTCCCCCACATGGACCGTATTTCATGTGGCTTTATTTTTCTTTTCAATGAAGGTGAGTTGTTAACCATACAATGAAACCTATTGGACACTTTATATCTTCAGAAGATTTTTCAGGTAGACATGGGTACAAACCTGAAACTCTCTTCGTCAAACCTTGGGTCCCAGTTTCTGTTTTGGAAAACGTATCCATTGTAACTACACGACCCCAACGGACAAACTGCCAGACTTACCCACCGTCAAAACCCAAAAGTAGTCTTGGCCACCTGGATATTAACATGAGGTGTGTTCCATGCATTCTACAAAGTGTCGCAGATAGACTTACTTGTATGCCACTTTTGCAGCTACCCTGGAGGCAGTGCGGTCTAGGGATGGGAACTGAGAGGCCCTCACGAGACAGGATTACTTCCAAATTCCAGCCGCTCCTTATGCTAGTGAGGGGATCCTGAGAAAGATACCCACTTGCTGAGCCTTGACTCACTTATCTGGGATAGTATTTAACCTGTAGAGGTATTGTAGGGATTGAAATGTATACTCCATGAAAAGCACCCAAAACATGGTTTGGTACAATCACTTTTAGCTTTTTTATTTGAAATATACTATGGTTATTTGTATCCCCATTGTAGGAGTAAAACAAACAATGCAACAATGTAGGCTATTTTAGGTCAATCTGACGTGCATTTTATATTACAAATTTATTTTTCCCCTTTTCCTGATTATTTTGTCGCCCATCCTCTGCTGTGTATTACCTTCCTACTTCTGTTCTACTTATCTTTACATTCTGTTTTCTGTAGAAAACATATATGGGGTTTTGTTCTCTCCATAGTAGTCTGTCACTCCCCTTCACTTCAGTGGCTAAGTTTCATCATCTATTCCCAAAATGCAATAGGAAAACGAGTCAAAATGACTCAGTAACTATAGTGTCACAGGGGGTGCCATTAACCAATGATGGAAAAAGAGGGCAGCAAAAGTGGGGTCACTGCAGTCACTCAGACAGAATTTCTAAGTAGGAAGTTAGTTAGGTCATGGTGACTTCTATCCGAAGACCTTCTTCTGCCTATTGTCAGGCCCTCTCATCTGCCCCCCCCATCATTCCACCAACCTCTTATTTATATCCAGATGGAAATTCCCTAAGAAGATTAATCCAAAAATCCTCTTCTCCCTCGGTAGGGACAAACTCCCATTTATTCCCATTTATTCAGTGCACCTCCTCTTGGTGGTCCTTCAAAAGGAAGGACATGTAATTTAATAATTCTGACTAAGGTGTGAACCTCTCTGATATATTAGCAATTGTAAAGAAGAATATTGTAAACCGAACTAATCTTTACAGATAGTATCAGCAGCGCTGTGCAGTATCCACTGGAACCCCAGAACTGCTTTTCCTGTGCTGAAGGTGGACTTTCATCTGTCACCTGAGGAGACAACATGTGGATCTTTCTTAGGACAGTGCTGCCTGCCAGCCAACAGCAGTTGGATTTCTACAGTTTTGCCCTGTTGGTGTACCCATGGCAGTGTTTGTGAAACATTCAAATCGTTTCTTGCACGCTTCCCTTATAATTTCATAAGAAAGAGAATTTAAAAACAGGAGAGTGAAAGAGAAGAAGGTGGAGTCAAGACAAAGATTGGAATATCCTGTATGCCAAGAGAAGACCCTCGCGGGGATCACATGCTGACCCTAGGTTCAAGCGCTCAGGAGAAGAACGCCAACGAATGCACATTAGTACTCAGATGTTAAAAGAGGACTCTTGTACAAGTTTCTGCCGAGGCCCAAAGAGAGAGCAAGAAGCTGAATGAGGTTTACAGTCACGATGCAGAGTTTACATGATCCTTAATCCCTCGCCCACATCTGAGGATGGAAATGGGGAAGGTGAAAGGAATGTTTGAGGGAGCCCTTTGTGAAAGCTGAGGGTACCTCAAAGGTGGAGTGGCAGACGTACTTGCCCTTGCAACTGAAGTCAACCAAAGGACTTTAAGGAGGCAACTTGTAGAGCTAATCAGTGTCCTTGCAGTTTGGAGAACACCATGGATTAGTGTGGGTCTCTCACCGGGAAATCTAAGGGCAACAGACAGGCTACGGAGAACACAGAAGAGCGGAGCACAGAAACCGCTGGCTGAGTTGGGCAACCACACTCTCAAAGCTTGCAAGAGCAAAAAAACAAAACAAAACAAAACAAAACAAAACAACATACACACACACACAACTGAAAAAACAACAAAAAAGAGTGTTTCCCTTCCAGAGGGGGGAAGAGAGAGAGCACAGGCATGCTGCCACAGGTGTATCTTCGACCCTGTCCCATAGAGCTGCCCGGCGGGGTGGAAAGACTTAGCAGAAGGAGCTGGAGAGACAGCGAGCTCTCTAGGGACTGAAGAAGATGCAGAGAGATCAGGGTTGAGGGAAACATGAAGAAAGTTCTCCAAATAATCTCTGCAAACGCCCACGAGGAGAGTCAACGTGAAACATCTGCTGTGGCCGGAGAAAACTGTAAGATTTGCATCAGCCAGGTGAGAACTCTTCTGTATTGTTCTTCTTCTTCCTCCTTGATTCCTTCCAACGCTGTGATCCCGTGCAAATATGGACGTACAACTAGAGCTACAAAGTGGGGGCGGAGATTAGAAGCCCCTGCTGTCCGCTGCAGGCAGGAAACTTGGAAAAGTCTGAGTCTGGGAAAAAAATGAGCCATCAAACCTCACTGGTTCTGAATCACTAGTCGGTGGACTTTCCCTCTCTTGAAGGAGCCAATGGATGGAAATTGGGCTTTCTGTGAACTTCAAGGGGACAAAAATAGTTATTTTTGTTAACCTCTCACGGAAATGTAGCCTCTCCTTTAATTATGGATGCATGTAACACAACACAGAAGTATTAGCAGTGCCTGTGGAGAAAAGAATTACCACAGCAAACCCAGGAGCATTATCCTTCGAAAGACCCGCTGGCAAGGCTGGCTCGTGGCTAAATCTAGGGACTCTTGGGGCGCCTGGGTGGCTCAGTCGGTTAAGCGGCCGACTTCGGCTCAGGTCATGATCTCGCGGTCCGTGAGTTTGAGCCCCGCGTCGGGCTCTGTGCTGACAGCTCAGAGCCTGGAGCCTGCTTCGGATTCTGGGTCTCCCTCTCTCTGACCCTCCCCTGTTCATGCTCTGTCTCTCTCTGTCTCAAAAACAAATAAACATTAAAAAAAAATTTTAAACCTAGGGACTCTGATTTCGGGAGTATTCCCACCCTTGGCTCAGTGATCAGGGTGGTTCCCTGAACCTGGATTGTTTGTGCAGTGTGGCCTCTGCCGAGCACCAGCTTTGCTGCTCAGAGTCTGGAGTTCTTACATGAGCGGTGGATGGTGCTTTTGTGAGCAGCCCTAGTATAAGCCCGAGACGCTGAGTCTCTGATGGGCTCCCCGGGGAAGAAACAGTGCACACACGTTGCTAGTTTTTGTTTGGGGGAAGGGGGGGTCGAGGGAGAAGAGTGCATCCTGGATGACCCCTCAGGGGAGGAAGGAAGGCTGCAGAGGATTCCTTCAGATTCCACCTGTGTCTTTTTCCTTTCTGTTCTGACTGGCTATCTTCTCTGCCTCACTATAAATTAGCTGTGATCACAGCTATATGCAAGTGCCCTGAGACCGTCTAGCGAAATATTTGCATGTGGGGTGGTCGCGGGGACCTCCAACACAATGGTGGAGTTGGCTGACTTACATAACCCACTGACATACAGCCACAACCTCGTTCTGGGGAAAGAAAGAGGTGGGGTGGGGGCAGGTCATGACAAAACCCTCGTAGGCGAGTGGCTGTGGCGTTCCCATGGTATGCGGCATGTTTGTGATCAGAGGTCCAAGTTAACCTATGCAATGTGAAAAGAATCCATTCCTAGCAGAGTTGGCTCACTCACTGGACCCTCCAGCTACCGTAAGGGAACAACAGCCACAGCTCAGGTGATGATTTGTTTGTCTCTCTCCTCCCTCTGGGCAGGGCGAGAAAGGGCCAAACATAAAAATTAATTTGTGCCTGCTCTGTCCTCTAAGTGGGAGGAAAAAAGGCCAGAGCAGGGCTTTAGATAAAGCAGAGGAAAAAGCATGAGAAAAAAAACACCCCAGCCATTTTTTTTTTTTTCAGCCTAGCTGCTACTGCAGCGGTCCCCGCCCATAGTCCTGCTGGATTCTCCTGGCAGCCGCGATGTGAACCCTGTAAATGGTGAATTTAATGTCAGGGGTTTGCATAAACTTGTAATTCTTTTTTTTTTTTAAAGGAAATTTAAATCACAGTTTTGCATTTTGTGGCTCTTGTGTCTGGATAGATGATTAAAAAAATAATGTAGAACGTTATGCTTTCAATTTCATAAATGCTAGAGGGGTCATCTCAACCAGGGATAGCTGCGAAAACTAAGTGTAAATGGGCCACAGCTCCCTTGCTTTTTGTCACAGGTGGGCGGTTTGAAATTTGAACTCATAATATTGGAAACAAGTCTCCATAACTGATGATTTTTGCTATGGTTTTGGCTATTGGAGTCTCAGGAAAAAAGGAGCCAATGTCCAGATGAAGATACACTTTGGGAATTTTATACAGCATTTTTTAATTTTGCTAATGAGTTCTTGTAAAATCCGATTTCTGACCCTTGGGAGCTGATGGTTTTCTGGCCCCTGGTGGGCAGAGTTGTGCATGGGGCAATTTGGATCCTAAGACCGACAAGGTGAAAAGTGCGTGGGAAAGCCTCGCCCATCACTTGGACTTAGAACACAAGTGCCTGGCCCTACAGTGTCTCAGCTTCGCCACTGTGGAGGAAAAGCTGCTGGCATGTTTGATTTATTGACTTTCCAGATCCTATTTTTCTGGACCTGACTCCCAAATTGAAACCGGATACTGCCTGCCCTGGGCTGTTTCGCCCAGCACTGAGCTGTGCTCAACTGAAAGCAGATATAGGCTCAGGGATCAGAAGTCAGACTCTGGGACTGTTGGAAATTTAGGACACCCCTCTATTGGGTCGTAGTTATGAAAATGTAAATGGATGGTGGTGAGACCAGCTGGGTCACTTGGGGATGCCTAAGGAAAGGGCTTGTTCTCCAATGAGACCGTATATAATGAAGCTTCAGAAGGGCTCTGTGTTTCCGATGAGGACAGTGACTGCATTCCTAACCTGTGATTCCTCTTGAAAGCTGCCAGCTGGGGGCGGGTGTGTGTGTGTGTGTGTGTGTGACCCTCCACCCACCTCTGACAGATCTGACTCTGGAACCCCTTGGGGGCAGGATGTGTCACTGCTGTTGACCATGTTCTGCTTTCCAGATTAGTTGCATTTTGCAACAATGACTTGATAGTCTGACTCAACCCCTCACCTTTCTCCTGCTGCACCCACCTTAGGCGGTTGGATCAGTCAGTGCAGCTGTCTCCAGAAAAGGGATGGATCTTTTCTAGGCTGCTCACCAGATAAATGACCAGGACGAGAGGTCTGGGGACAGGAGAGGTGATGTGAACCCATTTTTTAAAAATACTGAAAAATCAGGATTTCATCCTGACCATTTCTTTACCCTGGCCAGTTCTTGAATATGATGTGTCTTTCCGGTTAAGTCGAATAGAAATGTTATCCCGTGCAAATGCTCGTGTCCCTCTTGCATACAACCCTTCCAAACGAAATGTCTGGGCAAAAAAAGAAATGATTAGGAGAGACTGTAAAGTTAGGGTCAGCGAGTGGGGCACACTGATGTTCAAACAACCACGAAACCTTGGTATACGGGGAGGCATGGCAGTGGAGGCAGACCATAAATGATCTTTTTTTTATTCCAGAACTGCTCCCGGAAGCTCTCCCCTCTTCCTGGAGGAAAACCATGGCGCCTGTGCCAGCGACCGACCGTGAGTGCTTCAGATTCCAGAGGACCGGCAGAGCACTCCCACATGCCCTCTACACTCAGCAGGCGACAGACTAGTGTTGCTGATGGAACTCTTCAGAGCTGGTCACATCGGGCACTTCCTCTGAAAGGCACACCTGAGAACCCCCGGGGTGAGAGGCAGCACGGGGAGGGGGTGGGGAGCCACTTTGGGAGCCCCCCCAGTAGCGTGTACCGCATGACCAGTGCACATCCTGTGTGGGGTGCCCGAACTTTGTAAGCTCTTTGCTTCCAGGGACACATGTACCCTGGGGGATTGTACCTCTCAGATGGATGTGTGCCCTATCGGGACACTGCCTCAGCCTTGGAGGGCTTGGGGAGAGCTTCATCTTACCTACCAGGCCTTGCTGGGCCAGAATCGACTCCTCAGGCCAGGTTTTTTTTTTAAAGGGGTTCATACAGGAAGTTATGAAGGAAGCCACCTGGGTTTCTAAGAGCTTTGTGGCTCATGGTCTGTGTTTTAACTGGCGAAGTCCAGAACCTCCAGAGGGCATATGGGCGACCGCTACTGGAGGCTGGCCTCAACCTGTTGTGTGGAGTCCTACTGATGATAATTGTGTAAAGACACCTTGGCCGTGGGCCAAGGGAGTGGGTTATGCAGATGAGTTAAACATAGCAAGAGTGAGACTGTCCTCAGCCTCCTTGCAAGGCTGACCCTTGGCCGACATGGGGGAACTTCAGTCTGGGAGCGTTCCTTGCCCTTCTGTCAAGCCTGAGAGCGACTCACCGGGCCTAGAATGTGCCAACAGTGGGGGTTATACTGAGCATTTGCTTGCTTTCTGTGGGTTTGGAATTTTGGTACGCGCTAGGTAAAAGATATCTATGTGAGTGGCCCCCAATAAAAAGCCTACACTCTGAGTCTCAAAGAGCTTCCCTGGGCAGAAATATCACATACATGTTCCATTTTCACTGCCAGGGAAGAGTGTGCTCTGTGTGACCCATCATGGGAAGTGAAAAGCAAGAGGAAACTTGCATACGGACACATGGTTTCCTCTGTACTCTGCCTGTGCCTCTTCCCCTTGTGAGCCGGCTGTATACCCCGCCCACATCACCATGTTAAGCCTTGGCCCTGAACACAACTGTATGCAGTGTCCCATGAGAACTTCTAGCACACCTTAATGGGCTGGTGATCTTGGGGTCCCCCAATGCAGTCACCAGCGGAAGGGTCATATTTTCTTATCATATTGTAGATGCTGTGAATTATCTTGAAATTTCAATGATATTGGCCCATTCTTTGAAATGAAGGTAGATATTAGACCTGCCACCAGTTTGTTATTTAATGTGTTGATAAAGAAGCATATACATTATACATTTTAAAATACTTTTAAAATTTAACATTTTTATTATATTTTGACACGATTCATTTCCTTTGCAATCCTAAGTATTTTATTTGCTGCGATATTCTCAGAGCCTGATTCTGAGATGTCCAGGCATTCGCCAGACCACTAAAGGGGTCTGCACTAAAGTTTAAGGCTTCTTGCAACGGGTCAGTAGCCTGGGCTAAATGCATTTATCACTAATGGGCAATTTCTTACCTATGAGCGGATAAACATTTAATGCCTTAAGTTTTATCCACGGATAAGGAAGAATTAGTTCTACAGATTACATTCATAGGGGCAGCAAGAGTCAACAATCAAGTCCCTTAATAATTTTATGCCATGCTTGTTCAAGGTGACAGTTACATATGTAATGTATCTTAAAGCTGAGATACCATTTGGGGTTTATAACCATGTTGAGCTTTCTAGAACTGTAGCTCCTCTGTATAGAATACAAGTTTCTTGTTGAACTTTATTGCATAAAGTCTTAAACTAAAATTCTGAAAAGCTCTGACTTCACTTTCAGGTGTCTCTGTGCTCACAGATTGCCACTTAACTCCAGTTGGTGCAAGGAGAGTCTTCACATTAAATGTTATGGTGCCACCTCCAAAGGTAACTTTATTTTTGTTTTTGTGGGCTAGGTTTTTGATATTTTTTGAAGCCTTGCTTAAGCTCTGGGTTTTTTTGTTTTTTTGGTTTTTTTTTTTTTTTTGCAATCAAGTTAATGGTTAACACCTTAACATTTATTATAACTTACTATTACAGATTTGATTTTAGTAGGTTCACTGGAGAGAGTCACTAAAAGTGTGAAAAGAGGTTATGACAGTAACATCCTGCTCTCTTCTCAAAGATGGACAGAGATGTGTTACCTGCTGGTAAACGTTTTTCTTCATGATGAAACAGTATGGATCAGAGGATTTTCTAAGGGTCTAGAACTCAAGTTTTTCTTTAATCGAATACAAAAATATGCATAGAAAAATAAGTCTATTTTACATTATTTTTTTTTACACTGTTCTGCCTCCGGTTCCTTATCTTTCTCTCATTGGCAACTGCACCCGTGTGGCCCCCACACTTTCATAACTTCCCACAGAGCATTTCCAGCATCATATCATCCATGCTGACTGAACCGATGACAGGCCTGAAAAACAGTTCCGCAAGGACATTGGCATTGACGTATCTCAGTAGGAAGAGGGCGCTATTCAGTTGGGCGAATCTGATGTGGTGCCCCCTGTGCGTCATCCTGATGTGGTCGCTGAGTATCTGCTGAGTTCCCCACTGAAGTCCCTGGATGTACGTGACGCACTGCAGGCCTGGCAGGCCTGGAGGAGAAAAAGGGAGAACAGTCTCTTTATTGGAAATAGCTCACTCAGCATCCTTGGCTCGCTTTTTAAATATACCCATTTCTGCCCCTTCCCACATTAAACAAGAGTTCAAGCTTCCTACTGCAAAGGGCTTTCTAGAACAAGGATAAAATGCCAAACCAGTTCTAAGTTTTCAGAAGCAATGCTTCCAAGAATGAACTATCACATAGTTATTTAATAGTTACTGTGTTTGCAGCCTCACATTTGAAAACTGCTAGGCCGGAGCCAACAGATACACATTTATTCAATATGACAGTAGAATATCACTTAATGAATCAAGGCTCCAATTTACTGTGCAAATAGGAAGACATTAAAATTGTTTCCAGAAGTGAGCACTCTACATTTTACCTATGGGAAACAGGCCATTGGAGAATGACTACAGGTTTTGCCAGATGACAAATATTTTAGCATCCTCCCTTGAATTTCCCACCAATACAGTGATTAGCCAGCTGCTGGTGGTAAACCTCACAGCCACAAACAGTGACTCTTGAGTTGCACCCTAACTGTTTGCCTACAGGCTGATTCTAATCTCCAGGCCTTTAGTAATTTAAGAGATAACACTGGCCATTTAGCTCATTGTACTGTGATTTCCGTATTGGGGAAGGTTTAAAAAATCTGATTCTAATGATTAACGCAAAATCATTTTTAAAATAATACTAAAGAGGTCTACTGAAGTCAGAGGTCTTTAAAAGGTTAAAAAGTAAACATGCAAACATCATGGATCACCATATGGCTCAAAAGTAACTTTACTGACAGGGAATGCTTGACCTCCTTGCAGTATAGTGTGAAAACCCCAGTAAAACTGAATGAAATACAATGCAGGAAAGGTAAAGTGCCTGGAAGTTTTATCAAGAAGGTGGTAAGAGGAGGCTGCTTTAAAAGTTCTTTGAGGCTGCATGACAGTTCTATTACTGTCAAGTTCCTTAAGTTGTATTTAAATACTTGCGAATTTATTGTACTGTTTAAAAGTTCTCAGTGATGAAGACAATCAATTTTCCTTCCCTTTCCTACAAAATCCAGCAGTTAACTATTTCAATAACACCCTGGTAACCAACAGACTAGCAGGACCAGCCAGCATTCTTTGAAAAATTACTACTAATAATAGGCAAGTCATTCCTATTATAGGCAAATGTATCTGATATATTGAGAATTAAATAAAGCCACATCTGTACTCCATCTATACTGGCCACACACATTAACATCCCCTAGTACCTACACTCATTAGCCAGGCTTGAGACCCCGTATTATTGTTTGAATTCCACTGGTGTAGGCAAGAAGAGGCTTGCCTGAACCACCACCAGCAAGGTGAAGCTCCTCTAGGTCCAGATTCACGGCTCCTTAAAACCTCATTTTGTAAATTCCCTGTCACTTTCCTCTGCTTTCAGAACTCACTGGCCTTTTACACTGCCCCCTCCCAAAAGACATGCCTATAAAGTAAATTCAGAAAAGAGAAAATGCAGACAAATGGACTCCACAATTAAAAAAAAAGTTTAAACACAAAGATCAGGACACACAAAAGGTTAAACATCAAAGAAAGGCCACACGCTTATTAGCAGGTGCATTTGTTTGAAACACACTCAACTGATTAAATTCAGTGAGAGGATTCAGAAAAGCAGAGAGAGAATGAGAGAGATGGGGTGTGTGTGTGTGTGTGTGACCAAAGTATACAAAACAGGGTGGAGGGCAAGAGGGGAACTCGTGGAATACAAACTTCTGGAAGCTGAGCCCCTGCCTTTCTTTATTCCAACATAACAAGGCATGTGGTTGATGTTTAACAACACTGACTGAAGGAGTGAGAAAACACTATTTCACAAATGATCTTAGGAACCACCTTGGGCACTTACTACAAATGCAGATTCACAGGCCCTGGACCACAGCTACCAAGTCAGAACCTCTAGGCAAGAGCCTGGTAAGACTTTGAACTAGCCTCTCCCCACACTCCGTGGCATTCCTTATCCACAGCCAAGTTTGGAAAAGAATGATAGCAGCAAAAGGTGATGTACTATGATGGCTGGGATGAGCAGAGATCTCTAGGTACAGAAATGTGACTTCTGAATGAAATATTATCCTATTAAATACTGCTCTATACCCTTTCAAAAAACTACTGGGCAGGAGGCAAGGACATAACCACAGACTCTTGCTGTTAGGAAAAAAAGGTGTTAAGGGAACACTATAAAAACTATCACAACTCAAGTTGCCTGGAAACTTTGTCCCCGCTTGTGACCTTTCTGGAGGGACTCTGGTCAAACACAATTCTCGTAGTATGACATACTCAAGAAAAGGTGCTGGGCGGTCCAGGGAGATATTCTCTCATGATTCGGTTGCACCGTGTGGGGCAGAGGGTCCAGCACGTAACAGCCTGAAAGTGTTGCAGCAGACATCCTGTGGGGCCCAGGAGACCCACGCTCCATGACTCACTGGGCTCCACCACTCACTGGCGGTTATTGTGGGACTAGGCTACCTAACCTGCAAATGGGGTGGAGTAAGGATGAACGGTAGAGGGGCTTAAGAGGTGCCTAAGGTCTCTGCAAGCTCTAAGAGACAGGGCCCCTGCTGGTGTTTTTTCCCTGCCCCCTTGGTGCCCTGATAAAGACACTCGGAGGATGAGATAGTCCAGCTGTTTAGGACCGTAAAAATGATCATTCAGGGGCAGAACCATGAAACACTAAGTCCAGTGTCCCGAATGGCTGTGCCCTCGGGGGATGGTATAGGACTCCTTAAGTAATGTTTACTTTCTTGCCAGCCTGCGTACATTTCTTCGAACAAAAAGTTCTAGTAAATTTCAGAACTGGGTTTCAGGAAGACATGTTGCAGAATTTGCGGTGAACGCGAACTTTTTTTTTTTTTTAAGCTATACTACTGGATTTAAAAAACTAGAGCGTAAGGACAGCCCTGTCTCTTGCAGGCACAAATTCTTCCTTAGTAACAGAAAGGGGTAGAGAGAAAATAAACCTCATCAAACAACCTCCCTGCTCTCTGCTGAGTGTCTGGCAGCAGCCCACCCTCTAGGAGTGCTTTCTGGAGCTCCCCCAACTCTGCGGAGTCACTCGCGATTCTTCGCTGGTGCCTCGACACTCCCCTGACCACAGAAAACTCTTCAGTGCCTGCGCCCCGGGTACGCACTGCCCAGCGCTTTCCTGAACAGAGAAAAGCCTGCGCCGAGGCTGCGCCCTTACCTGGGTTAAAGAGCACGGTCCCCTTGAGGTACGCGTACTCCTTGGTACTGATGTCCAGGCTCCAGCACTTGGCAAGGAAGCATTTAATGACTTGGACTTCAGCGGCAGACGGCAAATGCCCGGCCTCCAGCGGCCGTACCAAGTGTGGCGGCAGCGAGGACAGAGGCGGCGGTTCGTCGCCCGCGGTCTCCCGCCGCCTGGTGGTGAGGATCCTCTGCAGCAGGCTGGGCTCCGTGATCTCCACCGTCTCGAAGTTCAAGCGGTCCTGAGCCAGCTCGAGCATGAGCAGCGGCGCCCAGCAGTTGCGCACCAGCACCAGTTGCTGGTCCAGAGGGAGCACCTGGAAGCAGGGTAAGTACTTGACAAAGCGCATCGTCTTCAACAGGCCGGCCGAGGCAGCTTCGCAGACCACCTGTGGACTCTTGAGGGCCACCCGCCGCTGTGCGCCACACTGGGGGTCCCAGAAAGGGGCCGCAAGCTGCGTCTCGGGAGCGGCGTGCGCCAGCTTTGCGCTCAGGGGCAAGTGGTGGAGGATGCCGTCCTGCTGCGGGTGGTCGTCCCCGCAAAAGCTGCAGCGGTACAGGAGCGCCCCTGCCCGCCCACCCGGCAGCGCATTTCTGCCCCCCAGGCTCTGGGCGCCGTAGGAGCGGTCCCACCACGCGCCCCTAAGCCGCGCTTCGGGCGCTTCCGGCGCCACGTGCGTCTGCTTTGCACTCGTGAGCAAGCTGTAGAGGATGCTGCCCTGCCGCGGGTGGTCTTCACCGCAAAAGCAGCAGCGGTACAGGAGCGCCATGGCCCGCCTCTCCGGCAGCTCCTGTCTGCCCACCGGGGGCTCCGAGCCGCACGAGCAGCCCCAGCACGCGCCCTCCGGCCGCTCCTTGGGCGCCTCCGCAGCCGCTTGCGCCTCCTTTGCGCTTGTGAGCATGCAGTAGAGGATGCTGCCTTGCCGCGGGTGGTCTTCCCCGCAAAAGCAGCAGCGGTACATGAGCGCCCCTGTCCGCCCCCGCGGCAGCTCCGCTCTGCCCACCAGGGGCTCCGAGCCGCACGAGCAGCCCCAGCACGCGCCCCCCAGCCGCGCCTCGGGCGCCTCCGCAGCCGCGTGCGCTTGCTTCGCGCTCATGAGCATGTTGTAGAGGATGCTGTCCTGCCACTGGTGGTCCTCGCCCGCCATGGCCCGTGGTGCCCGGAACCCGGGTCTGTCCGGTGACGGCCGCCTGGGATCTATTTATGTCAAGCGCGCACGCACGCGCATCGGCCGTCTCCGCCAGGGCGAGGGCGCGGAGGGGGGCGCGGCGCTGTGCTCTGGTGTGTTCGCCCTTGACCTCAGCGGTTCCGAAGGGGCAGATGCTCCTTAAAAGCTGGGAATAGAGGGGGAACGGAGGCAGGGGAGCTCCTGAACCCTTCTTTCGTCTCATTACACCGTTCCCTGCCTCTGGAAGACAGAGAAGAGAGCAGGGAGCAGGTATTTGGGGGCACTGTTCGAACTCTTTCCCTTGAACCCAGGCATATAATTTGCTCCCTTTATTGGGAGGGCAGAGGTGCCTAATAATAAGGAGCGAAAATCTTTCTGCGCCAACTTTGCATACTTTCATTAAGTGATCAAAGTTTGCATAACTTATGTTTTGCATATGTATAGGGAGGTCTCATTTTCAGAGAACTTGAAAAATATAGACTTTGGACCAGCGCTATCAGCATTACATGGTAACTTGGTAGAAATGCCCAATCTCAGTCCCCAGCCATACCTTCTGACTCTGAATCTGCATTTTAACGAGGTCCCCAGGGGAATTTGCATGCACCTTAAATTTTGAAAAGCACTGGTCTAGGGATGCTGTCAAAAGCGTTTTTGTTTAACCCATTTGAGATTTACCAGCACCCACTTTGTCATAGATGCTGTGTTAAAGAGCTGGTAGAGTGACCAGGATGTAACAGTGGCTAATGTTTGGGGCTATAATATTGCCAAAATGGGGCTAAAATGTTGCTACAGTGAGAACTTTGGATTCTTCTAGAGGTATTACCTTGGATAGTTGTGTAATTAACATTTCTTCTTCCACCTCTCCTAACTGAATAATGAGAAACACAGGTTTCAGGAAGCCTGGATCCTTTAATCCTCTCTTGCCACGCAGGCTTCTTGCCTGAGTTCTCCACAGGCGCTGAGATCAGTGGGTCTCTCCACATCACCACCTGCCTGTTGTATAACTGACTGTTTCACCACCCAGCTGGGGAACTTCACAATTACAGCCCTTTAGTCCTCAAATTCCTCCTCTCTAAAATGGGAGGTTTGTTTATTGATTTCGAGGGTCCAGGACTGAAGACTAGTGTATACCAGCTGGTATAGGATTATCTTTTTCCTTTTGTAGTTTCTCTGGAGCCTGGCATTCTGAGCCTAAAAGGAAAACCTGGGAGACACATATTTGCATTCAACCTGAAACTTTATTCTGTCTGTGAGCGGCCCTATAACGCAGAGGTTAAATCTCCAACCCTGGCACCAGATTGCCTCAATTTTAATTCTGGCCCTGACACTTAGTAGTTCTGTGGCCTTGGGCAATGTATTGGTTTCCCACTGCTGCTGTAACAAATTACCACAAATCTAGTGGTTTAAGGCAACTCAAATTTATTATGTTACAGTTCTGGAGGCCGGCAGTCTGAAATCAGTTTCACTGGGCTAAAATCAAGGTGACATTCCTTCTGGAAGCTCCAGGGGAGGATCTGTTTTCTTGCCTCTTCCAACATCTACAAGCTGCCTGTATTCCTTGGCTCCTTGCCACGTCACTCTTACCTCTGCTTCCATCTCCCTTATTACAACGGGCAAAGCGAGATGGTTCAGAATAATCTCATCCCAAAATCTTTTACCGTATGAGATAATATATTCACAGGTTCTGAGTATTACAATATGGACATCATTGGGGTGGGGGGCCTTATTTAGCTTTCCACAGGAAAGCCTTAGGCCCCCTGTGCCTCACTTCCCTTATTTGTGAAATGTGGACAGTAGTCTCTGTGAGATAGTCCCCATACATGAGTTACTCTATGTCAGGTGTTTGCCTGGTACATGGTAAGTGTAGGCTGTATCAACCATTCTCTCCCTCCCCCCCTTTTTAAGATAATGGGCGATAACTTGAGGGATAGGAGATGATATTTACACCATCACCGCCATTATTCCATCTCTCCTAGGGAAGCCCACCCTCACTCTCCACCCAGAAGCGGTCTTTTTCTCTGCACGTCCACGTTTCTTGGCCCAGACCCAAAAGCCCGAATGGGTCATCTGGTCCGCACCAATAACAGATATTGAAAATGTTATCTCATTGTCCATCTTATCATTTGCCATTTGCAATATTGAAGCTACTGTTTGGGATATTGCTATTGCTACATCAGTGGTCTTCCTGCTTGATGAACCCCTACTATCAGCCTTGCTGAAAGACCCAGCTTACCCCAGTCCCCACCTTAAGTTGCCAGCGATGGTTGCTTTTTTTATTATGTTACCCTATATTATTTTCTTCCTAACATTTATCAGAATCTGATAGGATTGATTGATCTCACATGATGCTTGTTGATTGTTTCCCCCTTGTATACTCAAGTCTCCAGAAGGCAAGGAATTGGTCACTCTATATCCAAGCAACTAGAACAAAATCTGGCAGACAGTAGGTGCTCCAACATATTTGGTGGCCAACTGTACCTTTATTTTTTTAATTTTTTTAAATCTTTACTTATTTTTGAGAGAGAGAGACAGAGCGTGAGCAGGGGAGGAGCAGAGAGAGAGGGAGACACAGAGTCTGAAGCAGGCTCCAGGCCCCGAGCTGTCACACAGCCCCACATGGGGGCTCGAACCCACGAACCATGAGATCATGACCTGAGCCGAAGTCAGACACTCAACCGACTGAGCCACCCAGGCGCCCCCCAACTCTGCCTTTAGAAAAAGAGAAGGCTCATAGTTTCAACACAGGGCAAGCATTCCCTCACTATTCTTGCTGCACCGACCCTAGAGGGAGGAGAAATTAGCAAACCCCATAGGACTGAGCTTTCTGGAGGCCTTTTTTGCTGCTCAGAGTGTTACAGGCCCTGTGGGAAAGTAACAAGAGGACTGAGTGAACAATCAAAAGACATGGCTTTGAATTTGGGTTCTTCCATTCTAAAGATAAAACATTGAACAAGACATTTCAGCCTTCACACTTGTGAAATGGGGCAAGTTCTCTAAACCTTTGTTAGTTAGCAGGTACAGCCTGTTCTCAGTCCTTCAAGGGTTATTCTTATTTTTTCTCTCAAGGTAGCCCTTGAGAGAAATGTTTGCTGACCTCATTATTACACTGAAAATGTAAAGCAACTTACGTTTATATTCATTTGCTTTCAGAGCATTTAACCATATGTCAGGCTTTTCACCTATGAAACCAGAAAAAGTGCTTTAAGCTATTTTAATATATGTACCCTAGCCCTATATGGTTGAAGGGTTTTTTTAATGAAACTCTTCATCTTATCAGCTATATTTTTTTAAATCTGAGTTACTGAAGCCCATTTTTTGTTACTTTAATCATGCACATCTTGCACGTATTTGATGCCTTTGACTTTGCCTTTCAAGCACGTCTCAAACTGAAGCTTCACTTCAGCGCTGAGAACCACAAACTTGTAGCATGTTGGTTATAATCCCTGTTATTTCCCGGGAGCAGAGTCTTCTGATCTTCTCGAAGTTGCAGTCTTCTATTTGCAACTCTGAAGGACTTTCTAGATTCTTTGGATTGACTGTTGTTAAGGAGGGATGGCCTGCGTGTCCTTCACAAGTTTTCATCCTGAGAAATGTCAGGAGGAAACTGACTTCATCATTCTACTTTCCATTTTTTCCCCTGAACTAATAGTTCCTGAGAAACAAAATCATCCAAACACACCAGTGCAGAAATTTGCACCAAGTAAGGCCAGCCTGCTGGTTGCTACGGGATCAGTGAAGACATAACCTTCCAAGGCAGGCACGAGCTTCTTCATTGGATTTGTTTTGTGTCCTCAGACCACTGTGACAGCTAGACAAAAGGACACTCATCAGCTGCACCTGTCATGTGCCGAGTGTGTCCACAACTGCAATTTGGGTATTTACACTGAGTCATTGTTCGGTGACCTTGGTCAGTTGGACACCTGCTCTGCGGAATCCATTATCTGTTCCAACTCAGGATGGGAGTAACGCTGCTCTGCCTGCTTGAATGCAACCTTCGACTTCAAAGTAATGCACTTCTTGCTAAAGGACGGAGGAGTGTAGTACAGGTGGGGAGAGAGCCGGGTACAGTTGGAAAACTGACCTTTGCGCAGCAAGCTCCTCTTGACCTAGGAAGGCATGATGATCTGAAACCTGATACGGATTTTCAGTCCAGGTTTAAGAGAGCTGAAATGCCTCAGGATTCAGTTCCTTCAGTAAATAGGTGGCAGGGAGTAACAGTAGTGTTTTCCTTGTTCTTCAAGGTAAATGTTGGGAAATGCCATTGTGGAAGAATAGTGGTTGATAAAATCCAAGAGATAGCCTCCTTCCTTTTCCTTTCCAAGACCCAGAATGTTTAAAGCTCTATCTATGGAAGAATTAACAGGCTTCAGCTGCTGAGTCATGAAACCCCTAAAGAAGATCAACTCATCATTATATATTTCCTCCAGATGAGCTGCGAAGAAGGTAATCCACTGCCTTAAGGGTCACATAGCTACTGAGGTAGAATAATGCTGCTTATACTCACAGCAATTCTGAAATGTTCTAAAATCCACTTTCCAAATCAAACAACCACTCCATTTAAGGAAAACATGTTCATTCAATCAATTAATTTTACTGCATCAACCAATTTTGCATTCAGCCCAGGACCGGATCATCCGATTATCTAATTAATACAGTTGACTGGCAGGTTGAAAAATGCCCCTTCACTGGACAGGCTATTAAAATTGATTTGACTGGTCAATTTGGGAAGCATCGCTCCGTTGGCCCACATAGCTATGCCCCCTAATGGTGATGGTAATTTTATTAGACTTCTGTTTGTATTGGGGTCTGGAACTGTTGTAATATCTCCCTCCCAGGAAATTGCTTTCTTTTTCCCTCCTCCTTGACTTTTCTTAGCAAGTTCCTCCCCACGACTAGTGTGTATCTAGAGTGCCTTGTACATTGCCTGGCATATTAAAAGCACTCAGGAAACACCTGCTTAATGAAACAGTGAATGAAAAGTTTCTTCCACAACTGCAGTTCTTTTAACTTCACTAGGTTGCCCAACCTGCTCTCCTTTGCTGTGACTGTGTGGGTTTTAACAGTCTTGCCAAATACCAGTCACCTGTTTTAACCACTCTGATTACTAGTTTAATCTCAAAAATGAAAGTAAATATATAATCAGTATTTACAAAGTCGTGGAAGGTAAGAAATGATTAACAGTACCTCAAAAATGTGAGCTATTACAGTTAGATTGCAATTTATTTAGGTGAGAAACATCAGACCGTGCATATAATGCCCACTTATATGACAATAAGTGATATATTGCCTAAGTCACATTTGTGCGATGAAATTCTCTGTGCATGTACGTATCAAATGCATTTGAAATAAGGGGTACTACAGTTGATGATAAGTCGTTCAAGTTTGCAGTTAAATGCATTTAACATTCATAGTGCCATAAACCTAATTGCTTTGTGACAAACATGCTTTGTATGACAAACATACGAAGAATGAAAAATAGGTGAATGGATGTAGGTGAATTTCTTTGCAGCAGAGCCAAATGCTGGTCACGAAGAAAATCAAAACTTTTATTTCCAAACGGATGCCTTTGCCATGACAGGTGTGGCTGAGTTATTACAATGAAGCTGCCTTAGCTTGACTTCTTTGAAGCAGGGCACTGGAAAAGTGAAACTGGGAATGAGGGAAGGCCCACGTCAAGGTGCATTAGTGAGGTAACTGCTATGAGCAACAGAAGTGACTCTCCCAGGTCCTCCCCGAATCGCCCACCCAGAGGAGGCGGTGGCGATGTTTATCTGTCAGTTTCCAGCCTCCCCACCCCAGGTTGAATGGTGCCACCGGGTTTCTGCCAATATCCGTGGTGTTGTAAAGCACTGTGAAACCAGCCACAGCTGGCATGGAACTGACCCCCGACCTGTGCTTGGAGTTGGATCAGAGGTATGGAAAAGAAGATGCAGGGCAGGGAAACAAAGACATAGGGGAGAGAAGTTCCTAGCCTGCCATCCTTAACTTGCTGCCCTGAGGTCAATGCCAGCCAGGACGAGGATTGTTACCATTTTGTCCCAATATGTTCAATTCTTGAGGTAGGTAAGTCTTAAGGAGGGAAGCAGGCCAGAGCATTTACTTGCTGTTGGATACCGATTTGTCCTGACTGAGCCTTTATTCAGTGCTGTTACCAGCCATTCTTTTCTCGATTGATCGATCGATAAAATATATGTAAGATCGTTTGGGTGTTTTTAAATACTTTGACATTAACCCCAGGTTCTTAAATTTCTCAATCTATTCAAAGAAGTTTAAGCAAAACCAGAATCTTCACACAGGTCTCCTCTTGAGGCTTGAGGCATGGCTGGACGCGGATACTCACACTACATTGCTGGGGCATGTTTCTGGAAGCTTTCTGGCCTCTCTTTCAATGTGAGTTACCCTTGGCTCCTATCCTGCAGCCAACCTAGTAGCCAGTTTTATCAGCTTTACTCTCACAAGGTACCTCAGGTTCAACACCTGTCCATCGCTGTCATCACTGCACCCTGGCTCAAACCACACCTTGTCTGACCTCAGCTCTTGGAATAACCTCCTCGCTGGTCTCCTGCTTCCATGCATTCTCCGCTTGCAGCTAGTTCTCCAAATGAAGAGGGCTGCTTAAAGACAGGTGAGATTGTGTCCCTTTCCATCACACTTTTAAAAAGTCTAGGGGTAGAGGCCCTTGCTTTTCAGATCTTACAGGATCTGGCCCTGGCTGTCTGTCTGCCTCCCATTCATCGCTCACAGTGCCCTACCTACACGGCCTCCTTGATAGTCCTCAAACCCGTAGCCTCCATCATCTGGATTGCTGAACATCCTCCTTCAGAATATCCCTTGGTTCGTTCTTTTAACTTCTCTAAGGCTTGGCTCAAATGTCACATCCTCAGAGAGGTGCTCCCTGCCCGACTTCTCTTCGTAAAATAGCACGTCTGCCCCTTTTTACGCTTGTTAGCTGCTTTATTTTCCTTCTTGGCCCTTATCATCCGACATATATATTTATTGGATCATCTGTTTACTGTTTGCCTCTCCCATGAGAATATGCATTCTATGAGGGTAGAGACTAAGGCCTTCACGGCTGTGTCTGGGCACCAGGAGCAGTGCCTGGAACATGGCAAGTGATGAATACTGTGGACTGGTCATTCTCCAGCTTTCCCAGACCTGACTGCCTATCTGGGATTTCTTTTCGATCTCCTGCTGTCTGAGCAAGCTCCTGCATGAACAGTTCCTTCATCACCTGCCCTATCCAGCAGCCTGGTCCTGTTCTCTGCCAGGTAGAAAATGCCGACCTTCTCAGTAGCTTTTTCCTGTGTTTTCTGGGTCATCTTTTCCTCTGCCCTGGTTTATCGCTCATGTAACTTACATCTTCCTTCCGTCTTCCAAAAATCCATCCAACGCTCTGTTCCGTAGATGGTTTTCTTCTCAAAGCTTTAAGGCTTTATCTCATCTGTACCGTGTATGTTGTCATTTCAATAGGATTCTACGAAAAGGGATACATGTTATGTGTTCCACTTAGTATCCTGAGCCACGAGTTCCCAATTAACAGTTCTGCAAGCAGGAACCTGTTAGGACTGGGTGTGTATATGTGTGTGTATATGTGTTCTTTAGAAAATTGTTGCCTATGGGACTTAGCCGGAAATGGTCCCGAGCCCACGAGGTTCAGGATGGTGGAATTTGGTTTATAGGCTGGCAAAGGCAGACTGGCCAGTGCAGCTCCTGTGACCTTCCGCCCACTGGAGTCTGATGGATAGAAGTAAAAGGTGCCATTAGGGACCAGATCCTAAACATTCATTCGGTAACCATTTAGCATTTGAAGTGGAAATTCCACATATAAGAAAGGATGCCCACAAATAAAAAAAGTAAGCTTTTCATAACAATTCAGTTAATACACACCAAGACTGGAAGCACTGTATGCAATAAAAATGTAATTTGACGTTTCTGTTGCATCTGGAACTGCATGTAGTGTGAGAGAGGTGACTTTTGTGTTACTGGCATCTCTTAATTTGCCCGATGAACTTGAATCTCATTAGAAGTACCTCCTTTTCAAACAGAAAAGGCCGTTCTAAGTGTGTTTACCTTGTTTGGCATATATTAAATGTTACTTTAACACTCTGAATTGCAATTGTACATTGATTTCTTTGGTATCTTTTTAAAGTCCTTTGATTAAGGGCCAATATAGTGTAGCGTTTCCCATTTCGAGGCCGTGGAGCCCTGACAAAAGGGTGGATTGTATTATGCAGCGTTTCACTCCGTTTGGTTTTTTTTAAATCAACACTCCCATCAGATACTTGTAAGGTAGGAGGGATGGCTAGACAATGGACATGCTTAGTCGGAATCCACACGTCACCCTGGCAGCAAGGGGGAAGAACAAAATTGTTCCTTGATAATCACAAATAATAACATTTTCTTTCAGATATCCTCCGGTGATTTTATACCAGAGATAGTAATGGTTCACTGAGTCCTGGCTGCACAACATATGGTTTCTCAGAGCAGCAGCGTCAGTGTCATCTGGGAGCTTGTCGGGAAGATCCCCAGACGATTTGCCCATTAAACTTTGAAAATCACTTCATAAATCTCTGCTCCTCAAATTTGGCAGCTCTTTGGTATCAAACTTGCAAGTCTGAAAAATTCCTGACAATAGGATTCCATCCCCAGAGATTTTGCTTTGATTTGTATGGGCTGTGACCCGGGTGTAGAGAGTAGGAAAAATTCTCCCAGGTCATTGTAATGAGAAGCCAAGTTTGAGAATCACTGCTCTTAACAATAAAACCCGACACTCTGCCCCTCCCCCGTTCATGCTCTGTCTCTCTCTGTCTCAAAAATAAATAAAAAAAAAAAAACATTAAAAAAAAATTTAAAAAAAAAACAAAAAAAACAATAAAACCCGACATAGTATTCATTATGTAAAAATAACAGTCATAATCATAAGCAGTGGTCGTGATGTTTTGCGATCATGAATCTTCAGAAAGCACAGATGAAAGAAAACATGGCACCTCCCATTGTCACATTAATGGTGATGAGTTTATCGGATTAGCAGAACGAGGAAAGGATGGGACAGAAGTGGTAGGACTTGAAGCTTGGGAGGAGGCATCCTCAGCTGGACCCCAGAAAGCATCAACATACAAGGTCTTCCATAGCAAAGGTTCGGTATCTAAATTAGTGTGGTGGGCACCCGGCCAGCCTCGAATTTACCTTTGCAAAATTGAGTCCCCAGGAAATCACAGGTGGCTTCCCTGCCCTGTTGAGAGTGCTGACCTCTGCCGCTGACATCTAAGGAATCCATGAGAAAAAAGGGGAAAGGCCAGGTACTGTCACTGCCTTAGCTCAGAGCCTCGTGTTCTCTTGGTGGTTTTATAGCGCTGAGCTCCTAACTGGCCTCCCTGCCTCTCGTCGTCCCACTCACTACCCCGTCCGTCTTCCAAATGCTCCCAGAGTGATCTTTCTAAAGTGTGATTCTGATGCCATCGACCCTTGGCTTAAAAACTACTCCGAACACAACCCATTTCGTGAAACTTCTCCTTAGCATAATGGGAAGGAACTAAGATTTAACGAGCGTTACTTGTTTCTTTTGTTCTTCACAACCAATCTGCGAGGTCTGTGTTATCAATCCCCTTGTACAGGTGCCGAAACTCACATTCTTTTTCCTTTTGTTAATGTTTATTGTTGGGGGGAGAGTGGGGGAGGGGCAGAGAGAAAGGGGGACGGCATCTGAAGCGGGCTCTGCGCTGGCAGCAGCGAGCCCGATGTGAGGCTCAAACTCACAAATCGTGAGCCCAAGTTGGACTCTCAGCCGACTGAGCCACCCAGGTGCCTCTGATATTCTTTTCCAAGGGGAGAGTATTTAATGGCAAAGACAGAAATCACAATCCCGATCTGTCTGTACCTTCACTACCCTTCCCAGCGTGCTGTACGAGACCCTTCGTAATCTTTTTTTCTGTTTATTATAAAAGGCAGTTTATTTGCCCTTCCGGTGTTTTGTATTTCCGCTTTTTTGTCAGTAATGAGCAATTAACGGATTGGAAATCTGCTTGATTAAAGAACACTAACAAGTTCATCAAGGCACCACACTTGGGAGTATGAAGCAAGAAGTTGAAAAATATTCCCTAACCCAGTGCAAATTAGGCAGCCCTCAAAATTGCACATTTTCTTCCTAGTTTTTGTCCATGGTTTAAAATATACATATACAGAATGACCTTACAATATTGGTAATTAGTATAAAAGTCACAGCCCTGAAGACGTACATGCTACAAACTTCTAAAGAATACATGCCTAGGGGTGCCTGGGTGGCTCAGTCAGTTGAGCATCCGACTTTGGCTCAGGTCACGATCACACAGTTCGTGCGTTCTAACCCCACGTCGGGCTCTGTGCTGATAGCTCAGAGCCTGGAGCCTGCTTCAGATTCTGCGTCTCCCTCTCTCTCTCTGCCCCTACCCTGCTCATGCTCACTTGCTCTCTCTCTCTGTCAAAAATAAATAAACATTGAATTTTTTTTTTTTTTTAAAGTATAGATGCCTAGTCCTCGGGCCCTAGAAACTCATTAATGTGATTCAAGGTCACATACTTAATTCTTTACTAGGACAAAGGGTCTTTCCTCTGTTTCTAATTCTAGTCTTCTGCTGAAGACCCTTCATAATCTAACAACATTTCTGGATTCATCACTCAACTCTTCCCCCACCCAGGTTCTAGATGCCTGCGCAGACATTACACATCATGCTTCTTGCTGTTTCTTTAAAAATTAATCTTCTTTCACACTTCTATGCTTTTGAACATGGTTTTTTATTTCTAGAATGCCCCCTTTTAAGGAAGGAACTCATATATAGCCTTTCACAATCCAAGTTCGGTGATATTTCTACGTGAACCTTTTCCAGAACTTTTTCTCTAGGGTTTGCCTGTCTTCCATGTAATCATACTACTTTCCATGTAATCATACTACTTTCCACGTGTTTTATTAGCTTTTGATCTATTGTTTTGTAATTATTCTGATGTATTTGTCTCCCTATTGTGAAACGTTGTTCTTGAGGGTGCAAATCATGTGTTATTCATTTTTATAAATGGCCTCTTCTTTGTCTTGGGGTCCGTATCGGTCAGTTTGGGCTAACTTATATTTTAGACCAATTAACCTCCCAAATGTCGATGGCCTCCACACAGCAAAGGTGTGTTTCTTGCTTGTGATATCATGGGCAGGTTGTGGCTCTTTCTCATGCTATCTTCCCCCCAAGACCCAGGCTGATAGAGCAAATTCCGTCTGGAACATACCTGATTTTGTAACAGAAGGAAAAGAGATGAAGTGATCCATGAGATTATAAATTTTCTGCCTGGAATTGACACGCGTCACTTCTACCCATATTTCATTGGCCTCAGCGAGTTGCGTGGCTACTTCTAATATCAGCAGTGCTGTGATACCTAATTTTACCGCAGGAGTGAGCCCTTGAAGTCCCACGGCCAAGTCTGATGTCAGTGAGACAGGGGGATGTTAGCCCCTCTCCAGTGAGAAGAGGCAGTAACCAATACCGTCTACCACAGGGCCACTTGCACCCCGAAGACGTCTCCCGTTCCTCACACAGTGAAGTTGCTTTTTTTCACACAAACTTGCAGTGTGTTCATTGGAAATAGTAACTGTCCAATGATTAATAAGATCTTCCTTGAAGCATGAAATCTGAAATAATTCGAATTTCTTACCTTGAAATATTCACCCCCAAATCATAATTCCCAAACTAGATGGCCAACTAAAGGCTCTGCTTTATTGCCGAGTGGTCACGCTTTTGTAAAAACTTGGTCCGAGAAGGCTAAAGTCTGTTTAACAACTGCTCCCGAAAAGGGAAAAAAGAACTTTTCCTATCAAACGTACACCGTTTGTACTTCACAGGCTAATATCATGGAAACGTGCATCCCTGTGTCTCTTACTGTAGTTAATGTGGGGCAGTGCAGGTATGTTTAATTACCACGCAACCTCCCGTAACTCCTCCAAGTGTTCCGTGCACATCCACACGTGCCTTGTTACTCCCACAAGTAGTGTGATGTGCTTTTGAAACATGCCCTGATGATACACAGTTTTCTGTCACCATCGTTCTGAGGATAAATTAGAAAAGGGCTTTTTGCCCAGATACGAGCAATGAACTCGAATAAGACAATTAAAATATGTCCTATACCCAAGTGTTGACATTTTTCTTGAAGCCACTGAGACACTACGCAGGTCCAGGTGTCTGAAACGCCCAAACTCCTGTTAACAAGTATGCTCCTCGTGTCTGACCTTTTTTGCATTTTTGAACAATGACCGTCTTCAAGCAACAGATTTTTAAGGAGCACCTGTTATGTTCTGGGTACTGTGCTGATACGCACTTTCCGGGGCGTCTTGCACTCAGTGCAAGACGCTCAGGAAGTTCTTTTAAAAATCGTCTCTTATTGAAGTAGAGGTGACACACACTGTTCTTTGAGTTTCAGGTGTACAACACGGTGCTTGGACAACGCTATACATCACGCAGTGCTCGTCACGGTAAGTGTGGTCTTCTGTTACCCTACGCTATTAGCACATTATTATTGACTGTGTTCCCCATGCTGTCCTTTTCATCTTCAGGACTTATTTATTTTACAACTAGAAGTTTGTGACCCTTCGCCTATTTCGCCTGTCTCCCCTCCCCTCTGGCGACGACCAGTTTCGACCAGTTTGTTCTCTGTGTTTATCGGTCTGTTTCTGTTTGTTCCTTTGTTGTATGCTTTGGATTCCAAATAGAAGTGCAGTCATACGGCATTTTCCTTTCTCAGTCCGACTTATTTCACTTAGCATAATACCCTCTAGGTTCATGTATGTTGTCACACAGGGCAAGGTCTCATTTATTCCGTTGTGAATATGCAGCACTCCTCCTTTATCCTGTCATGAATGGACATGTAGGTTGCTTCCGCATCTTGGCTGTTGTAAAGAATGACTGCGATAAACAGAGGGGTGCATATCTCTTTTCAAATTAAGTGTTTTCATTTTCTTTGAGTGAAGACCCAGTAGTGGGATTACTGGATCATATGGCAATTCTATTTTTAATTTTTTGAGGAACCTCCACGCTGGTTGCTGGTTTCCTGGTTGCTGGTTTCCGTAGTGCCTGAAGCAATTTACATTCCCCCCAGTAGTGCAGATGGTTACTTTCTTTCCACATCCTTGCCAACACCTGGTATTTCTTGAGGTTTTGATATTAGCCATTCAGACTGGTGTGAGGTGATACATCACTGCGGTTTTGATTTGCATTTCCCTGATGATGAGTGATGTTAAGCATCTTTCCACATGTCTGTTGGCCATCTGTATACTGCAAAACTGTGGTAATCAAAACAGTATGGCACCGGCACAAAAAACAAAAAAAAACAAAAAAAAAAAAAACAAAAAAAAAACAACTATAGATCCGTGGAACAGGAGAGAAACCCCAGAAGTAAGCCCATGATTATGTGGTCAATTAATCTACAACAGAGGAGGCAAGAATAGGGAAGAGACAGTCTCTTCAACAAATGTTGCTGGGAAAACTGGAGCTCCATTCAAAAGAATGAACCTGGACCACTTTCTTTCACCATACACAAAAAGATACTCAAAATGGATTAAAGACCTAAATGTGAGACCCGAAGCCATAAAACTCCTAAAAGAAAACGTTAGTCAGTAATCCCTTGGACATCGGATTTAGCAACATATTTATGGATATGTATCCTCAGGCAAGGGAAACAAAAGCAAAAATAAACTATTAACACTACACCAAAACTAAAAGGTTTTTCACAGCAAAGCTCTTCAGCAAAATAATGGCAAATAAACATCAAGAAAATAAAAAGGCAACCCGCTGGATAGGAGAGAATATTTGCAAATGGTATATCTGGTAAGAGGTTAATATCCAAGACATGTAAAAAACCTATACAATTCAACACCCCCAAAAAAGTAAATAATTCAATTGAAAAGTGGGCAGAGGACCTTAATATACACATTTCCAAAGGGGATATTTTCTTTCCAAAGTGGCATTTAAGTCAGGCACTGAAGAGTGCATGGGATTTACTCGAGGAAGGGAGAGCCTTTCAGGTGGAAGGTACAGGTGGACCAGAGCCCTCAGGTGGGAAACCTCTTGGCATGCTCAAGGAACCGAAAGGAGACAAAGGTGGTTGGGACAGAGCGTGGGAGAGAACAAGTGGGCCACAAGTTGATAATACCATCACCATTTATGGACGTTGAGGTAATACACATTTTCTGTATCTAATTTGTGAGTGTCGATTTTTGTATTTATTTAAAAGGAACCCCCACTCCCTTTTTTCCTACATATACAGACATAAAAGTTTAGAGCGAATATCCTGCAGCAGTCTGGCAGAACAGAATTATGGAATGGGCCACGTTTTCCACATTTTTATCAATCAGACTGAGGAACACATTCTGTATGTATGTGATCTTTTTTGGGGGGGAGAGGGTTGATTCTGTGCTTTATCTTGATGTCAATATAATGATTCTTGAGGGTTTCTTTGTGTTGGTAGTAATCCCACACACATTTTGAAAGGCAATAAATCTGATCCGAGTAAAGCAGATTTCTATCTTTTGGAGTACTCTACTATCACAATATTGTTTGACACAATTTAAAATTCCCCCTAACTTCAGTGAGAATGTGCACTTAAGCACTCAAACAGTTGTCTTACGTTCAAATACAGCATTTGAACAATTAACAAAACTAAAAAGCAACCTACAGAATGGAAAACGATGTTTGTCAATGGCATAACAGATAAAGGGTTAGTAGCTAAAATGTATAAGTAACTTATCAAAGTCACCCCAAATCCAAATAATCCAATTAAAAATGGACAGAAGACATAAATAGACATTTTCCCAAAGAGCTACGCATGGCCAACGCACACAGGAAAAGATGCTCAGCGTCACTCAGCATCAGGGAAATGCAAATCAAAACTACAATGAGCTATCACCTCACACCCATCAGAACGGCTGACATCAACCACACAAGAAACAACAGGTGTTGGAGCGGCTGTGGAGAAAGGGGAACCCTCTTGTACTGTCGGTGGGAATGCAAACTGGTACAGCCAGTGTGGAAAACGGTATGGAGGTTCCACGAAAAATTAAAAATGGAACTTCTCTACAACCCAGCAATTGCACTACTAGGTATTTACCCAAAAATACTAATTCAAAGGGATAGATGCATCCCTCTGTTTAAAGCAGCATTATTTACAATAGCCAAATTATGAAAACATCCCAAGTACCCATTGACTGATGCATGGATAAAGAAGATGTGAGGTGTGTGTGTGTGTGTGTGTGTGTGTGTGTGTGTGTGTAATGGAATATTGCTCAGCCATAAAAAAGAATGAGATCTTGTCATTTGCAGCAACATGGATGGAGCTGGAGAGTATTACGCTAAGTGGATAAATCAGTCCGAGAAAGACAAACACTATATGATTTCACTCATATGTAGAATTTAAGAAAGAAAACAAATGAGCAAAGCTGGGGGTGGAAAGGAGAGAGAAGCAAACCAAGAAACAGACTCATAACTATAGAAAACAAACTGATGGTTACCAGAGGGGAGGGGATGGGTGAAACAGGTGATGGGGATGAAGGCTTGCACTTGTTGTGATGAGCACAGGGTGTTGTGTAGAAGGGTTGAATCACTATTTTGTACACCTGAAACTAATGCTACACTGTATATTACCTGGAATTTAAATTAAAAACTTTTTAAAAATACAGCATTTGATAGCTTTTGCTTCTTCTCATGGTAGTTACTTCTCATGGTATCTATCAGGACCTTGCCTCATGTGACTTCCTTGGGTGTATCTTCTCTGAAAAACTTATTTTCCTTCACTTTTAGATTTTTATTTAAAACTTTTTGGAATGTTCAAGTCATTTCACTGTGTTTACCATGTCTCTTATTAAAGGCCTAGTTGGATAAGGTTAGGTTTGTCTGTTTGTGACACTCAGTCATTCCATCCAAAATGATAGTATCTTGAACAACATAGAAGTTCATTTCTATGTCATTTGTATTTATTAGTCTAGGGATAGAAACTTCTTGGCTGTTAAGGTCTCTCCATGTTCCTCAAGGACCCATCATGAACATCCTTCTATCTTCCTTCTCTACCATGACTGTTAGCTTATGGCCATAAGGTCCATAGGTCCAACCATGGCTGCCATAGGTCCAGCCATCAAATCCACATTCCATTGCGAAGACGAATGACAAGAGGAATAAGTGGCAAAATGCCTCTTTGAACATGTTTATAAAGAAGCTAACATGCCACCATTTTCTTTACATACCATTGCACATAAATTAGTCACAAAGCCACGCTTGGTTGAAAGGAAGACTGGGAAGACCACTTTCCTAGTCTTCCAGAAGTGTTTAATATAAATCTAAAGTGAAGGAAAATACGTTTTTCAGAGAAGATATACCCAAGGAAGGAACATGAGGCAAGGTCTGGATAGATTATTTATTTATAGATTTATTCTACACAGTCACGTGCTCAGTAGAAATCAGGGATTCTATTACTAGAAAGGAAGGAGAAAATGGACCTTGGAGTAGACATCCAAATCTAGAATAAAATATAGTCCAAAATACAAAAATAAATAAGCGAATCTGTGTGACAAAATGTGCCTTTTCTCTGTCTTAACTATCCTTTTTGCCTCCTGCCCTTGCCGCACACTACCCAGTCTGTAGGCTTTACCGCAAATGCTCAAGGTCATGTATGATTTTGTAATATGTGGCTCATCCAGAGAAGTGTAAGGTACGCGTTTACTCTGTTTTGAAAATAGTGCTTTTTTACCCAGAGTTCTCATGCTGAGCCCCGAGACGTAAGAGTGATTCTCATTTGGGTCTAACAATTCACAGTCTATCAGAAATGTTATTCGAAGAGGTTCATTTTACTGCTGCAAAATTTATAGACATATAACACAAAATTCCCCATTTCGACCATTTTTCGGCGCAATTCAGTGCCTTTTACCGTATGTACAACGTTGTGCAACCATCATCACTCTCTTATTCCAGAACATTTTCATCGTCTTCAAAAGATGTACCCGTTAAGCAGTCACTCCGCATTCCTCCTTCCCACCAAACCCTCGCAAGCACTAATCTGCTTTCCGTCTGTATGGATTTGCCTATACTGCACATTTCCTAGAAGTGGAATCTTAAGATATGTGGCCTTTTGTGTCTGGCTTATTTCACTTAGCACGGTGTTTTCAAGGTTCATCCATGTTGTAGGATCTATACGTACTTCCTTTTTTTATGGCCCAATTTATCCTCATCAGATGGTGGACACTTGGGTTTTTCCTGCTTTTTGGCTGATTTTCAATAATGCTGCGATAAGCATTCATATACAACTTTTTGTTTGAATGCATGTTTTTATTTCTCTTGTGTATAAACCTAGGAGAGGAATCGCTTGGTTTTATGACGACTCTATATTTAACTTTTTGATAAACCACTAAACGGTTTTCACAGTGCCTGGACTGGTCTATATCCCCCACCAGCAATTTATGAGGGTCACCACTCTCCGCATCTTATTTTCTGTTCATTTTTTTAATTATAGCATGCTAGTGGGTGTGAAATAGTATCTCATTGTGGTTTTGATTTGCATTTTTCTAATGATTAATGACGCTGAGCATCTTTTCATGTGCCTATTGACCATTTGTCTGTCTTTTGTGGAGAAATGGCTTTATGAGTGCCAAGTTTTTAATTGGGTTGTTTGTAGTTTCGTAGTGGAGCAGTAAGAGTTCTTTGTATAATCTGGACATTAATCCTTATCAAATATATGACTTGCAAATATTGTCTCACATTCCTAGATTATCCTTTCACTTTTTTTGATAGGCCCTTTGATGCATAAAAGCTTTTTTAATTTCAGTGGAGTCAAATGTATCCCTTTTTTCCTTTCGTTGCTTGTGTTTCTGATGTCACTTGTAAGAAACCGCTGCCTAATCCATGGTCATAAAGATTTACATCTATGTCTTCTTCAAAGAGTTGTATTGTCTCAGCTCTAACTTTTAAGTATTTGATCCATTCTGCGGTAATTTTTGCATATGATATGAGATAAAGGTACAAATCCATTTTTTTTTTTTTTTGCATGTGGGTATTTCATTATCCCAATACCGTTTGCTCAAAAGGCTGTCCTTTCCCCACTGAATGGTCTTGGCCCCCTTCTCAGAAATCAAGGGACCACAGGTGTAAGGGTTTGTTCCGAGAATCTCAGTTAGATTCCATTGATCTATATGTCCGTTCTTATGTCAGCACTACATTGTTTGGATTTTAAAAGCTATGCAGTAAGTTTGACATCAAGAAGTGTGAAGGCATCCACCTTTGTACTTTTTTTTTAAATTGGGGTACAGTTGATACACAGGGTTACATGAGTTCCATGTGTGCAGCGTGGTGATTTGACAGGCTTATACCTTATGCTATGCTCGCCGCAAGCGTAGCTGCCATCTGTCCCGATACATCACTATTACAATATCATTGGCTGTATTCCTGCTGCTGTCCCTTTTCTTCATGTCTCCCATTTATTCCATAACCGGAAGCCTGTATCTCCAACTCATTTTGGCTATTTGTAGTTTCCTGTAATTGCACGTTCCATCAGGAAACCGGGACCATCTGCTGTTTCTACGAGTCCATAGCTAGCCCCATGGAATGGAGCATATTCTGGCTTTTAAGGAGTCATTTTGTCATCCCAGCCCCATAGAATTGGTAAGGTGATAGCTGAGTTACACAGTTGTCAGGGAGTTTGTCTTATTGTTCACAAAACCATGTGCCCGTGGGGTCCTGTTATTATCCCCACAGAGTAACAAGCATGAAGATAGTCTGTACGTGAACTGTTGTGGCAATTTGCCTGAACTATGATTTAACATTGACAAAGACGTGTTGTTGAAACATAACTTTCCTCTCTAAAATCACCCTCATTTCCAAAGATAGCCAAATTGGGACTAATTCGTTTGAAAAACAGGTCCGCCTTCAACAAATCTGGCCTCATTATTTACATAAGCTCAGCAAGAATAGTGATTGACCATATAGAGTCTTTGAAACTTCCTTTCCTGGAACTTTTCCTAAGGAATCTCTAGATGGAACCTTTAATAGCCTCTCGTGACCAGAAGCCAAGCCAAATACTTGCCACCGGACTTGCCTGCAATACCTGTAGATTTGAGTGAGTTCCTCTTTTGGGGATCTCCAAAATATCTTGAGGCTTCCTGCACCTGCCAGGAAGTGAGATTCTTTACTCACCTGATAAGGCTGCTGGCAACTCTAAGCAAGGTATCAGGCCAACATTTCCAAGGGGCTGTATTAGCTTCAGAAAGTCAACCTTAGTTCCTTCAAGCTTTCTGGTCACATCTGAGTCTATACATGCCTCTCTGAAATAATGACCTTCCAGTCAAAGCCTTGGTAATATAACCAGTGTTCCCAATGATGTGCTATTACAAAGAGAACAGATTCTTATTGAACTTTTGCAACCAACTGTAATTGCCATGAAAGAAAGAAGAACCACTTGAGAGTTTCTGAACTCTGGAGGGTTTAGGCAGAGAGAAAAGTTAAATGTTTCAAGTTGCTCCCAAACGAATATTCTATCATATTTCTGTAAGTCATAGATATATTAAGAGAAAACTTCCTTAATCTGCAAGAGCACGCATTAGAGAACCAGTATTGTTTCACAAAAGAGTCAGAAAAACTCTAATCACCTTTCTCAATTCATTTAGTCCCATGTCATTCTGGTCCTGTCTGAATATACCTTTCCCAGTAGTCCTGGGAAGTCCTACTCAGCTTGGTTGTACGATCTTAAAGATACCAGAAACCTGTGTTTGTCAAAAGTCCTTCTCAGGAATCTCCTTGAAGATGAAACACATTTTGTAAGAGGATAAGAACAATAACTATAGATGACAAAAGAAAGACTCCAAAATAGTCATGGTTGGAGATCTGATGAGAGCTCATTATAATGCACTTGACAAGGAAATCTGTTATTTTTGGAACACACAATATTTCAGTAATCAGAATATCAAGCGATGGACTTATAACAAGACATATTAGAACGTCAGGAATTTTATACATTTTCTAGAATGGTTCTAGCATTTACCCATATAACACAACCTAAGACTTATCACCATTTGTTTGACAGTGCTTCCCATGTAACAACCTAACATGCCCAATAAACAAGACTGATCAGTCAAAAGATATTCATTCAGAATTTGAATCTTGGGAATTTTGTTAAAATTCTCAGAAGGTTTGGGGTGCCAGCATGGCTCATTCCTTTAAGCGTCTGACTTTGGCTCAAGTCGTGATCTCACAGTTCACAAGTTCGAGCTCCACATTGAGGTCTCTGCTGTCAGAATGGAGCCAGCTTGGGCTCCTCTGTCACCCTCTCTCTGCCACTTCCCCACCTGTGCGCGTGTGCTCTCTCTCTTTCTACCCCCCTCTCTCTCAAAAATAAATTAAAAAAAAAAATCTCAGCAGTGCCTGAGTGGCTCAGTCGGTTAAACATTTGACTTTGGCTCAGGTCACGATCTTGTGGTTCATGAGTTCGAGCCCTGCCTTGGGCTCTGTGCTGACAGCTCAGCGCCTGGATCTGGTTTCATATTCTGTGTCTCCTTTTCTCTCTGACCCTTCCCCGCTCATACTCTGTCTCTCTCTCAAAAATAATAAAAACATTTAAAAATTTTTTAAAAATCTCAGAAGCTTTTAAAGTACATCCCTAAATGGGATTGCAGATTATTATAGAACGGAATATGTATATGTAACCAAGGTGGCAATAAGGGATTCTACAGGAAGTTATACACTTGTTAAAGAACTTAGCTCCATTAATATTGAGAAGTTTTGAGTAGTCAAAGACCCGATGAAGAAAAAACACAGAAGCTTTCGTTTTCTGGGTGGATAAAGAAAATGAAAACTAAAACTTTCTTATGAAGAGCAGATCAACAATCGAAGAAAACTTTGACTTTTTAAACAGAAAGAAAAGCAGAATTTTAATCTTATATCAGTATACTTTAAAAATGTATTCATTTCAACTTTAGTCCAGACCACACATAAAATTACTCTCCAGAGATTCCATTCACAAACCTTCTACAACTTTTTCTTTTTTTTTAAGCTTATTTATGTATTTTTGAAAGAGAGAGAGAGCGAGAGAGAGTGTGTGTGCGAGCAAGTGGGGGAGGGGTAGAGAGAGAGAGGGATAGAGGGAGAGAATCCCAAGCTGGCTCTCCACTGTCAGCACAGAGCCCAACTTGGGACTTAAAGTCATGAACTGTGAACTCATGAACTGTGAGCTCATGACCTGAGCCAAAGTCAAGAGTCTGACACCTCACCTACTGAGCCACCCAGGCACTCCTACAACTCCTTTTCATTCAGATGTTGTCCTGAGACTTTTCTCTCTAAATAACCAGTCTCTTTTTAGGACAAAACCAATTTGGTTTTTTCCCCTCAACAAAGTGCATTCCCATTCCTTATACCTTTCTCTTACATCTCCTACTTTCCTACATACCAAGTTGCTTTCCTTATTTTTGTCAGTCTGAATTCTACTTAGCCAAATTCTAACTCTTAGAAACCTTAGTCTGCAGTGAAAATTAAGTAGTAACCAATTATGAACCGTATGTTACACCAGAATTCTTTGGATTGGCAAATGTATGAATACATTTCACAATTTCTAGAAAAATATGCTTTTCCATAAACCATAAAGCATATTTCCCAACAGACCCAAGTATCTTCAGTTTCTCTGCAATGAGGAGCCAAAAGCAGAAACCTGTGTTCCATAACCAATGCTTTAGTATTTTATTTGGGAAAGACTGAGATAGCTGATGAATTCAATCCAGTTTCTCATTTAACTTAGCAAAACTTCAAAGTGTCAGGTTACCAAAGATGTTGAAAGCTATTTAAAAGTTGTGCCTCTAAACCTTTTCATTTATTCAGACTACTTGTTCTTAACAATCACCCATGAAAACTTTAGGAGACAGGCAAAATTAACCATCTTTTAAAGTAATCCTTTTGCTGACACATTGCAACAGAGATAACGTGAACTTATCTGACCTCTAGTAAACCTTGGTGGAATCCAAGTGTTCTATTTAATGCCGATAACTTTATCAACTTGTCTATCTTAAACTAACACATTTAAATTAGCTTTCATACAGATTATGCTCCACCTGTGTCCGCGGAAAGTTCATCAGTGTGTTCGCCATTGTCAATTTTTTTCCCCCTGGGGCACCTGTAGAGAAATCTGAAGTGGGTGATTTAAGTCCAAGGGGGTCTGTGGTTCCTTTCATGTCGATTTGGGAGGTGTTCCATTTGGAACCTTATAGGGAGGTGGCCCAACCGCGTGGGGTGCTCATTGCTCCTTGACAGTGCGGGTAAGAGGAAAAGGAGCCAATGGCACTGGACGCCCTGGGGATGATATAGGAGCCGGTTAAGCACACTGTGCCTCTGGTAGTGCAGTAACAGGGTGAGGTGGGGGGCATGGGCACAACAGGGCCACCAGAGAGGCCAGAGGCAGATTGGACTAACGTTTCTTTTTTAACAATTTTTTAATCCTGTCTCTCCCTCCTGCAAAACAAGTATTGTTGTTATTTTTTCTTTTGATTGCTTTTCAGTCCTCTGCACCATTTATTTAAAATATGTCCTAATGGGCTTTCTTTGGCAAGAGAAGGAGTATTCCCTATCTTTCTGGGCAAAAGTTCACAAAGAACACAGAAGAAACAGAACCATAACCAAATGAAGGCCACAGTACATCTCTTAGCATGTGTTGTCCCTCCAAAGTTGAGGGGCTTCACCAATTTAAACAAGTAGCTCCCTAGTTTCTACTTCCTGCCCAAAGTAGGAATTTCACCAGCTAAACCAAACAGCTTCCTAGACAAGCTGAAAGAGCCAAGCCAAAACCCTTTATTTGGAGGCAACCAAATGGGAAGAAGGAATCCAAGAAAGCCATTCGGTGGCCATCTTTCCTCTGAGCTCAACACGCATGGCAAGGTGGTCATAAAAAAAGTCCTTTTTTCCTTAGTCATGGGTTCTTGGCGATATTCCTTCCACTTATTCAAAATTCAGCCCAGTGAGCTCTTTGGCGGGATAGAGATGGAACTTCTCATTATACACACACAAATTTAACATAACATAACGTAACCTCCACACACACACACTCACACACCAAAACAGGTCTCTTCCAAATTTCAAATACATTGACCATCATTCAAGTCCCTTGTAGTTTCTTCCCAAAGCCACACCTTTCTAACAGGGAAAGCATGGGCAACAAAACAAAAACCACAAATGAGAAACTTGCATCGGCTTACACTCTGATGGACTCACCCACTCCACACACTCATCAGTTTCCCTAGGTGCTCCTTTCCACTCAAACCACAAAGCGAAATTGGCAGCTAGCGTGCATAGGGAATCAGCAGGGAGTTTTCCCCAAGACAGAAGTAGTCAGGACAGCTATAGGGAGAGATCCCTCAGACCCTCTCTTTGAGACCACCTAGCCCCCAGCAGCTAACTTCCTGCATCTGTCCAACTTACTATCCTGGAAAATGAACCAGGAGGCCTCTGGTGCACTATCATGGCGTCTTGGGATTCCCAGGGGGAACCGGATGCCACAGGGGCATTGGCTCCTGGCTTGCCTGCCACAATTTGTTACTAAAACCCAAGTTCAACTGCCCGGTGCTCCAAAGGCCAATACTCAAGAGACAACTTTTGATTGGGAAGGAATATGAATTTTATTCAGGAAGCTGATCACCTGGGGAGAAGGTGAACTCTTGTCCAAAACCAACTCCCATGTTTCTGTCTGGCCCAGGGGTTTTTAAGAGAGTTTAGGGAGTACGGTGTTCTGTAACATGTCTTGATTATGTGCAGGCCCAGCGGTGCCAGCTACAGACGTTATCTCAGTGCTCAGAGGTTGTGCAAGGGGGTCTGGTTCCTTAGTGCCTGGGAGTTGTGCAAGAGTACTCTGTTCCTTCTAGGAAAGAATGCAGGATCTATAGATACACAAAGAAAGGTAGTTAATCAATCACACTGGCTAAGGGTGCTTGCTAAAGCTTAAAGACTACTAGGTTGCCTAGAGGGGCTGAGGCATCTTCAATCTGTCGAGTTGCTCTGTTCTTTACTTTAAAAAAAAAAGTGGAGTATTGAAGTCTCCAGCTCTTATTGTTGAACTATTTCTCCCTCCACTTCTGTCAGTTTTTGCCTCATGTATTTTGGAGCTCTGTTGTTGAGTGTATATATGTTTATAATTGCTCTACTTTCTTGATAGATTGACTCACTAATCCTAATAGATTAATACAGTTACATTTAATATAATTACTGATAAAGACGGACTTACCTCTGCCATCCTGCTTCTTTTTCTATGTGTCATATTTTTTTTGTTCTTCAGTTCATGCATTACTGACGTCTCCTATGTTCAATAGCATTTTTCTGACTTTGGCTCGGGCCATGATCTCACAGTTTGTGGGTTCGAACCCTGTATCGGGCTCCGTGCTGACAGCTCAGAGCCTGGAGCCTGCTTGGGATTCTATGTCTCCCTCTCTCTCTGCCCCTCCCCCGTTCACTGTCTCTCTCTGTCTCTCTCTCTCTTGCTCTCTCTCAAAAAAAATAAATAAATAAACATTTAAAAAAAAATCTCAAGAAATTCAAGACGATAGAGAGGTGGCTCATGATTTTAGGTCCTGGGGGAACAAGGAACCTTAAGGATGCTTCTCATACGAGTATAAACTGAGAAAAAGCAGGGAGCAGTGTGAAGAGACAAATCCAAAACAGTGCCCAGGCAACTTGGCAAAAGTAATTCCAAATCAAAGGATTCTTTAAGTGGCTTCGGAATTCAAGGAAAGATAATTTGAAAGGAAAACAGGAGATTCCTACAAGCTCAGGTAAGCAGATTAACAGAGCCTTTTGAAATATGTGTTTGATCTCACTCATGGGTGACTGGACAATCCAAATGGTTTAAGTAAATGGTAGTCAACTCAAATTATTTGTTGAGAGAAGATGATATATAGAATATAAGTAATTAAATACTTAATGGTTGGAATTTTCTATTGTGGAACATCAGTGAGGAAACATTTGTGAAAAAATAGGAAAACAGGTGGGCAACAGTACATTATTTATGAGCAAGGATACGTTATCACATTTTACTGTAAAGAGAAATTCTATACCTTCCTGTAACTTGCTTTTGCAAAAACAGTGGTAACCATTACCTTTGAAAGATTAACAGAGGCATTATGTTTAAAAATACGCATTAAAAGGTTTTTTTCCCTAACAAATTCAGGATGAGTTTTAAGCAAATACCTACAAGAATGGAAGGGGGTACAAAGCCTGTGTTTCCAAATAATATTTGCTTATTTCTAAAATGAGATCCATGGTCATTGTATTTACCATCAAAAACTACTGAAAGGAAGGAAGAAATGAGGGAAGGAAGGAAAAAGGGAGGTCAGGAGGGAGGAAAGGGAAATGAGAGAATTCTCATCCCTGAACTCACTTCTAAGAGATAAATCACACAAAGTTTTTGAATAATTTAAATACAGGTTTTACCTCCCGGGTCAACTATGAAGAGTATGTTGAGGTGTGTTGTTGGTGTTGTTATTTAAATGTTTTTTAAGCTTATTTATTTTGAGAGAGAGTGCGCTAGCAGAAGAAAGTTAGAGAGAGAGGGAGAGAGAGAAGTCCAAGCAGACTCTGTGCATGGAGCCCGATGTGGGGCTTGAACTCACAAACTTTGAGATCATGATTTGAGCTGAAATCAAGAGTTGGATGCTTAACCAACTGATCTACCTAGGCGCCCCTAAATGTTTGTTATTCTGTATGTACATGTGTGCTCTCAGAGCCTAATGAGCCAAAGATTACCAGAGCCAGGCCTATAATGTGACAGAATCATATTTATGATGTCAACGAGGTGGGACAGGTGTACCCCAGAGGGTCTGTGGATTGCTGCTCTCAACAGGAAGAAAGATGGAGGCGTGTTTTGTCAGGTTTGGATGCCTGCTGAAGGATTCAGTGGAAGGTCTTAGCAAAGTGGGGGCATTTCCAAACTGGTTAGTGCTCCGGAGGCAGGATCAGGGGAAGCAGGGATTGACTTGGGATTAGGCACTGTCGTGGCTCAAGGGCAGTTGAGCGATTGAGTATCCCCAATAATAGATGGGAAGAGCGGAGTGTACTTGGGAGTGTCGTTTGTAAGAAGGTAGTAAATGCTCAAAGCAGACGAGAGTGGGAAGAGTAGTTGCGTAGCCTTGAGTGAACCAGTATTTCCTGTTAATTTTGCAACTCCTGTTGTCAGCGTCTGCCCTCCCAGCGTGGTTGACAACAGAGCTGCTTTCTCTATTTTAATCCTAGACAGTTTTTTTCAGTCTCAGACAGATTTTTACTCTTTCCAGTGTGTATGTTCTGGCCGTCTCTTGGACGTCGTATATAATTAACAGCTTGTGTAGTTTTAAAGGACATTCAGTCTTGAAGGGCACTCTTTGGAACAAAAGCATAGTAACAAAGTAATTTCTATTCTTTTGGTTAAATTTAAATTATCTTGAAAAAAATGGCTAGGAAGTCAACGTCTCTAGGATCTCCTCTTCTCTGTCTTGATCATTGACGCTTAGGGGACCTAAAACAGGAGAGTTAATCAAGTCTGGCCTCCAGCAGCTCTGCTGTGGTTTTTTTAAATCCTTCACACTAGTGAAGAGCTAGTTTCATGCAAAGCTGGGTCATAAATAAACTGGCCCAGGAGATCTGCACACTGTTTGAGGGCAAGGATCTTGTTTTACTCACATTTGTACCCCCTCACAGCTTAACACAAGGCCTTGTCTCTATGACTCTCAATAAATATTTGTTGGGTTGAATCCTGTTTGGAAAAGAACTTTGAGGGCACTCCATAAAAGATTGAGTGTATTATAAGACAAGAAAGAGAGAAATGTTGATCTTAACTGTACCTGGAAGTGTGTTTGTCATTTTAATGCTTTCCCAAAGGCTAAGGGACAATCAATCTCGAGAGACAAAACCACGCTCTTTCTTTCAACAGAAAAGGTGAGCTTCCACCGAGATTTAGTGAAATAATGGCCTGTCCTGTATTGAATGCCTTCAAATCATGTCTTAGTCATGTTTTGTTTTCCACAAGTCTATTGCAAGTTTACTAAATACATAAATATGTATAAAAATGTAGACTCATAATAATGGTACTCATCCTTATTAGTTAGCATACTAAGCATTACAGTCGCAAGAACTATATTCAGCTTGTAACTTGGTATTTCTGTTGGGAACCTCGGGTATTTCTGAACACAATAAAGTCCGTTGGTAATAACGGCAACCTTGTTATTTTTTTTGTCTTGTGAGAAGCTATGTCTGTGATCTGCAGAACATTAGGTAATAGCTTGTATTTCTTTTGTTATATTTGTTTTAAAAAAAACTTTTTTTTCCTTCAAACCTGTTTATTTAAACAGTGGGAAATTGTTTTGAATTGATCCTATATATCCACAGTATATAGGCATCCTGCCTCCATGAAATTATGCCCAGTGTTTCCATCACCAAAGAGATCTCTGAATTCTCTGAGCTCTCACATCTCTTTGTATATTCCTCTCTCATTGAACACACCACTGGGAAACTGTCTAATCTCACACACACACACACACACACACACACACACACACAATACATAGAATAATGAGGTTAATGTGAATAATGGATGCAGATGAGAACGTCCTTTGGGAACGTCAGGTTTTCCAGTTTCGTGTGGGGAAGCTTTAAGATTAATTTGGGTCAGCTATGGTGAAAGGCAATTTTGATGCGGATCCTCCTCAAAGTTGATTCTGAGGCAAGGACTTGGGTGCATGTAGGTGGTTTGTATTTGGGAATTCTTCTCAAGAAGAGTAAATGAGCAAGTGAGAAAGTGAAGGGAGAAAAGCGCCCACTCCCTCCAAAAAAAATGGTACATTGATGATCAAGTTACCTCCGTCGGCACCTGGCGCCTGATCCCTTTAGGGAATTTGCTGGTTAACCGTGTGGGACATAGTGCAGAATTCTTCCACTGGCAGAAGGGGGAGCTGGGGTATTTGTCTTTGAAGTCTCATTCCCTATCAGTTGAGAGTTAAGAAATAAGGGTTACTCCACAACCACACTTCTAGCTTGGTGCTGCAGGCGGCTAGTCGAACTCCTAGGTGCTGGGGAAATCCCTCCGACAGAGAAGTACAAACACAGAAGCTCAAGGTGAATGTTTGACACCAGGGTGGGAACTGTCTCCATGTACAGTTGCAGGTGAACTCAGGCGAGCTGAGTATCTGGGGAGGGACCTCGAAAGAGTCTACCACGGGGGCCTTGTGCGCCAAGGTGAGGCTTTTTCAATGGTTGATGGAACTCTTGAGGCTAATTGAGAGGTTGAATAGTATGAAGACATGTGTATCAGGAAGATGCATATAGAATTGCTTGGAAGATAAACACTGGAAGGCAGGACAGCCAGATGTGGAACTATTGATATCATTTGTGCAATAGTTAATCGGGTTTTGAATTACACGTGGTGTAGGTAGAGTGGCTCACAGCCGGAATGGAGAGAAGAAATATTCTGGGCAAGGTTTCAAGGAAACGTGTTAAATGATCATCTGTAAGGTCATATGATAGAGAGGGGGCTGAGAAGTAATAAGCAGTTAGAAACTTTCTATTGAAAGTAGGTAGCTTGTTTTGAGCCTAGCTCATTAGGAGATTCACAGAAAGCCAGACAGTATGCGGCTAGGGGGCGTGCAGAGAAATTATGAAATAAGGTTTTGTCCAGTCAGTTCAGAATTATAGGGACATTAAGACCTGTCTGACTCTCTCCAGTCTCATTTCCACCTCTGGGACAGACTCTGGTTTGAGTCATGGTTCTCAATTTTGCTACCCATTTGAATTATCTGAGGAGGCTTGTAAAAATCCCGATGTCCAGGCCTCTCCCCAGGCCAATTAAATCAGACTCTCTAGGCGTGACATCCAGGCTTCAGTGGTTTTTAAAGCTCCCTGGATGATTGCGAGGTGCAGCCATGTTCGAGAACGACCGGGTTATAGTCATAAAGTATGAAATAAGCTCCACTTTCATATGCAACATTCAGTCATCAGTTCTAATTCTGGCTTTGTCCCAGTAACTGGGTTTTTGCTTTTTCCTGGGAAAAAAAAAAAAATGATCTCATTCCACCAGTCTGGTAACTGCTTCCTGCTGCCTTGATAACACTCCCAGTACCCAAATCCTCTATTTTTGCCAGGCTTCCCCAGCCCTGACCAGTACCTGAACTTGAGTGCGAAGGTTGAAGCTTTCTTGGCAGACGTTTCTGATGTCCATAACCTGCCAGCCTGAAGGTGTTCATGCCTCTCCCTCACCGCAGGAAGCCTCCACGCTCAATGCACCTAAGTTCCTTCCAGGTTCACAGCTAACGTAAGGTGTGTTTCTCCTGATTTTTTTTCGACAGGCAATATGTTTCCCTTTTCTGGAAGAGCTGAGTGAAACTTGAGATCTTTTTGGAAAGGTGACGTTAAAATGTGTAGAACACTTGCTATCAAGAAATTGAAGCAAGTTGACAAGGCAGACCACCTCTTCCAACCTGCCCCCCGCCCCCCGCCCCGCTGCCACCGAAGACGTTGACCCTAAAAGGTATGGCCACTCGGAACTTCGTGATCTTTCTTTGTCAACAAATGCATCCACTTATCCTGCATCTCTGTCAGAAGAGCCTCTTCCCCTCCAGCTTCACTTTATGAGATGTTTCTCTCCTTCTCCCGTCTAACCCAAGTCCTCCTGCTATGGATCCCATATTTTGGTTTTCTTCTCAGTGAGCTTACTTCATTCACTCATGTTTCCCTCCATTTAGTTTGAAAAAACAATCCAACAATAATCTCTTTGGTCTGATATTTTCCTCCAGGCCGTATTACCCTTCCTCCTTCCCTTTACTGCCAAAAGTGTTAAAAGAGTAGGCCTACTCTCCCTGAAGTCACTCTTTCAATACATTACAGGTAGACCTAGGACACTCTTCTTTACTGGAACGATTACAGGGATTCCCAGGGACCTTCCAGGTGCCAAAACTAAATACGTGTTTCGCTAATTGTTTGATGTCCTCCCTACAACATTTAACAATTTCACTGAACCTGCCTTTGAAACCTCTTCTCCACCACACACAGGGATATCGCTGCCTTGCTTCTCTGGCCGCTCTGTGTTAGTTTCCTTTACGGGCTTAACTCCCTCCGCTCTTGCCTCCGACCTTAGTTTTCACCACGGTCCCAATCTTGACGCTCTTGTAAACTTCATATATTTTCCATGAGTTAACGCTCGCATACTGTGGATTACAAGCCTCTCCCACTCTACTGAGCATGCTTGGGAAAAGATCTCTCATGCTCTCCTAGTTGCAAACTCCAGTTGACCTTCCCTCCTTCTGGAACGTTTTTCACTTCCAGGCTTCTGTATCCTCCTGTGTCATACGCTTTTTCTCTGAATGGTTCTTCTTTCTCTTGGACACAGTTTTCTTTTCCAGCTTGCTCCGTGGGTCTTGTTCTGCCCCCGGCTTCTGAGCTGGTACGATTAACTGGTAGCGCCTACTGAGGGAATCTTTGTGCCCAGTGTGAGGGAAAAGCACGCATCGTGGAAAGAAAATGAGTTGTTGTTTTTTTTTTTTAAATCCATGCACATTCTCTATGTCTTGTGATTGAGAAGTCACATACAAAGATATTAATTCAGGAAGAGGTAAGAGGAAGACACTGGCATGACCCGTGGTGGAAGGGTGGAGAACACTCTGTCAGGCTTAGTGTCCGTGCAGACACTTTTGGAACCAAATGCAGTGGCAAAGTCACTGCTTCCAATCCTCACATTTTTGTGAACCACACTGAGTCATGGCCGTTAAGAGACGACTAGGGCGCAACAACCACACGTATATAATTTACCATTTATTTGTGAGCTGCTTGAAGACAGAGTTCATTCTTCTTTTATCTCTGAATTTCCAACATCTAACATCCGGCCCTGATCGTTGTAAAAACAAACCAAACAAATGTTTTGAAAGCAAATGCATGAGTCGGAAGCCCTCTGAGCCAAGCTAATGAAACATTTGTGCTTTTCAACCTGTACAACCTTCAGAAGCTGGGCAGTTAGAGGAGAGAAGTAGGTAGGTGCGTCCAGAGGCTGATAATTTGCAGGGCGGGCCCAATGGAAGGTGCAGCATATAAAACCAAAACAGATGTTTTGAAATCAGACGGGTTGGGTGCCAGCGATAGAGAGAAATATACCTGATAGGAACACGGGTGGAGCAGGAGCAGGCTGCGGTCAGAAGAGGAAATTCAGCCTTTCCGTTCTTGGATGAGGGCGGTTCGGAGTGACGAGAAGCCTCAGTTTGTGACTGTTCCAGAGTCCATGAAAGCTGTGAGGAAATGAGGTGAAGCAAGGATCTGTGATACCAGTGGCTGGTGAAAGAGTGAGAGCGGAGGTGGAGAAGAGCACCGTGATCCAAATGCTAAAGAAAGGGAGAGAAGTTTCTGCCCTAGACTATGGCACAGTGGTTAAGGGAACAGACTGTGGATTCAGAAGTTGGGTTTAACTCTTACTTCTATTGTCCGCCAGCTGTGTGACCCTAAACAAGAGACCTTGGGCAAATTACTTGACCTAGCCACACCTAAATATCATCATCTGTACGAGAAAATAGCGTCTGTCTCTTAAGGTTGTCATCTGGATTAAATGAGATAATACAAGCAAAGTACTTAACACATGATGGCTACTACATACTAAGCCCTCAGTAACTGTGAACCGAAAACCATAGACAACTGGCAGGGAGGGCTGGGCAGCACTATGAGAGTTGGTTTGATTTTCAAAATAGGAAAAGTGAGAGTAGGATATTTAAATCCATTCTTCTCACTGAGTCCAGCTAAGTTCCCCCCCCCCCCCCAGGAAACTAAAAGAAAAACAATCTACCAGTGTGATCCCAGAAGTATTTCTAGTAATTTTTGCAGAGTAAGTTAAAGGCTGGACTCAACAGAAAATAAATTCTAAGGCAAATGCTCATTGCTAATCCTCTACGAAGGCGTGCCGTCTCGAGAATCAAGAGTGAGAGAAGGCGGTAGAGAGGCAGCCCCTGAGAGCAACTATGAAGAAGCACGCTACGCGCTTGGGCGGAGCTTTGTGAGCTAGCCAGATGGCTGCATAAGCTTGCCAGATGGCGTCAGAGCAGTACTGCCCTTAGACCCACGCAACAGGGACGCTTGCCTTGAGCCTTGTGTGTGTCTCTCTCCACACGCACGCACGCACGCACACAGTTCCGGCACAGCCGTAGTATGTGTCTAAACACCTCCTGTCGTGACTGACACCTTCGAGACCCCCCAGGGTGATGTCTCTCAGCATCTCATGCCTCATGTTCCCAGTTACGGGTTGTCTCACTGCCATCATTGGAGATGGAGTTGTTCCCTACTTATGTCGGCAGGGAATATTCCAGTGGCTTAAGCACCTGGGCACGAGAAAACAAAACGAAACAAAACAATGTACTTACTGTATAGTCTCCCTCGGCCTGAATGAAAGAAAGTGTTGCATTCCCTAATTAGGAAGAAGTCTGAAGGATACTCCTTCGATCCCCGCCTCTATCTTTCTATAATTGTCCCAGAATCCCCGGGAAGCTTAACCGTTCCTCATACGAGGAAAATGTTATATGCCTCAGCCCTTTGGTGCCTCTTACTTTGGTACCTCATACTTTAGGCGTGTGCTTCTGTTTACACGAGACGAGTGATGGAGGCAGGTGTTCCCACCCTTGTCTCCTCAATCGTGCATCCCCCCCCCCCCATAAGAACCTCACTACTTCCCTTAGAAGACAGCTTCTCTCGCCAAGAAAGCACACTGTTCCTGCCCCCGCTGGGGGCAAGGGCAGGGACCTTAGGAGGAAAGCATTTTCTTTCCTGTTACTATGACACTATTTCCAGCAAAACAATACCAGTGACATAAAGGTGCGTAGCAGCATTTTATCCTTCTAGAACGTGATTTATATGACAGGATCCACCACATTATCTGTGAATGGCTCCGTCACACTGATTCCGAATGGGTAGCACCAGCCCCAAATGAATTGTTTCTGATTCCAGATTTCTAGGTTGATAGAGGAGGAGTGTGGAAGGAGGCATGAGACATAGTTGTTATTTGCTAGTATCTGGTGGGTTTCCAAATGATGTTTGTCCCGATTTTCTGTCAATTCCAAAGAGTTGGACCTGTGTCCGTCTTGTTCAGCACCGTATCCGTGACGCCTGGCGCAGGACCTGGTGTGTGGGAAATGAGAGATAAATGAAAGTTAGATAAATGAATTAATAAGTAAATGAATAAAAATGACGATAATTCTCATTGGTTAACAGTATAGAAATAGGGCCAAATAATAGAGATGCAAAATTTGATTCAACGTGTTCAGAAAACTTACTACAAAGTAGAAATTCATAGGTGTAATCAACTACATTGTGATAACACGAATCCCCCAACAAAAGCCCAATAACTGGGGAGTGGAGGTAACTTAGAGAAATGTTTACATTGGGACCGGTAATACCTATAGTCCTTTTGATGTCAAAGACATTCTTCTCAAATACTTTCTTCTCAAGAAACAGAAAATAAAGGACAGTAAAAGCTTGTATTGTGAGTAACTTGTTCTGTGAGTGTTCTGCACGATGAGCAAAGATTTGTAACAAATTTTAACTTGATAGACAAGCCATGTCTTGCAATATGAATAGTACATGTCGCTGAACATCACATGATAACAACCGAGCCAACGGTTCTTGAAATTCGCTTTGATATACAAGTGCTTTGGATTACAAGCATGTTTCCAGAATGAATTATGCTCGCAAACCAAGGTTTCACTGCACTCCTAAACACAATAGTTACATATATTTTCTTTTACGGTTTTCGCATTGTATGCTACCATATAATTTTCTTGTTCGTTTCTTCATCAAATGTACACTTAATCTAACAGGATTTGGAAGTTACATACACATCTTAATACAAAAAAATAGGGGCGCCTGGGTGGCACAGTCGGTTAAGCGTCCGACTTCAGCCAGGTCACGATCTCGCGGTGCGTGAGTTCGAGCCCCGCGTCGGGCTCTGGGCTGATGGCTCAGAGCCTGGAGCCTGTTTCTGATTCTGTGTCTCCCTCTCTCTCTGCCCCTCCCCCGTTCATGCTCTGTCTCTGTCCCAAAAATAAATAAATGTAAAAACAAAAACAAAAACAAAAAACAAAAAAATAAAAATTTCCATGACAAATATTTTCGTTTCTGTACTAGATCTAGCCCCCAAAGCAAGATAGATTATATTTTGTAAAGAAGGTCCTAGAACAGATTCATCCTTCTGTTTGTTTTCCTTAAAGCGAGTATATCCAAAATTAAACAACTGTCTGTTGTTTCCATGTATAAAAACTTGTAGATACATGAAAAATCTCTGAGAGTTTTTCACTACAAATGGGTAAGCTATTACCAATTTCTTTATGTCCATGATTTTCAAATTTGTTTATCCATTAAACCCCTTGCTTAAGGGCACCTGAGTGGCTCAGTTCATGAAGCATCCGAATTTGGGTCATGTGATCATCTCACGGTTGGTGGGTTCGAGCCCCGCGCCGGGCTCCGTGCTGACAGCTCAGAACTTGCAGCCTGCCTCGGATTCTTGTGTCTCCCTCTCTCTATGCCTCTCCCTCACTTGTGTTCTCTCTCTGTCTCTCTCTCTCCCTCTCAAAAATAAATACATAAACATTAAAAAAAAACCCTTGTTTGAATGAAATTTTGTAAGGAAACACCACATATACAAGAGGTAGAAAGCATATCACTCTGGTTGTGATAGGGTTGCAGCCCTGATAACTACTCATTACCTGCGCCATTGAGGGCAATTGGGGTTGGAAGTGGATTCCACATTCCCTAGGGATTCGCTCATATTTCTCATGGTTTCTTTATCTGTTCTCTTGGAGGGCCCAAAAAACAGTCAAATGATTGAAAAGTGGATCCACTGCCTCCCAAGTAATCATTAGGTAGCAGGTCCTTTTTCTCTCAATTGTGTGAAGAAATGGTATCTAGAATTCAATGAATCTAAGTCGTCTCATTTCTAAAACACGTTGGTATCATTTCAGCCTTTTAATGAGGATACATTACGTTGTTCAACAAACATGTTAACTCTCCTGTAGCCTTCTGATGAGGAGATCTCAGGAAAAGGAAGAAAATTGTATGTCCTGTAAGCCTGCAGAAAAGAAATGTTATTCAGGTCTGGAAATTTATTCTGGTCTTCAATCTCCTTACTCCACCAACCATCCCATAGCCATCACTTGAGGAATATTGAATAACCTTTCTAATTGTATTATTTTCTAGCTGGCTCCTTTTTTCCCCTCCAGAGTTTTGAAACGCCCCCAAATGGAAAATGCAGTCATTAACAAATGTTTTGATATATGACCAAAAACACCAGGCAAGAATGTCAAAGATACTTTGATCTCTGCCTTGTCTGTGTGTTGTTTTTTTATTGAAGAATGATTTACAGGCAATATTCTGTTAGCTTCGGGTGAATAACGTAGTGATTTGGTATTGGTAAACATTACGAAAAGCCACCAAAACTAGCTCCCATCTGTCACCACACAAAGTTATTATATTCTTGACTGTACGTGTTATGCTGTACATTACATCTCCGTGTCTTACTTATTTAACTGGAAGATTGTACCTTTTAATCTTCACCTCTTTCATCCATCTCCCCAACCCCCTGGCCTCTTGTAACCATCGATTCATTCTCTGTATCTATGTGTTGCTTTCCGTTTTATCTTTTTTGAGGATTTGTTTCGTTTTTTACATTACACGTGTAAGTGAAGTCGTATGTTATTTGTCTTCGTCTGGCTTATTTCACTTAGCATCATCCCCTCTAGGTCGATCCGTGTTGTCACAAATGATAAGATTTCATTCTTTATTATGGCTGAGTGATATTCCATTGTGTATGTATGCCACATCGTCCTTCTCATTTCGTCTACCGTTGGACATTTAGGTTGCTTTCACATCTTGGCTTTTTTAAACAAACAAACAAAAATGCTGCGGTGTACATAGGGGTACATATGTCTTGTCAAATTAGTGTTTTTGTTTTCTTTGGATAAATACCCGGAAGCGGAATTGTTGAATAATAGATAGTAGTTCTATTTTTAGTTTTTTGAGTAACCTCCATACTGTGTTTCCATAGTGACTGTACCAATTCACATTCCCACTAACGTTGCAAGAGAATCTTCCCTTTTCTGGGGTGCCTGAGTGGCCCGGTCAGTTAAGCATCCGACTCTTGGTTTCGGCTCAGGTCATGAGCTCACGGTTTGCGGGTTCGAGCCCCACATCAGGCTTCGCACGGACAGTGCAGAGTCTGGCTTGGGATTCTCTGTCTCCCTCTCTGCCCCTCCCCTGCTTGCTCTGCCTCTCAAAATAAATAAATAAACTGAAACATTTTGTAAGTCAAAATAAAAATAAAAGGATTTTTCCTTTTCCTCACATTTTTACCAACACTAGTCATCTTTTCTTTAATCCTAGCCATTCTTGACAGAGTGGCGTGATGTCTTATTGTGGTTTTGATGTGCATTTCCTGATGTTTAGTGATATTGAACATCTTTTCCTGTGTCTATTGGCCATCGATATGTCTTCTTTGGGAAAATGTCTATTCAGGTCCTTCCTCTGCCCATTTTTATTTATTCATTTATTTACTTATAAGATGTTTATTTATTTTGAGAGACGAAGAGAGAGAGAGAGAGAGAGAGAGAGAGAGAGAGAGAGAAAATCCCAAGCAGGCTCTGCACTGACAGAAAAATGTTGCTATGGGCAATGTCAGTGAAATTATTGCCTGTGCTCTCTCCTAGAATTTTTATGGTTTCACATGTCACATTTAGGTCTGTAATCCATTTTGAGTTTATTTTTGTATATGGTGTAAGAGAGTGATCCGTTTTCATTCTTTGCCATGTTGCTGTCCAGTTTTCCCAACAGCATTCATTCATTCATGCAGGGCTCAATCTTGAGAACTGTAAGATCATGACCTGAGCCAAAATCAAGAGCCAGACGCTTAACCGATTGTGCCACCCAGGCGCCCCTATTTGTTTTTCATTTATAAGATTTTAATTTCAGTATAGTTAACATACAATATTATATTAGTTTCAGGTGTACAGGATAGTGATTCAACACTTCCATACATCGCCCAGTGCTCATCACCAGTGCGGTCCTGAATCCCCATCACCTATTTCACCCATCCTTCCACCCACCTCCCCTCCGGTAACCCATCAGTTTGTTCTCTGTAGTTAAGACTCTGTTTTCTTGGTTTGTCTCTCTCTTTTTTTTTTCTCTTTGCTCCTTTGTTTTGTTTGTTAAATTCCGCATACGATTGAAATCATATAGTATTTGCCTTTCTCTGACTGACTTATTTCCCTTACATTATAGTCTCTAGCGCCATCCATGTCCTTGCAAATGGCAAGATTTCTTTCCTTTTCATAGCTGAATGATACTGTATTGTATGTCTACACCACATCTTCTTTATCCATTCATCTATCGATGGACATGGGCTACTTTCATAATTTGGCTTTTGTAAACAATGCTGCAATAAACATAAGGGTGCATGTATCCCTTTGAATTAGTGTTTTTGTACTGTTTGGGTAAATAATCAGTAGCGCCATAACCCTCCACACTGTTTCCACAGTGGTTGCACAGTTTGCATTCCCAACAACATTGCAAGGGGATTCCTTTTTCTCTACATCTTCACCAGCACTTGTTGTTTCTTGTGTTGTTGATTTTAGCCATTCTGATGGGTGTGAGGTGATAATTCATTGGGGTTTTGATTTGTATTTCCCTGATGCTGAGTGATGTTGAGCGTCTTTTCCTGTGTCCGTTGGCCATCTGTAGGTCTTCTCTGGAGAAATGTTTGTTCATGTCTTCTGCTCATTTTCCTCTGCCCATTTTTAAATCAGATTTTTCTGTGTGTGTGTGTGTGTGTGTGTGTTTTATATGGAGTTTTATGAGTTCTTTATATATTTTGGATGGTAATCCTTTATAGGATATATCATTTGAGATTATTGTCTCCCATTCAGTAAGTTGCCTTTTAATTTTGTTGGTGGTTTCCTTTACTGTGCAAAGCTTTTTAGTTTGATATAGTCCCAATAGTTTGTTTTCGGTTTTGTTTCCTTTGCCTGAGGAGACATATCTAGAAAAATGTTGCTGTGGCCGATGTCAGAGAAATCACTGCCTGTGCTCTCTTATAGAAATCTTATGGTTTCGCATGTCACATTTAGGTCTATGATCCATTTTGAGTTTATTTTTAGATATGGTATAAGAAAGTGGTCTGTTTTCATTCTTTGGTATGTTGCTGTCCAGTTTTCCCAACACCATTGAAGAGACTGTCTTTTCCACATTGTATATTCTTGCCTTCTTTGTCATGGATTAATTAACCATAAAAGGATGAATTTATTTCTGGGCTGTCATGTTCTGTTGACTGATGTGTCTGTTTTTGTGCCAGTACCTTAATGTTTTGATTACTATAGCTTTGTAGTACAGTTTGAAATCTAGTAGCACGTGCCTCTGACTTTGTTCTTTTTTTCTCAAGATTGCTTTGGCTATTTGAAGTCTTTTGTGGTCACATACAAATTTTAGAATTATTTCTTCTAGTTCTATGAAAAATGCTGTTGGTATTTTGAGAGAGATTGCATTGAATCTGTAGATTGCTTTGCATATTGTGGACATTTTATCAGTATTAAGTCTTTCAGGGGTGCCTGGGTGGGTCAGTCGGTTAAACATCCGACTTCAGCTCAGGTCATGATCTCACAATCCATGGGTTCGAGCCCCGCGTCGGGCTCTGTGCTGACAGCTCAGAGCCTGGAGCCTGCTTCGGATTCTGTGTCTCCCTCTTTCTCTGCCCCTCCCCTGCTCATGCTCTGTCTCTCTCTGTCTCAAAAATAAAAAAAAAAAAACATAAAAAAATAAGTCTTCCAATCCATGAGCATGAAACATCTTTTAATTTGTTTGTGTCACTTCAATTTCTTTCATCAAAGTCTTATAGTTTTCAGAATACAAGTCTTTCACCTCCTTGGTTAAATTGATTTCTAGGTATTTTTTGATATAATTATAAATGGAGCTGTTTTCTTAATTTTTCTTTCTGATAGTTCATTATTAGCATATGAAAATGCAACAGATTTCTGTATATCAATTTTTTATCCTGTACCTTTACTGAATTCATTAACTAATTCTAATAGTTTTTGGGTGGAGTCTTTAGGGGCTTATATATATAGTATCATATTATGTGTGAATAGTGACAATTTTGCTTTTTCCTTTCCAGTTTGGATGCCTTTTGTTTCTTTTTCTGCCTAATTGCTGTGGCTAAGACTTCCAATAGTATGTTGAACAAAAGTGGTGGGAGTGGACATCCTTGTCTTGTTTTTGATCTTAAAGGAAAAGCTTCAGCTTGTCACCACTGAGTATGATGTTAGCTGTAGGCTTGTCACATGCAGCCTTTATTATGTTAAGGTATGTTTTGCCTGTACCCACTTTGTTGACAGTTTTTATCATAAATGGATGTTGAATTTTATCAAATCGTTTTTCTGCATTTATTGAGGTGATCGTATGATTTTTATTCTTCATTTGGTTAATTTAGTGTATCACACTTATTGATTTGTGGATGTTGAACCATCCTTGCATCCCTGGATTTAATCCACTCAATTAAGTATATGATACTTCTTTTATTTATTTATTTATTTATTTATTTATTTATTTAAATGTTTTACTTATTTATTTAATATGATTTATTGTCAAGTTGGCTAACATACAGTGTATACAGTGTGCTCTTGGTTTTGGGGGTAGATTTCTGGGGTTCATCGCTAACATACAGCACCCAGCGCTCATCCCAACAAGTGCCCTCCTCAATGCCCATCACCCATTTTTCCCTCTCCCCTTCCCCCCCATCAACCCTCAGTTTGTTCTTTGTATTTAAGAGTCTTTTGGGGTTTGGCTCCCTCTCTGTTTGAAACTATTTTTTCTCCTTCCCTTCCCCCATGGTCTTCTGTTAAGTTTCTCAAGTTCCACACATGAGTGAAAACATAATATCTGTCTTTCTCTGACTGACTTATTTCACTTAGCATAATACCCTCCAGTTCCATCCACGTTGTTGCAAATGGCAGGATTTCATTCTTTCTCATTGCCAAGTAGTATTCCATTGTATATATAAACCATATCTTCTTTATCCATTTATCAGTTGATGGACATTTAGGCTCTTTCCACAGTTTGGCTATTGTTGAAAGTACTGCTGTAAACATTGGGGTACATGTGCCCCTATGAATTGGCACCCCCTGATACTTCTAATGTATTACTGAATTCAGTTTGGTAATATTTTGTTGAGGATTTTTGCATCTATGTTTATCAGGGATATTGGCCTGCTTTTTTGTTTTTGTTTTTGTTTTGTTTTTTGGTATTATCTTTGCCTGGTTTAGGTATCGAGGTAATGGTGTCCTCACTGGATGAACTTGGAAGCATTTTCTCACTTAAACCAATGGATAGAACATCCAGACATAAAATTAATAAGGAAACATTTGGCTTGAACAACACAGTAGACCAGATGGACATAATAGACAACTACGGAACATTCCATCCAAAACATAGCAGAATCCACATTCCTCTTAAGTGCACCTGGTGCATACTCCAGGATGGATAACATGTTAGGCCAAAAGGTGGTTTCTTAAATGAGTGGTGTTCAGGAAAGGTATCAGGGCAGAATATCTAAATTTGTGGGTTATCACCATCTAGAGAGCATTTAAAAGTCACAGGACCAGATGAGATCACCTAGGGATAAAGTGTGGATAAAGAAGAGAGACGAAGACTGTGCTCCTAGACACTATTACTTAGAGGTCAGGAAAATGGGAGTGGGTTATCAAATGAAACTGAGAAGGAGCAAGCCACTGAGGTACAGGGAAAATCTGGAATCCCAAGTGAAGGAAGAGTTTCAAGGAAGGGTATCATCAAGTGTGTCAAATGTTACCGAGAGGTCAAGTAAGGTAGAGACTGAAAATTGATCATAGGGCTTGTTATTAAGTAGGTTGGTTACTGGTGACCTTAATAAAAACCTGTTCAGAGTAGAGGGAATACAAGTCTGACAGTAGGAGGGGAGAGTGTGGAGGCTAACTCTTTCATGCTAGTCTGCTTTCATAAGGGGTGGAATAAGAGGGGCATGACTTCACATGGATGATTTTTTAAGTGGGTCCAAATGTAACATAGTTTACGGTGGATAAGAGTGTCTAGATAATTACCATGTTCCAAGGACACATTGTTAAGGAGCTCTATTGTAATTAGAGTTTTAAAATCAATAAAAGTTATTTTCTATCTTGAAATATAAATGTCGTGTATTAAATGATGAAGCAGAACCAAGTTAATATTTAATTCAATATGAGGATAATCTTTGAGGTCAATTCCATACATTTAAATGAAGCAAAAGACTAGCTCCAAAGATAGCTTAATAACTTTACATCTTTGAGAGGCATCTCTAAAATCACAATAGCTGATATAGCTATCTTCAGAGCTAGTCATTTAATACGTGGCATTGACCTACTTTCCTCTTTAATTATTTAAGAGTTACTGTTCAGTTGAATTTTGTCCTTGTGTGTGTACAGTGAAGGACTGTAACTTGTTGTACATTTTTTAGTTAAAATTGCAGAGTTCATATAACAAAAGGATCTGTTGCACATAAATGTAAAATAAATCACAGGATACTGAATTCATTTTTTAAAACATTGGTTTTTCAGTATGAGGAATTTAGATTACCATTTGATTACTATTTTTTCCCCAATTTTTTGATGTTAGACAAATCGACTTGCAAGTTATGTACTAGAGTAGTAATTTACATCTAGCACATGCACTTATAAAGATTGAGATGTCTCCTATTTTATGCTCCCTCAGTAAATATAAAGTGTTTTTGCAGCTGGGGTGAAAAGAGAGTCCTCTTTCCCATCAACAACGAGGCTATGTTACCTGTCCAAATATGCCAACTCTACTATATGATATTAGGCATTATGGTTTTTGTATTTAAAAGCTTGATTTCTTTTCCCTTTTACTCAAGATTATCTAACTCTTGATTTACTGGCGGGTAATGACAAAACATTGCCCAAACTGCCCAACTGGGACCAGAGCAAGAATCCCACTAGAACAGCAAGCATTGTCTCTCCCTTTAACAAGCACTGGCTCAATCTCTTGTAAATTTGCCTAATAGTCTCTTATGAATTAGACAGTTTTCCAAGTGATAAAGAGAATTTTCACGAAGGCCAAGAATAGAGTAATGGATTCAAACTTTTGCGAACCATCAGGAACTCTGACAGAAACCACATAATAAACTTTATCAAGTTGTTTCCAGTTTGGCTCTGAAGACAAAAACCAAGTAGAGATGTATTTTTTAAAAAAATAGAAGTATCTTAAAATAAACTCAACCCAGGACAGGCAAATGATAGTTAACTATGATTAATGATCCCTGGAGGCATCAGGATTCTGGATTTCAAGTGATATTACAAAGTGGTATCATCAAGACAGTATGGTAATGGCACAAAAACAGACACATACATTATGGAACAGAGTAGAAAACCCAGACATGGACCCATAAACATATGGCCAACTAATCTTCAACAGAACAGAAAAGAATATCCAGTGGAAAAAAAAGGTAGTCTCTTCAACAAATTGTGCTGGGAAAACTGGACTGTGACATGCAGGAGAATGAAACTGGACCACTTTCTTACACCATGCAAAAAAATAAATGCAAAACGGATGAAAGACCTAAATGTGAGGCCGGAAACCATCAAAATCTTAGAACAGAACACAGGCAGCAATCTCTTTGACCTTGGCCATAGCAACTTCTTACTAGACACGTCTCCTGAGTCAAGGGAAACAAAAGCAAAAATGAACTGTTGGGACTTCATCAAGATAGAAAGATTCTGCGCAGCAGAGGAAACATCAACAAAACTAAAAGGCAGCTTCAGGAATGGGAGAAGATATTTGCAAATGACACGTCTGACAAAGGGTTAGTATCCAAAGCCTATAAAGAACTTATCTAACTCAACACCCAAAAAAACAACCCAGTTAAGAAATGGGCAGAAGACATGAATAGACACTTTTCCAAACAAGAAATCCAGGTGGTAATAGACACGTGACAAGATGCCCAACATCCCTCATCGTCAGGGAAATACAAATCAAAACCACGATGAGATACCACCTCACACCTGTCAGAATGGCTAACAGTAACACCAGAAAAAACAACAGGTGTTGGTGAGGATGCAGAGAAAGGGGAACCCTCTTGCACTGTTGGTGGAAATGCAAAATGGTGCAGCCAGTCTGGAAAACAGGAGGGAGGTTCCTCAAAAAGTTAAAAGTAGAACTACCCTAGGATCCAGCAATTGCATGACTAGGTATTTATCCCAAGGATACAAAAGTACTGATTCAAAGAGGTACACACACCCTAATGTGTATAGCAGCATTATGAATATGAGCCAAACTATGGAGAGAGTCCAAATGTGTGTGTGTGTGTGTGTGTGTGTGTGTGTGTGTGTGTGTAACTCAGCCATCAAAAAGAAGGAAACCTTGCCATTTGCAATGACGTGGATTGAGCTACTGTGTATTATGCTAAGTCAAATAAGTCAGTCAGAGAAAGACAAATACCATATGATCTCACTCATATGTGGAATTAAAAAAATAAAACGATGAACTTATGGAAGGAGGAAAGAAAAAGACAGAGAGAGGGAAGCAGATCATAAGAGATTATTAAAGATAGAGGACAAACTGAGAGTTGATGGAGGGAGGTGGGTCAGGGGTGGGCTAGATGGGTGATGGGTATTAAGGAGGCCACTTATTGTGATGAGCACCAGGTGTTGTATGTAAGTGATGAATCACTGGGTTCTGCTCCTGAAACCAATATTGCACTGTATGTTAACTAGCTAGAATTTAAATAAAAATTTGAAAAGAGGGGCGCCTGGGTGGCTCAGTTGGTTAAGTGTCCGACTTTGGCTCAGGTCATGATCTCGCGGTCCGTGAGGTCGAGCCCCGCGTCGGGCTCTGTGCTGACAGCTCAGAGCCTGGAGCCCGTTTCAGATTCTGTGTCTCCCTCTCTCTCTGCCCCTCCCCCGTTCATGCTCTGTCTCTCTCTGTCTCAAAAATAAATAAACATTAAACAAATTTTTTTTAACCTGAAAAGAAAAACATGATCACTTAGTCACAGACTCATAGATGTGCATATTTTTAAAACCAATTTTGTACATTTTCTTTAAGTTTTATTTATTTTTTTTTGAGGTTGGGCAGAGAGAAAGGGGGAGAAAGAATATTAAGCAGGCTTCATGCCCAGCATGGAGCCCGACATGGGGCTTGGTCTCACTAACCACAGGATCATGACCTGAGCTGAGAACGGGAGTCGGATGCTTAACCAACTGAGCCACCCAGGTGCCCCCTGTATGTTTCTGAAATGTTTGTTCCTAAAACAAATACCCATGATCTCAGTCCTGGTGGGAGATGCTAACTTCTCTAGCATAACTCAAAATTTTCATAAATGTTAATTTATAGGAAACTCTTATAATCATAGCAAGCGTAATACTGAAATTAATAAGTTGTAACCTAACTCAAAGTATATAGAAAATTCTCTTTTTATTCTCATTTTCATCTCTAGGATGTTTTGAGTGTCAGAGGATCTGCATGAGGTCAACAGTTAACATGAAATAGGTGAATTTGGAAATAATTTAGAGACCAGCAAAAATAATGATAAGAATGAGGTCTTGGGAAGTCGGTCCTTTTAAGAAAGAAATTGAGTGTGTTCCCCGCCCCCCCCCCCCCCCCCCCCGCCAAAGGCAGGGTTTTAGTTTATTTTTATTATGCTTGTTTGTGGTATACGAAAATGAATATAATACTACCAGGTAACATTTAAAATAAGCAAAACAAGGGGTGCCTGGGTGGCTCTGTCAGTTAAGTGGCTGACTCTTGGTTTTCAGCTCAGGTCATGATCTGAGGGCTTTGTGAGTTCAAGCCCTGTGTCGGGATTCTCCCTCCCTCCCTCTCTCTCTCTGCCCTTCCCCCACTTGGACTGTCTCTCAAAATAAATTAATTTAAAAAAGAAAATAAGCAAAACAATCAGCAAATCGTGCATAAGGGAAGAATAAAAACTAAGACAAAGAGGTTAAGCGTGAGCTAATAAGCACATGGAATATAGCCCAAGAGGCTCTGTATAGTATATTCTCACAAGAGGTAGACCACCCATTTGGCCCTATGCTCCTCTGCATCAAAGGCAAAGATGTAACGCAGTAAATTACATCACACAGTCAGGCTTTTTAGAACAACCCTACCTTTTCCTAGTACTGAGGCCAGAGAAATAAGATGCTACATTACACAATTATCAGTGCCCTCAGCAACCTCCTTCCACTGAACATAGCAATGGCTTTCATGGGGTGCTCCTTTTAAATTTCCTTATTGAGTGACTGTGGCATAATATCAAAGAACATTCAAGAGAAGCATTTCTCGGAGATACTAAAACACTATGGGGCAGGAATGTCTCATAGTTAGTCTGACACAATATAGAATAAGGATTTAACCTGAGCTGTCCAGTATGGTATCCATCAGCCATGCAAAGGTACTTACAATTTACATTTAATTTAATTTAATTTAATTTAATTTAATTTAATTTAAAGATCATTAAAAACTCAGTTCCTTAGTTATACTAGCCACATTTCAAGTTCTCAGTGGCCATGTGTGCCTGGCCCTATGATATCGGACAGCATTGATAAAGAATATTTCCATCATTGTAGAAAGTTCTGTGGAACAGTTGCTGATAGAAAAGAACGTACTGAATATTTTTCAGACAAGCCTGTCTCAGTGAAGCTTGTGATAGTTACTGAGAAACTGTGAGTTCAAGGTTATGCTCTCATAACCACAAATAGGGCAACAATTGTTTGTTAAAGTCAGAACCATGGCTTTAATAGGCAATGCAGAGGTCTTTCTAATTTCTTCCCGGGACAGGAATGAATGGTAGTGGGCTTAATGCTTATTGAACAAGGCCGGAGAAAGGTAGTTTATAGTAATAAAAAGAACAAGATGATACAACAGGAAGCCATGAGACCACAAGGGACAGTTAGCTATCATGAACCTGTGCCCTCCTGCCCCTTGAAATGCTATGAGCTTGAAGATTTGACTGTATACCTATTAATAGTTTAAGCAGTGATCATTATCTCCCCTTCCAAAAGTTTTATCACTAGCCCAAGCAGAATGTCTTGGAAATACAGAGTCTGCAATAGTCTACAGATCTATTGCAACTGATTTTGTTAACAGACTCATCAGAATTTACAAGCGTAGATAGTATTTGAAATCATTTAATTTGTCCAACATGCTTTCTACAAAACAATCCTTGCATTCCTTTTGGTATCGGCTCTGCATCTACTTTACAAAATACATAAGCCAAAATGGCATGTGTTCTACCTGTGTTCCCTTATAAACATTGTCAACGTAGCAGCCAGGGTGAGCTTCTATAAATGTGTGTCCCACCTCCCTTGGAATAAACGCCAAAGTCCCTATAATGGCCCTCCAGGCCCCTCCACGATCAACGTGGTTTCCTCTCTCGCCTCCTCTCCTGCCACTTGCTCTGGGCTCCGTCGGCTCCAATCACCCTGGCATCTCTGTTCTTTTTCAAACAAGACACACGTGATCCTGCCTCAGGGCCTTTGTTTTAGCTGTGCGTGTTGTCTGAGCCATTCCTCCCCAAGACCTCACTTGATTAACTCCCTCAGCTCTATTGAAGTCTTTTTAGAAGCTTCACCTTCTTAATGAGATCATCTCTGAGCCCTCTATTCAGTGCTGCCGCCTTCCCGCCCCTGCCCAGGACCTCATTCTTATCATTATTTTTGCTTATCTCTAAATTATTTCCAAATTCACCTATTTCATGTTAACTGTTGACCTCATGCGGATCCTCTGTCACTCAAAACATCCTAGAGATGAAAATGAGAATAAAAAGAGAATTTTGTATATACTTTGAGTTAGGTTACAATTTATTAGTTTCAGTAATTATGCTTGCTATGATTTTAAGAGTTTCATATCTCGTCCATCTAGAATCTAAGTTCCACAAAGGCAGAGCTCTTTATTCTGTTCACCAGTGTATCTCCAGCACTAAGGAGAGTGCCTGGCACGCTGTGGACACTAAAAAAATATTTGTTGAATGAATAAATGGCTTCATAAGAAATCCTCTTTCTAAACGTAAAATTGCCCCAATTTCAACGCTGGTTTCTAGCCATTTCCAAATATCAGGTCATAAAATTGTATATTTATATAGTTGAAAAGGCCCTTGGCAATGATATGTATATAAGTATGTATATACTTTATGTATAGAAGTATATATGTATATGCTTTAGGTATATAAGTATACACACACACACACACACACACACACACACAGAACGTCTTTATGTCTATAAGTAAACCGTGACCCAGAGAGATTAAGTGACAGCACAAGGCCAAACAGCTAATTTACAGCAGAGCTATGGGACTACAGATTCTTAATCTATCTACAAATTATGATTTTCCAACAGCAAGTATACTCAAAAGAACATGCCACTGAGAGTTACCAGAAAAGATTCGCTAACATATTTTCACCTAAAGCAGCATCATTGCACTATGTGCATTTCCTCATCAGCAGCCCAAACTTGAATTGAACAAATTTAAGAGTCCTTCTTTAACATAGTCATGTAAAAAATAATAAAATAGTCACGTAACTTGAGAAATACATCGTATGACCCCTCACCAAACTATAGTTTTTAAATATAGTGAGTGCTTTACTTGGAGTAAAAATTAAGTGTCTCTAGAAAAAAATAGGCTCTAATAGTAAAAACATAAATTAAACCTTGATCATTCTCTACTTCCTTTATATTTTCTGTCACCTGGGCTCTACTTTATTCCCTTGCTGACAGCTGCAGTCTTAATGTGCATCTTTGAGAAAATAGGTGCTTTTTGGTCCAAACCACTTTTATCTTTGGCTTATTAGAAGCATCCATATATCATAGCCTGGGGAAAGAAGATAAAATAGGGCATCTTTCTTGCATATAAATCATGGCTTGTGGATCATCGCTGTTAATTAAAAATCCTTGCAAGGCTAAATTCAACATGATGGAAGCTTAGGACATCCTTGCTAGAGGACAAACCTGGAAGGAGAAGTGTCTTCAAATTTCTGTGAGAAAGAAAGTAGGATTGGGTCATTATGAATCCTGGCTCTGGAGTTAGGGTTAACATTTCTTATGCATACTGTATGCCCCGTAATTTGTTGCTGACCGGATGTTGTGTTAGTTTTTTGTTTCAGTGGTGTTTGCTTGTTTCCCTGTTCTGTGGCAACATCATCGTTTAATACTTTAGGGACAGGAAAGACACAGCCTTGTTCATACAAGGTGTGAATTTTACAAGGTCAGAACAAAATAAGCACAATTTTCACCATCCCGTTTTAGTGACACGTTCAAAAGAGAGGTGCATTAGCCTTGAGTCTGGTTCGCATGGTTATTTGATACCCTTATTAATGCATAAAGGAAAATGGTGAGTATACGTGTCTTTTCAAGTATGAATGGATATTTATTTTAGGGTTGTGATTGCTTATGCTCCTGGTCGGTGCCAGTCAGGTCAACAGGATTATATTCCCGAAATTGATTTTTCCCCCAATGAGTAAATAATGAAGCAGTTTAACCTCATCTGCTTCCTAATCTCAAGCCTTTCACTGGTACTGGGAGCAAAGGCAGCTGCCTTAGCTTGAGGCGTGCTCATGCGCGAGGCCATAAACACCTTTGGGTTTTCGATGAAGGTCATGGAAAGCTGATCATTTGGGAAACGTGTAGAATGGAAGTGCATCTTCTGGTCCTTGCAGCCATCAATCGTGGCTTGCAGAGGTGTCTCCACCTATGTCAAAGGGGGAACACATTACTGCATTAATCATGGACGTGGTTGCTGCCCTGAGAATTTCTTTCATTTATTTTAATTTAAGTGTTTATTCAGATACTGGCATGGAAAGAAAACAGCACTTAGCTGGAAATGAAAATGAAAAGACAGGTGGAAAGTAGTAATCGCTCAGATTATGAATTATCTGGGCTTGCTTTATACCATGCCGCTTAGTTTATTACTGCACAAGCTGTGGCTTCTTGAAGGGTCCTAACACACCTGGAAATCAAAGTTACCCTCAAAGATTTGCCTCTGTTGTCACGGATGTCATCACCTCGTGGTCAAAATCGTCCTACTTTCTTTCTTTGTGATTCGCGTGACTAATAATAATGGTGGTATCCAACATTAACACACATGTACTGCGTGCCAGGTAGGGCACTGACACTTTACTTGCATTATCTCATTTAATTATTTTAGAATTGGGCACCTAGCTGGCAGTGACTTCAGCACTCAAGGTCAGGCCATTCAATTCCAGAATCCGGGTGTTTGGGCACTGGACTTCACAGCCTCCCGTCCCCACTGTTGCTGATAAAAACACAAGAAAACTCACTCTCCTCCAAGTCGTTCATTAGCTGGTTATACCTCCTGTGCAGATAGAGGACTGTTTTAGAGAGGTACCTTTGGGGGCTTCCCTTTCATTTGAGGAAATAAAAGGTTAAAGGGCTGAAAAGGGTTATAACAAGTGATAACTTAATTGAAAATTATTTTTCATTTCCTTCCCCGATGTTTTAAAAATTGGCACTCTCTTTCCTATATGCTGAAATTTAGAGCTTGGATGCAAGTTTGATTACTCCTTTATTTTTAGTTGTCCAGGATTGTTAATGAAAAAGATGTTTACGATATTGAAAATTTAAAAATGGATAAGCCTGTCTTTTCTAGCAGACAGCATTTCAACATATGGGGTTAAGGTTAAGTGGCCCACACGAGGAAACTGTAAATTCCGAGAGAGGAGAAATGTGTAAGCAGTCTTAACAAAAATATCTTTCTCATTTATTCCCCCAAGCGTTTGTTGAGCGCCCACTGAATGCCGGATTATGTGCTAAGCATTAAGACCTCTCAGTTTTAGGTTAATTGCTCCTCTTAACTCTTTCCCCCCGAACCATTAGACTTTGCCCAAACCGTTAATTTTAATTTTCTGATGATTTGTCGTCTTTCTCGCTAGACTTCATGGTTGCTCAGTAGACAATCACAAGTGCCTGATAGAATGGAATAAGCTGATCACAAAAGGACAAATACCATAGGATTCCACTCATATGAAGTATCTGAACTAGGCAAAATAACAGAAACAGAGTAGAAAGGTGGTTGCCAGAGGTGGGATGGGGGAAGGGGAGTGGTAAGCTAGACCTGGGTTTTCCTGTCTCCACTGTAGTTGGGTTTGAGCGCGTGTCTGAGGAATGGTCAACGTAACGTAAGCAGACAGGATAGGTGACTCTTCCAGGACTGGCTCATAGAAACCTTCCACTCATGCTCCTTTCTCTTTCCCCGTCCATAAGCTATATAGAGAGGACTCTGACGAACTCAAGGAGAGCATACCTATAAGATGGAGAGAGCTTTGCTCTTTGAATGGAACACAGCCACCCCCTCCCTCTCGTCAACCCTCATTGGAGTGGAAAGGAAGAAAAAATAATAATTTTTTGTTGTGTTAAGCCAGAGTTTTCCATGTTTACATATTGTTAGGGTATATATGTTCATATATGTTAACCATAAACATATAGGTTTATTTTACCTTAACAAATACAGAGAAACGAATGAGCATGCCTGTAATCAAGGGCTTCTCAGATTAATTTTCCAGCTTTGGAAATATCTTTATCTTGCCTTTTGGAAGAGCCTTTTCAGGGTCATTGGGTAGTTGCAAAATATGAAAGATATTTTTCTGACAGTTGCATAAAATGCAACTCAAGAGGAGCTATGTGGGAGCGTTAGGTTGGGAATCTGAAAATCATTTGCCTCCACATATGTGAGATAAATAAGTCCCAAAGGGTGTAAAAATAAAAGACAGAATTCAAGTTCCTCGGGGGGCTTGCAATCTGGTGGGGAGGAGAAGCTTAGGAGAGACTCACAACGCTGTCTCCTGACTCCTGGAGCAACTCTCCTCTCTCGGTACTTTCTCCCAGACAATCTTGCCTGGGGTTTTACCATCTATACGTTGACAGCTTTCAGTGTATGTCCCTGCCCCGGAACACTTCCTCCAAGATCCAGGGAAGTCTACCCAACTGCTTACCTGACATCTCAGTTGGATGTGTCACCAACATCTCAAAGTCACCATGTCCAAAAATGAACTCAGACTTGGCCCTCAACAAAGCTGCCTCTCCTCTGGTGTCCTCAACACAAAAAAAAAGTGGTACTACCATTCCCCCGACACAGTTGTGCGAATCTCAAGTTTGTGAGTCATTCTCAACGCCCTCCTTTCCTCATTCCTTATCTCATCTCACCTGTGGAGTCCTGTCAATTTTACCTTGTCGATATTTCCCCGATCCTTTAGTACTCTCCATCTTGGCCTCCGTTTTATTCCAAGCACATGGCAAATGCTACCAAACTAGCTGCCCCATATATGTTCCAATATATTTTTTATCTGCAGCCCGAATTGCATCTGGAATGACATTTTTAAAATAGAGATATGGAGAGGCTCCTGGTTGGCTCAGTCGGTTGAGCTTCCGACTTCGGCCCAGGTCATGATCTCCTGGTTCGTGAGTTCAAGTCCCACATCAGGCTCTATGCTGACACCTCAGAGCCTGGAGTCTGCTTCGGATTCTGTGTCCCTGTCTCTCTCTCTGCCCCTCCCCTGCTCGCACTCTGCCTCTCTCTCTCTCTCTCTCAAAAATAAAATGGAACATTAAAAATAATAATAAAATAGAGATATGGTTATGTATTCTCTTAATTGAATGCCCTTTGATGACATCCCATTTTCCACAGGGGAAAATAAAATCCTTAACAATCCCACTGTCCTTGAATCTTCTGGCCTTCATCAACCTCACCACCACCATCTCACACTGATCTCTCCATGGCTCCATCACCCTGGGCTGTTTCTCGAATGTGTTCCTTGCCATATCAAGGTGTTCCCTCACCTGTAGTACTCTCCCCATTCTATTTTGTCTGCACAAAAACATCATACCCAAAGGAATCTGGCCCTGGCCTTCTGTTAGATATCGGGCTCCTTTTCCTCTTCTTCCACAGTAACTTATCATTGCAATTCAATATATAATTATAATTAGTGATTTAATTGTGGCCTCCCCCGTTCGACCTTATGCTCTGTGAGAACAGGTCTACTTGTTGACTGCTGTGTTCCTAGTGCCCAGTATGGGGTCTGGCACGAGGCAGACCCTCCCTCAGTCAATATGTGCTTAATTAATTAAACACGTGATGCAATATGGACGTTTCAGAAGCAGAACTAACCATAGTAGGGGCGTCAGAGATGCCTTCCCGGGGCTTCTTGAGGAAGGATCAGTAAAATTTGGCCAATAGAAGATGATGATTAAGATCTTCTGGGAAAATATACCTGTGGCCCTCGCTGTAAGTCAGGTGTGGCGGTAAGCGTTTACATGGCACGACTCCGTTTTACATCTGAAGAAGCTGAAGCCCAAGGAGATTGAAGAATTGCCCAAAGTGACGGAGCCAGGATTTATATCCCGATGTGTTGACTTCAGAGGCCCTGGGATGTTACAACTGTAGGCCTTTGTCTGTGAAACAACTTCAGAACTTGAAAAACGGTAATAGCCTATAAAAATCAGCAGAACCACATCTCTGGTTTCAGGCCCTGTCCTAAAAGACACCAGAAGCGGATTTATAATCTTTGGAAGCACGGCAGACTGAGGATTGGAGATAGTTGCCTTTGCAGTATGCGGTGATAGGGCCTGAATGAGGGCGCCCTGCATTGGGTACGTGGGGACGGCTGAAGTGAACCATAATACGACCGGCCTGTTGGGAAGAGAGGCTCGCTTCACTCATGAGACAAGAAACAGGGGCAGGCAAGTGATGGTTCTTTGTTCCTGGAGCGAGGGTAACGGAGATAAGGGTCAGGCTCAGCTTGTAAATTCTCATCAACAAAGTGACCTGGTGGGTGGGGGTGTGTGTGTGGGGGGGGGCACCTGGGTGGCTCAGTCGGTTAAGCAGCCGACTTCGGCTCAGGTCGTGATCTCACGGTCCGTGAGTTCGAGCCCCGTGTCGGGCTCTGTGCTGACCGCTCAGAGCCTGCAGCCTGTTTCAGATTCTGTGTCTCCCTCTCTCTCTGCCCCTCCCCTGTTCATGCTCTGTCTCTCTCAAAAATAAATAAACGTTAAAATTAAAAAAAAAAAAAAAAAAAGTCTCAAGAGGTTGGGAGAAACGGTCCGTCCAGTGTTCGCCTAGATGTTGCTTAAGTAGTGTCCGCACTTCCTATGACTTCCTGTGGCCCGTTTACCAAGTTCAGGGGCCTTCGTAGTTCGTGTAGTTTTCTCCGGCACGTCTGGGTTTTGCCCTGTTGCCTGACACACAGGACGGTGATTCCTTAAGTCAGCGTTCTTCCCTCCACCTCCACGAGTTAAATAACTCCTGTCAGCTACTATGGATTTTCAAGATGTCAGGGGAGGAGTTTTGACTTTAACTGTCCATGAGATTGTATCAGTCCTTTTTGAAACACTGGCCTGGCAGTGTGTGGGTAATGACCCAGTTACGGTATTATTGGATATGGTTTTAACACAAAGCTTGTGAAAGGCATTTGGCAAAGACTCTTTTCTGTGAAGCCCAACTGGAAATAAAGCAGAGTTCGCTCGTCCCGTGGCTTTGTTCACTCCTGGGTCGTTAAGCCTTCTGTTACTTTCAAGGATGTCTCTTCTGTTTGTTTGTTCTACTCCTATAGGCAGCATACCAAAAAATATAAGAGAAATGAATCACTGTTTTCCATAACTTAGAGCCCTCTACTAGAATTCATGGAGAAGGGAAAGATTTATTGAAACAGGTTGTTCTGTTACAGTAAATTGGTTCTCTCACTGATTCTGGTCCAGGGGTGATCTATAGGCCTAACTGGGTTAGGATTACCCGGTACTTGAAAACTATAATTTTAATATATCTCTTATTTCTCCCCACGAGCCGCACATTGTCTGAGAATGCTTGTCACTCTGTGTATCAATTTCATGTCAAATATGTTAGAGTTGATTATGGTTTTTAAAAGCCTCCCTTCCAAGTGATGGTGGCAGTTCAATTCAGAGTAATCATGTGCCATAGAAGTGGTTCTAACTCAATTCCTTTCTAGAAGATGGAGCACGGAGAGTTTATAAGTTTTGAGCTGCCCTGGAAAAACCAGGAATATAATTCATGCTCTGTAGAAAGCACACTGGGGGGCGACTGGATGACTCAGTCCGTTGAGTGTCTGGCTTTTTATTTTGGCTCAGGGCATGGTTTCACTGTTCGTGGGATCGAGCCCTGTGTCGAGCCTCACATCAGGCTCCTCACTGAATGTGGAACCTACTTAAGATTCTCTCTCTCTCTCTCTCCTTCTACCCCCTCCCCTACTCATGCTCTGTCTCTCTCTCTCCTCTCTCTCTCTCAAATAAGTAAACATTTTAAAAAAACTAAAAAGAAATCCACAAGCTGCTGCTTGTTTTAAAAGAAAGAAAGAAAGAAAGAAAGAAAGAAAGAAAGAAAGAAAGAAAACAAGCACGCTGTTGCCTTGACTTTCCTAGACTAGTTTCTCCTGACTTACTGAATTGCCTACATCTCTGTTTTACCTTTTAGGGAGAACAGAGCCCAGGCAAAGTTGAATATTCTAGCATATCTGAACGTGCCACCCTGATGTCATTTACACGCCAGAGAGAGGGAAGATGTGGAGAGGTTGGAACACGGGTCAGGCTGTCCTCCTCGCTCTACTCCAGCGCTGCCGTCTCTGGCTGGCCAGTCAGGGCCTGCGCTGCACCAAGGTACTGAGCCCAGAAATCCAGCATGTATTCTCTTGCCAAGCCACAAAGCTTCGCATGGAATTGTATTCCCCCGGAGGAAAGGGTGCCTCTTTTCCACAACAGGCAAGTACAGTTTACTGAGATGCCAGTGGGGGTGTTTGCAGACCAGAGGGGGCCTTATTCTAAATCACCCCAGACTACCGTATAGACTCATAGGATCTCGCCCATTTCTTTACGCCAGACCAGCAATCCCACTCTCTAGCAGGTTACAGCACAAAGAATCCCAGCTTCTGTGTGATGTAAGCTGATGTCTTAGATCCGATTCCTTAGAGGCAGAGCCTGAGACAGAGAGTAACCGCCTGCCCCTCTTTGCTCTGGACCAAGGGATTGCCTGGGATGTGGGACTTTCAGCGCTAGAACTGGGAAAGTCCTGGGCAAATCGGGATGATTTGGCCACCTTATCAAGTGACATATTGAGGGGGTATCTTCAGGCAAAAGGAAGCGAGGGGAGCAGCATAAGGCTGGCCAAGAAAGCTGAGACAGGAAGTAGCCTCAGCTGGAGAATTGTTTTGACCTGGTCTGTGGGGGATTCTGAGAGACGAATTGGGTGGTTCCATCTTGAGGCAAGAGAGCCCATTTCTTTAATGTTTGTCAGTCAGTCATTGGCCGGTGGTTGTGCCTGGGGGGGTGAAGGATGTGTAACTTCCTGAGTAAGGCAGCCCCCCCAGGCAAAGAGCAATGAGGGCAATTCTGCAGAGAAGGGGGCAGCTGTGGGCCATTTGCAGCGAACTCTCAGAGTGACTAGGGAATGGGTGTCGCCGCCCAGTGAAGGCAGTATGTGTGGGGCCCAGCATGTACTGTACCCTGTTATTCACACCTACACTGTTGGCCTAACTCTGACTCCAGGTAGCCCAGTAGAGGACAACACAGCATTCATGTCACTTAGTGCCACAGGGAAAGAATGCTTTGGAAAAGCGGATGGTCCTTGGGGATCAGATCAGGAGTAAGAACATCACTCTTGGCTGCAAAGCCCCCATATCCTTTCATGCAGAAAGCATGGTGATGTCATCTCCCCCAGGAGCCTAACTCACTACAACTGCTGTGTCTCTCCTTGTCTCCACAGATGGTGGGGACTAGAAGAGTTCATGATGCTCTCCTCGTATCTTGGAAAACACCCAGTGTCCCTGATAGGGTGGCCAACTCGTTCTGGTTTGCTTGGGAGTTTCCTGCTTTTAGCAAAGACAGTCCCACATGCTGGAAAACCTTTCAGGCCTAAGCAAACCAGTACCGTTGGTCAGTCTGCTTCCCAGAATTTCAACCAGTGAATTGTTAGCAAGGGAGAGGATTTTCATCCCCTAGATGGTATCCAAGGTGAAAAAGTCCATTGATTGCATTAAAAATCTGGAATCCTTTAGGTATTGTAACACTAAATTATGTTAAATGCCAATAAAACTCTGACTGTTGGAAGGTAGAATAAAAAGGAAGAGCTACGAATAAATAAGACAAAGGACATAGGGCAATGAATTCCAAACTGAGATGTCTGGATTCAGTGGAGCACATCAGTGAGAGATCGTTGGAAGACGAGTGGTTATTGACATGACTGGAGATTCAATTTAGGAATATTAGTCTGCAGGTAGCATGTAGAATGTAGGAGAACAGAGAAGTCCCAACTCAAGTAAAATATGAATTTATTTCTCTTTGGGTGACTTTGTGTGGTGGGTCGACAGGAATATTAGTCACACCGTGTTTCTTTTGGCCTCACTCTGATCTCATCTTTGAAATTCCAAAGACATTCTAGAAGCTGGGTATGTTTGCATAATATATCACTGAAAGGAAATATGACACACTGGGAGGAATAAACATTTCCTCTGAAGAGAAGAAATGAATTGTTGAAGAGCAAAATGGCAAGGGAGGTAGTTAATCGCACGCCCTTTTGGAAAGTTTGAATTTTGAACGATGTGAATGTATTAACAATTCACAAATTAATAATACAATTTAAATTAAATAGCCAAAAACAAAAAAGAAGTTAGGAAGAAGAAAAGACCCAGGATGAACCAGACTGAGCTATATTTTACAATTATGCATTGAATTTTTCAGGCTGAAATGATTGATTCTGAGTCTAACTTTCTTTGTTTATATTAATCAACAAATAACTGACGGATTTAGTTTGATTTTGTAAGTAATATAAATGTGAAATTACTTGAAGTTTCTATGTTTTTTTCCTGTGTGAAACAAATAAGGGCAACAAAAATGAAAATAAAACAAATACACCTAGAAGTCACAATTCAATTTAAGCAGGGTGATATGATGGAAAGCATGTGGTTTGAGGGGTGAGTCAACTGGGTTTAAACCCTAATTGTATCTTTAATGGCTATTGGCTTTTGGGACAGGTTAGTTAACCTAATTGAGCCCATTTTCTTGTCTGTAAGTGGTAATTATAGCTACCTCAAAGGGCCACCATAAAGATTCAATCAGAATCTATATGTGCAAATTCATGAAAAGAGGAAAGTTCTCCTTCCTCTGTCAAAGCA